>NC_142760.1:5635116-6247639 GCF_054948205.1 Urtica dioica subsp. dioica
TTTGTCACGTGATAACCACGTGTCTATTTAACGTTACAACGTAACGGAAGGAGAAGTCTTTTTACAGTTTTAAGTCTTTAGGGTAACGGATCAATGATCAATCGTTTTAACAGTCAAGGAAGGGGCAAAATTAATGCGGTCTTAATATTGTTATGAGTTGTATATATTGTTACATTGGTATTTAACTAGGTAAAATTATACAAAATAACTATTTGAAACTAATTGATTAGCAAAATAGCTCAAGTTTCAAATTCTCAGCAACATAACCAAAGTTACGTTGTCAAATTTTTTTACACAAAGATTAAATTTTTTTACAATTAGTATAAGTAATTTATCATTTTCAAAAATATGAATATTATGATTAATTTTGTTTTCTAAATTTGATTACTGCACATGTTGACTATTCCTCTAATTTTAAGCAAACTTTGACTATTTTACGAATTTTACCTTTAAAATATTATAATTAAGTATTTGATCAGTTGTTCCACGAATACATTACGTAAATTCATATGATATATAAAGGTATGCTAATTTTCTAAAATAATAAAAATTTCTATAAAATTAAAATTGATAATTCTAGAAGATAAACTCTTCTATAAAAATAAATATATAACTGCGTATGAACCGTAATGATGCATGGTTGGAGCAAACGGAGATGAATTTTTGCAGTTGAAGAAATTCCATATGAATATACCATATAAGAAAAAGAAAAGCAAAAAAAAAAAAAAAAAAAAACACACACACACACCTGGGTTTTCTTCTGGGCTGCACTGATGCTCTGATATGAAAGAATGTAGAAGAAAAGAACTTTGGCGAATTTATTCGAACGATGGAATTGATGATTAAAAAAAAAGAGAAAAAAAGGCTTTTGAATGAAGATGTGAGTTGTGTAAAATTCTAAATGTAAATGGCTTTCAGGTCGTTCTTGCTGGGATTTGTGTTGGCACTACTTTTTAGAGAAAAGGCTGGGATTTAGGAGTACAGTTTAAATGTATCAAGAAAGAACAAAATATAAATATATTCTCCAAATAAAGAACCCGCGGGCATATATATAATATGCCACGGATACATAATAATCTGAAATATAGAATTTATTGTATTTTTATCGCATTATTGGTAACCAATTATCAATTATATCCTGCACAATATATTTTGCTTGGGTTGAAAAGTTGATTGGCCAAATTAAATATCGATTTTACGTATATCCTATAAATTGAGGTGACTGACTGGTTGGAATTGAGATGTCATTTGTTCTCGCAGTAGAGTAGCTTATACGAATGTTAGTTGGCTCAAGCTCATGTTACATGTGAGACTTTTATTTTATTTTATTTTATAGTCGTTGACAATCACGAGTAATTCGGATGAATTTTTAATTTTTTAAAATGTTTTGTAACATTAGCTTGAGGATGATCAAATCTTGGGCATATATATGTGACAGCGAAATACTAGGCACGAAAGCAAGCTAGGACAGCCATTAGGTCAAAAAAAAAAAAAAGATTTGTTTCTAGTTAATAATATGAATTTTAGTAAAATACTTGGAGTTTTGAAACAAAAACAAATAAACGTTTATGCTCGGTAAACAAAAATAGAAATAAATAAACATTTATGCAAATGTATGGTGGGAAATCAAATTTTAATCTAGGTGCCAGCCTTCACAACAATGGAACATAATAGTCTTTTTTTTTAAGTTTGAGTTATTTAGCCACACTTTTCTAGTTCTTAAATAGACAGCCACTGAGTTTATATTAAGTGTAGATGAGACTGCTAATCTTCCTAAATTTCGTATTATTGAAATAAAATTTGAACAACTAACACATAATATATTAAGAGAGAAAAAAATTTGAGCAATTAAAAAGAAAGATTAACAATTTTTTTTTTTCATATGGCTCCTCGTTATAAAAATTAAACTCAACGAAAAAATTCAAAATTTCTTAAAAAGAAGATGAAAAATGAACACAAACACTAATAATAATACAACAAGATTAGTTGATTACCAGTCTTTTCACGTAACACGAAACACTACATATTATTGACTACATTGTAGGAAACCTTGTCTAATCGAGATCAAACCCAAATAAAACAAACTATATTTATATCTAAGGTTCAGATAGAGTGGATTTAAAAATCACTCTGATCAAAGATTTTGTGGTACAAAAGGTGATTCATGTCTGGATTATGGAAACATATAAATCAGAAAAAAAAAAAAAAAATTAAAATTAAACCTTAGATAAAATTTTCATTGGAAACGATTGATTGATGTTGATGTGCACGGTAGAGATGAGCTCGTAGTGGCGGGCATGACGACAACTTTGAGCTCCGGACGACAACGGCGAAGAGTCAAAGAAGCTCAACATAACAACAGATTTGACAGAAATCAATGAAGACATGGAGAAGAAAAAAATAGATAACACCTCCGTTAGCACAAGAGCCCTCTATTGATTAAAATCACCTAAGTTTCAAGCCTAAAAAATGCAGCGGTACTAAAAAGTTTAAATTTTATTAATTAATTTGGAAAGAGAAGAGAAAACGGTTATGATTTTTTCGGGAGGGGACGAAACAATATCAAGTTGGTAAATCAATTAACAAACATTTACATATAAACATATGTAAATTATATAATATAGATTAAAAAATACGGTTTAACATGTGAATTTAAACCCCACCTCATCTCATATTTCCCTAAGAAAAAAAAAAAAAAAAAAAAAAAAAAAGACAGGTTGGTCCATATTCTAGTCTCCTGTTAGAATTAACTACTACTCCACGAACGCACGATGGTTTTAATTTGTAATTGATCGCTGTCCTCACAATAAAAGAAGAAAAATAAAAGAACTTGTTCAAATTTTGACTTATCCATTATTAAAACACCAAGGCCATACTTTGCTTTCCTATGTTTTAGTCTTTGTCAAGGGCAAGGCACATGGTTCATGCTTCTTTCTTCGGAAGAAATTGTTCGCATGTACTCCGATAATTTAGTTAAACCATGTGAAACACATGGCTTACGTACCCAATGAAAATTACAAGTATCCGGTTTCTTTTCTATAATTTATATTATTTCATCAATCATATTTCGTTGTTTTTTTTTTTTACTCGTATTCTTTTGTTGTCAAATTTTTTTTGTTATATAATCTTTTTCTCTTCGAAAAGGTTCCTCACTTTTCCAATTTCCACAGATGCGATAGAACACTTGATTAAAACAGAAAGTCCATAATATGTTGACTCATAATTAATGTATTAAACATGAATCTGCTAAATAAATAGTTTACAGTTGCGAATTGTTATAGCAGATCCAAGAATCTAAACCATCAATGGCTTTCTTGAACTCTAGACTAGACAGATCGAGTTGGCGATTTGAAAAAGAAATTAAATCAACAGAATGCACACACATCAATTATCCTGGTTCGACAATGTGCCCACTCCGACACTATGTTGAATATGATTACACGATGATCAAGTCTTCCTCTCACAAATTTCACTCACATGCTTTTCCCAAAATGGTTTCAAGTGTTTCCCAATTTGTTCCCATGAGACTCTCAGAGTTGTTCTCTCTTACTCTCAACTAATTGGCCTTAATATATACCCTTAATGACAAAGGGTGGTGTCGGTGGCGATGGTGGCTACGAAATTCGCCAATGATTTGTGTAGTTAGGTTTACTTGGTGGAATTATTTTGGTGCTAGATTAGTTGTTTGCTAATCTTAATTTTCTCGCGGAATGTATATATGCATGTTAAATTTAACGGAATTTTAGAAATTGTAAAAAAATAAATTGGAATGGAGTTGTGATCCAATCGATACTTGTATTATATGTTCATTAATCTAAAATGAGTGAATTAACATTACATAGAATCAATATTCCTACTAGAATGGGCCCAATTTAAAAGAATCATGCCTCCATTCCGACCTCAATATCTCAAACTAAACATGACGTTTATCTCTTGAATGAATATTGGGCAAGATAACATACTATATTGTTATGTGCGGCACCTAAAGCGGTACCTTGAAACCAAAGTTATGGGGAATTACCGAAGCTAAATTTTATAAATGCACAAAATAAATTATGAGTAATTAGTTATAGAAATATATTATGTTGTTACGTTATGAGTTGGCATTATTTTTTAGTGCAAGTTGTTAAGGAAAGATGTCGGTCATCATGCTTCATGATAAGTAGAGACATCTTTCTCTTTGTGCGCAAATTTTATTTCTGGCAAGTTTCTTGTTTTGCCAGATCGTATCGTTGAAGACTTTCCTTGATGATCTTCACGCGTTTATGGATAAGGAAACCCTAGTTTGACTTTCAAACTTATATGACTGTTATAAAAGCCGAGTGCTACCCCCTTAGCAGTGCTTGACGCTTTATCAAAATACTTAGGGTTCCTAGACGTGCATGACTGGCGGATTGGGAGACTTTGTTTTGATAAGAGCGGTGTAATTCTCCAAACATTATTCCAGAAGTCTGAGTGTCTGTGAGATTGGGTTTTGTGATTGCGTGATTGAAGTCTTCACGTGTGTTGACATTGAAGCTGACCAAGCATCGGAGCGTGCTTGAATAGTGGAATTAAAAGGGGTCTCAAATTCAGGGGGAGTCCTTGTTTTGGTAATCACTTGTAGTAATAGTTCTAAGGCATTGATTATGGTGTTGTTCATATAAAACCATTGTTCGTACTATTGATTACTTGATGGTGAAATCTTTTCCACTGGCTGAGAGCCCCTAGATGTAGGTGACGTTGCACTGAACTGGGTAAACATATTGTGTTCATTTACTTTATGCACTGTCTATTTTATTATCCATTATCTGCATTAGAGCAAGTTGTCAAACACATTGTCTCTACATTGTGTGCGACATCTTGCCTCTCTCTCTAAACAAATTTCATATTAGACAAATAAAAGAAAAAGGAGTAACAATAGATTAATAAGTTGAGGGACATAGGCTTCCTACTTATAACATGACTCCGTCCCTTGGGTATACCTATTTTTATGCATATATTATATTTTCTCTATTGTGTAGTTGACGATAATCACATGGGCTCAAGATCGACTAAACCATCGATCCAAATTTGACAGCAAAAAGCTAAACTATATAGTAAAAATGCAGTAGATGATTTAATTGCATTTACGCTTTCTATAACTATATTATAATATGTTGCTATTTTAGTAGTATCGGTATTATTTTTGCATCAACACTTTAAAGGAACGTGGTTCAATTTATGAACGGACTCTATGATCGCACGTTGATCAAAACGTGAAAGCTTATATGGATAGCATCCTCGATAGTCGAAGGGCGATTGACAGTCATTTCTTCATTAAATCTGGATTCATGCCAAAGTCTGTTTTCCAAGGTTGTCGACATTGGAAATATTACTATTGATGCTCTTTTAACGAGTCCTTCAAGGACTCCGGATCCGCATGATGTGTATTCCGCAGATCCATTGTGGTGGATTCGTCCTCAACAAACTTGGAAAAATGTTCTTGAAAGGTAGCCTATAATTCCATAAAGTTATCAATCTACCGAGTTTTAAGAATCACTTAAGTGCATTCTCCACAAGATTTTCGGCAAACAACTAAAAGTAGTCTGCCTCATTCTCGTCCTCGCTGAGTTACTCGTGTCATTCAAATCCAGAAAGCAGCATATGGGCCTTCAGGTTAGTGGTTCCTCCATATAGTGGGAGTTTCACTTTTCCTACATCGCAAACGCATACCCTTGTTTTCTCTCTGTAAATGGATCTTCGTAGTCTCTCCGGCGAGGTTGTCGCTATGTTGATCCAAACTCACGAAAACAATGAAACTTAGTGTTGAAGAAGTCAAGTTAACTCATGCCCGATCTTGTTGGAGAATGGAGATAGTCCCTGATGCGGAACGGGGTGACGATCGCCTGATAATTGGACTCCAGTCAAATTGAATTATTGACCCCGGTCGTTTGGGATCGTGGAACAAAACTGCTATCAATGATTGATCGCAATGGGATCTCGAATGGCTCGGTTATATTCTTCTTGTTGGTTAGCCTACTAGAGCATGCCATTCAACAACATTTTAAACTCATAAGAGACTTCGGACTTCGTCTCAATATGGCTATAAGAGGTGATCATTTCAGTTTTTGAGTCGAGCTTAAATCGATTCTTCAAGAGTAGTTTCCACCATATGGCTACAAAAATCCGGCCTCAAAATCACGAAATATTGATGAGTGAAGTTGTCATTTTAGATTCATTTTTGTGGATCTCAATAACTCGTTGTGTGAGTTTAAAATATAAGCACGCTTAAATAATTATACAAAATGGACGATAAATGAAATTTAAATATAATGTGAAAGCAAATTGACAATAATAATGATTTTATTATTGAGTAATTATGAATACAGTCGTGTCGAGTTCAACAAATCTTATAAGGAAAAAAGTCAAACTCGGAGAATTTTAACAATGCTCCTAAGGAAAAATTGTCTCCATTTCTTTTGAAGAGAAATGAATTTACAGGGAGCCAAAGTTTGTGATCTTCGGGGTATACTTGTCGATCTATTTTCCTCGTTCTCATCTTGTCATGACGCATGCTTTATTAGGTTTGGAAGATGGGAGACAACTTGATGAAGATAGTCTGAGTGTTCAAGTGAAGGATGAGTTCTATGGGGGACATGGAGTCTCTATCGATTGTGAAATTACTTTAACGCTGTGATAGATGGTTATACAACTAAGTTGTTGTGACTACTTATTGAACAACTAATTGATTTTAACCGGATTAATCTGAATTAACAATCAATCAAAATATTAACTGAAAGCAATAAGGACACACAAGATAGGTAACCATGATCGGTGAAAACCACATACTCGGGGAGACTGATACGTCCGGGGTGAAAAACAATCCGCTAAACGAATAGTCAAATATACATGAATATTAAGTTTGACAAAACTCTCATTCGCAAACACCTTCGTCTTTGACTCCTTCTCTGGATTCTTGCAAATCCGAACTCCTCTCAAATTTGAGACTCCTTTTCACTTTCACCCAATCTTCTCCCGAAGATTGACAAGCACGTCAATGTAAAAACACACGCTCTCACATACTCAGTACGATGGTACAAAAGTTGCAAGTTTCTTTGAGCTCGGTATTGATGATGATCTCCAAAATAGAGTGACGAACTCAAAGTTATGGCTCCATGAGTTTTACCGAACAAAAAAGTGAAGTCGCTCAAACAAACCCTAAGTGGATTTATACGATTGACTTCCTATCTCTCGCGGAATCTAATAAATCGGATTTTCCAAATACAATCTTATATTCCGTGAAAATCTGAACCAAACAAAGTGTTTAGTTACCCTTTTTCGTGGGAGGAAAAAGACATAAGTACCCCCGATATCTTTAAGTAGCTTGAACAACTTCTTGAAGTTTTGACTTGAACAACTGTTACAATTTGTTTTGCCAAACACAAAACTATGTCACAGAGGATCCAACAGATTGTTTGGTTTGAATGGACTGAGCTCTAATGAATTAAACTTTATGTTGGTGCTCCCTTAACGACAAGAAATAAGTTGGTTAAAGGTCATAACATTGCGTTAATTGAACTGGGTTAAATCATCGTGGATCACTGAGGTCGAACTCAACCATGGGCGTGTGGCAGAGATCTTGGGCTTCTGACCCGATAGTTTACATTCAAAGGATGAGGTCGATTCTTACATCCACATTTACTGTGAACCAAGCATTTGTTTTAATACCACGCAATCTATCAAAATTTCATTTTTTTTTTTGGATAATATTTGTACCCACCTTATTATCGTATCTATTAGTGCCTCCTAATATGTACTTTAAATCAAGACATTATAAATTTCAAATCAGAAATTTTTTACTCTGAAGAACATTTGTGTTCTAAAACTATTGATCCAACAAACAAGAGGTATATAGCTAGTCAAGTGATTACATGAAAAAAAAAAAAATAAAAAAAAAATTTGAATGCATGACGACAACTGATTTGTGATTAACTGAATTATAACGGTTTTAGAACTAACCAAACTGTTCTTAAGTTTTTCGTGTCACAAATGATAAAACGGAAAGTAAAAACGTAGACCATCTTACAGATTCAGAAACCCACAAGTCCAAGTGAGTAAAGCCATTTCAATTAATCTAAATAATCCAACCAAAATTAGAACCAGAATCCAATTTAAAAAAAAAAAAAAAAAAAAAAAAAAAAAAACAACAACAACAACAACAACATCACTCCAGTCACCTATTGTACAGCCACCCAGTCGCATTTAAAAGGGATCGTTGTGCTAAAAAAAGACAACCAACAAAACCAATATACCATTTACCACTATCCAGATTTCTCAAGATGTCATGGTAACAAAAAAGACATCTGGGAGAAAAACTAGATTCTTGAGTCGAGATTACACTAAAGTTCAAAAGTTTGATACTTAGTTAAGCAAATAAAATAATACATGTTATATAGAAATGGCTATCAAATTTTATGGAACTAGTGGAAATGTGACTGAATGGACATACAGGAATAGATATATGAATTTGAGTAAGGATAAATTACACCCATGCCCCCTGAACTCGGAGGTCGTTAACGAACTGCCCCCTCAACTCGGAAAAACCACAAAAATTACTCTGAACTCTAGTTTTTCTCGACTTTTGCCCCTTCCGTCAAATTTTCACTAACTCTGTTAACATTTTAATGACGTGGATGTCATATGTGACTTAAATTATATGAAATTATCAAAATACCCTCTATTATTTCAATTTCTTTTTATTATTATTAATTCAAATATTAATTAAATATTTAAATATATAAACCTAAATCAAATCTCTATTTATTTAAGAAGAAAAAAAGTGGAGCTGAATAATCTCCCTCGCCGCTCCATCGGGTATCAGAGCCGCATCGCATGGACTCTCAACCACCCGAGACCAACCCAAATCTAACTAAATTCCTTGACCATTACACAAAAATCGATATTAAATCTCAACTCCCATGATAAAAACGATCGATCAATCACCTTAGGCACGGCTCCAGGTTGAACTTTATTGAGCACATTGCAGAGGATAATCCCGCTTCTCAGTCCGAGTCTGAACTCCTCCTCTGAGGGCTCCGCCGGTAAATCCTTCGCTGCCACAACTCCGGCCATCTTCCTCAGCCACCCTGCCGCCTCGTTTCTTCTCGACGCTAAATTATCCAAAAAATAGAAAGAAAAACCCGTCGTTCAACGGCAAGCTTCGCGAATAGAGACATCGATAGAGATAGAGAGAGAAAGAAACAGTCAGTCTCACGAAATTTGGTCCCTTTCTCCTTCCCTTCTTTTTTCCTTTTTCCCTCTCTCTCTCCGCCATATTTGAAACCTTAAAATAAAGACAGAGCTGTGGGGATTTATTTACGCATTACGCGCGCATATAGATACACTTCACAGGAATCGTTGAGAATGGGAAAGTACATGAAGAAATCGAAACTCACGAGCGACGTAGCCGTAATGGAGGTCGTATCTCTCTCGCCCCAGTGCTCCCTGGGAGTCCGTACGAGAGCCAAAACCCTAGCTCTCCAGCGACAGCAAGAGACCCAGAAATGGCAGCCGTTAGTGGACGAGTCATCGTTCTCGTACCTCGAGCTCCGGAGCCGCCGTCTCGAGAAGCCTCCGTTGCTCGGCGACGCCAAGAAATCGCACGGCCTCGAGCTACGCGTAGAAGAGGGAAAACCCGGGGCGAAGATTTCGTGGTCTAGTTCGAGGTTTAGGGTTCGGTCGATGGAATCGGTTGACTCGGTGGCTCTCAAAGGGTACGATGGAAATTACCAAAACGACGCCGGTTTGGAGGCTTCGTTTGGAGAGAACAATTTGGAGAGAACAATTTGGATTTCGAGAGTGGCTTCTCCACCAGATCGACTCGGAGAGATCGCTCACCTCAACGTCACCGTCGCCGAAGAACGCAGAGGAATCCAGGGACCGCCTCGGCAGACTCGAGGCCGACCTCGTTGAGCGCGACCAGGTCATCGGATACATGTCCAGAGCCGAGTTTCTCGCTTCCAAGAAATATTTTTCTTTTATGTTTCTCGCTTCCAAATATACCCCTCACTGATGGGTCACGTGTCGAAAACGTGGGTTTGTCATGGATGGTAACTGAAAATAATAGACGGAAGGGGCGCAATTCAAAAAAATTGAAAGATCAGAGTAGTTTTTGTGGAAATTTCGAGTTCAGTGGGTGAGTTGTTAATGACCTCCGAGTTCAGGGGGCATGAGTGTAATTTATCCTTTGAGTAATATTATTACCACGACATACATTTACAAAACATAGAGAACATTATTCAACAAATTTGACTTCATTATTGAAAATTATGAGGATATGAATTTAAGAGCTCATCACTCACGTTCTTGTCAACTAGGACTTGAAATTCTTTCAACCTCTCCTCTCATCTTGTTTGTCATCTCTACTCTTGTGTTTTTTTTTTTAATATTTATTGGGCAGAAGATGTGGATGAAGAGAATGGAGAGGTTTTAGATATTGCTTCAATATGTAGTTAAATAGTCAATTTAAAGTTATGAATTTATAAAATAGTCAAGGTTTGTCTTAATTGAGTGAGATAACCAAAATGTACAGCAAGTTGATTTAAAAAAAAAATTGAACTCAAGATTAAATTTTTTTTAAAGTGATAAATTGCTTATAATAATCGTAAAAAAAATTTAATTATGGTTGTCAAAAAAATTTTGAAAACGTAAATTTGATTATTTTGCTAAAAAGTTGAAACTTTGACTATTTTGCTAATCAATAAGTTTCAAATGGTTATTTTGTACAATTTTTACATTAACTATAATTTAAACATTCTTTTTTGTTCACATGAAAAGGACAATTTAGTTTTTTTTTTTTCTCTTTTCTTTAATAAAAATGATAACAAAAAAAATTATGAGAAAATTAGTTTATAATAAGTGTAAACTTGCAAACTAGATCTGAGAGGTCATTGATCTCTCTCTCTCTCTCTCTCTCTCTCTCTCTCTCTCTCAACGTTTACTTGATAGCATTTGACATATCAGCTCTCTCTCTCTCGGAAAGTTTACTTGATAACATTTGACATATCATATATGTACTTGTTCTTTCTTTTCTCGGTGAAATCTGTGACTCGGGTTCTGGGCCGAGCTTCCCTCTATTCTAAGCACGATGTTTGTAAAGAGATTTGGAACTTCAAGATCCATGAGGGGTCATGTCTCCTTCGGCGAGTAACTTCAAATTATTTACCGACCGGCCAACGTTTACATTAGTCGTGGCATTGAATTGACGACTCACGGCGATTGGAAAACGCTGGACAAAGTTTCAAAGGGTACAACCACATTTCGGTCAAGGTTTTGACATGGTACAAATTTTACTCGGTTTCAATTCTACTTGGAATCGTAAGCACTTGGAGACTGAAGATTCATCATCTCCAATATGACTATTTTATATGAAAATTTGCCTCATCCTGATCAATATGATATTCGCTTGTAAGCTATCTTCCAGAATTTTGACCTTTTCAATAACCCTTATCTCAAATATTGATCTTAATTACAAAAAATCCAACATTTTTCAAGACCTACTCCTTGAACATCAGAGTAAGAGAAAACTTGGATCATAACATAGTTCTAAATTTCTATAATTTATGTTGAACATATATTAATTAATGTTATCAATAGAATACAACCATAACAGTGTCATTTCGCCACTTTTCAAGTAATTTCTACAATATAAAGACATACTATCACCACAACAAATAGAACCATTACCGACGATTTTTATCGTCGGTAATAACCCCATAATCGTCTCTATTTAGCGACGATTATTATCGTTGCTAAATGTCTGTGCCTAAATATTTTTACCGACGAAATAGTAGTCGCTAAATATTTACCGATGAGATTAGCGACGATAATCTCGTCCCTAAATGTTTAAACGAAGAGTTTTTTTTAATTTTGTGAAAAATATTTAGGAACGATTTTATCGTCGCTAATTCGCGCGGGAAAATTTCGCGGTCGAATTAGCGACGATAAAGTCGTCGCTAATAACTTCATTTTTTTAATAATTAGCGACGATTTTGTCGTCACTAATTAATAATTTTTTTTTTCGTTTTTGAAATTATTAATTTTTTTCGTCGTTAATTATTAATTTTTTATTTTTTTTTCGTTTATGAAATTCTAAAATGAAAAATCAAATAAAACCAAATTATATTATCGAAATCAACTTATATACAAAATTCGGTTACGATCTCGATTATCGAAAAATATGTAAATAATAATCTACTATACACAAAATATCTAATAAAACACTAGTCGCGATCTTTGCTTCGTCGTCCCGCCGCTCGTTTTCCCTCTCCTCGACGTGAAACGCTCTTCTGATGGCGCTGAAACTCTGCAAGCTGCGACGGAACAATGTGTTCATCAGTAGACTGACTTAGACCGCCGGGCGTCGTCTGCTGGCTAGCGTCGGGAGTCCTCTGCTGGCCGCCCGTCAGAGTGTGGACGCCGAGCGTCGGAGTGTGGACACCGGCCGTCGGAGTCTGCTGACTGTGGGTCGACGAAGCCTGCTGCGAACTCTGCGGAAATTGGAGCATAAACGAGCTCAGGTTGAGCCCGGGCACCTGACTCTGTATTGTCTCGACGAACGAGGTGAGGGTCGACGTGAACACTTCCTGCGAGATATATCCTGATTGCGACGTCCCAGCTTCCGAACCGCAGACTTCGGCGATTTCAACCGCCATCCGTGCTCCATGTGGCACCAAACGTCCGACGCCGGTCAAGTGATCACTCTGCGAACTCATAATATCGTGGATCGTCTGCTGCTCTAGGACGAAAATATCAACGTCCGCTCTTTGTCGTCCCGTCGCTCGTTTTTCCCCTCCTCGACGTGAAACGCTCTTCTGATGGCGCTGAAACTCTGCAAGCTGCGGCGGAACAATGTGCTCATCAGTAGACTGACTTAGACCGTCGGGCGTCGTCTGCTGGCTAGCGTCGGGAGTCCTCTGCTGACCGAGCGTCGGAGTGTGGACGCCGACCGTCGGAGTCTGCTGACTGTGGGTCGACAGAGGCTGCCGCGAACTCTGCGGAAATTGGAGCATAAACGAGCTCAAGTTGAGCCCGGGCACCTGACTCTGTATTGCCTCGACGAACGAGGCGAGGGTCGACGTGAACACCTCCTACGAGATATATCCTGGTTGCGACGTCCCAGCCTCCGAACCGCAGACTTCGGCGATTTCAGCCGCTATCCGTGATCCATGTGGCACCAAATGTCCAACGCCGATCAAGTGATCACTCCGCGAACCCATAATATCGCGGATCGCATGCTGCTCTAGGACGGAAATATCAACGTCCGCTCTTTGTTGCTCAACCTCCGCTCGCAACGTGTTGAAACTATCGATCAGTCGATCTTGATATAATTAAGTAGTTAGTATATATTAATCGAAAAATAAGACAAAATAAATGTAAACTTACATAACGTGCGGAGGCTTCAGGAGTCAACCATTCGGACTTGTTGGACTGATGTTGGCGCTTGTAGTTCGCAAACAAGCTCTCGAAAGTGCCTGTCTCGACGCTCTTCTGCATGTATATTTCATTGAACAAATTATTATAACTTATCGAAATGATACAATATATTTTTCACGATTAACCGTAATCGATCGAATCATTTTGAAGTAGAAATACCACTACCTAGATAAGATCTAGTGATTGCATGCTTCTAATTTTGTGTGTCGAACACGAGAATATTTTCGTCGGTCAAGCATTCGTTATTTAATTTTGCTTGACCGCCACAAACACTTGCTTGACCGCCACAAACACTTGATTGACCGGCACAAGCACTTGGATGTGAATTTTGTACAAAGAAATGACAGTCGAACATCGGGTGACTTCAATAATGTGTTTTATTTTGGGCCTGTGAGTAAAGAAACAAAGCTTAGATCAGAAAATTGTCTTTGGATTGAATGGTTCTTCCCCGAGAATCACGACCACCACAAGTACTAGAAGCAGAACACGAACAAATAGATAATAATAAAAATTACAAAATTGTATTAAGATTGAACTGGTTTTTCTTTCCAAAAACAAATAAGAGAATCACGACTACCACAATTACTAGAAGCAGAGCACAAACAAACAGAAAATGGTCATATTAAATATTACAAAATTGTAATAAGATTGAACTGGTTTTTCTTTCCAAAAAGAAATAAGAGAATCACGACTACCACAATTACTAGAAGCAGAGCACAAACATATAGAAAATGGTCATATAGAGAATACTGAGTAGATGAGTTACCGGAAAAACCGCTGGCCAACATCTGGGAGCTTCTTCAACATCATAACCCTTATTCGGCGATTCAGATCTATACTAATCTGACCTACAATAGTCTTGTATGAAGATTGAACTGGTTTTTCTTTCCAAAAACAAATAAGAGAATCACGACTACCACAATTACAATGAACAGATGAGTTACCGGAAAAACCGCTGGCCAACATCTGGGAGCTTCTTCAACATCATAAGCCTTATTCGGCGCTTCAGATCTATACTAATCTGACCTAGGTTTCCATTTATTTATAACCTGGAGCAGATACTCTGTTACTATTTTATCAATCGGTTCGTATCAATTATTTTCGTGACTTATGTTCGTGCCTAATAATAGTATTTATACATACATCATGTTGTGGGCAAATTTCACAAGCCCAAAACACAAGTGGGCCTTACGGGCCTAAAAAAAATTCAAAAGAAAAAAACCTAATCCTACATTCAGCACATACTCATGTGGTATAGAAAGAAAGAGGGACATTCATCTCTCTCTCCTGGGGACTCATACGGCTAAACACACCCAAAAATAAAATAAAAAATAAAAAGCTTTGGTTGTGTTTGGTAGTTAACTCAAAAAGTTTTTTGTTTTCTGTTTTCTAATTTTTGTAGTTGTATTGAAAAACTGTTTTGTAGTTGTTTTCAAAAAGATGTTTGGTACAGTTTTCATTTTTGTTTTTGAGAAAGTGAAAAAACTGAAAAAAGTGTTTGGTATAGTTTTCATTTTTGTTTTTGAAAGAATGAAAAGAGAAGATGAGGAGAAAGATGAGAGAAGAGAAGAAATTTTTTTTCAAAAACACCTTTTATTTGTTTTCAGTTTTCTTTACTTTTTTCCAAAACAACTTCAAAAATTTTTGAAATTTTTTTCCAAAAACATCTAACCAAACATGTTTTCAATTTTGGTTTTCAATTTTTTCAACTCAAAAACTAGAAAACAGTTTTTGAGTGAAGAAACAAACATGGCCTTTGCTTCTTTTAACTCTTCCACGGACATACAAGAAACTAATCAATCTCTTCAAACAAAAAGCCAAAAAGATAAACAAGAAAAAAGGAGAGAGAATTTTGAGACTTTACCTTAAACAATGAGTTTCGACGACCCCAAACCACAACCACCACAACCTTCTGTTCCCGAACCACCGGCCGAAGATAAAATCTCCCGAGTGTTGACGACGAATCTTCGATCAGTAGAAAAACAAAAAGAAAATAAAACCAGAGAAGAGAGATATATGAGAGAGAGAGAATAAACGTAATGAGAGAGAGGTTTTTGATCGAACGAGAGATATTCTTCTCTCTATAGCCGGTGCTTTCTAGACCGTAAGATTAATGTAATCTAACGATTTCAAATAGAAATTTCAGTACGGTGAGGATTATCGTTATTCAAGCGATTAAAGACTTTCCTCCGTTTTTGTTCAAAATTATCTATATAAACATGTTGCGCAAATACATGGATAATACATATAGTTGTCGTTCATTTTCTCTTATATCATTCAATAAACATTTATTTGAATGTTTTAATCAATGTTTTCTTCAACATTATTTTCTATGAACGTATTGTTTGTCTAAATAATTATTATAAAGGATTATTTGTTCCAAAAACCACAAAAAAAAAAATAATAATAATTTTATTTCAAGAAACAATGTATAAGTTGTATGTTTAATAAATTTAAAAAAATGTATTTAATTATGATTATTTTTTTATATATAAAAATTACAATGCACCATTATATATTTAGAAATTTACGTATTTCATTAAAAAAAAACTATATTGATTCATTAAAAAATTACAGTGCACCGTTTCATGTTATTCATCAAATATTTCATAAACAATTGTTACATTGAAAACATAAAAAAAAATGCCATAACTCATTGAATATATAAATTTTAAGAAAAAATAAATAAAGATAAGAGGTGGAAAATATAATAAAATTATAGATGAAATTTTTGTATTATATTAATTAATATAATTTTTTATATTTAAAAAAGTTTTAATAATAGATATTTAATTGTATTAATGTAATTTAATCTTATGTATTTATTGGACAACATTCAATTAGTTTTTTTTTTTTTGTGCCTGTAATAGTGATATTACTTAAAATACAAGTTATTTTTTTTTTATCTTTTGCATTATTTACGAGAACATTAGTTACACAACACAAAGTTAATAGATTATGTAGATTATTATTATTATTGAAATACAGAAGTTCCCTGCAACGACGCGTATGTATGAATGCTTGTGGTATAGAAAGAAAGACGGACATTCATCTCTCTCTCTCTCTCGGGGACTCATATGGATAAACACACACAAAAAAGGAGCTTTGCTTCTTTGAACTCTTCCACGGACATACAAGAAACTAATCAATCTCTTCAAACAATAACCCAAAAAGATAAACAAGAAAAAAGGAGAGAATTTTCTACTCTTCACTATCACACTCAAATCATACTTGAGTTCTCATCTCAAATCACAATTCAAAGATTCCTCTAAAGTTCTATGATGCTTTGGGTATTATCCTAAACTTCTTTGAGCCTTTTGGAATCTCGGAGAGTTATTTTGGGCTCATCTAATACTAGGCACGTGACTATTCCAAGTACACCCCGTGTCCTCAAATGTTAAATCCAAAAAACAGCTTAACACATCATATGAGAGATTTCTTTTATAAGAATAAGTATTCCACACAACTGGCTAGCGGCAAATGTTAGTGTATAAAAGTTTTGACGGGTTCACATTTTCTTTTCATTATGATAGTATTTATGTGAATCACATGGCATATTAAAATGTAGCTAAAGTAGCAAATACGTTCGGTTTTTTGCCTTTCGATGGTTACGGCAAGGGCGGAAATAGAAATCGGGGACCAGCTCTAAAACAAAAATATTAATATAAACATAAAATAATTGGGTGTCATCAAAATCAATTAATCACAATAACAAAACTATATGAACATGGAAAAAATAATATAAAGCTTAAAATTTCAGCAAAAGTGTAGTTTTCTCCTCTCCATTACCGTATTACTCTTTTTCAAGAATATTAAAGAAATCAAACTCTACTCTATATTAACTAGCCTAATGAGTTTGATGCATTTTCTAAAGGACATTGCATCGAAGATCCAGTTCAACGCACAAAAATTTTTAGCAGCGTCATCTACCCCAAGACCATCATGGCTAGCCACTGCAAACCACAATGCCTCCACCATAAGACAAAGGAAAAATAGATGAGCAATCAGCTCCTAAGAGCGCCATAGAGTTTACACTCCAAATGGCCCTAAATGCCTTTCCTCGCCTAGAGGTATCCCCTGGGAAAGAAATGAGCGCCTTGTCTCCATATAATCACTTTGTACCGCTCATGAAGCTTAGACTTCGATAACACTTTCTAAATATCACTCTTGAGATCGAAGGAAGCTCGCCGAGAAAGTCTCATCCTCTGATCCCATCCACATAACCTTATCTTCCATAGAATTTTGCAACAAGTGAAGATTTGGCACACAGTCAACTTGATCCGTGTGACTGTTGTTGAATCGCCTCCACATTCCATCTTCGCTGCCCCTCCCAAAGAAGCTGCTCATCAATACTCCTCGGATCTGGTCTAGTCACCTTGATCCCCTCTAACCACGCATCATCATAAACCTGAATGGTCTTGCCACTACCAACGACATAGCATGTGTTATTAGCAATATAAGGTCGCGAGTAGAAATAATATCCTTCCAAGCCCTCATGTGCCCCATATACTTTTTTATTTCAAAAGGCATCCCGAAGGACCTCCAAGTTGGCCGCAACATTCCACCCCTATTTAGCCATGAGCGCATGATTCTTCAAACTTCCGAAATCCCAAGCCTCCGGAAGCTTTAGGTTGACAAAGCACCTCCCAATTCTTGAGAGCCATGTACCTTGCATTACCACTCTTACCACAACCTTTAGCTAATAGTATATTTATAGCCTTTGTTGATATGATATGTATAGTTCCTAAGCAAAAATGTACAATCATCAGTTTGGATATGATATATTTTGGACTATGAAAAGTCGTTACTTTTGTGTCTAGTTTTGATATAGCTTGATAATTTTTTTAACTTAAAAACTTCATTAAGCCAAGGCATTAGCCTTGGATCCCAGACAAGAAAATATTTTGAATAATAAAAACCTTTGTTAATATAATACAAAATCCTCAGTCCGTCGAGGGAGATGTTGAAGCATATGTAATTCTCAATCCAAAATATTCATTACTTTATAAAAAAAAAAAGTTAATATTTTTTTTTTACCAAAATAATAGGTAAGAGCAACTCCAATGCATAAATGTGTCAAATTTTTACACATCATAAAATATGTTTTGTATTTTTTTCTCCATCTACATCAGTTGTTAGCAACCTACGAAAAAGAAACACTCCAATAAGAGTAGCACCAAAGTTGTTTAAAGTTAGTCTCACTCTATTAAAAGATGTAGTGTATTTTATTGAAATTTTAAAAATATAGTGTGTGCATCAGTGCTCACAATAATGAGTTGCCAAAAAATAATTAACAAGTCATTGTCACTTCAGCAATAGAGCAATTTTGGGTGCCCATAGTAGTTGCTCTAAAAGCATTTCATACCATGATGCTAATTAATTTTTTATGCAAAATGCATCTTTGCATTAGTAAATAGTGTTTTACACCTCCAATTTATATATATATTGTATATCTCTTTAAAGAATATTCTAGGTATATTGTTTCCCTCTTTAGTTTTCTTATAATTATAATTTTAAAATTTTAATACTTTTTTATATTTTACAAATTTTCTCAAAACAATTAATTTCTTTGTATCACCAAATATATATATATATATATATATATATATATATATATATTACTATTAATATGTACAAAAACATGTAAACTAATCATAAAATAATAATTTATTTCTAAATAAAATATGCTAATTTATTGATTGAATACAAAGTACATAACCCAAAGCACTACATTTCTTAATAATAAAAAATATAAGCCACAACAAAATACACAAATCAATAATTTTTTGTATGGCCTGTATGTGAATTAATGTATTTTAGAATATATTAAAATATATATTCAATTAATAGTTTAAGCAATTATACTAAAAATATATACATTAGGTACAAAGTTGTAACTATAAATTAAAATTAGGGTCAATTTAGAATTATTAAAATTTTAGGTATTAAAACAACATATGCTTTATAAATCTATGAATAGTTGTGATCTATATTCCATTACATGATATACATTAATTGTAGTGAGATCAATTCATTTTTGTTTTGCAAATGAATTTATATTTTTTTTCTATTTTCTTTCATTCTTCTTTTGTATTCTTCTATTTTCTGTCATTACTTTGCTCTCAATTAGCATAATTAGGTGATCTCCATTTGCAAGAAATTTTCAGGTCTCTTTGCACCCTGTAGAACAACAATATAGAGATCAAACTGTTCTACAGAGCGAGCTTGATGGCAAGAAAACAAAGCAGACTTAAGAAATGCATGAATAACGAAAATTAGTAGCATCAAATGTTTAAATTGTTTTAATCCAAGGTTCAAAATACCAACGATATATCCTGATATATCAACAATATCAAGGAAAAATTGAAACTTCGATATAAAAATTAATATAACAGCTTAAATATCGTTTTTATTCCTCAAATATCGATATCTATAGAATAATTATTATAACCGCCAAAATAAAAAAGTTATTCCTGAAATACCGATTTTTATAGCTCTAAACAGACCCAAAATTTAAACTTGCGTTCTTGGGCCGATGAAGACCCATGGTTGCTTCTGAAAATTCATATTACTGCATAAGTTTATATGGAGTGAATTTTATAACAACCAAAATAAAAACAGTATTCCTGAAATACCGATTTTTATAACTCTAAACATGCTCAAAATTTAAACTTGAGTTCTTGGGTCGATGAAGGTCCATTGTTGTTCTGAAAATTGATAGAACCACATAGATTTATATGGAGTGATTTCTTTCAATTTTTTAATTTTACAATAAGGTGACCTTTATTTATTAGCTAAATAACATAAAAAAATGTTTATTTTTTATTTTTTGCATTCTCTTGTTTCAAGTTACAAGCAAGTGGTTCAAAATTCAAATAAATGCTATATATTCATTCATTAAGTATATTTATAGATATGAATATATATATATATATGTAATATATATATTTAAAATATAATTGTTATATGTATCGTTAAATGATATATACATAGTATCTATTTGTTATATATTTTTTGTCGATATATCATCGGTATCATCGGTAGTCGATATTAAAATTGTTATAAGACACCCGTCAATATATCGTCGATACTCGATATATCAGTAAAATCAAAACTTCGGTATCGGTATCGATATCGATATTTTAATCCTTGTTTTAAACCATTTACAACCAACTCCTCCATGACCAGAACTGGAAACCGTAAAAAATAAAAAAAATGATGCATTAGGAGTTAAATTGAGGTACAATTGATTTCTTTCAGAATATGTTACTCCAACTCGAAAAATTCTAAATTAACCTTAACATGTCCTGACAAAGTAATGATTTATGTTCATAAAATATCTCAGAGTGTTATTACAAGTACTTTTTATCCTTGTTTCATGAGTGTTTTCACTGTGTTTATTGTTAGGTAATCAGATCGATAACACAACATCGCATATCATATCTTGAGAAGTTTGAGAGCGACATCTATTTAGTCCACTTTTACGGAACTTTGGACTAGGGTGTCGTAGCTTCAGTTTTCTTAAGGAAATGGTGTTAAGAAGATTGGAAGGCTAGGTGGAAGTGCAAATTGTTGTCGAGGTCTTGCGAGAGATTCTATTGTATTCAATGTCAACTTTCAAAATCCCGATGACAGTGTGCGACGACATTGACAATGCTATGGGGAAATTCCGGTGGGTAGGCTCTACCGAAAGTATTCCTTTCTAGCGCTTAAGAAATGTGATGACCTATGCAAGCCGAAAAGATTCGGGGGATTAGGCATATAAAAAACGATGGGTTCAAAAAATGATTTGTTATCTAAGCTCGAATGGAAGGTGATTCAAAATGACAAAGCTTATGGTATCAAATGCTAAGGAAGTTTTATGGTGTCAAATTCTAAGGAAGAAATATGAGAGTGCGTATTGCTTGTTTGGATGAGAACGTTTAAGAAAAGGAGACGAGGATGCCAAATTGATTTGGAGTGCTAAAATGCACACCGCTAGAAGTTATTTCTATGGAAGATGTTCAATGACTGCTTACTTAGAGGTGACAATTTATCTGAAACTTTCAACATAAGAAATCTCGATTGTCTTTAGTGTAATCAGGAGGCCCATAAGCCCTTTTTTTAGTTTTCATGAATGTTACTTTGTGTGAGTCTGCTAGTTATCAAGTTTATTGTCTTCACAGTAGTTCTCATGAAATAAGTATGGAAGTTCTGAAATGATGTCTACCATGGAAGAAAAAATGAGCGTATGAAAGAAGTATCGAGGATAGTCGAGTAGATGATCAAGCAATATGTTTCTAGCAGCGACAAGATGGTTGTGATCACGTAACCTATATACATAATTAACGTTGACTATAAATGAAATTTGTAGAAGTTGACAATAAACTTGAGTCAAAGAGGATAACATTTAAAGCTTGCAGTTGCGTGCGCAGAAGTCAAACTAAGATGGAGTGTATTAGAGGCTATCAATGGCAGGAGCGCACCAGATCAAGGCTTGTAGAGTTTAAGTGACAAAGACTTTATGGATCTATGTGTAATTGCGGAAAACTTTGTAACAAACGAAAAGTTGTGTAATGTGTATATGATCTTGTAACAGACTCTGAGATCAGTAAGAGGGTGGGAAATATAATCTAAGAGAGCAAGTGAGATTTAGAAAACACAAGAGATCAGTGAGGAAGACGATCAAACTTATCTCGAGTTGATTCCCTTGATTGATTTGTGTTTGTGATCTTAGAAAAATCTCAGATTGTAAAACTATGTATTGATTGATCATTGGCGATTAGTGGATAAATGTTGGATGTAGATTTTAACACTGAACCATGGTAAAATTGCTGTGTATTGTTCTTGTTTGTGTGGATTTATTCTGATTTGTGTAGATCGTGATTACTTGTGCGTTAAGGTTTATTTTAGTCGAAGTTGCAGATTTAGTCAACAATTGGTAGATCGTGATTTGTGTAGATCGTGATTACTTGTGTAGATCGGTGAGACGGACTTCGCAAAAAGGTCGAGATCGATCGATTTGATGGAAGATATGATTTCACGCTATGGCGTCAACAAATGAAGACGATTCTAGTTCAGATGAAAAACGCGAAGGTTCTCGACGCAGAGAAACCGCTTCCGAGCACAATGTCATAAGAAAGAAAATTTGACATCAAATAATTGGCGTACAACACTATCATTCTTCATCTCAGCAACAAAGTCTTGAGTGAGGTATCCAACGAAACCACAATGACTGGTGTTTGGAAGAAATTGGAAACCTTGTACGTGACTAAGTCATTGACAAATAGGATCTACTTGAAAGGACTCATGTTTGGGTTCCGTATGAGCAAAAAAAAGGTTGTGGAAGATTCTCTTGATAATTGTTAAGATTGTGATTGATCTTGAAAAAATTGGAGTGAAAGTTGATGATGAAGATCAAGCAGTCGTGATTTTGAATTAACTACCAAAAAGCTATGCACATTTTGTTGAAACAATGAAATATTCAAGATCTTATCTTACTCTTGATGAAGTTTTGCCTGTCACTCAAGTCCAAGCAGATTGAGAATAGAGCAAGCAGCAGTAATGATGCTCCTGAAGGACTAGGTCAAAAAAGAGAGATCAACACAAATGCAAAGGAAAAGTATAAGCAAATCAAAAACTCCAATTGCAACATATAAAGGTGGCAAGAAGTTCAATTGTTTTCACTGTCACAAGAAAGGTCATTTCAGAATGAATTGTCCAGAGAGAAAGAAAACTGAAATGTTGGTGATCAACAACAAGGAAAAACAGCTCTTATAAATGAGGGTTATGAGAGTGCAAAGGTCCTTGCAATCATTGAAAAGTATTCAAGTGCTGATTTGATAATGGATAGCAGTTGTTCTTTTCATATGACTCCTAGCAGATTCTGGTTTAAGGAGTACATAGAGAATGATGGTGGCAAGGTCCTTTTGGGAAATAGCAAGGTGATTGGAAGTGGCTCTATTAGATTGAAGATGTTCAATGGCCAAGAAAGGATCATAGTTGGTGTGAGGTATGTGCCTGAGTTAAAGAGAAACTTAATTTCACAAGTGTTAGATCAGTAAGATTATATTTTCAAGGCAGAAAATGGTACTATTAAAGTATCTAAGGGTGCTTTGATTATCATGAAAGGAACTAGATCAAATGGTTATACACAATGTTAGGTAGCATTGTTCTATGTTCTGTTGTTAATCTCACATACTTGAAAAAGGATAAAATTGTTTTGTGGCATCATAGAATTGGTCATGTTAGTTATCTAGGATTGCTAGAGCTAAGTAAACCAGGATGTCTAGGTGATGATGAGATTGGTAAGATTGATTTTTGTGAAGACTGTGTGTTAGGATAAGCTAGCAAAGTCAAATTTGTAAAGGTTGTTCATAGAACTCAGGGAATAGTAGACTATGCTCATTCAGATTTATGGGGTAGTAGAACATATTTCATGACTCTAATTGATGACTACACAAGAAGAGTATATGTGTTTATCTTGGCACACAAGAATAATGCTTTATAGGTCTTCAAAGATTGGAAAGTTTAGATTGAAAATCAAACTAGCCAGAAGATTAAAAGATTGAAATGGAAAATGGCTTGGAATATCGTGACAAAGAGTTTATTTATTTGTGCAAGAAATCGGGTATACCAAAGCACCATACATTTGAAGGCACTCCACAGCAAAATGGCATTGTTGAAAGATATAATAGAACTACTTATGAAATAGTGAGATGTATGATGCTGCAGTCTGATTTGTCTAAGGTTTTTTGGGCAGAGGCTGTGCAAACCGCTTGTTATTTGATCAACATATGTCCCTTCTTTTGCCATTGGATTCAAGACCAATCCAAATGTGGAGTGACCATCCATAATATTACACTAAGTTGAGAGTGTTTGGCTATTCTGCTTATGCTCATGCGAGACAAGATAAGCTTCAAGCAAGAGCTCTTAGGTGTGTGTCTCTTGGCTATCCAGAAGGTGTCAAAGGCTATAAGCTTTGATATTTAGAGACTGGACTCAAGAAGTCAATAGTGAGCAGAGATGTTACATTTAATGAGGATGTATTTCCTTATAAGAAATATGACTCTACAAGTCAGATAAAACCTATTTCAGAGATCGGTTCAAAGCCAATCATTGAGGTGGAGCTTGAGGCAAGCACATCAGTTCCAAATGTTGGAAATGATGAGATCGAAGATGAGGTGGAGCAAGTAGAGCACCATAAGACAAACCTGATTACAGTCTAGTAAGAGATAGACAAAAAATGTCTTAAAAACACATACATGTAAGCAGTTTTTTTGGTTACGTGGACCATCCTTTAACTCATTTTTAGAGAATTCCAGACGTTTTTCTAAGGAATTTGAAGATGTTTTTTTTTAAACGTATTGATAAATATAGAATTTTTAAGTCACTCACTTAGAGGTTTATTTCTGGTCGACTCGTAACATTTTTGAAGTCATAGATCTAATGTCTTAAAATGCAATATTTGTAGCAGTGCTAGACTGAAAGCTAGGTTTGTTGCTAGAGGCTTAACTCAAGAAGAGGGTGTAGATTTCAATGAAATCTATTCTTTAGGTGTTAATCATAGGTCTCTATAAGAATCATCTTTTTCTCTAGTTGCTCAGTTAGATTTTGAACTTGAGCAATTAGCTGGGAAAACAACATTTTTGCTTGGAAACTTAGAAGAAACTATATACATGAGAGAGCCTAGAGGTTTTGAGATTGGAGACAAAGAGAGAAGAGAGTTGTTTGTTAAAGAAGTCACTTTATGGTCTTAAGAAATCTCCTAGGCAATGGTATATGAAGTTTAATGTGTTTATGCTGCAACAAGATTTTCATACATCATATTATGATTGGTGCATCTACAACAAGAAACTGCAGAATGACTATGATCTATCTACTTCTCTATGTAGATGATATGCTAATAGCTTGTTCTGATATGAAAGCTATAAATGAGCCGAAAGGTCAAATGAATTTTCAGTTTGAAACGAAAGACTTATGACATGCACATAAAATCTTGGGAATGCAGATTGTCACAGAAAAGAGCAAGAAGAAGTTAATCCTGAATCTTATTGAGTACTTGAACAAAGTGTTAGAGAGATTTTAATTAGCAAGGTCAAATCAGAACAAACTCCTTTAGCTCGACACTTGAAGCTCTCAGCATATCATAAGCCAAATAGTTATGATGAAGTTGACTTTATGAAAAATATATCATACTCTAGAATTGTGGGTTGTGTTATGTATGCAATGGTTTGCACAAGACCTGATATTGCTCATGTTGTGAGCTTGGTGAGTAGATTCATGGAAAATCCCAAAAAAATAGCAGTGGCATGCTGTTAAGTGGATTTTGAGATATGTGAAGGGCACAGTTGAAAGGGATTTTATTTATGGTGTAGCTAGTGAAACTGACACTGAGACTGTTGCTACATGTGATATTGATTCTGATTATGAAGGTAGCATTGACACTATAAAGTCTTAGACATGTTGTTTGTTCACAATGTTTGGTACTAAAATTAGTTGCAAAGCTAATATACAAGTAGTTCTAGCCTTGTCCACCACAAAGGCTGAGTTCATGGCAGTTACAGAGGCGGTCAAAGTGGCTTTGTTGCTAAAGGGTGTTTTAGTTGAGCTTGGTTTTGAGCAGAAAAGTCTAAGTGTGTTCTGTGACAGTCAAGGAGCCATACACTTCGCAAAGCATAAAGTGTTTCATGAGAAATCTAAGCACATTGATGTGAGAATGCATTTTGTTAGAGTTGTTACCAGTGATGGTATAGTACTGGTACAAAAAATCTCTATAGATCACAATCATGCAGATATGCTTACTAAATCAGTTCCAAGTGAAAATTTTGATCACTATTTGGAATTGATCAATATAGTCAAGCATTAGAGGGTTGTAGTCCACTAGTCATCAATGGAGCATTGATGTCAAGGTGAAGATTGTAGAAGTTGACAGCATACTCGAGTCAAAGAGGATCAACATTTGAAGCTTGCAGTTGCGTGCACAATAAGTCAAAGGTAAAGTGGAGTGTGTCAAAGGCTATCAAGGGCGGAAGCACACCAGATCAAGGCTCAAAGAGTTCAATTGACAAATAAACAAACTTTAGGGATCTATTTGTAAGTACTCAAAACTTTGTAATAGACTGGACACGTAGGAAAGCTGTGTAATGTGTATATGATCTAGTAACAGACTCTGAGATCAATTAGATGGTGGGAAACAAAATCTAAGAGAACGAGTGAGATTTGGGAAATACGAGAGATCAGTGAGGAATAAGATTAAACTCATCTCGAGTTGATTCTCTTGAGTAATTTTTTATTGTGATTTCAGAAAAGTCCCAAATTGTAAAACTCTGTATTGATTGATCATTGGTGAGTAGTGCAAGAATGCTAGATATAGGTTTTTACACCGAACCATGGTAACATTACTGTGTGCTATTCTTGTTTGTGTTATTGATTCTGAATTGCGTAGATAGTGTTTACTTGTGCATTAAGGTTTATCGGAGTCGAAATTGCAAATTTAGTTAACAGAACTGATTGCTCTCCAAAAGTCGTGCGAATGGGCACTCTCTCAAAATTGGAATTAAGTCCTAATCAACGGTGATGTTGATGGTCAAGGTGATTCTAAATCATAGTTTTTTAGAAATGCACACTTTTATCTTCTTATTTTGCTAATTTTGAGCTGAGTTTAATCCCGAAGTTATAATGTGTTAGCTCCTTTTTTGGCTCTCTCTTTAGCCCTATGTCTCTTATCTTTAGGAGGTCTTCATCCACTAGCAGGTTTTTTTCGGAAAACTTCATTTATTCTGGATGTGTAAGTTGACAGCAGAAACTCAAAGGTTTAGGATGTTCCCAGCCCCGATATTTCACCGGCGGTCTGGGAAGTCATGTAGTTTATTTGAATTTCACTTTCGGAGGAAAAAAAGGGCTCATTAGGGAAATAGCCAACTTAAACGCTTGATATTGCTAAATAGCCAACGTTTCGTAAATCTTAGGTAAATAGCCACTACATTTTATTTACAAGCGTAATTTTACAAGAATATTCATAATAGCATTCCCCCACAAACCAATAAAAAAAAAGATTTGAATGGCTTAATTGCTTAATACACATAATATATCAATATTCAATCAAATATTATGTATCATTAAAGACTAAATGACTTGAATCTCATAACTAAATGTGATAAAATGTGAACTATTCTTTAGATTGACTGAATATTCCAAAATTATAACTAATTTGCCTAAAATATTATTCTCATTTTGTGTCGAAAAAATTAAATTCAAAATAAAACAGAATTTCCGAAAAATAAAATTCAAGTTTTAAAAAAAAACTGCCGATTATAATTTTTATTGTTATTACAACTATTTACACTATTATTTACAGCTATTTACATACTGATTACACTATTATTTACAACTATTTATAAATGATTACACAAAGGCAAATCTGAAAGACATAAACGTAACAATATTTACACTAATATTTACAACTATTTACAACTGAATATAACACATAACAGGTACCAAATCTGTAAAACTATAGTTATATATTTTATGAATACGTCAACACCACCGTCGAACGTTTAGACTAGCGATCGCCACTTACGTCCCTATGGCAATAGCCCCCACTACATTCCTGGCCACCAACATAACCTTCACCACCTCTGCGCCTCCACGACCATAACCTCCACTTTTACCACCTCTGTTTCCTCCTCCGCTGCCTACGCCTCCGCTGCCAAGTGCAATCATACTCATAGCCGAAATAAGAACATCCTTCTGCATAAAAACATTGTTGACATTAACATCGAAATTCATGGGGAAGTTTTTCAAATCAAGGTCATAAAAAATAACAGTTTGTAAATGATTTTGATTACATTCTGTATTTTCATCGGATGACAATGAATTATGATTTTTCAGCCATTGACGTTCAAAAAACTTAACTGCAACATAACATCGATGGTAAATATATGTAAATATATGCGCGTATTTCAAAACATAAGAAAAAAATTAAAGAAACATACCTGATTCCATCAAAGAAAACTCAACCATCGTGTGACTCGCTGTAATTTCCAGAGGTTAGAGCAAAAAACAATGTAGCGATGAAAAAGACATATGAAAAAAAAACTCTTAACGCTGAATATTTGAAAATAAATACTAAATATCCACCAATATATATGGATACTTTCAAATTTGAAAATCAATCACACGTAATAAAACAGTTGCCAAAAAAAAAAGGAAATTAATTAAGACAACATATTCGTTTAAAATTTGAATGGGCACGAAAAAAAATTCAAATTTTAAAAATGATTCGGAAATAAAAAAAATGGAGGGACACAACTGAAAATTGCAAAAAAGTCTGATAGGGTCATGTCATACTAGTTACCTAATATTTACGAAATGTTGACTATTTAGTAATGTCAAACGTTTAAATTAGTTATTTTGCTAATTTTTTTGAAAAAAAGTTAGCATTGTCACTTCATTTCTTTTGATTTTTGTCTTCGTGACGCCGAGTCAGCACTAATCCATAAACGACCCCGAGAATAGCAATTTCGTAATTAGTTATCTATTCCTAAAATGCTATAGCATTGTTTTGCGTGAGACAACAAAACCCCTATCTAATAGGACAAAACAATTTAAAAAAAAATAATTCATAACTCAACTCAACCGATTGATCCCTATCTAATAGGACATAAAAACCTTTACGTAACAAAAAAAAAAGCAAGTATATCCCTGAATTAAAGGACAAATTTTCGAAACCATTTCTCATTTAAATTACACTCCTTTTGACCTCACTTCCCAACGTAACACTCTTTTGTTTTTTTTTTTTTTCTTCGATCGAAGTTTCATTTCTTTTTCTCTCGCCGCTCTGAAGAAATGAAGCCTACGGAGATATTGTTGCTGATTCTTTGCTTCAACGTGGTTTCTTATTATGGAGTGGTAATAATATCGTAAAATTTTACTTGAAATGGACTTTTTTTGAATAGTTTTTATTGGATTATCCATGATTGAGCTTAATCATTTTCTTTTGGGAATTGATTTTTGATCGAACAGATCGCTAGTCCACAGACTTGCCCTGCTGATCTCGGAAGTGACTGCGGTGATTCCGATGAATGGAAAGGAGAGTTCTTCCCAGAAATTCCCAATATCAAATATGAGGTACGGATTTCTAAATCAACACTCTCATATACTATTTCATTGTTATACTAATTTGAGAAATAACGAAGAAAAATGAAAAGTTACTAATTTTCTCTCATGCAAAATGGATTTCTATAATATTGTGGGATTTTTTTAATATTTTTTTTTCTTTCAACAAGTAAGCTTTAAAACTGTAGGCCGTGAAGTTTATCTTTATGAATTCCTGTTATATATTTTTTTTTGGGGGAGTTAGATATAAAACTAATTCCTCTCACTCTGCAAATGAAATTTCAGGGTCCTTCTAGCAAGAACCCACTTGCGTTCAAATGGTACAATAAGGAAGAGGTGGTCCTTGGAAAGAAAATGAAGGTTAGTTCTTTCTTCGACTTTTTCGCTTGTATCGATTTATTCACTTAAATTAAACCTGTTGCTTTCTTTTTTGTGTTGTTCAGGATTGGTTTAGATTCAGTGTGGCCTTTTGGCATACATTCCGTGGGACCGGAGCCGACCCTTTTGGTGCTCAGACTAAGTACTGGCCGTGGGAGGATGGGACTAACTCGGTTTCCATGGCAAAGAGAAGAAGTAAAATATTGCTCTTTGTTGCTCTGCAATTTTCTGCTTTGATCATCGTATTTCATTTTTTATATTATTTTTTGTGACTTACTTGTGGGAGTAGTACTAAATATATATTGTCATTAACTGAAAAATGCAGTGAGAGCCAACTTTGAGTTCATCAGCAAGCTTGGAGTAGATTATTGGTGTTTCCACGACCGAGACATAGCCCCCGATGGCAAAACCTTGGAGGTTAAATAACAAGTTTTTTTAATACAATCAAAAGAAATCATAGACTGGATTGGGTTTTTCCTCGTCTTGGATATCCACAACATATTGTGCTAAAGAAAGTTATACGGTTACAACTTGTTTCAGGAAACCAATGCTAACTTGGATGAAGTTGTGGAACTTGCGAAGGAACTTCAGGTAACTGAGTTTTACTATCTATTAAAAAATGGTTTCATGGAAATAATCTTTATTCTGTACTTCTCTTCGTTTGCTTGTTCTTGCTAACCAAGTTATAGGGGAAAGGTATTTGAATTCATATTATGATAACCCGTCTTGGTCTCTCATTCATACTTATAAGAACCTTTTATATTCTTTGATATAACTATAGGAATTACAAGATGAATCCGGGTATTTGGCAGACCCGGAACTCTCCCAAAAGCCTAAGCTTCTAATTTCTGTCTATATACGTGTTACTAATTAGTCTGAAATCACCCTTAATTAACCACTAATTAGTATACGTATCCCCAACCACATATACACTGGACTATTTGTGTATGATTTTCTCCGACTATTTTTTAGAGGAGCGAAATTCACTTGCCTGGTTGGCTTTGCAGGGTTCGGAGATCCGACCATTATGGGGTACAGCTCAGCTCTTTATGCATCCTCGCTACATGCACGGTGGTGCCACCAGGTAATCACGTCTCGATAATCATCTCAGCATTTATTTATCGGTGTCTTCTAATAGTAGACCAATTATTTAGTAATGACTAATTTCACTATGCAGCTCTGAATTGGGTGTATATGCATACGCCGCTGCACAAGTTAAGAAAGCCATCGAGGTATGTACTTGAACTCACATGATACGGCTATAATGTGTGTGTGTGTGTTTTTTTTTTTTTTTTTTTTTTTTTATGGATTACTTGGATTTGAAATGTTTTTTTTTCCTAGCTGGAATAATACATTTTGTGCCTCTTGGACAGGTCACGCACTATCTCGGTGGAGAAAACTACGTGTTTTGGGGTGGGCGTGAGGGTTATCAGAGTCTCTTGAACACTGACATGGGACGAGAACTCGATCACATGGTTTGTTTGTTGCATATCCGTTAATCAAAATATTTTAACGGGCATATTTCATTAATTTCTATATTTCATACCGTGCTGTAATCTATTTGTTTAATTGTGATTCCATCTGTTTTCTTGTCACGGTTGGCTAGTAGATTTCACTTGCATAACTTTCGTTTATTTTCTAACAGGCAAGATTTCTAGAAGCGGCTGTGGCATACAAGAAGAAAATTGGATTCAATGGTACTTTTTTTTTGTTATTTATTTATTTTATAATTTAAATAATTTATGCCAAGGGATTTATTTAGATGTTTCAACAGCTATATGACTGATCTTACCTTCTATTGTAATTATGGGTAGATTCTGTCATAGTTTGAACAACATGTAGCTCTTTCAAAAGTAAAAATTTCAGTCTCCGGTGTACGTATATATACATGTATGAGTAATAGCTATATGACTAACAATTGGTAACGTAGAAAGTAGGTGCAGAAAATAAAAACCCATAATTTTAATCGAACTTTTTTTTTTTTTGGTATTCAGGGACACTGCTTATTGAACCCAAGCCTCAAGAACCTACCAAACATCAGTATGCTCTTATAATTTTGCTGTATACATTTTAGCTTCTTAATATATTATGTCAACTCATCAAATATTATTGTCTCAGATATGATTGGGATGCTGCCACATCGGCTAATTTCCTCCGGAAATACGGACTGATAGGTAATCTATGTGAACAAAGTTTTATTAATATTGCAATGAACTGTATGCAACTGTTGATTTGAGATCTTTTTGGCTTCTACAAGTTATAGTCCACTTGTAAACAATCTATTCTTTCTTTTTTTGTTCTTTTTTTTTTCGGTTACATCGTTTCATTTTTTCCTGATTTGAGTGTTAAAACTCTTCTACAGGAGAATTCAAACTCAACATTGAATGTAACCACGCTACACTATCCGGTCATAGGTAAGATGCTCGAAATCCTTATACGTTTTGATGTGTGTATATATATGTGTGAAAATGATTTTAGGTAAAACTGAATTTTATAATTATACAGTTGTCATCACGAGCTTGAAACGGCAAGACTCAATGGTCTTTTGGGAAATATCGACGCCAACAGTGGCGATCCTCAAATCGGTATTTTTTTTTATGTTCTTTCAATATATATTCAATCCGTGCTGTTGTGTCTAACACGTTAAATTTTATAAGCATTCGTGTTAATTTTAAGTAGTTTGACTTGGAACACAGGTTGGGATACAGATCAGTTTCTTACCGACATAGCCGAGGCAACACTGGTGATGCATAGCGTGATAAAAAATGTATGCTCAGTAAAAATCTGGATCAATCTCAAATTCAAAATATTCTATAGCATATAGTGTTTTAATTTTGTTTAATAATTTTCATGTGGTCCTTACAGGGAGGGATAGCCCCGGGAGGATTCAATTTTGATGCCAAGCTGTTAGTAACTTTTTTTTACTTGATTGTGCTTGTTTACTATATTTCCACCTCAATATTGACCGGCTTGTTTTAAGTAATGATATTCATTATTATTTTTCTATTTTTGTGTACATGAAATTTCAGACGAAGAGAAAGCACGGATGTTGAGGACTTGTTCATCGCTCACATCGGTGGAATGGATACTCTTGCACGTGGACTCCGCAATATTGCCAAGATCATTGAGGTTGTCTATAACTGTTTATATATATATATATATTTATAGATTTTTGTTTCTCATCTTTATGTTGTTGATCACGAAATAGGATGGTTCTCTTGCTAACCTTGTCAAGAAACGATACTCCAGTTTCGACTCCGAGATTGGTGCTCTAATCGAGGTATACAAATTTATCTATTATTTATTTACATTTTATTAATTTGTAATGGATTGGCTAATACTTGGTGATATATTTTTTCCCCACAGGCTGGTAAAGCTGATTTTGAATTTCTTGAGAAGAAAGCCAAGGAATGGGGTGAACCTAAAGTTCCTTCTGCCAAGCAGGTAAACCAATATTTTATCAATTTTCTTTGATTCAAAGCTAATAAGGAATGTTTATTGTCATTTCTTATCTTCGAAATTTCCTTTTCAAATGCCTGGATTTAAAACATCATACGTGTGTGTGTATCAGGAACTTGCTGAGATGATTTTCCAGACTGCTCTGTAGATAAATCAGTGCGACGGACTTTATCATATTAAGCTTTAGGGGTTTGTTTTTTGTTTTTTTGTTTGTTTGTTTGTTTGTTTTTTTTTTCTTTTCTTGAGTTTTAGGAGAGCCTAGGTACTATTTACTAATAATGTCTCAAGCGAATTGAAGTCTTATGGTTCTGGCTAATAATCTTCTGCGAAATCAAGTGAACTCCTTACCGTTAAACTCTTTGCTTGGTCATACACAAAACCCGGGTTCGAGTTGTTTTAACCAGTTGGTTAAAAAAAAATCAATTTTTCTGATAAAAGATCAATATGCGTATCCTCACGTATAATTAATTAATAACTATATATTGGTTGATTTCTTTTGTTTTCGTATAAGAATTGTTCTAATAACGGATATCTAGTGTTAAAAACTGCCAGGCTTGTTTCATTGGGTTGGTGAAAAGATAATTAGAATTATTCTCGAGCTGGAAATTACTAAGGATGAATTATACTGGAAGACTATATAATAAGGTTGTTTCCATAATAAGCTACTTTTTGATGGGTAATATGCCAGTGAGAAAAAAAAAATGCCAGAAGGTTATGTTGTTTGACTTGAGTAGTCATACCTGACTTGTGTATACATTACAAAGCACTTGATATGTATGTCAAAAGTTTGATTAGTATCTCGATTGAACTCTCACGTTTTCCGTTCATCCTTTTCTCTCCTTTTTTCAACATTAGCCGTCGTCGTTTTTTTTTTTTTTTTTTTGCCCTTCCCCTGAGGTTTTTGCTGTGCCAGCAACTCTTGTTCGTTGATGCTCATTTATTGAGTAGTAGTTGTATAATGTTTTGGTGAGGTTGGAATGATGGTCAAGAGGTTAAAATCTACAGAAAATGGGGAAGGGAATCTGATCGATACGTTAGGAAAAGTGGCTTACACGCCGTTCGTTCCTTTGACGATGGTTTTGGGACGGGCTCTTCAAAACATAATGTTACTTGAGTGAGTCTACGCGTGTCGGATTGAATGTGTTTGATACTTTGTTCCGGGTGGTCATCAGACAATTTTTTTTATATTATTATTATTATTTTTTTATGGTATTCGGTGTGGTTTCTTTGTATATTTGAAGGTGAGATAGTCATCATTTTGTCTTCCTTAATGAAACTCTCATTAGATACAAGCTTGTATTAGATACAAGCTGGTATTAGATACAAGCTTGTGTAGGTCTATCTTTCAAGGTCTTTTGATATTGAATGTTCAAGTTTGTCTATCATAGGTTAATGTCAACTAGTCATTTTTATGCTCAATTACCTCTATGCATTGTTAATATTTCGGCATCGGATTCCAGCACAACACTTTCATTTGGTTATACTGAAGGTTCCAATTGGTTTGAGATCAAATTCATCTTTGTGTTGAGATTGTCAAAGTCGTCATGATTGTATTTTCTTTTATCTAATGGAATTGGTGTTTTCAAAGACGTAATAACATATTCTAATTTGGCTGTCAAAGTTTGACAAGAGTTGTCCAACACAACTTACTAAACGTCAAACATTTGGTTCGTGTTTTTGAACGGAATTTTCCGTTCAATTTTCAAATGATATTTTTGGATATAACTAATTTTGTGTCAACCCCGCATGACATTACAAGACACCATTGTTTTTTTAAGGTATGCAATAGATATGATTGAATTGGTATTTTATTGAAAATTTTTATTAAATTTATTTATCATATAAGACTCTTTTTTAGTTTAATATTACGCGAGTCCACGACATCTCGCCCTGTTACTTATTTCACGTCTTCAAATTTTTGTGAGCTAAATATTTTACAATATTTACTTATGAACTTTCATATTGGTCTTACATCAAGAAATGTATTAATAGCCAAAATCTCTCTCATTTTCTAGACTGTCCTAAACTCTTCATATCAAATTATCATGTATTTATTACATTACTTTTTCAATGTTTGTACTATTTGTGACCATCACATGTAAGAATAACACAATAATTTCAAATATAACATAATAAATATACCTGATGTGAGCACCAATCACTCAGCTCATGCTAATTAACATGCACAAACATAAAAAAAAAAAAAAAAAAAAAACAATGTGTTCTACCTAGGTTAGAAACAACAAGTCACTCAAAAATCTTGGTGAACAATGGGGAAAGGTACTCCAAAGCTTTTGCAAATATAGAGTTATCTTTCCCTAGGGTTGCATCTTGGAGGCTCTTATGTTCAAATTTTCATTTAGTAGAATTGATGATTGTTGCTGATGTTGGACATCGTCCTTCATTAATAACATATGGGGCTAGGCTAAATACTTGCCAGATGTGGCCCACGACCACGAAGTTAGCCCAATAAGGGCAGGTCACTGGCCTTACATCGTTCTGGAGTCGCTAGCTGACCCCTGCTGCGAGGTGATCCCAGCTCGCTCAATTAAAGATTGACGTATTCTTCCGAATACCCAGACAACGCTTATCTACCGAAGTACGCTATTTACAGAATTCTAAGGCCTAACACAAATTCAAATCGACTCAATCTTGATACAAGTTGTCGAGACTGTTTTGGAGTGATTCTTCACGTTAACAGTTTTACGTCGTCTGTGGAAAATCGATCAGCTTTTTTTACGCCCTGAGCCTAAATCCCTTTCCGACCAGATACATTCACAACTCCACTCCCTGTCCGAATGGCGTCCCCACCTTCAACCCTGCATCCGGCTTGAAATTAATCTCCGAATGAAGTCCATGCAAGAAGCACTTTCAACAGTAAAACAAAAAGAAAGAATGCTTCGAAAGTATGGGATCATTTTACGAAGACCGCTAGAGATCGATCACCATACAACTATGGTAGCATGGAACTCGGAGGAACAAATTACATCTTCAACTCTACTATCTTTAAATTTTCCAACACGGTGGAACTCTACTTACTTGATGTTACAGGTACTTATGCAAGATACTTATTTGATGTTAAATATTTTTGGCAATATATAATTACTAATTTATGATTTTTCTATAAGCCGCAAGCAACTATCATAAAAGCATTCAACGTTATGGAGGACGATCATCACTATCAGAATTATTTCCATAATTCGACCGACGGGACACTGAATGAGAGAGATTTTGAGAATGCAAAGGTGTTTGAGGTATTTCTAAGAACCTTTTATGAGCTAATTGTACATTGAATAAGAGAGATTGAGATAATGCAAAGGTGTTTGAGATATTTTAAAGAACCTTTATGAGCTAACTCTACACTTCAATGGTTCTTTGTATCTCACATCAAATCGGTACTTGAAAGATATTGTTCAAACAAATCTTTATTCGAAGCGGCTACATTGGTTAAAAGTGTTGAGGATATTGTGCGGAAAATGCATGAAATGCATGTTCTTGAGGCAGTCCCTATTGTGTCCCCGCACATGGGTGAACAAGTGAAGCCTTCACGGGTAAACATGTCCATAAAGTCTACAGGCCTTTTCATTCACAGATGATGATGATGATGATGAGTTAGTATCTAATTATCATGGACAACTTGGTGGACGAGAGCGAGATAAAGTTAATAGGTACTTGCTTGAAGTACCCAAGTAGTTGTTTGGAGGAGATAGAAACAACTACTTTGATCTATTGGGATGGTGGAAGATCAATTCCATCAAGTATCCAAATTTGATGGCTAGAGATGTTCTTGATGCTCCGGTGTCAATAGTTGATTCTCAATCAGCATTCTCCAAAAGCGGCCGCATTTTAGATCCTTTTCGAAGTTCTTTGTCTCCGAGAATTGTGGAAGCATTGATTTATCTCGTACAAAGATCTAGTTGTCTTACGAGAATACATGGATGAAGTGGAAGCATTAAAAGATTCTAAACAAGTTGTTTAAGGTAAGTCTATTAATTTGATATTTTATTTGATAAGTTCATTTGCTATTTGTTTATTAAAACTAATTTATTTTAACTTAATGTCATAATAAATAGATGATGGTCAAGTTATCATAGAAGAAGAGGCTTCTCATATATCAACTCCTACTACAATTACAACTTGATTATGTGATTTCTCAAGGTAATTTTGTTAGTTTCAATTGTATGTTTAGTTTATTATGATCAATTGTAAATTATAATATTATATTATGACATTTGCATGTTTAGGTAGTTAGAGACAAGAACATATGGATTCGTGAACACATGTGTCGTTTTGAATTTTACTTTTTATTCAATTTTAGAGTATGGAACTGTTATTTTGGAGCATTATATTACTCGTATATTGATAATTGTAATAGTTTTAGAACCGGTATGGATTTTAACAACTGAATAACCGGTTTCTTTGAACTGAATATAAACTAGATTAGGAATTTAAAGAACTGGATAACCGAATATTAAAAATCAGAAATTAAAATTGGATATTGTATTTAAGAAATCGGATAAGCGAATTTCGGATTTAGACAAAATTAGAACGGATATTGGACCAAATTTTGAAAAACCGAAAATTCATATTCGAATATGAAAAACGGCAAAAACCAAACGAATCGTTCCAGTTTAAGCCCTACTAGCAGATTTAAATGTTTAAAATTAAAATTTAAGGTACAAGAATGACTCCAAAATGAGGAGTTGTTGCCTTTAAATATCTTTAGATGAAATCTAATTAAAATTACCGTGTTTAATAATATAGTTGAAATGAAAAATAATTGTTTTGAAGCAAATGGCATTTTTGTAAAAAAAAATTGTCAAAAGTTTTAATTTTTATAAATATGACTTAATAATTTAAGTAAGGTCTTTCCTTTTTAGAATTCTAATTTAAAGTTTTTATTCAATTAAGATTTCTATTAAATGAATTAATAGTTTTGTTGTGTGTGGCCATGCTTATTTTAAAAGTCTTGGCGTGAACGTTGATGTCCAATAGTAAATATTAAAAAGTTCACCCCAGGATTTAATTTTTTTTTTTGAGGGACAGGATTAAATTATTTAACCACTATTATTACCATAAATTTGTTTAAGAAGGATTAGGCAAGAACGAAACAACGAAATTCTGACAAAAAAAAAAGAAAAAGAAAATAAAAATAGAGAACTCACTCGAATTCAGACGAATCTCTTTCAAGCAGAGACCGTCTTTCCTTTGAGGTAAGCTCTCTCTCTCTCTCTCTCTCTCTCTCTCTCTCAGTCCTCGCTCACTCTCTTAGCCGGGTTTTGCAGGAAGGAAGAAAAGGTTTCTGCGTTCAGAGATCCGATCTCTGCATTCCGTTGATGCGGTGATAAAATGGGTTTGTTGTTCAGTCGGATGTTCTCTTCTGTTTTCGGCAACAAAGAAGCTCGGATCCTCGTCCTCGGCCTCGACAATGCCGGCAAAACCACCATCCTCTGTAAGAATTTTTCCTCTATCGCGATCCTCGAGGTCGTATTTTTTGGGAATTGATGGTTATGTTCTTCTTTTTGTTCGAAAATTCGTGCAGATCGGCTTCAAATGGGCGAGGTTGTATCCACAATTCCAAGTACGTTTCTTTCTCTGCGTGCTATTAGATCTCAATCATGACGAACTTTGCTCTTTATATTCAATGCGTGAACTGTTTGGCTGTCGATAAAACAGTCGTCTTAAAACGTTAAATTTTTGCTTTGGAAACAGCAATTGGATTCAATGTCGAGACTGTTCAGTATAACAACATCAAATTCCAAGTTTGGGATCTAGGTATGTCAATACATTTCTCTGCAATTGAGCTACTTTTGAATGCAAAAACTTAATTAATCAATTATAATGAATAGGTATTGATATATTAGAGCTTGCAAATGTTTTGGTCAACGTCTTTACCTCTGGGATGATTTGCGCAATATTGGATATGCTGCTAAAATATTATGAACCCAATTTCTTCATTTTCTCCCTGAGCTAGGGCTGATCAGAATCAAGACTGAGTATGTGGACTCGTAGTGTACTCACAAGGTCAAATATGGCTTGCTGTAGGGTCTGGCTTGAAAGAGGATTCAACTCATACAGTGTATTAGTTCTTCAGGATTAGTTAGTTGGTTTTCATAATAGTGATAATAAGTACTAAAGGCGATCAATCCTTTATGACCGAACACATAATTATCCCTTTTATTTTTCTACCCCAAGGGCTCCTTTAATTTATTTGAATTCAGAATTATGGTGGCAAATTGATTTCCTACTACAACTTCTAACCCTGACCGAATAATAACAAGACTAGAGAACATTCTTTGTACTGGACAAACATGTCTTAAATTTAAACTAATTAGTTACTGTGATGCATTAGGAAATATTGAATTTTTGTGCTGATAAAGACGATTATTTCAACGAAATAGTTCTCATATAGAGTAGTTATTTTAGAAACTCACAATTCAGCATTAACCTGAAACGTACTTTTTTTTTACCAGAGGTAAATTAGAAACTATGTTAATTATTTGACGATATTTCTGCCTATGTTTTTGTTTGAATGCAGGTGGACAAACAAGTATTAGGTAAGCTCTTTTGTCTCTTGAGCTTGTTCGATTCTGTGGGAAGAGTCAATGTGATATTCCTGATACAAAAAAAAGAGAGAGAGAGAGAGAGAAAAGATAATCTATGGATGCATTTATATTTAGATTTGATAGACTTCGTTTACACATGGATAAAATTATGCACTACCTTCTTTTCTAGGCTTTATGCATGACAATAATCAGTTGGTTACAACTGGGCATTTTACATAACAATTTGCTTCAAACTGGAAAAAAATCAGTACATCGTCATCTTGTTCATGCACTTGTTTCAGTAAGACTGAATTTTTTATTTTTTTTTCAAAAAAGTTGTTGGCTGGACGATAGAACATTGGCTACGCTTAGTTTGGGGTTTTCTTGTTATATATTCTTAGCATGACTATTGCCAGAAGAAATTTAGGATTATGTTCTTTTTTTATTTTTTTATTTTTATTTTTTTATTTATGAATTTTCTGAAGATTAGATTCCTAAGCTAGTCTAGTGGGGATTCGACTTCCCCTGGGGGTAGGGTACTACGAAAGGAAGTTGATCAAGGACCGACATTTTTCTGAATATCTCAACCTTCACATCGAAAAGTAGAATAAGTTTTTGGAAAAACTAAAGAAAGAAACTCTTCTTCCCCCACAGCCTTGATCAAACGAATAACTCACCTATAGTTTTTCACTATCCGAGCCTCACGGTAGGGATACAATAACTCCAACAACATTACATTAGGCCCTACATTAAAGAGCAAGATATCCGTTCCTCTGTCAGAATCACCTGGTTCCTTTTTATCCGGCTTCTCAAATCCGCAGAAGCTATTGAAGGATTCACCCTAAATTCATTTGAATTGAAAACCTGGACCAATTATTCAGATAGATGGGGGTAAACTAATGAGTTCGGATATTAATGATTTTAGTGGTTAAATTAAGCAAGTTATGATGTAAACCTGTAGCATTGCTGAATAAGAAGCCAGAGAAAAATAAAGTACTTGATCAAACCATCGATAGTGGATCATTCAGAATTAACATTTGCTTAACAAAACATTCATAATTGATTGTTCATAAGATTTAAAAAGTACCAAAATGTTTTTTTTTTAGCAAAATGATGCAAAATTTAAGGAGGGTTGTCCCGTTACAATCAAATTTTGATGGATTCACTACGGTGATGCTGTTAGCTAGCCCAAATCTACCATTTACTCATGCTTTTATGCGTACATAGTATATAGTAACAGGAGCTGTATCAATATGGAGTCGATTATTAAAATCTTGGATCTTCCTTCTTGTTTTAGAGTACTGAATTTTTACTTACTAAGTCTATTAAAATATATATCATGAAATTCCTTTTCTTCTGATCACTCCTTATTTCTTATGCCAGTTCCTTGAGCATGATATAGATGTTATGTTATTAACAGACTTGTTGCATGTGTAACCATTACAGGCCATATTGGAGATGCTACTTTCCAAACACACAAGCCATAATATATGTCGTTGATTCTAGTGACACTGATAGACTAGTGATCGCTAAAGACGAGTTCCATGCAATCTTGGAGGTATATTACATTGCAGTTATTCCAAACGAGAATTGTGGAATTTAATTAAGTTTTTAGGCCACTCTGTCTGTGAAAATGCATTCTGTGCTATTTGCTTGGAGGTGTAGGGTTTTTTGTTTTAGTTTTTGTTTTTGTTTTTCGTTGTTTTTTATTTTTTATTTTTTTTTTGTCAGTACTTTTACCAACTGTTAAAATTGTTCTAAAAAAAATAAAGGCTAATTATTGTCGGAGTGATTTTTTTTTTATTCGTAGAATAAATGTATTTATATTCCACGAAAAATATAATTCTAGGAGTGATGATTGGGCGTATATGTAACATTTATACACTGGTCCTGTATTGAAATTAATTTCTGAAGGTCTTTAAAGGCTGAGTTTATATTTCATCTGACATGTTTATCGTTGTTCCAGGAGGAAGAATTAAGAGGTTCAGTCGTTCTCATTTTTGCAAATAAACAGGTAACTTTAATTTGAACGCTTCTTAGACTGTTTTTTGTTTGTAGTATATAAAAGCAATTGAAATGCAAAGACTTTGTTTAAGTTAGAGTCTGTACTTAGTCGAGTTTGAAGGCCTGAGGTCTTTTCGCTTCTGTTTACTTCCTTTACAAATCTCAAAGACAATATTCAATATTACTTATGTTTTGTGTCATCCTTTTCTTTGCAGGATCTTCCTGGAGCACTTGATGACGCTGCAATCACCGAGGCTTTGGAATTGCACAAGATTAAGAACCGGCAATGGTCTATTTTTAAAACATCTGCTCTTAAAGGGGAAGGGCTATTTGAGGGGTTGGACTGGTAAGCTTTGACCTCAAATACATCAAGTATTTATATAGGCATTTTCCCCCATCTATATAGCCTTTTTAAAGTTCAATATTCTCGTTATTATGTTGCAAGTCCAATCTACACCGAAGGAGCCAGTATATGTCGGAATAAGTAGTGTATTTTATAAGTGTGATGACACACTAATAATGCATACATACATATATATATATATATATATATATATATATATATATATTAATTGTAAAACACACACACACACACACACACACACACACATACACATACATATATATATATATATATATTTTAAATAAACGAGTTTTTTTATTTTTATTTTCTTTTCCAAAAACAGAAGTTGTTCCTATGTGTGTGTGTGTGTGTTTTACAATTAATATATATATGTATATATATATATATAGGAATATATATATAAAAAAAAATAGGAATATATATATAAAAAAAAATAGGAATATATATATATATATATATATATATATATATATATATATATATATATATATATATATATAAAGGAACACAATTTCTGTGGCTACAGCTAGACATCTTTTGTTAGTAACAAAATGTTTTATTTTTTTCTATGTAAAAAATTTATATAGGAGCACTTTTTTGTCTAAGGTTCACTAATGATTAGAAAATTCACACCAAATAAGCCATTTAAAAATAATATTGAGTAAATAGCTGAGTTTAACCCCAAGCGCTTCGGCCACTTTTGATTCCCACTGGACACAACAACTTGGGGCAACTGGGGTAGTCTCCCGGCTGATAATGCAAGGGTCTCGTGGATTTAGTAGGATCTATCCCGGGCACCACAGTTAAAAAAAATAGCGAGTTTAGTTATTAATTAATTATTTTCCAAATTATAGTTATTTTCGGTTTGGTTCCATATTTGTACACGACGATTCAGTCAAGATATGATGCTGCTAGGCTTGTCTTTACCCACTGTGAATGGGTTCTGAATTTTATTAGTTTACTTGAAGATCTAATACAACTGTAACTTGTCAATGAAGGTTGAGTAACACACTCAAATCAGGCGGTGGCTAACTCTTACCACGAGAATGATAAGAAGACTGTTGCTATAGTTGCACTGGAAGTTGGAACTCATAAAATTGACGTCTTCCACATTGGTATGTCTGTCTTTGATAGAAATTCTGCTTATGAGAGTTGTCTCAATTCACCATCTTTTTTTTTGGTCTGTGGTCTGTTTGAACTTTGAATTAGACGACTGATGAGATATATACATGTAAAATTTCACATAGCTGGCACCTGAATTTGTTATAAAATAGCTCACCCATCTAGTTTATCATGGTCTTCCTTATTCTGGTTTTACTTAGCGATATGCTATCTGAGTTTGATGTTAAGTCTTGTTCGGCTTATCCGGCTTTGCTGACTTTTCCATTTTACGGCTGAGAATTTGTGTTCGAAACCTATTTGGTTGACGCTTGTCTTTGTTGGATCAAGAATTTATGTGTTCTGTTTATTTAACTTGTGATCCTATTTGATCCGAAACTTCACCGGCTGTATGTGTCATAGTTCTTTACAACTTCGATTGCAAATTGCGTAATATGCTTTCTCTTGAGTTTTTGTACATCGTTTTTCGTTCTCAAGCTGAAGGAAAGGTTTTCAGTTAACCAATTACTTTTATATGCCCGAAATTCTACACTAATCAGCCAGGAATCGAATCTTTCTTTGCGATGGTTCTTAAATTCAAAATGATATCATGACAAAGAGCTAATATGAAGTAGAATAACAAATGTAGCACTGGTTAGGAATCGAGTCTTCTTTTGCAAATAGTTCAAAAGATGTTTATAACTTAAACAAACGAGAGAGAACATATCCGACAGATTCACACGCTCCCATGAGTTGGATGTCTGTCTTCCATATCCAGCAGCTGGTGGCAGAGCATGTTTCAGCGAGATTCTGGCAGTGGCTTAATTAGATCAGCCACATCGTCCATCTATCGATATGCTTGAAGGCTTATCATGGGATAATTAGTCTACACAGTTGTCAAAAGGGCCAGCCTGACAACTTTTTATCAAGCTCAAGAGAGGTTGAACGCTAGGTCCGGGTCTATGGAGGGCCTAAATAGAGAAAAAAAAAAGTAAAAAACAAAAAAAAAATGCACAATTCGATAGTCTACCATAGTTTTTATTTTTAAATAAAAGACACGTTTTTTTTAATATCATTAGTAATAAACTTTAGCCAAGACCCTTCAACAAGTCTTGTTTGTCCCGATCCGAAACTAGAGGGTCGGACCGGACTGTCCACGGGTGGCCCGTCTTAATTGACTGCTCTTCTCTAGACCTTGTAGTAAGGTCATAGTAGATTTCAATTGTCTAGATGCTTATAATCAAACACGAATGCGTAGAGCTCTAGAGTTGGTCATCCAAGAGGCTTATTGCCGATGTCGACTTCCTAAGCTCTTATAGTGGTGATATAAGAGGTCCGTAGTTGAAGAGGCTATACGCCAGTGTTGATAAAGAAGTCAAATGAACAGCATACCCACTAAATACTATTTCCTACGAAGTTTATAGTCGAAGCCAATTATCTCCAATAGGAAATGCTTAAGAGGCGTCAGTGTTATGCGACGAGCATGCTTAGTTGCCCACACATTGCCATGTGGGCAACTTGGGGCCACCATAATTTTGGGCTAGACACGGAGACCTAAAAAAAGAGAAATTATGTAACTATTTTGAAATCAACACAAAATTTCCTAAATACCTCATTTGAATCATTCATAGCATACTTCACTAGTTAAATATTCCGACAAGAATGCCCTTGGGATTATACTTGATACATATTGCATAAACCTAAATTCTACTTCGTTTCAGTGAATATTATCTTCTCTCTATCGCTGCCTACGAGGCTAATTTTAGGCGAATACGAAGACTTAATATAAGGACATAATGTGAAAAATTTTCAACAGCCTGCCAAACACTCTCATCAATGGCTTTAAAAAACGCTTTCATCCGAGCTTTTCAGTAGGCATGATTGGAACCTTCCAACAGAGGTGGTCGACCAATGTTATGTCCTTCTTTCGTGTTCATCTTAATACAAGGTGCACACGTTAGTAATACTCCCGGATAGCACTCAACAACATAGAGTGGCCCGCTCTGATACCAATTGAAATTACCTAACGTGGTTAAGATAGTTGTTCAAGGTTTAGGTTGACCAAGTTATTGAACAACTGATTGTTTTAAGCAGATTCATCAAGGTGATAAACAAGCAAACAATAAAAAGAAATCAATAAAGAACACAAGACAATTGGTAACCCTGTTCGGTATAAACAACCTACTTAGGGGGATTGCTACGTCTAGGTAAAAGCAATCCACTATAATCAATCAACCAAGGTTATAGGAATATAAAGTTTGACAAAGCTCCCATTCGCAAACACCTCTCTCCTTTGGTTATCTCCAACGGATATGGATCCAAGCTCCCCTCGGATCTAGAGACTTTCTCTCTATGCTTTACCCAATCTTCTCCCGAAGATTAATAGCACGTCAATGCAACACACGATCTCATACCTAGTACGACTATAAACAAGCTGTGAGTTGTTCTAAACTTGTTGTCAATGAAGATCTCTGAACAACTAGAGAGACCAACAAAGAACTATGGTGCCGTGTATATATATAAATCAACCAAACAATCAACCTTTTATGCAAACCCTAGGTCGGATATATAAAAGGTTTGGTTGTGAATCCTACGCGAAAAATCAAATCAATCGGATCCACTAAATCCGAGATTATGATTCCCAATAAATCGGGTAACTAACTAAAACAGTACTTGATTCTGTGTGAGGAAAAGACGCAGCTGCTTGAACAACTTGTAGAAGCTTCTGCTTGAACAACTCGGTTACAATTTCTTTTTCCAAATAAACTATAACATAAAGATTCAATAGAAAGTACGCATATCTTCAGTCATTATCAGTTTATCATAGAGAAGTTTCAATAAAATATTCACAGAATCATCTCTAATTGGTATTTTAACATTGCCATTGTCAAATAAGAAAATCATGTTTCGCCATACATGCAAAAATATCCATCAAAGCCATAAAATAAAGGGTAATTTAGCAAAATAGGCAACTTAAACGTTGAAAATTGCTAAATAGCCAAGGTTTTGTAAATATTAGGTAAATAGCCAATTTTCTATATTTACAAACGTAAATATCAAGTAAATAGCCACTGCCATATTAAGCCACGTCATCATTTATGTTTATTTACCTAATATTTACCAAACTTTGGCTATTTAGCAATATCTAACGTTTAAATTGGCTATTTTTCTAATTTTTTGTAAAATAAATCATTCACTTTTTTGGAAGCAACACGACCCGCATCACGACCACAAAACAATTTGCGAAGAACAACATAGAAAGTGAAAATATTGCTGAAATAAAAACAAAGCTTATAATATATACATGTTATCTGCTACAAATGATATTGAAATATGTAATAAAATAGATAATCAAGCTCAACAAATTAACCTATCCGTTTTACTAAAAAAACGTCACAAAACTTCACGTACTAGTTAGAAATTTGTTCGTGGGTGTGATAAAGCGGGCGTTAATTTGTATGGAACTTTATCTATGAAGTAGAAAATGAAATATATTTGAATGAGTGAAATGCTTGTGATGGAAAGAAAAAATAAAAATAAAAACAAGAAACTTACACGTACTTTCACAATGTTAACAATATTAACTTAAAACTCGATTAAATGAGCTTTTACACGTATATTTTTTTTTTACCAAATTTCTCTATATATAATGAAAAGAGTTTCCTTGGGATTTCGTAGAGATTACTGTGGATATTGTATGCGATATGGATATGGAAGTATATAGCTTTTCTTCTTATGACAATTACGATTCTTACCCCACGTATCCAACCTCGCTTTTCATTAGAGTATGAGAAAAGTACATCTATCAACATATATAGTAATTATACGTATGGTTGTGGTGTAAACATTAATCGATCAAGACCATGTCAAATTACATATTTTTAGTGTAAACTTAGTCTCTTATCAGAGCATTATTTATCCTTTATAAGAAAGGAGCAGTATTTGTGGCGTTTACTAGATTCGCCGGCCCTTTTTCTTCTTGATCAAGCCATTCTTTGTTGAAGTATGTTAAGTCCGACATACCTGCAAAATAATAACAAAAAATTAGTCAAATAAGTCACCGAAAATCTAAGAATTGCTAGATAGTCAATCATTTGTAAATAGTCACCTCAACTTATTTACGGCACTCACAAAGACAAAAATACCCAAAAACATTCCTGCCTATTTTTTATTTTATTTTATTTTTTGTCTTTTTAAGTGCCGTAAATAAGTTTAGGTGGCTATTTATAAAAAGTTAACAAAACGAAAAACATGACTAAGTGAAATAGTTAAAGTTTCAAAATTTTCAGCAAAATAGTCAAAATATATATCATATGATAAAAAAGAAGTTGACAACCGTTTATATAAGCAATTTATCAGGTTAAAAAAATATGATTAAAATAATTTTGAAGTTCGGTACTTACGCATTTCAACTATTTCACTGATTTCGAAAAAGCTTCAACTATTTTATAAATTCATTTCATTTCAATTGATTATATAACAAAAACACTAATATTTTTTTTTTGTCCATTAGAAAAATAACCAACTTAAACGTTTGATATTGCTAAATAGTCAACGTTTGGTAGATCTTAAGTAAATAGCAATTTTTATGTATTTACAGACGTAAATCTTAGATAAATAACCACCTCCATATATTAGATCGCGTCATTATTTACGACTATTTATCTAAGATTTACCAAACATTGACTATTTAATAATGTCAAACGTATAAGTTGACTATTTTTCTAATTTTCTGTTTTTTTTCCCATGACTTAAACCTATCTTTCATTTTTGAAGATGCGTATTAAAGAAATACATCATTCACATTCATCATTTCTTTTAATATTTGAAGAAGAAAATAGATTGATGATCAAAATGTATTATTGAGACGAAGATCTAAGCTCAGAGTTATAATAGCAAATATGCAAATATATCTAAGATGAAATACACAAAAGTGAAGTGGTATTGAATAAGATGGGACGATTTCGAACCATTTGCGGATGACGTAGCCAATGCATGGGCATTCCAATGGCGGGGACTTAAAATGGAAAAAACGAGAAGAAGTAAGGATATTGAAGGCATTGCTTATTTCTCTCTACAAGTAAGAGTTTGTGTATTTTTCATTTTCTCTGTGAAATTCAGTCGTATTTATAGATTCCAACAAGCATCACCTGGGGAGTTTTAGAACTACTGGGCTATTTCTGCATGTGGACGAAAGTAAACCAGCTCACGGATTGGGAAATATATTACAAAATGAAACAACGTAGAGTGGTCATAATTAATATTGTCGCTAATTAAAGTGTAGACTGGTCATAATAATTACTAATATTTTTCTCTTTTTTTAACCCACTAATTGGAGATTTATGGAGCTCACGCACATTAGTCCACAAGTTTATATCCTTATACGCACCTTTTGTAGACTTGAAATTCTAGCAAGGTTACTATTTTCACCTAAGCTAGTGGACATGTGTAATTTCTGTTATTGTTTCATATAAGAGCTCTTTAGTGATAATATATTGATAGAAGTTAAAACAACTTAGGCTAGGAGGAAAGTTCAAATGAAAATTACAAACTCTTTATAAATACTTTTAAAGAAGAGAAAAAATAGATCACAAACACATCATAAATAATTATACAAAAAAGATTAATTATCCGCCTATTATGGTGATGCTTATTCTAAGGAGAAACTTATTTGACCGTGACCTATGGCCATAAAAAATAAATCATTTTTATGATTTGAAATTCAGATTTAAAAATGAAAAGAAACCAGTTTTTATGATTTGAAATTCAGATTTAAAAATGAAACTAAAATCACACTCGTTATAGATTTTGTGGTACAAAAACTAAATTTAAATCTGAATTAATAAAACAAATAATTACAAGAGAAGAAGACAAAATGAAAAGATAACCTCTCCATTGATGTACGTAGCTAGCTTTTCAGCACTTAATACTCTAGCAAGGTTACTAATTTTCAGGTAACTAAGGGGACAAGTATATTTATTGTTTATGTTTTTTTAATAAATAAAAAGTTGTACAAATTAGATTTTTTTAAGAGATATAGTACAAATTACGTGACTTTATTAGTCATTTAATACGACATTAACTTTTATTAAAATCGGTTGAACATAAAAATTTAGCCAAACATAAAGTTGCAAGTCCAGTTTTGCATCTCAACTGTGATAATTAATCGGATTAAGTGTGAAGTTTGATTCGATTAACTGTGACGATCCTCCTTCGGAAACGATCTCGAACATCAGGAGTCCCACGGCTGCACCGATCCGACCGTTTGAAGGTCGCAAGTCCAGTCTTGAAATAGTAGCCAAATAATTAAAGTAGATGTCTATATATTGTAAAAAATAAATTAAAAATTTAGCTGAAATCAAAAAAATTATTTGATAAAAAAAATATAAAGATCATTAGAATTAAAAGTTAAAGTAAGATAATAAAAGAGTTGGGAAAGAGAAATGTATATGCCAAAAGCAAAAGCTACGTACATAAATCTTCAAAATATAGCTTTTAAAATTTTAATTTAAAACATTAAAAAAAATTATCCAATTTAAAAAAAAAATAATTTTACCAACCACTTAAATATGGTTTAGCGTTTAGAAAACGGACTATCTTAATTAATACTGATAATTAGAACATCCGATAATGGATAAACTATATGTGTATTCGTACATAGTTATTCTAAGACTATAAAAATTAAATTATTGTAGATTTAGTCTTAGAAATACACTTGGTCACATTAAATATCTTTATAAGATATCTAGGAAGAACTGTACAACCCCCGATTCTCTATGTTTCATAACCAAACATCATAATTCTTGTTGTCGTTCGTTTTTTAAAATTTTTAATTCATCGTGACGTACAAGAAATTCCACGTCAAAGACTAAATGAGCCCTATAGAGAAGCTCGATCCGGGACCATGAAGGCGAAAAAAGTCCACCCGAGATGAGCTCACGAAGAAAGACGACAAAAAACAAAGAAAAAGCCCACGACGCGCCGCGCCAGTGTGAAAGCAAGGTGAGCGCAGTTGTAATTTCATGTGCGCGCGCCCGGCCTCCTGCGCGTGCCATGCTTTCACCTAATCCGAGTTTTAGGGCTCTTTTCCACCCCATAACCACTATAAATATCTCTCTCTGAGGGAAAAAGGTACACAGTTCTCTCTCAACAAAATCATTCGATTCCAGAGTCGTGAAACACTGCGGAGGACCCTCCGCACTTGATTTCACTCTGATCGAGCTCGATTTACTCAAATATTCTCAAAGAATAAATGACGCTCCCATCTCACTCATAGCAATGAGACTAGTCGAGTGTCGGACCGCGAACCAGAGGCACCGCTTCTGCGTCCCTTTAAGCTTAGTTTCTTCTTCTTCTTCTTACTCTTAGTTCTCCGAGGAACGATGAATGTTCTTGAGCTAGGGGAGGGAACTCATGACTTTCGAGTTTCTACAAACCCGGCTCGAGCGCGGCCACTTGATCTGGTCTTAGGTCGAACCGCTCGAAGTCTTTGGCGCTAGAAGAAGGAGGCTCGATAAATATTCACGAGCTCTCACAACAATATTTTTCGACTTGGAAAAAGAAAATTTTGAACATAACCCTCTGAATGTGATAATTGGAACCCAGGTTCCAAACACATTTGAGGGAGGCGCACAGTGGTGTAGAAAAATCAAGACTCACCTTTGAACAAGATCGCAGACTCAATCACAGAGCAAGACCGACGGGACTTCGGCATCATTGAGCCCGAGGAGATCGTCTATCGGCTGATAGACCATCTTGCAAGGTAATGGAACGTTAGAGCCACCATTGAGGGACTCATCGGCCATGCTCATAGCCTCACCCACTCAGGGGGCTCCGAGGATGAACGTGACTACGTTCACACGAACGAGGACGAGGGTGATCACACCTACTCTTGCACAGCCGAGAGCGACAACACTCCTGACCACGACATTGGGGAAGACCCCGATAATTGCGCTGTTTGGCGTGAATATGGAGATCACATCCAAAACGGGTCCGAACCGAGCCCACACTCGTACGCATCGCTGCCACGCATGAAGCAGGCCGCGCACGCCGCGCTGACACGCGCCCTCAACAAATCTTCCACGCATACCGCACATAGCGCATGGCGCAGTGCGCCTGCTTCCAAGAGGCACGCACAAGCCTTTTCGAACGCGCGTGCCTTGCCTCTGCTCAGGGGCTCCACCATAGCTAGTCGATACAAGAAAATACATGTCGCATTAAAGCAAATATCGAAATGGGCAAACTTTCTCAATGATCAATAATAAAGAGATGGCATTCAAACATGAAACGCAAAATGTCTCATAAATTAAATGAGTGACTGTTCCAAAATTCCTACAGAGCAATCATGTGCGATAGCTTGTACGCCTCATGTTACGTTACCCCATTATGACGCTTCATGTCCCTAAGGACTTCATTCAAAGCCAAAAATTACATGATGATAGTCGTAGGAAGCAATAAGACTTTGAAAACCGCGAATCACGGATAAAAATAGCAAAGCCTGATGACAACTCTCCCCCACTGGTGGAAGAATAGCTTCAGCTAGTGGATAAGTGTCACGACTGTGCAAACTTCACGGCGCCAAGCATATGGCCTGAATTGATCCCGTTATATAGCTTGTACGTCATGCGCTACTCTATCTCGCGATGGCGCTTCTTATCCTAGAGTGACTGAGTGATTTATCTTTTTGGCCCAAGTGCCTAAGCGATCTCATGCGTTAGCTTGTACGCCTTGCGCTACTTTATCCAGCAATGGCGCTTCTCAGCCCATGTGCCTAAGCCATCCCGTGCGTTAGCATGTACGCCATGCGCTACGCTATCCCGTGATGACGCTTCTCTTCCCAGAGTGACTAAGCAATTTCTCTTCTTGGCCAATGTGCCTAAGCGATCTTGTGTGTTAGATGTATGCCTTGCGCTACTCTATCCCACAATGGCGCTTCTTGGCCCATGTGCCTAAACGATCTTATTTCTAGCTTGTACTCCATGTGTTACTTTATCCCGCAATGACGCTTCTTGTCACAGAGTGACTAAGCGATTGCGCTTCTTGGCTCATGTGCTTAAGCGCTCCCGTGTGTTAGCTTGTACGGAATGTGCTATTCTATCATGTGATGACGCTTCTTATCCCATAGTGACTAAGCGATTGCGCTTCTTGACCCAAGTGCCTAATCGATCTTATTTCTAGCTTGTACGTCTTGCGCTACTCTATCCTGCGAACCTTCTTGTCCCAAATTGACTAAGCTACTACGCTTCTTGACCCAAGTGCCTAAGCGATCTTGTTTCGTAGCTTGTACGCCTTATGCTATTCTACCCCGCGATGAAAAAGACATCTCACCTAGGCGTACTAAAGATGCCCTACGAGGCACACCTAAGATGCCCTGAGTGGCGAACTTAAGACGCCCTACGAGGCCCACCTAAGATGCTAAAAGAAACACATTTAAGACGCTCCAAGTAGCGCACCGAAGACACCTGAAGTGGGTGCACCAAAGATGTCTCATCTAGGCACACCAAAGACGCCCCAAATGGCACACCAAGCCTCACCTAGGTGCACCCAAGACACTCTAAGTTGCGCACAAAAGACGCACCAAGTGGCGCACCAAAGACGCCTCACCTAGGCGCACTTACGACGCCTTACATAGGCGCACAAAAGACACCTCACGTAAGTGCACTTAAGATGCATCACCTAGGCGCACCAAAGACGCTTCTGTTGGTACATTGATGCCAACAAGAAGAGTAGTAGTTATGACTTATATACATTTGATGTAATAAAGTCTCACGAAGACTCTTGCTTGTAACTGCTGAATAATTAATAAAGATTTGAAACTTTCATTCATTCTTTCTTGTTTGTTTGAAGCTTTATAATGAACCTTAGTCTTTAATCCTTAAACAAACCTAACAACAAATGAAGAGTCAAATATAGATTTGCATGAACAAGCTCTTAAAGGTCAACTTAAAACAACATATTCACAATCTAAGGATCAAAGAGCTATTGATCTCAGTATGATTGTTAGGAAAACCTATGATGTCTGGTTATGAGACATAGAGAGTTGGAGACTCTATAGTTCTACTAGGTATCTTCTGAACATACTGAATTGACCAGTGCACTTCTAGAGAAATTATAAGAGCAAAACCGTCTAACCTCTTCTGTCTCAAAGTCACTATATATGAATTGCATCATGCTTACCTCAATCGTGAAATGAGACATGTCATTTCGTAGCTTACATATTCTCACTTGAGAAAGTCACAGTTCTAGATTCACATATCGTCATGTCATATCATATGAAACACATTCCAAACAATCACACACAAAAAAATTCACATATAACATAAATACTTCAGATCACATAATACTTAATATGTTTTCAAACTAATCCGTGTCGCAGTGAGATTATTCTCACATTCGTTTCGGAAAGTACGTCTGTTGGTCGTGGACGGCTCGGAAAAGCTAAGCGGCTCGGAACCTAATCGGTGGAAAAAAATTATTAAGCTTCTGTCGAAGGAGTTCTAAAGACAACTCAGGTTCTGGAAATTTATGAATTTCGGCTGAAGGTGTAAAATTACGAAAATACCCTTAGGGTCGATAAAATAAATTTTTGAAAAATAAATCTATAAAAATTACAGTAAAAGCAAAATAATATTTGGAACACTTCTTACTTCTGAGTCATAGACAAAATATGCCCAGATTATTTAGTAAAAATCAAAAGTATAAGAAAGCAATATTTAGTCTTTTAAAAACAAAAACTGTTTTGGAACTTTTCTTCGCACTGTTTGGATTTTATTGCAAATATATTCTGTGTGCATTCAAAAAATCTAAAATGATAATAAAAACATATAGAACTAGGTCGTGTACAAAAATTAGGTAAAAAAGAATTATGTAGGTATAAAAATAAGACATTTTGTTTTAAAATCAATTAAGGCGAAAACAAGTCCGCGCACTGATCGTAATGAATTCATAAAATAATATTCAAAACTCAAAAAATTCTATATTTTGAACCACAATTAAATAACATGTTAAAGTATACGCTGTAAAAAAATTAGATTAAAAAACCGTTTGTAGCTATTTTAAAACGTGAAATTTTGACACTGCTTAAAACTGATTTCTGAACAGGAAATATTAAACTTTATTTTTCATATGAAAAACGAAATAAAAGCATAAAAAAATAAAGGAAGAGTATGAACTGACCACGACAACTCTTGATGAGATAAAGAAAAAGAACTCGGAATAGAGGTAATAACATGTTTAGGATTTTTTTTTGTTGAAGAAAAGAGATGAAGATAGTAGGCAGAATTTTGTGAGCGAGAGAGAAAAAGTTATTATTTTTTTTTCTCATGAAAAGGATAAGAGTTATTTATAGGCTACGAATGCCGAAGAAAATAAAATCAAAACGTGATGAAAAAGATATTATTTTATTTTTTTTTCTTTCCTAATATCATTATACAGGCAGAAGACTCGTTTTTTCAAGTTCATACCGAATACTTATTTATTATTTTCTTTTCATATAACTGATGAGTTGCTATATTCAAGGCATGTATTCTTCTAGAAGCGGTGCAAAAAAAAACCCACTTGCTCCACACTACTTTCTCAAACCAGAGCCTGCTCAAAGAATTTGGGGGCCTAGGGCGAATGGTGAAAAAAGGCCTTTTTATAATTGTATTTAAATTAATTTAGATATATATATATATATATATATATATATATATATTAAATGGTAAATTGAACAAAACATTAAATATGTAATTACTTGTAGAGTAACTATTTGCACAACACAATGTAATTACAAAAAAAAAAAAACATATTACAAAATAGAAAACTAAAAAATTACACAAAGCCTACTTTTATTGTTTTTAAAAATATAACACTAATTATTAATATGTTGATAAAAACAAATAAAAACAGACATATAAACAAAAACTAACATTAAAAAAATAGAAAGCAAAGGAAAGAAAATAATAATAATAATAATAATAATAATAAGAGTTATAAAATGATAAAACTTGAAAATAACTTGCTATTTACAAAGATAGAACCAATTTTTTTTTTTTTTTTTTATCACTCTTGACATCTTTCTTCTTTTGAACTCTTTCTTCTTTTGAAAATAACTTGTTTTTTGTTTTTTGTTATTTGGGTATTGTAAAATATTTTGAATAAAAGAATTTATACTTAAGAGAACAAAATACCACTTTGATGTTGTAAAAAAAAAAAATTTCGTTTCTCAATACAATACTGTTGCAATTTTTTTATGTTAAAAAGCTAATAATAGGCTTTTGGGGCAGATGTCCTAATAATAAACGCAACTCTGGAATAGGCTTTGATTCCCAAATAGCTTATTATTAGTTTAGAAATATTAATTGGCAATAGAGCTGCCGAATCAGCTCAATAGGCTTTCTTGCTGATTTTTTTTTTTTTGGGATTGAGAGAAATTTTGGGCCTTATTTGTTGTTTTTCGACGTTCTCATCATTTTTAGTGGGCTTTTTCCAGAATTACGTTTTTTTTTAATTTCTACATAATAATAGCAAATTTGTAAATGGGCCTTCCTTGGGAGGGGGCCTTGGCTGTTGCCCCCCACACGAACGGTGCAAAATATCTCACGTATTCATACTTTGTTGCTTATTGTAGAAAATATACATGTATGTATACCTTACAAAATTGAGAAAAGAATATTTATTATTATCACCCACTTGTATATATATGTTGTTAATTGTTGCGTGAATATTTACACATCAACACACCTACACTTACACATCATTGATTAAATAATTAGCTTAAAGTTACACATAGGCTATATACGTATATATTTATACCCAAAATTCTAATATATCTTGATAAAAATAAATCCATAACAGGACTTCACTAATCTTTTAATAGTCCAAAGTTTTGGGGTGTCACTACTTATTAGAATTTTCGCCTCGAAAATTAACAAGAAAAAAAATCGAGAAAAACATAAGAACTCTTACTTTGACATATTAAATTTCTCTGAAAAGATCGGGGTATCGCGATCTCATGTTTTCTTCTTGTTCACAAGTAGCTTCTTCTATCTTGTGATTCCGCCATAATACTTTTACTAATGGAATTATCTTGTTCCTCAAAACTTTCTCTTCGCGATCGAGAATCTGGACAGGTTTCTCTTCATATGTCAAGTCTTCGTGAACTTCGATGGGCTCTTGGATTAGGTCGTGCGTTGGGTTGAGTAGGTACTTTTTGAGCATCAAGACGTGAAACACATTGTACACCGATGCCAACTCGGGATTCAAAGCTAAACGGTAGGCTACTTTTCCAATTCTTTCAGTGATCTCGAAAGGACTAATGTACTTCTGGCTTAATTTTACCTTCTTGCCGAATCTCATCACACCCTTGAGAGGTGCTACCTTTAAGAACACAAAATCTCCGACTTGAAATTTCAGTGGCCGCCTTCTCTTATCGGCGTAGCTTTTCTGTCGACTTTGGGCAGTTCCCATTCGATCATGAATTTTCTTGATAGCTTCTGTTGTGTCTCAGATAAAAACTGTCTTCACGAGATTATTTTCTCCAGCTTCAAACCAGTGAATTGAAGATCGATACTTTCTCCCATAGAGAGCTTCATCGGGATGAACCTGGCAGACTTGGTCAATCCAGTTAATAGAATGCCATGTAGTCTCACCACATTGTTAACGTATAACTCAGCCAACTTTTTCATAGAGTACGTGACCTTCATCGAGATGAACCTAGCAGACTTGGTCATACAGTTTACCACTACCCAGATAGCATCATAACCCTCAACCGTCTTAGGTAACCCAACCACAAAATCCATTGTGATTTGTTCCCACTTCCATTCGGGAACTTCGATTGGCTGTAATTCTTCGGCTGGTAGTTGATGTTCGGCCTTCACTTTTTGGCAGGTAAGAAGTTTATTAACGAACTTTGCAACGTCGCCCTTCATTCCGTTCCACCAGAAGTGTTCTCGGAGGCCTTGATACATCTTCGTGGAACCTGGGTGGACTGAGTACGGTGTGTCATGTGCTTCAGTCAGAATCTGCCTTCGAAACTCATCTTCGTTGGGTACACAAATCTTCCATCGAAGAAAAGCACATCATTCTCCGAAATGGAAAATTTTGACTCTTGGCTTTCCAACGCATCGTCTTTCAACTTCGACATCTCCAGATCACGTAGCTTCTTTGATCCTCTAAAAAAGATCTGAATGTAAGGTCATATTGGCTAATCCTTGTGTGACATTTTCAACTCCCAAATTGTTGATTTCATCAGTGAGTTGATGAGATAATGTTCGCATCATCGATAGCCTAGCCTCATCCTTCCTACTTAAGGCATCTGCTACCACGCTTGCCTTTCCGGGGTGGTAATGGATACGACAGTCGTAGTCCTTAACCAATTCTAGCCACCTTCTTTGCCTCATGTTCAACTCCTTTTGAGTGAAAATATACTTTAAGCTCTTATGATCGGTAAATATCTCACACCGAATACCATACAGGTAGTGTCTCCAAATCTTGAGGGCAAAAACCACTGCGGCTAACTCCAAACCATGAGTAGGATAATTCCTCTCGTGATTTTTGAGTTGTCGTGATGCATAGGTGACTACTTTGCCATTTTGATTAACGTAACACCAAGAATTGTCTTTGACGCATCGCTGTAAATAGACAAAGGTCCTCCATTTTCAGGGACTATAAGGATTGGCGCAGTGGTGAGTCTTTTCTTCAACTCACGAAAACTCTCTTCACATTTCTCAGTCCACTCATACTTCTTATCTTTCTTCATGAGAGCGGTGAGTGGATCAACTAATGTGGAAAACCCTTCAACAAATCTTCTATAGTAACCTGCTAAATCGAGAAAACTCCTGATCTCCGTCACACTTCGAGGTGGTTTCCAATCATTGACGGATTCTATCTTGGAAGGGTCAACGGAGATCTCATCCTTAGAAACCATGAGACCAAGGAAATGAACCCTATCCAGAAAAAACTCACACTTTGAGAACTTGGCATATAGCTGATGTCGTCTCAATGTCTGTAGTGCAACTCGTAGGTGCTCTTCGTGATCTTCGACATTCATAGAGTAAATCAGAATGTCATCAATGAAGACAATTACAAATTTACCCAAGACGTCGCTAAAGATCCTATTCATCATATCCATGAATGCTGCTGGGGCATTATCGAGTCCAAAAGGCATGACATGAACTCGTAATGAGCGTAGCGGGTGCGGAAAACAGTCTTTGGAATGTCGTCCCCCTTGACTCGTAACTGATGATAGCTGGATCGTAAGTCAATCTTCGAGAATACCTTCGCTCCCTTGAGTTGGTCAAACAAGTCATCAATCCTAGGAAGCGGATACTTGTTTTTTACGGTAACCTTATTAAGCTCTCTGTAGTCGATGCACATGCGGAAAGATCCATCATTCTTTTTCACGAATAAAATCGGTGCTCCGCATGGTGAATGACTTGGGCGAATGAATCATTTATCCAACAACTCTTGAAGTTGTGTTTGTAGTTCCTTGAGTTCGGCTGGTGCCATTCGATAGAAGGCCTTAGAGATCGGCTCCTTACCAAGTAGTAACTCAATCCCAAAAGAAATTTCACGCTATGGAGCTAAGCCTGGTAATTCTTCAGGGAAAACATCTACATAATCCCTCACCACTTGCACGTCGTTAGGAGTTGCTTCTACATCCTTAGTCTTGTCCACAACTGATGCTAGGAATCCATAGCAACCTTTACTTAGCAATCTTCTAGCTTGTAATGCAGACACTATCATCTTCGGCTTCTTGAGCAGTCTTCCCGTGAAAGTGAATCCTCTTCCCAAAGTTGGTTTGAAGGTCACCCTATTTCTTCGACAATCAATTACTGCATTATTCTCTTCCAGAAAATCCATTCCCAAAATGGCATCAAAATCTTTCATCTCTAAGACGATAAAATCGATCTTTAATTCATGATCATTAATTATTATCGGTACTCTTTTTAAACAGTATTCTGATAATAGGACATCGCCGGACGGTAATGACGTCCTGAAAACTTTCCCAGTTTTCTCTACACTTTTGTCTATTTTCTTAGCTAGCTCTAACGAAATAAAGCATTGCGTAGCACCAGAGTCAAACAATACTAAAGCATCAAAATGAGCTATAGGAAGCTGACCTGCTACCACATTCAAAGAGTTGGCTAGAGCATCAATGTTGGTGTAAGCGTAGATGCGACCTTGAGGTGGCGGTGTGGTCTTAGTTGTTGGTAGTGCTTCTAGTCGACCCTGGAAAATCTGCGGCCCTTCGATGGTAGCTTGCATGAAGTTGAGTATGTTGTCAATGGTGCCCACAAGAAGAGTTGTAGTGTGTATTTATGTACATTTGATGTCATATAGTCTTACGAAGACTCTTGCTTGTAATAGCTTATTCATTAATAAAAAGTTGAAACATTCATTCAATCTTCCTTGTCTGAAGCTTTATGATAAAACATTAGTCTTTAGTCCATAAAAAACTAAACAACTTACGAAGAGACAAATGTAGATTTGCATGAACAAACTCTTCGTAGTTTGCTTAAAACGATATATTCGCAATCTTAGGGTCAAAGGACTATTGACCTTAGTACGATTGTTAGAAGAATCTATGATGTCTGGTTATGAGGCATTGAGAGTTGGAGACTCTATAGTTCTTCTCGGTATCTTCCGAAGGTACTGAATTGACCAGTGCACTTCTAGAGACAAGATAAGAACAAACCATTTAACCTCTTATGTCTCGAAGTCACTATGTATGAATTGCATCATGCTTACCTTAATCCTGAAATGAGACATGCCATTTCACAGCTTACGTATTCTCATTTGAGAAAGTCAGAGTTCGGACTCACTATGTGATTCCGAACAGGGCCTATTGGTGAAGTACTAAGTTGTGAGAATGTCATGAGTAACTTTGTGAAGTTCTCATAGATATGGAATTTATGTACAAGATTGCTGAAATGCAATGTATGTCACCTCATGCTTTGTTCCTTGGAGTGTGTGAATAAGTACTTGCTCTTTGTCTAGGTTAGTAAAAAACTGTTTTTACTTGAAAAGAAAATTTTTAAAATTCCGCCGCTTAATGAAGCGTTAAACTTTTTCTTAAACCCTAGATCAATTCCAACAGAGTCGTCCATTCGGGTTGGTCTGCTGATACTGTCCATTCATAGAGGAATTTGATTTCGGACAATCTTTGAGAAAGTGACATGCTGACCACACTTGAAACATGTCATGGTTCCCTTCCGGCACTTTCCAAGATGCATCTTTCCACAAGTCTTGCATACTGAAAAGGTTGTTCCCTCTACCTTGACCTTGCTATTGGCGTTACCATTACTTCCAGGATGGTTTCTTTTCTTTCCATTCCCATTCCATTAGACTTGTGCCTTGAAGCCTTGACTGTTCTGATTAGACTGGGGATTTCCTGATTGGTTTGGCTTCATGTTGTTGGGTCCTCTGTTTTGACCTTTCTCCTCTTTTCGAGCCTTGTAATCTGGGCTCGTTCCCCCTTTACTTGGATCAAGTGGTACTCAGCTCGCATGGCACATTCGAGGTAGTCTGCGACTGTGGTAGATGACTGACTTCCACTATCAATGGCTAGGGCCAATTCCGGTTGGAACATTCCCATCATCCTCCTAACTATTTCTGTCTCTGTTGGAACCAAGTGAGGACACAGTCTGGCCAATTGATTGAACTTACTAACAGCTTCAGTCACATTCATCGTTTCTTGCTTAAGCTCTGCAAACTCATTACGCTGAGTATTCATCGCTCGCATGTTGAAATACTTACTGTTGAACTCCTTGATGAAGTCTTCCCAAGATACAGCGCATGTGTCTCTTCTAGCTGCTATTGTCTCCCACCAGTATCGTGCATCCTTCTTCAGAACAAAAGACGCGCATATGACATTCTCAAATTTGGAGATATTCATGAAGTTGAAGATCTTCTTCATCTCTGACATCCACTCATCAGCCACTAAAGGATCAGTCAATCCTTCAAAATCTGGAGCTCTCATCCTCTTGAACCTTTCGAAAAGATCACCAGCCACAACAACTTGGCCCATCTGAGGTACGCCCTGAGGAGGTGCTAGTGGTGCTTGTTGATCATTTCCCACATTTCCATTCACTTGGGGGAGGTGGTTCCTCAACTCTTGTATCTCCAGTTCTTGGGCTTCGATACATTGCAGCAATGAAGTAATGAGTACCGCAAGATCTGGCTGGGCCGCTGGCTGATGTGCGGGGACTGAACTGTTGGGATTCTCTGTAGCTTCGCGTTGTTCGGGAAACGGAGCAGCATGATGAGCGTATTGCATTGGGACATCAACGGCAACTCTGCCTCTTCCTCTACCTCGGTCTCGTGGGCTGCCTCTACCTCGTCCACGAGCAGCTTGAACGTTTCCATCTAAGTATAAAAAACGACTAAGATATAAAAAAAGTGCTAACTTACTTGAGTAGGGGGAAGCCGTGCGATCGATAGCGAAGGGGGTCGTAGGTTCGTTGCTCTGATACCAACTGTGACGACCCGACTTTTCGGACCGTCGATTCTAAAACGGACTCTTGATCCTCTGTTTTTTCAACCGGAAATTAGGTTTATTCATTTTTAAGTAAATACGTAAATCAACGAGAAATTCTTACTTATCTTACTTTTTCAAGACTTTAGAAAATTTGAGGTAATTTTATTTTAAACATAACTTGGAATATAAAGTTTGAAAACTCGTGACCTAAAAATAAATTTTCATTTAAAAACTTGATGAATGAAAAAACTAAAAGAAACCGAAGTTGCATAATTGAAAATTAAAACAAAAAATATGATTGAAAATAATATCATACATAAAATCATAACCTTTAACGAAATTGAAATGCATAACTTAAACCATGAAAAATAAAACCTTGGTTTTGGATTGTTTAAAAACTAAAAGCAAAGCGGAAGTCTTTTATTTTTTCATAAACGGCAACCATAACCCAACCCTCTCGCTATCGCCGCCGCTAACCCACCCTCCTCACTTGTTCATATGTTGTTTACCTACAACACGGACGGATATACATAGATGAGTTAACGCTCAGCAAGAATAACAATAACTCACAAAACATAAACTGTAAAAATGCATGAACCAATTATTAGTATTTTAATTTAAACCGTGACGTGAGATACCCTATTAAAAGTCTATCGTATTTTAATTCTGGGGTCCCCTAGAATAGCCGTACCGATTTCAGTGTATACTTTGAAAACAAACCATGGGGCTGCGACCTCCCATGGAACGCCCCGTCACATACATAAACATATAAGGAATTATCTATGTGAGCCCGTAATTGGGCTCGGGAAATTTCTCTAGTTACCTCCGTAGTTAGAGGTGGTACGACCCTCTTGCTTACTTAAATTATTAATCGTGTTTATTACGTTAAATGCATGAGCGACATAAGATATAAACATACATTATAACATAGCTAGAAGAATAAGACGTGCTATAGATATTCTAATACACATCATAAGATAACATAAACTCACATATCGTCATGTCATGTCATATCAAACACATTCCGAACAATCACACACACAAAAACTCACATAACACATAAATACTTCAGATCACATAATACTTAATATGTTTTTGAACTAATCCGTGTTGCAGTGAGATTATTCTCACATTCGTTTCAGAAATTAAAGCTAAGCGGCTCGGAACCTAATCGGTGGAAAAAATTATTAAGCTTCTGTCGAAGGAGTTCTAAAGACAACTCAGGTTCTGGAAATTTCGGAATTTCGGCTGAAGGTGTAAAATTACGAAAATACCCTTAGGGTCGATAAAATAATTTTTTTAAAAATAAATCTATAAAAATTACAGTAAAAACGAAATAATATTTGGAACACTTCTTACTTCAGAGGCATAGACAAAATATACCCAGATTATTTAGTAAAAATCAAAAGTATAAGAAAGCAATATTTAGTCTTTTAAAAACAAAAACTGCTTTGGAACTATCCTTCGCACTGTTTGAATTTTATTGCAAATATATTCAGTGTGCATCCGAAAAATCTAAAATTTGGACTAGATACCAAAAACATATAGAACTAGGTCGTGTACAAAAATTAGGTAAAAAAGAATTATGTAGGTATAAAATAAGAAATTTTGTTTTAAAAACAATTAGGGCAAAAAGTATACGCTGTAAGAAAAAATAGATTAAAAAACCGTTTGTAGCTATTTTAAAACGTGAAATTTTGACACTGCTTAAAACTGATTTCTGAACAGGAAATATTAAACCTAATTTTTCATATGAAAAACGAAATAAAAGCATAAAAAAAATAAAGGAAGAGTATGAACTGACCACGACAGATAAAGAAAAAGAACTCGGAATAGAAGTAATAAGGTGTTTAGGGTTTTTCTTTGGTAGAAGAAAAGAGATGAAGATAATAGACAGAATTTTGTGTGCGGGAGAGAAAAAGTTATTATTTTTTTTCTCATGAAAAGGATCAGAGTTATTTATAGGCTACGAACGCCGAAGAAAATAAAATCAAAACGTGATGAAAATATACTATTTTATTTTTTTTCTTTCCTAATATCATTATACAGGCAGAAGACTCGTTATTTCAAGTTCAAACCGAATACTTATTTATTATTTTCTTTTCATACAACTGATGAGTTGCTATATTCAAGGCATGTATTCTTCTAGAAGCGGTGCAAAAAAAAAAATCCACTTGCTCCACACTACTTTCTCGAAAAAAAATATATACACACTAACGGTGCAAAATATCTCACGTGTTCATATTTTAATATGTTTGTTGCTTACTGTAGAAAATATACAGTTATGTATACCTTACAAGAGAAAAGAATATTTATTATTATCACCCACTTGTATATATGTTGTTCATTGTTGCGTGAATATTTACACATCAACACACCTAAACTTACACATTATTGATTAAATAATTAGCGTAAAGTTACACATAGGCTATATATGTATATATTTATACCCAAACTTCTAATATATCTTGATGAAAATAAATCCATAACAGGACTTCACTAATGTTTTAATAGTCCAAAGTTTTGGGGTGTCACAGTAAATGCATCATTCCTATGAATATTTAATTGACACTTCCGGAGTTTTTAGTTTAGTTGGTAGTGATGCAGCGAAGCTTGAAGCTTGAAGCTTGTTGGGTATATAAATATTGATTCAAATAGCACAAAGTCTGACTTGAGATTTCTTAAAACACATCATTGGAGTATCAGTCTCTTGGAAGTGCAGGTTACGAAGGTGTGTTGCATTATCCACCACATGAGTGAAATATATTGCTATTACAGTGTTTCAAAGAAACTTTTTGGAATTTTTTTTCGAGTAGAGTTGGGCTTAGAGAAACATATTGTTTATATTGACAATTAATGTGTTATTTACCTCTCTCAAAGAACTCCACATTTTATTCAAGATCCAAATATATCTATAACATAGATAATAAAGAAAACATTTCTCCCAGAGGTCATCACGTGACTTCGCCAGGCAACGACACGTGACGACTTTTTATTTTTTTTTATTTTTTATTACTATAAATATATTTTACCATATTATATTATATAACATATACAATATATGAATCAATATTAGTAAACCTAATTATCAATATATTTTATATATTGTTTTACGTATATTATAATCATAATCATTAATACTATATTATACTATATCAATAACATACATTATTTTGAGTATATTATATATATATATATATATATATATATATATATATATATATATGTGACGACCCGACTTTTCGGACCGTCTTACTTATCTTACTTTTTAAAACTTAAGAAAATTTGAGGTAAATTTTTTTTTTTTTAAAAAGTAAGATAAGTAAGACGGTCCGAAAAGTCGGGTCGTCACAGTTGGTATCAGAGCAACGAACCTACGACCTCTCTTCGCTATCGATCGCACGGCTTCCCCCTACTCAAGTAAGTTAATTTTGTTTTATTATGTTGTATGTTTAGCTTTTCTCTTTCTTCTTTGTTAGATGGACGTTGAAGTAACAAAACACGTGATCGCGGAAAGCCAGAGCCGCATTGCGGATGGTGACCTCATGATCAAATTCTTAGAGACAAATCCTCCAGTTCTTAGCAGCGCGATGACATATATCGTCGGCACACGAGAATGGTGCAATAACATAGACATCCGTTTTAAGGTGTTGCAAGTTCCAGAGAGATTGCAAGTTTCCTTTGCACAACTAAAGGTCCACTGGAAGGTATTGGAGTATTGGCAAGAAAAGCTAAGGGATCACCCCGGAGCTGGATGGGAGTACATGAAGGATGGGGTTATACGAAATTTCACCAATAAGGGCTGGCGTGCGAAAATGGAAAGAAGGCGTTATCGTCATGTTTTGAGGTCATGGAAGATGAAAGATGGGGAGACTGCAAAGGAGTACCATAATCGAACCTCTGACATGCTATCCCACGTTCCTTTTCTTTTGGATGATGAAGACGCGATTAGTGTGTACTGGAATGGGCTTTCTGATTTTGAAAAACAGGAAGGGAAGTATTGCACCTATGAACCCGCGCCTGGAATAACTTTCGAAGAGTTTAATAGATACATTAAGCATTATATGGAGCTCGTCGACGATGACCTACCTCCAGAGGGCGATTCCAATATGGACCCGGTAGAGGAAGAATCGGAGGAAGATCCTTCTGAGGATGATCCAGTCGAGGATTAAATCCTTCTTGCTATTCTAGGATTTTTGGTTTTATTTTTCTTTCCTTAAAGTTTGAAATACCTTTTATTTTTTTGTGAGGTTTTAGTTTCGTTTTTTTTTTGTTTTGAGTATCACTTTCGAATTTGGATTATATGTTTAAGTTACTATTATCTTAATAGTTTCATAAAGTTCTTTGTATGAGGGTGTTTTGCATGTTAAGTCTTTTCTATAATCGATCCTAATAGTTTTAGAAGCCAAAAACCCTAATCGCGAATATGTCTTCGAAATCTTAGATGGAAAACGTTCAAGCTGCTCGTGGACAAGGCAGAGGTAGGCCACGAGGCCGAGGTAGGGGAAGAGGCAGAGTTGCCGCTGATGTCCCAATGCAAGATGCTCATCATGCCGCTCCGTTTCCCGCACAACAAGGAGCAGCAGTGAATCCCGACGGTCCAGCCCCCGCACCTCAGCCAGCGGCCCAACCCGAGCTTGCGGTACTCGTCACTGCATTGCTACAACGTATCGAAGCCCAAGAAGTGGAGATACAAGAGTTGAGAAGCCACCTCCCCCAAGTGAATGGAAATATGGGAGAGGATCAAGAAGCACCACCAGTACCTCCTCAGGGCGTACCTCAGATGGGCCAAGTTGTTGTGGCTGATGATCTTTTCGAAAGGTTTAGGAGGATGAGAGCTCCAGATTTTGAAGGTTCCACTGATCCTTTAGTGGCTGATGAGTGGATGTCAGAGATGAAGAAGATCTTCAACTTCATGAATATCTCGGAAATTGAGAAAGTCATATGCGCGTCTTTTGTGCTGAAGAAGGATGCACGATACTGGTGGGAGACAGTTGCTGCTAGAAGAGACACACGTGCTATGTCTTGGGAAGACTTCATCGAGGAGTTCAACAGTAAGTATTTCAACATGCGAGCGATGAACACTCAGCAGAAAGAGTTTACGGAGATGAAGCAAGGGACGATGACGGTGACTGAAGCTGTTAGTAAGTTCAATCAATTGGCCAGACTGTGTCCTCACTTGGTTCCAACAGAGACAGAAAGAGTTAGGAGGATGATGGGAATGTTCCGACCGGAATTGGCCTTAGCCATTGATAGTGGAAGTCAGCCACCTACCACCGTCGCCGATTGCCTCGAACGTGCCATGCGAGCTGAATACCACTTGATCCAAGTAAAGGAGGAACGAGCTCAGTTTTACAAGGCTCGAAAAGAGGAGAAAGGTCAAAGCAGAGGACCCGACAACAGGAAGCCAAACCAATCAGGAAATCCCCTGCCTAACCATAACCGTCAAGGCTTCAAGGCACAACCCCAATGGAATGGGAATGGAAAGAAGAGAAGTCATCCTGGAAATGGTGGCAACGCCAACAACAAGGTCAAGGTAGAGGGAACGACCTTTCCAGTATGCAAGACTTGTGGGAAGATGCATCCTGGAGAGTGCCGGAAGGGAATTATGACTTGTTTCAAGTGTGGTCAGCCTGGACACTTTCTCAAGGATTGTCCGAAATCATTTTCCTCTCAGAATGGACAATATCAGCAGCACAACCCAAATGGACGACTTAACTTCATGCAAGCTGCCATCGAAGGGCCACAGATTTCCCAAGGTCGTTTAGAAGCACCTCCAACCACCCAAGTTCCACCACCACAACAAGCCCGCATCTACGCCTACACCAACGCTGATGCTCTAACCAGCTCTTCGAATGTGGTAGCAGGTCAGCTTCCTATAGCTCATTTTGACGCTTTAGTATTGTTTGACTCTGGTGCTACACATTGTTTTATTTCGTTAGAACTGGCTAGGAAATTAGGCGATAGTGTAGTGAAAACTAGGAAGGTTTTCAGGACGGCATTACCGTCTGGCGATGTGCTATTATCAGAGTACTGTTTAAAAAGAGTACCGATAATAATTGGTGGTCATGAGTTAAGGATCGATTTCATTGTCTTAGAAATGAAAGACTTTGATGCCATCTTGGGTATGGACTTCTTAGGCGAGAATAATGCAATGATCGATTGTCGCCGAAAAAGAGTAATCTTCAAACCGATAACGGGAAGAGGGTTTACCTTTGAAGGAAGGCCACTCAAGAAATGTAAGATGTTGGTGTCAGCATTACAAGCTAGAAGATTGATGAGTAAAGGGTGTTATGGATTGCTAGCGTCGGTAGTGAACAAGACTAAGGATGTAGAAGCAACTCCTAACGACGTGCCAGTGGTGAGAGATTATGTAGATGTTTTTCCCGAAGAATTACCAGGCTTAGCTCCAGAGCGTGAGATTTCTTTTGGGATTGAATTACTACCTGGTACGGGACCGATCTCTAAGGCCCCCTACCGAATGGCGCCAGCTGAACTCAAGGAGCTACAAACACAACTTCAAGAGTTGTTGGATAAAGGATTCATCCGCCCAAGTCATTCACCATGGGGAGCACCGGTTTTATTCGTGAAGAAGAAGGATGGATCTTTCCGTATGTGCATCGACTACAGAGAGCTTAACAAGGTCACCGTCAAGAACAAGTATCCGCTTCCTAGGATTGATGACTTGTTTGACCAACTCAAGGGAGCAAAAGTATTTTCGAAGATTGACTTGCGATCCGGCTATCATCAATTACGAGTCAAAGAGGACGACATTCCAAAGACTGCTTTTCGCACCTGCTACGGTCATTACGAGTTCACGGTCATGCCTTTTGGACTCACTAACGCCCCAGCAGCCTTCATGGATATGATGAATAGGATCTTTAGCGACGTCTTGGATAAATTTGTAATAGTCTTCATTGATGACATTCTGATTTACTCTAAGAGTGTCGAAGATCACGAAGAACACCTGCGAGTTGCACTACAGACTTTGAGACGACATCAACTATATGCCAAATTTTCGAAGTGTGAATTTTGGCTGGATAAGGTGCATTTCCTTGGTCACGTGGTTTCTAAGGATGGGATCTCCGTTGATCCTTCCAAGATAGAATCCGTCAATGATTGGAAACCGCCTCGAAGTGTGACAGAGATCAGGAGTTTTCTCGGTTTAGCAGGCTACTATAGAAGATTTGTTGAAGGGTTTTCTACATTAGCTGCTCCACTCACCGCCCTCACGAAGAAAGATAAGAAGTATGCGTGGACCGAGAAGTGTGAAGAGAGTTTTCGCGAGTTGAAGAGAAGACTCACCAGCGCGCCAATACTTATAATCCCTGAAAGTGGAGAACCTTTGTCTATTTACAGCGACGCGTCAAAGACAGGTCTTGGTGCTGTGTTAATGCAAAACGGCAAAGTAGTGGCTTATGCGTCACGACAACTCAAAAATCACGAGAGGAATTATCCTACTCATGATTTGGAGTTAGCCGCAGTGATTTTTGCCCTTAAGATTTGGAGACACTACCTGTATGGTGTTCAGTGTGAGATATTTACCGATCATAAGAGATTAAAGTATATTTTCACTCAAAAGGAGTTGAATATGAGGCAAAGAAGGTGGCTAGAATTGGTTAAGGACTACGACTGTGGTATCCATTACCACCCCGGAAAGGCAAACGTGGTAGCAGATGCCTTAAGTAGGAAGGGTGAGGCTAGTCTATCGATGATGCGAGCTTTATCTCCTCAACTCACTGATGAAATCAACAATTTAGGGGTTGAAATTATCACACAAGGATTAGCCAATATGACTTTACAGTCAGATCTGTTTGAGAGGATCAAGGAAGCGCAAATGCGTGATCCGGAGATGTCAAAGTTGAAGGACGATGCGTTGGAAAGCCAAGAGTCAAAATTTTCCATTTCGGAGAATGATGTACTCTTTTTCGATGGAAGGATTTGTGTACCCAACGAAGATGAGTTACGAAGGCAAATTCTTACCGAAGCACATGAGACACCGTATTCAGTTCACCCAGGTTCCACGAAGATGTATCAAGACCTCCGAGAACACTTTTGGTGGAACGGAATGAAGGGTGACGTTGCAAAGTTTGTCAGTAAATGTCTTACCTGCCAGAAAGTGAAAGCGGTTATGATGCTATCTGGGTAGTGGTGGACCGTTTGACCAAGTCTGCTAGGTTCATCCCGATGAAGGTCACGTACTCCGTGGAGAAGTTGGCTGAGTTATACGTGAATAACGTGGTGATACTGCACGGCGTTCCTCTATCCATCATCTCTGATCGCGATGGTCGTTTCACTTCTAACTTCTGGAGGTGCGTGCAAAAGTCGCTGGGATCGCAACTGAAGTTTAGCACCGCTTTTCACCCCCAAACGGATGGCCAATCCGAGAGGACGATTCAGACCCTAGAGGATATGCTAAGGGCATGTGTCATGGATTTTGGTGGGAGTTGGAGTAAGAGGCTGCCACTTATTGAATTCTCATACAACAACAGCTACCAAGCCTCAATCGGCGTTGCACCATACGAAGCTCTCTATGGGAGAAAGTGCCGATCTCCAATTCACTGGTTTGAAGCTGGAGAAAATAATCTCGAGAAAACAGATTTTATCCGAGACACAACAGAGGCTATCAAGAAAATTCGTGATCGAATGGGAACTGCCCAAAGCCGACAGAAAAGTTACGCCAATAAGAGAAGGCGACCACTGGAATTTCAAGTAGGAGATTTGGTGTTCTTGAAGGTAGCACCTCTCAAGGGTGTGATGAGGTTCGGCAAGAAGGGAAAGTTGAGCCCGAGGTACATTGGTCCTTTCGAGATCATAGAAAGAATCGGAAAGGTAGCCTACCGTCTAGCCCTGAATCCCGAGTTAGCATTGGTGCACAACGTGTTTCATGTCTCGATGCTCAAGAAGTACCTACCTGACCCAACGCACGACTTAATCCAAGTGCCCATCGAAGTTCATGAAGACTTGACGTATGAAGAGAAACCTGTCCAGATTCTCGATCGCGAAGAGAAAGTTTTGAGGAACAAGGTGATTCCTTTGGTAAAAGTGTTATGGCGGAATCACAAGATAGAAGAAGCTACTTGGGAACGGGAAGAAGACATGAAAACACGATATCCCGATCTTTTCAAAGGATTTTAGTATGTCCAAGTAAGAATTCTTATGTTCTTCTTGATTTTTTAATTTTCGGGACGAAAATTCCAATAAGTAAGGGAGATTGTGAAACCCCACAATTTCAAAATATTTATGAAGTTTTGTTACTGATTTTTTTTATCCAAGTTTTTATGATGCTTGTTGTGTGTGTGTATATATATATAGATATATATATATATATATATATATTTATTTATTTATACATATATGTGTATATATGAAAAGTGATGAAAGATATTTATTAATACTCGTTTGCTTTTTGAATACATAAAGTATATATATATATATATATATATATATATATATATATATATTATATATATATGAATGTCAGTGTTTTATATATATGTAATTAAATTATATAAGTATACAAAATGTGTTTGGTTGGGTTACGCAACCTATGACTTTTCTTTAAAAAAAAAAAGAAAAAAAAAAGAATATGATATATATATATGCACACATTTTATCTGATTGCGTAAAAAGTAATTGGTATCATACATGAAAAGTAACGAAATTTTTTTAAATGATTTTCCTTCTAGAAGTATCACATCAGAGCTTGTTATTTTTTTTCCTCTCCTTGCGCGTGTTTTGTTGACGAAAAGTAGGATTAGTTAGGGTTTGTTTCAAAAACCCTATATATATATATATATATATATATATATATATATATAGCTAAACAACTCTATTTGTTTTTTTTTCTCCTCTCTTCTACACGCTGTTTTTTTTCTTCTTCTTCAGAATCTCTCCAGCCCTCTCACCCACGTTTTCTCTCCCCTTTCCTCTCTATCCCTTTTCCAACAATAAAACTAAAAACCCTAATCACCAAATAGTCATCTTAATCTCTAAGTTTTGGTTCAAGAAGTGTTAGTGAGTTTTTTCCAATCTCATTTAAGGTATTTTTTTTTTCTTTATGCTCAGTTCATACTGTTCCTTAATTTTTTTTATGCTTTTATTTCGTTTTTCATAAGAAAAATTAGGTTTACTATTTCCTGTTTAGAAATCAGTTTTAAGCAGTGTCAAAATCGCACGTTTTAAAATAGCTAAAAACGGTTTTTGGATCTAATTCTTTTACAGATTATACTTTCACATGTTATTTAATTGTGGTTTAAATTTCAGAATTTTACGAGTTATCAATTTTATTTTATGAATTAATTACGATCAGTGCGCAGACTAGTTTTTACCCTGATCTTTTTACAACAAAACGTCTTGTTTAAATATCTACAAAATTCCTTTTGAGCTAATTTTTATACACGGCCTAGTTCTATATGTTTAGGATATCTACTCCAAATTTTAGAATTTTTGGATGCCCACAGAATATATTTGGGATAAAATCCAAACGGTGCGCAGAATCGTTCCAAAGCAGTTTTCGTTTTTAAAAAGACTAAATATTGTTTTCTTATACTTTTGATTTTTATTAAATAATCTGAACATATTTTGTATATGCCTCTGAAGTATGAAGTGTTCCAAATATTTTTTTCGCTCTCACAGTAATTTTTATAGATTTATTTTTCAAAAAAATATTTTATCGACCCCAAGGGTATTTTGGTAATTTTACACCTTCAGTCGAAATTTCGAAATTTCCAGAAGCTAAGTCATGTATTAAATCCTTTTCTTACCTGATAAGTAATAGTCAACCTTTTCCGTTTAGGTTCCGAGTCATTAAGAGCGTCTTTTTCCTTCGACGGTCTTCGATCGTAATTCCGATATCCAGGTGAGAATAATCTCACTGCAACACGGATTAGTTAAAAATATACTAAGTATTATGTGATATGAAGTATTTATATATTGTGTGAATTTGTGTGTGTGTGTGTTTGTTCGGAATGTGCTTGGTATGATTTGGTATGACGATATGTGAGTTATGTTATCTTATGCTGTGTGTATTAGAATATCTATAACACATCTTATTGTACTAGCTATGTTATTATGTATGCTTTTTTTTATCTTATGTCGCTCATGCTTCTAACGTAATAAACACGGTTAATAAGTTAAGTAAGCAAGAGAGTCGTACCGCCTCGAACTACGGAGGTAACTAGAGGAATTTCTCGAGCCGAACTACGGGCTCACATAGAGAGTTCCTCATATGTTTATGTATGTGACGGGGCGTTCTATGGGAGGTCGCAGCCCCATGGTTCGTTACCAAAGTGTACACTGAAATCGGTACGGCTACTCTAGGGGACCCCCGAACTAAAATACGATAGACGTTTAAATAGGGTATCTCATGTCACGGTTAAATTTAAAATACTAATAACCGGTTCATGCATTTTATTTTTTTTACTTATGTTTTGTGAGTTATAGTTATTCTCGCTGAGCGTTAGCTCACTCTATGTTTATACGTCCGTGTTGTAGGTAAACAACATATGAGCAAGTGAGGAGGGTGGATCAGCGGCGGCGATAGCGAGAGGGTTGGGTTATGGTTGCCGTTTTCGAAAATAAAAAGACTTCCGCTTTGCTTTCAGTTTTGCAATAATCCAAACCCAAGGTTTTATTGTTCATAGTTTAAGTTATGTTTTTCAATTGCGTTAAAGGTTACGACTTTATTTATGGTATTTATTTTACGATGGTGTTTTGTTGGTTTTAAATTTCCATTAGGCAACTTCGACTTTTTGGTTGTTTTCGTTCATCAAGTTTAAATGAAAAATTATTTTTAGGTTACGAGTTTTCAAACTTTATATTTTAAGTTATGTTTTTAAAAAAAAAAAAATTTACCTCAAATTTTCTTAAGTTTTAAAAAGTAAGATAAGTAAGACGGTCCGAAAAGTCGGGTCGTCACAATATATATATATATATATATATATATATATATATATATATATATATATTCTTGGAAAAACTATGTGGTATTAATATTATACGTAGATTTTATATGTTATTGTTTGATATATAATACACTTTTACAATTTAACGTAACAATATATATTATTAATATATTTAGAAAATTTTCTTTCTATTTCTCTATATCTTTATTTTTAATTTCTTTTATCAAAATTTAACTTCAACTTTTATTTATCTAATTTTTTTTTTTGTCCATAATACTTCAAAGAAATCTGAAAGATAGGAAAACATGCAATATTTTGAAAAACTTTGAATCCTAAAATAGTTTTTTTTTTTTTTTTTACTTTTTAAAAATCATTAACAATAATTTTTCTAAATTTTATTTAATATAATTAAAAGTCTTCAACTTACTCTATTTTTTATTTTTATTTTCTACTTTTTGTTTAAAAACAATAATAATTTTGTTGACTCGCGCGTTGTTAAAATAAGAAATCATTCGATTCGTAATATGCTCAAAACAAAGAAGGTACACACCAATGAAGATATCAGACATAGATGCTCAAAACAAAGAAGGTACACACTAGGGATGAAACTGGATCGGTTCGGTTCGGTTTTTGACATTTTTAATATCCGAATCCGAATTTTCGGTTTTTAAAAACTCGGTCCAGTATCCGGTCCAATTTAGTCTAAAACCGAAATTCGGTTATATGGTTTCTTAAATCCAGTATCTAGTCCAGTATCCAATTTTTAAAATTCGGTTATCCGGTTTGTAAAATTTCAGATCCAGTTTAATATCCAGTTTTATAAAATGGATATCCAGTTTCTAAAATCCAAATCCGGTTTGTAAAAATTTAAAAAAACGACTACAAACGACTCTTATAAACTCCAAAATGACAATACATAATCTAAAACTGAGTAAAAAAATAAAATTCAAAAGGACACTCGTCTCCAACTACCTGCACATGTAAATATCATAATATAAAATTAAAATTACAACCCTAATGATCATAATAAGTCATACAACAATTGAATTTGTATGTTACCTTTATACTTTATAGATCACATAATCAAGTTGTAGTAGTAGTAGGAGTTGATATATGAGAAATTTGTTCTTCTATGACAACTTGACCATCATCTGTTAATAATAATGACATAAATTTAAAATAAATTGTTTTAATAAACAAACAACAAATGAATATGTCAAATAAAATATCAAATTAATTATCTTACCCGAAACAACTTGCTTAGAATCATTTAGTGCTTCCACTTCATCCATGTATTCTCGCAATACAACCTTTGTATGAGCTCAATCAACTTTTAGTGCAAATCATCGGAGACAAAGAACTTCGAAAAGGATCTAGAATGCGACCACTTGTGGAGAAAGCCGATTCGGAAGCAACTGTTGACACCGGATCTGCAAGAACATCTCTAGCCATACACGACAAATTTGGATACTTGATGGAATTGATCTTCCACCATCCCAAAAGATCAAAGTAGTTGTCTAGATTCAAGTCTTTTTTTTAATATATATTTATTTTTAATTAAAAAAAAATCGGTTAAATAACCGATATCCAGATTTTTCCAAAATCAAATCCGATACTCGGTCCAGTTTTGTAAACCGGATCGGTTATCCGAATCCGAATTTCGGTTAGCTGACGTGGCTCCAAATTTCGGTTTCGGTTCGGTTTGGATATCGGTTTTATCCGATTTTCGGTTCGGTTTTGTACAACCCTAGTACACACCAATGAAGATATCAGACATAGATGACATCATTTTTGTGGAATGAGAGCCAGTAGGCCGAAAATGGGTTTGCAAGAGCCCATGGAATTTTCATGAGCCTTGAGGGGCAGTTTTGTTGGGTTAGGTGTAAGGTGTGGTCTTGCCAGAAGAAAGGGCTCAAAGCCCTTGCTGGTCCATTACAAGAAGAAAAAAAATAATAGATATTGTTTACTTTGAGCGCGCCTGTTGGGGATTTTGTTTTTATTTATCATTACTTTACTTTGTGTCGCACTTAGGGGTGAAACTGGATCGGTTCGGTTTGGTTTTTGACATTTTTAGTATCCGAATCTGAATTTTCGGTTTTTAAAAACTCGGTCCAATATCCGGTCCAATTTAGTCTAAAACCGAAATTCGGTATAACCGAATATTCGGTTATCTGGTTTCTTAAATCCAGTATCCAGTCCAGTTTTTAAAATTCGGTTATCCAGTTAGTAAAATTTCAGATCCAATTTAATACCCAATTTTATAAAATGGATATTCATTTTCTAAAATCCAAATCCGGTTTGTAAAAATTCAAAAAACGAGTACAAACGACTCTTATAAAGCTCCAAAATGACAATATATAATCTAAAACTGAGTAAAAAAAATAAAATTCAAAAGGACACTCGTCTCCAACTACATGCACATGTAAATATCAGAAATTAAAATTACAACCCTAATGATCATAATAAACCATACAACAATTGAATTTGTATGTTACTTTTATAGATCACATAATCAAGTTGTAGTAGCAGTAGGAGTTGATATATGAGAAGTTTGTTCTTTTATGACAACTTGATCATCATATGTTAATAATAATGACATAAATTTAAAATAAATTTGTTTTAATAAACAAACAACAAATGAATATGTCAAATAAAATATTAAATTAATTATCTTACCCAAAACAACTTGCTTAGAATCATTTAGTGCTTCCACTTCAGCAAAATCTGATTTGCGAAAAAAATAAAAACGCTAGGTCTCTCTCAAAATTAGGTCAAGTCTTTTTTTTAATGTATATTTATTTTTAATTAAAAAAAATCGGTTAAATAACCGATATCCAGATTTTCCCAAAATCAAATCCGATATTCGGTCCAGTTTTGTAAACCGGATCGGTTATCCGAATCCGAATTTCGGTCAGCTGATGTGGCTCCAAATTTCGGTTTCGGTTCGGTTTGGATATCGGTTTTATCCGATTTTCGGTTCGGTTTTGTACAGCCCTAGTCGCACTTGATAATTAGCTGTCCTTTGGTTAGTTTTATTGTGAACAAAAGGATCTGGGAAATGATTAAAAGTAGTGACAATTTTGATATTTGGATCAAAATAAACAAAACAATATATTTGGAAATTTTTACTAGTAATTGTAGACATAAAATTTTTACCGTTGTCATAAACTGTAGATTTTTAAGTTTACGAATAACAATTGTAGATATATAGGTTTACAATTACTAGTAGAAGTTTCATAAAAACATAGTTTAGCTTATTTAGGTCTTAAGTCTCAAAATTACTACTATTGAGTCTATTTCTCAAAAGATCTGGAAAATATCATATTTCACAATTATTTATAACTACTTTTTGTTGCCAACAAATTTTGACATAGTTTTTGTTTTCAGAGTTCGGCTCACAGCCAATTTCTTTTACATTTATATTTCTTTTGATTGAGACAAAAAGGTAGAGATATAAATGTTAAAATATAAATATTTTCGTGTTAAGAAAATTAGGCAAAAGGCACGTAGTATTCTTAGCCCTCGTATCCATTAAAGATCTTGCTTTTTCATTAAAGCATAAGAAAAATACATCTTCAATATAGTTTGCTGTGAACATTAATTGATCAAGATTACGGGATATAGTCAATGTCATATTACATTATGAGCATTATTTATTCTTTAATAAAAAAGGAACATTATTTGTGGCCGGCCTTTAGCAGATTCGCCGGCCTTTAATTTAACTAAGTCATTCTTTGCTGAAGTATGTTAAGTCCGACATACCTGTAAAAAAAAGAGAAGAAATTTTTTTAGAACAAACTTGCTTTTTAAATGACGTTTTAGTGGATATTATAAATCGCAATGTAATTATACCTTCCCGTCATCATTAGGGTAGCCTGAGGATTAGTCCCTGGTGAGACTGTGTAAACCGACGCGTCGACAACACGAAGCGCTTTTATACCCATCACCCTAAATTCGCGATCAACCACCTTTCCAGCGACACATCCACCGTGATAATGCCACCACGTCGCAACAGTCGTGCGACAAAATTTCTCCAATGACGTGTCATTTGTCATATAGTCCGGTGGCAAAGGTGTACCGAAGAACTTATACCCGTCGATGCTTCGCACGTCCCTATTGTCAAACTTGTACGACGACAACGTCTTCGTGCTCAAAATATCGGCAATTTTTCTCATTTCTTTGACGCAAACTGCGAGGTCGGACGCGTTAGAAAAGTAGTTGAACCGGACTTTGGGGCTGACTTTGACGTTGTTGGGGGATGCGAGGGTTAGTAAGCCGTTGTTGGAGGCGGGACCCTGGACTTCACCTCCGATCTCTACCACACTTAGATCAATTGTGGCATTATTAAGGGCCGGCGTGAGACTCGCAGCACTAGGACCCGAAAATCCGAATTTTGATATATACGAGAAGGTCTCGATATGGAAATCGGGTGCGATTGCAATGGCCTGCACGTATGAGGGCGGGAGAGTGAAGGGGACGATGATCGATAGCTGGTTACGAGGAGTGTCAGCCATGAACTTTCCGACATTGGAATTGGATAACACGACGGGGATGCCACGGGAAGCGGGGCCCACTCCGCTAAGCATGAGGAGTTGTGGGCTACCGATGGCCCCCGCACTTAGGATGACCTCTCCGTTCGGGCGCACAAAGGCGCGGTGGGCCCTTCCTCTTGAATCTCTATACAGAACTCCTATTGCTCTCGATCCTATACCATATTTGACATATGTCGAGTTATTTGGCCAAATATTACAATTATTTGATTTATTTATGCCAAACCTTCGCAATTTATGTGTTTATATATGATTTTTAAAAAAAATTATAGATCTATGCATATAAGCTAATGTATAATATTATTATACTTGTTTTAAAAAAAATATTATACTATAGTGTCATTAATATATATATCTATATATATGTTTGGCATATATTGAGTTATTTGCCCAAATATTACAATTATTTAATTTATTTATGCCAAACCTTTGCAATTTATGTGTTTATATATGATTTAAAAAAATTATATATATATATATATAATGCATATAAGCTAATGTATAATATTATTATACTTGTTTTAAAAAAAAATTATTATACTATAGTGTCATTAATATATATATATATATATATATATATATATATATATATATATTTACTTGATGAGGGGAGAGAAAACATATAAGAAGTATTGATCCATATAAATGGACTAAATCGCCTCTAGATTTGAGTTATGGTGATTCCCATATGAACTTTATTAAAAAAAAAAAAAAACATATGGTTGAAGTCATTTCTAAAGAATCAATATATATTTGCTTTATGGTAATTTCCTACAGCACTTATAGTATATATATTTTAGTCCAATAATGCTACGGTAAAAAAAAATATCAAGCCAAACATTGTAATCCTGATGGCCATTCTTCTAGTCAATTAAATAAACCATTTTTATTACATTTCCTATGTAATTTTCCGGTATTAACATTTGGGTTGATTATTTTATGTCGTTAAGTTTAATACCTCAAAATGTGTGAAAGGAGCGGTAGATATGTTTTTATTTTATTTTCTTGTATTATGAATGAACGAATAGTATCCAACATTCATCGTACATTTTTCATCGTATATATATATCTTTGATTTGTTTTGCAATTCAAACAAAACTTGAAAAATTCTACAAACGTTTCATGTTTTGTCTTGTAATTTTTATGTTCCAAATAAAGCATAGAAAAATTACCAGATATTCCTCGGGAAGACGAGAACAAGACCCGTTCAACATACGCGCGGACTCCAACGCGGAGGTTAGCGAGACGACCTTTATTGAGAAGCTCCACGGGGCCGTGCCTCCGCCCCGCCTGATCAAACGACGAACCCGACACCTTAGTCCCAACAACATGCTCGACGGTGAACCCATTGTCGGGAAGGATCCCGGCCTCTAACGACGCGTTCACGAACGCTTTCTCCCAAGGGTACGAGGCCGACCCGTAAACAATCGAATCCTCGACCCACCGATAAGCTTGCTCCACTTTATTCGGCTCCCAATTGAGGCCCGACTTAGAGTAGAAGCCAGGGTCGGCCCTCGAGTAGATGGCGGCACTAACCATGCTGGTCCCACCCAAGATCCGTCCTCTCCCATTTTCCACCCCATCCAAGGAAGTGAATGGTTGGTAGGGGCCCACCCCGTCATCTGACGCGGCGAGGTTTGCGAATCGGCTTAGGAGCAAGGTCTCGGGGTAGGCTGACGGGGTGGACCCACGCTCGAGGACGAGCACCGAGAAATTTTGGGACAACGTGGAAGCCAATGGGCACCCGGCCGTGCCTCCCCCGACCACAATGTAGTCGTAAATCGCATTGAGAGGAAGGTCTGTTGCGTTCGAGACCGCTCTCATGTAGCTAAAGTCTACAAATTTAGGTTTACACAAATTAAGCCATGTAAATTAATTTTTTTTTTCTAGGAAAAAATGGGGCTATGTCAGCCCCTTAAATAAGTGCGACAGATTAATAAGATCTTATTTGATCATGCAATTTTTTTTTTCTTCAAATTAAACAAAATGAAACGTAATGATGTTTTTTGTGGTAATTGTTTTTCCATGACTCGAATACATCTGCTTATTATTTTGGGAATATGATGTTAATTATCACTGAACTACTTTCCCTTGTCACTTGAGAACCTTTATTTTGGAAGTGGTGTGAGCCGCGCTTTAAGTAATACAAATTCAGACTCACCACTTGATCATTTCATTTTATATTTCAAGAAGATAATAATAGATAATCAAAATATATTATTGAAGTGAAAAATCTAAGATTGGAGTTACAATAGCAAATATACAAATGCCTAAGATAAAATATACAAATAAGGTGGATTTCTAACCATTTGGGGATGACGTAGCCAATGCATGGGCATTCCAATGATGGGGACGGAAAATGGAAAAAATAAGGAGAAGTAAGGATATTGAAGGCATTTTTTATTTTCTCTTTGCAAGTCAAAGTTGGGAGGTGTGTTTTTCATTTTGTCTGTAGAATTTCGTCGTATTTATAGATTCCAACAAGCATAACCTTCGGTAGTTTTATAACAGCTGGGCTATTTCTCCATGTTGACGAAAGTAAGCCAGCTCTTCCTAATCGGAAAAGAGAACTCGTTAATATAATTAATAATGTACCAACGTAGAATGGTCATAATAGTTATTTATTATATAGAGTGGTCATAATAAAAGTTTTTTCTTTGAACCCAATAATTCAATATTTGAGGAGCTGTGGAACATTAGTCGATAACTCAAGGACGATATTGCAAAATTAACTCTATCATTTTTGCGGTTTACAAAATTAATATTATTGATAACTATTTTGCTACACTGAACTATATCCAAGTCTTAAATGGTATGAAATAGTACCACGGCGGTTAGTTCAATCAGTATAACACTTCCACCCTTGAGTAAAGAGAAAGGTTCGAGTTACTCCAAAACTAATTTTCTAAACTAAAGTTGTGACGACCCAATTTTTCGGACCGTCATACTAAGCTAACTTTGAAAACTTAAGAAAGAAAAAAAAATGGGAACATTTTTTTTAAACATCGTTTCATATATTTGTAAGGTGTATATCTCAAAATATAACGAATTTGAAAATAAACACAACATTATAAGTCTCACCAATTCATGTGACTAAAACAAAGAAATACTTAACTTAGAAATAAAAACCAAAATAGATATACTTAACGAAAATAAATTCATGAAATTCAACTTCAGTATTTTTAGAAAAACTAATTAAACTTTAAAATATCATAATCATAAAAATCTCAAACCGAGTATTTAGAAATGCGTAGCGGAAGTCTTTTTAAAAAAGAAAAGCGAGCAAGAACCACAACCCGACCCCTTAGCCATCGAACGTCGCTGATCCACCATGCTCACTTGTTTATATGTGGTTTACCTACAACACGGACGCCAACACATAGAGTGATCTAACGCTCAGCGAGAATAACTATAACTCACAAAAGATGAGTAATGCAATGCATGAACCAATTATTAGTGTTTTAATTTTAATAGTATCATGGTCTTTTGTATCATAAATCTTATCGTATTTTATTCGGGGTTCCCCTAGAGTAGTCGTACAAATTTCAGTGTACACTTTGGAAATGAACTATGGGGCTGCGACCTCTCATAGTTTGCACCATCTAATAAACATATATCGTATGAGAAAACTCTCTTTATGAGCTCATAGGTCGGCTCGAGAAAATTCTCTTAATACATTCGTAGCTCGAGACGGTATGACTCTCTTATTTATCTTATAACTTGATTATTTGTGTTGCATCCAAAGGTGACAAACACTACTACAAATTCATATTTCTGGTGCGGAAGAGTATTAGGTGCGACATGTCGCACCTAAGCCCATATTAGGTGCGATATGTCGCACCGGATACTCCGTCAGATGACTAAAAATTTCGCTAATGTTTAGTGGTATCCGGTGCGACATTGTCGCACCGGATATGTTTTTGTCGCACCTATTACTTTTAGGTGCGACAATGACACACCAAATACCTTTCGGTGCGACTAATGTCGCACCTAATAGTTTTAAAATTTAAAGTTGTCAAGCATATTCCCCCGAAATTTTTTGGGTTTGGGATTTCTTATCCGGTGCGACATCGTCGCACCTAATAGTTTTAGGGGTTTAAAAATACCCGAGCGTCCTTCTTCCTTGCCCGAGCACTTTAAATCTCTCTGCATCTTCCCCCCCCCCCCCCTCTCTCTCTCTCTCTCTTTCTCTCTCTCTCTCCGGTGCCTCCACTCGGCCTATCTCCGACGACTTGAGTCCTCTCCGCCGTGAACCTCGCCGTCCTCCAAGGTACGTCTCTCTCTCTCTCTCTCTCTCTCTCTCTCTCTCTCTCTCTCTCTCTCTCTCTCTCTCTCTCTCTCTCTCTCTCGCCGTCTCTCTTTCAATCTCACTCTGTCTCTCTCCGACCTCACTCCGGCCATCTCTCTGGTGCAGCAACAGCCGACTCGTCGTCTTCCAGACCCACTGAGTACTTTGGACGGCGACCGCCATTTAAGCCGACTCTCGATCTCCGCCCCGCCGCCCGTGACCCCCTCGGCTCAGCCCCGGTCCTCCCTCGCCGCTCGTGACCCCCTCGGCTCAGCCCCGGTCCGCCCGTGGCCATCCCTCGGCTCAGCCCCGCTCCGCCCAAACAGCTCCCGGACCTCCCCGGCCCGCTGCCGCCCAAACAGTCCCCGGTCCAGCCCCCGGCCCGTCCTCGGCCCACCCGCTGCCGCCCAAACAGCCCTGGCCCTCTCTTGGCCTAGCCCCGGCCCTCTCTTGGCCCAGCCCCGGCCCCGCGTCGTAGCTCGTCGCCTCGGAAAAGGTTAGTTATTTGTAATTAGTAATATTTTTGGATCATTTAATATTTTTAGATTAATTAGTAATATATATATATGAAAATATAACTTTGATTAGATGTTAACATGTTTAGTTAATTAATTTAATTAGTAAGATGTTTAGTTAGATTAATTAGTAATATATATGAAAATAGTAATATGTTAGATTAGATGAAAATATAACTTGATTACTTTTAATAATATGTGATATGTTAGATTAGATTAATCAAGTTAAAAGTAACATATTAAATTAATTACTAATATGTTTAGTGTAATTTAATGTAATTGTAACATGTTTTGTTTATTTTGATTGCAATTTGTTGAATTAGTAACATGTTAAATTTAATTTAAACTTATTGAAAATTTATTGCAACCGAGCTACGGAGGCTCGGTTTATTATTTAGTATGTTAATAGATAGTCCTGGTTGGTTATATATGTGTTTTTTTTTAAATTGCAAATTTTGGTTAGTCAATATTATAGGGGAAACTCTGCCGAATTTTTGGTAGAATAAAACGTATTTGTAAAAAAATTAACTCTTTCGACAATATATTTTAACGAATTAACTAATTTGTCGAAATTGGGTTAACTCGTTAATGAAATCAGTAGTGAAGTGAATTTGTATTAACGATTCACTCTCAATTTCATAACAATTCATTCTAAATTTCAAATATTAGCGATTCTCTCTTAATTTCCTAATAATTCACTCTTACAAAATGAATTCTAACGATTCATTTTTATCTCTCAATTTCCCGTCTCATTCAGCAGAATGTAAAATCCAAGTAGAGATTGGATTACCGAGAACAATCGATTGAGTTTGCAATATAAAAAAAGGGTTAACGAGTTTATCCGCCTTGCAAGCAAACTCCCGAACGAAAACGGTCATTATCGTTGTCCTTGTAAGTCTTGCAATAACGTGAGATGGCTGGATATCGGGGTCATAAAGAATCACCTTTTGAACAAGGGGTTTACCCCGGGATACACCGAATGGTATCATCACGGCGAACGTCATGTGCTTACCCAAGTAAAAGATGCCAGTGAGACTAACCAGAGAAGAGTCGGTGGATTGCACGATGCTCTCCATGATATAATGGATCACGATGAGTTCGACGATTTTACGGATCCGACTCCGAGTGAAGTGCGTGCAGAGGAGCAAGTGGAAGACTTATTCGTCGAGTTGGAAGCAGAATTGTACCCTGGATGCAAACAGTTTTCGTCTTTGTCGTTCTTGGTTTCATTGATGCACATCAAAGTCACGAACCATTTGACGAACAAGTCGTTTACATAATTGTTGCAGCTCTTGAGGAAGTCTCATCGAATTGGTAACTGAATTCTAGAAAAACACTACGAGGCAAAGGCAAAGCTGAAGCGTTTCGGCATGGGATATGATATGATCGACGCGTGCATTAACGATTGTGTGTTATTTCGAAAAGATCTCGAGAAAGTTGAAGTATGCCCAATTTGCAATGAAAGCAGATGGAAACCAACCAGGAATAATTTATCACTAAAGATATTACGATACTTTCCTTTGAAAGATCGATTGAAGCGATTGTACGCTTCTCGACACACGTCGCTTGAGATGCAGTGGCACGAACGAGATCGCGAAAAAGAAGAAGGCGTTTTGTGACATCCTGCGGATAGTTCGACGTGGAAGAATCTAGACGAGAGATACCTAGATTTTGCTGCAGAGCCTCGTAACGTACGTCTAGGACTAGCTTCTGATGGGTTCAACCCGTTTGGGGAAATGAGTGTATCGTACAGTATGTGGCCCGTGGTACTAACTGCGTACAACTTGCCACCTTGGTTGTGCATGAAAAAAGAGTACTTGATGTTGACACTTCTGATACCTGGACCGAGCTCACCTGGAAAAGACATGGACGTGTTTTTAGAACTACTAGTGGAAGAGCTGAAAGAATTGTGGGATACTGGGTTCCAAGTGCGAGATGGGGCGAACGATGAAGTGTTTCAGTTGCGTGTCGCGCTTCTATGGACGATAAACGACTTTCCGGCTCGATCGTATTTGTCGGGATGAAGTGGCCAAGGGTATCTTGTGTGCCCCGCGTGCAACATTGACACGCCATCTATGAAAGTCAGAAGTAGGATCGTCTACTATGACCATCGTCAATTCTTGCCTAGGCCTCACCGATCGAGGAAAAACATTGATCACTACGTAGATCGCCACGAGAAGCGCCGTAAACCTGTCAAGTTGACTGCGCAAGACATACTCGATCAGTTGGCTAGTGTTTCTTCCACGACAACTGGCAAAAATACTGGTAAACGAAAATGTGCTGAGTGCGAATTGAATTGGACAAAAAAGAGCATCTTCTATGAGTTGTCTTACTGGTCAGAGTTGGAGTTGAAGCACAACATGGACGTCATGCATATAGAGAAGAACGTGTGCGAGAATCTTCTCGGGACGATGCTCAGCTTGGAAAAGAAGAACTACGATACAGAGAAGTCGAGATTAGACTTGATGGACTTGAAAATAAAGTCTTCACTGCACTTGAGACAACAAAAGAACGGGTGGTACAAACCGCCGGCAACGTACACGTTAACCCTTGAGCAGAGACAACGGTTTACCGAGTTCCTCCAATCTGTTAAATTCCCAGACGGGCTCGCTGGAAATTTGAAGAAAAATGTGACTGCTGACGGGAAGCTCACAGGTTTGAAGTCGCACGATTGTCACGTGATCATGCAGAGGCTGTTGGCTGATGATATTCGCCCTTTTGTGCCAAAACCGATACATGAGACGATCTCTGAGCTCTGCAACTTTTTCAAGTTGATCAGTTCTAGAACCCTGAGAGTGGAAGATCTCGAAAAAGCGCAAGATTCAATCATTGAGATATTGTGTAAGCTTGAGATGATATTTCCGCCAGCTTTTTTCACGATCATGGTTCACGTGGCAATTCATCTACCATATGAAGCGTTGTGTGACGGTCCGGTGCATATGCGATGGATGTACCCAATTGAGAGATACCTTGGAACGTTAAAACAATTTGTCAGAAATAGAGCTAGACCCGAAGGCTCCATTGCGAAAGTGTACGTTGTAGAAGAGGCATTGACATTTGTTGCAAGGTATCTTGAAGATAAGAAAACTGTCGATGAAGTTCAAGTGCGGGAACTTAATGTTTTCCAGTCCGAAAACTGTGTGCCTTACGGGATGATGAAGCCGATAGTTTTAGACGACGACCAAAAAGAGAAGACGGAGTGGTACATTCTTACAAATTGTCAGGAAATCGATCCGTATTTGATGTAAGAGAATCTTTCATTTAAATATGTACATTGCCAAGCTCATTTATTTACATCTAATTACGTAACGTTAACAGTGAACATTTGGAACTTATACAAAATAACTCTGAAGCGGGAACTGTAGATTCTGATATCGAAGCAATGCACAGAAAAGAATTCAAAATTTGGTTTGCGAAAAAGGTAAACTGAAAGGATTCATTTGCTGAAAGCATACTAAAACTGCTAATGACATCATCTTAATTTGCATATTCCAAATTTATGACATGAAAGTTAGTGGCTCCGACATGTCCGAAGAGCTTTACGCATTGTCTACGGGATCTATGCAAATTTCTCATCAGTATCCGAGTTGCTTTGTGAATGGTGTGAAGTTCATCACTCGCCGTCGTGATAACCAATGAATCACCCAGAATAGCGGTGTTTGTGTGCCCGTGAACGAGTTCAACTTTTACGGTCGAATGGAAGACGTAATCGTTCTGAACTATACACATAACTTTCGTGTCGTACTGTTCAAATGCATATGGTATAGTGACAAGTACAATGCAGGACGTATAGTGCACGTTGATAAGACCACTGCAGCAACGAGTTCGTATACCACCAAAGAGTGGTTTACAGAAAAGCCGTTTATACTCGCGACGCAAGCGGCGTGGGGATGGAGTTCGCGGTGAGGAATGTGAAGGAAATGGTGATCGGAAGGGATGACCTAAGCTTTAAACCCCACAACAACGTATAAATAGCATACATATTTACCAACCGATCCTGGAGATTAACTTGATTGTAGGTTAGTTAATCAGATTAACTTACTTAGTAAACTAGATTAACTATCACAATTACCAACCGATTCAAACATTTGCTTAATTCCAGGTTAGTTAATCAGGTTAACTTACTTAGTAAACTAGATTAACTAACATATTTACCAACAGATCAGATTAACTTACTTAGTAAACTAGATTAACTTACATATTTACCAACCGATTTAAACATTAGCTTGATTCCAGGTTAGTTAATCAGGTTAACTAACTTAGTAAACTAGATTAACTTAGTAAAAATGGACGGGAACTCCCTGACCCGATGGTTCTCCTGATCTTCAACTCCGTCTCCGACATCAAAACCCTCCTCCGATGCCGGGCCGTCTCTCGGCACTTCAACGCCCTCGTGGACTGAGTGAGAGAGAGACACTATAACAAATACTGTCTTTCGGTGCGGATGAATTTGGGTGCGACTTTTCGCACCTAAAAGTCGCACCTAAAACTACTTTCGGGTGCGATTTTTCGCACCCAAAAGTCACTGAAGTCGCGCAAAAAAACTTTCGCTGATTTTTTAAATTTGGGTGGTGCGAAAAATCGCACCCAAAAGTCTAGACATACCTTTGGGTGCGACAAAGTCGCACCCAAAAGTCCAACTTCTTTTGAGCAATCTTTTTTCAATTTTTTCATTTTTGAGCGGTCTTTTTTCATTTTTCCTCATTCCCTCTTCTTCTTTCCTTCTCTTTTTCTTCTCCTTCTCCATTGCCGCGCGCCTCACCTGCAAGAACAAAGAGGAAAAAAATATTTCAACAACAACAACAACCCATCTCCGGCCGCCACAACCACCATCTCTTCCATTCTTCTTCTTCTTCGCTTGCGCTCGGCCAGCAACTCAACCACCGAGCCCGCACGCGCGTTTTGGCCGGGGAGAAGAGCCACTGCTGGGAAGTCCGAGAGAGAAAGGGAAAGAGAGAGACCGAGAGAAAGGAAGAGAGTGAGGGAGTGAACGAGGCCGACAGCCACCGAGACCGGGCCACTGGACGCGTGCGCGCGCGGGCTGAGAAGAAGAGAGCGCCGCCGCGAGCCGCTGAGCGCGCCGCCCACGAGGAGACGTCGGAGAGCGAGATAAGTAACGAGCAAGGTAAGGAGATTTCATTCTCAGCCAAGAATTTCGAAAGTTAGGGTTAAGAGTTTGATTTGGGGGTTTCGATTTCCGAGTGAAATCTAATGTTTTGGCTTGGTTGAATTTGGTTGATTTTGGTCACTTGGCCGTGTGGTTCATTGGTCGTGTGGTTCATTGTCTGGAGCGACGAGGAGTAGCGACGGAGGCCGGAACCATCCTGGTACGAGTCGCCATTTTTTTTTGGTGACTTTTTTAGGTGCGACTTTAGGTGCGGAAATTCGCACCTAAATGTCGCACCCGAAAGTCTAGACTTTTGGGTGCGAATTTTCGCACCCAAAACTTTTAGGTGCGGACTTTCGGGTGCGGAAAAGTCGCACCTAAAGGTATCATTGGGTGCGAAAATTGACTTTCAGGTGCGAAAAAAGTCGCACCTGCTGCTATTTTTTGTACTAGTGAGAGATGATGAGGTGGAGTCGGCGTGGCCGTGCGATTGGACTGAGTGAACTCTCGGACGAGCTTCGCGGCGATCGGAGAAGGCTTGAAAGGCTCGTGAGTGACTGATGGTTTGATTGGATAGACTCGTGAATGACTGATGGTTTGATTCGATAGAGCCACGATCAGAGATTGAGGCCGCGAAGGGAAGTGAAAGATGTATTGGAGATTTGCTCGGCGTAGAGGCCGTACAGACACACCAGAGGGCTTCTGACCCTCCGGCAGAGCTCCGGCGATAGCTTCGAAGGTGAACGTGGTTCTGTGGCCGGACTGGTATGAGAGATCGTCGAAATCGGAGGAAGCCATGAAAATTTTGGAATCTTCTTCTCTGAAGAAATGAAAAATGGTTTTGGATTTGGTTTTGGGGAATTTGAGTTTGGGATTGAAACGTGAGAGAGAGAGAGAGATAGGGTATTTTGAGGCAAAGGGTAATTCTGGAAACTCTATATAATTTGGGCTAGTTGCCTAATAAACTAATAATTGAGCTATTATTTTAAAACCTCTGTCTTCAAGTGGCTAGTTCTTTATCAATCTCAATAAAAAAAATAAAAAAATTCATCAGAGGTCTTCAAAAAAATTAGATTCAAGAGAGTTTGAGATATAGGAAAGTGTGACTAGTTTTTGCTGTTGAGAAATTTGTGTAAAGGGATATATTTATATTTAAATAGAACAAAAGTCTAATTTGAGATAATTTGGACATAAAATTTGGTAAAGATATTTTTTTAGTTTTAAACTCTAAAAAATAAAATATCTTTTTATATTTCTAATAGTTGTAACTAGTATGAAGGAAAGAAATATATATGAACTGATTTATAAAATTATTTTATTATTAATTTGTAATATATTAATAACAAGATTTTTTTTATAGTTAATGGAAATATTGGATATTTTCAATCAAATTTTTTGTTTCTCTCAGTTTTCCCTTGGAATATGGATAAAGGAAGAACTTTTAATGTCTTGGTTTACAGCTCTAAGTTTGTTATCCTTCCAAATTCGTAAAATATAATTTCAATCTATGCTTAATGGTTAGAAGATTTAAAATGTGGAGAAGAAATAATCATAATAATCATAATAATAATAATAATAATAATAATAATAATAATAATAATAATAACTATGTAAAGATTTAATAATGATTTCTTCAATATGCCCACCCTATTTTTCGATTGAACGAACTATTTCTTCTAGCCAAATATTTTTAAGGGCAGCGTATTAATTAAAGTTGGCACAGATTAATGGTATTATTCATTATAGTTGACATGAGAAAAATACAAAAGTACAAGGTACACCACAAAAGTTCGAGCACATATAAAGCTCTTTCAAGATACCCATAATAGTTGGAAAGATCCATTCAACCGTGGTCCGATTATCATGAAGAATATTACTCTTCAATCTGTACAAATAAAAACCTAATAGGAAACTCACACCGGGATTGTGGACGACGGCTAATCCATCTCCAATCGAATAAAAAAAAAAATTGTGAAAATACCAAACCATGATTCAAACATAATAATAAAAACAACCAAAGAAAAAATAATATAAAATCTACCATAAGAAACAAAATAAAATTTCCAGCTCTTTAACCACTTACCAACATCTCCGGAGGCGGGGGGGGCGGAGTCGGCGATCGGAGGCGCGAGAGAAATAGGGGCAGACGCGTCTAGGAAAATCGACGACTAAATGCGCCAACGGAAACATCATGCGAAAACGGGGAAGGAGGCAGCGATTGAAGATTGAGAATGGCCGGTGAAGCTTCGCCGGAGCGGAATTTCAGGTGAGGTGGATAGCTACATAGATCTGAAAAACGAAAGACAACAAAAAGACAAGAAAAAAATCTTTGCAATACTCCCTCCCCCCAAGTCGAGCACTCCATTAGAGTCGGACACCCAGGGGGTGGCGGCAGAAGAAGCCTAAAAACCATAGGTTAAGTTTTTATTTTTTTTCCTGACATTTTATTTTAGAAAGTTTGAATTATGTTTGAATTATTTTATTTATAATAACTATAGACAAGTGACAAAATAACGGTAAAAAAACTTATTAAACAAAAAAAATTCGCTCCTTCTTTTTTTGCTCTTTACTAAACCCTAACTTTTTTTATTTATTTTTAAGAATGCTGCCTCTCCCCTTAGAGACATTTGTGGCTGAAGTTTATTTTCTAAATAATTGTTTTTGAGTGTTTTCTCTTTTGTTGTTGCGAATGAGTTTCTTCTTATGCTGTTTCTTCACCACTATCATTATGAGACTGCAATTTTTTTTTTTTTTTTTTTTTCTGAAATTGCTTTCTTCACCTACAACCTGTCGACGATTTCGAAGCTCTCATCTTCAACAAGTAGAATATTTATGTTTTTTTTATATATATTTGATGTTTTTTTTAAAAAAAAATTATTTTGCTGTGTTTGCATTCTGGTGTGTGTTTTCCATATTTCAATTGTGGATACATGTCCTAAAGAAGTATTTGTCGTCTTTCAAATTTTTTTTACTCGAAGTGTGACCGTACATGTACTCAGACGCCCTTCATCGAGTGTTTGGATTCATTCATTAACTTGGTCATGAAGCTGCTCTAAATATAGTGTATACAATTGTTTATACACGATGGGCTATCATTTTATTATAATTTTGAATCTTATTCAATTTGAGGTTCTATCTTTCTTTGTGGATTGGTGTTTGATATATGTATTTGTAGGTATTTTACCCGTTATTTAGTGAAAAACCTCTTATTGTTCCAAAAAAAAAAAACTATTATTGACTAGTTAAATTAGCTCTGCTATTTTACTACATACAATAGCATTGTGTTGATTTATATATGCTAATTTTTCATTTTTGATGTGTTAAAAATTCAATCTTAAATCATAAACATCTACTGATGAATCATAAGCACTAACGTGTAAATAGTAAATACCTATTATTTCACTAACGGCAACGATCCTCGGGGTGTGCACATTCCGATTTTGTTTAAAACTGGTCAAAAAACTAAACCAGACCGGATTAAACGGTTTAAAAAAAATACACCGAACCGCACCAAATAAAAAAAATCGGATCGGACAAAACTGATTAAAAAGGTCCGGTCAGGTTTAAACCGTTTTAGACCACTCTTAATCGGACCGTTTTAGACCATTGGACTATTTTAAACCGGACTGTTTTATTTTAACATTTTTTATTCAGATTTTTCTTAAATAGTAACCGGTCCGGTCCACTTTTAGATCGTTTTGAACCGTTTTAGGCCTGACCATTTTAGATATATATTTTTTATTAATTTTTTTTAATACTAACTAGTCCAGTCCGATCTAAATCGCGGTTTAAAAATTTTAGATCAGACCAGACCGTTTAAAAGTATAAACCGGACCGATGAAATTTTAAACCGTTTAAAATTTGATCATTGGTCAAAAATCAATGGTCTGATCCGATTTATGTTACCGATTTTTTTGCACCGCCCTACACTATTATTTTACATATATTTAAACGTTAAATTTTAAATTACAGACAACCACTTGTAAATGGTAATTCCATTTAATTACCGTGTACACCTTATTTTATTTATAGACTTCACATTTCATTGATAAATTGACATTCGCTGAAAAAAATTTAAATATCAACAGTAGTTACCAATTTTGAGAGCTTACCCGATTAGTCCCCGCTTTTTAGTACGGAAAAATTACACAACTACCGTTTATTGCACATTCTAAAAATACCAACTTCCATAAATACGGATTTTTGAAATTGAAAATAGAAACGACCATTATATTAAATACATAATATATATATATATATATATATATATATATATATATATATATATATATATATAAACGAACTAGAACTATAACAAATAAAATATATAAATACCAAGCAAAATAATTGCTTACAGTTTGAAAAGTCGGTATTTACAAGATTAATTTTAGTTACCAAATTTGTGGAATAAGTTTCAAAAAGCTGCCTCTGTATGTCAGTATCTTTTGAGCTCAAGAACAACATAAAAGTTGGTCTCACTCTTAGGCTTGGTATGATACCAAAGGTGAAAACGAGTAGTATATGAATTGAGTAAAAGATGGAATACAATATTTCTAATTTTTTTTTTTTTTTTGGAGCAAGAATATTCCATTATATTAAATATGAGTAGATTGTAAACTTATTTATTTATAAAACTTGAATGGCATTTAGAAATTTATCCATTAGTCGTTTTGTAAGTATGAAAAGAAGGAATGGAAAATATTAAATATACCTCTTGAGAGTTTTAGTCACATGTTATATATTCTTTTTCTTTTCATTATTTTTTTCTATATAAAGGTTTCTCGAATATATTTATAAAAAAAATAAAAATAAAAAATTAAATTACACAAATTAAGCTCAACATAAAACTCAAAACTCCAAAAGATGAAATGTGAATCACAAACACAATAACGATCAACACTTGTTGTTGATTATGTTCTAAGGGACCTTTTCCGACGGAGATCCGCACCCAAAAAATACAAGTCATATATCATATCTAAGGTTAAGATCTAAAGAATGAAATTCAAAACCACTCTGATCAAAGATCTAATGGTGCAAAAGTCAAATTCATGTCTGGATTATTGAAATATAAAAATTAAAGATAATTAAAAATAATAAAAACACCCTCTATTGGAGATGCTAGATCAATGTTGGTGTGCACAGATACGGGCTCTTAGTGACGTAGATGACGACGACTCTGAGATAAGGACGACCACTAGTAAGTACCCAAACACCCTCAAATTATATATACCCCTCCATTCCATCATTTGGAGGTAGGTTTTCTTCAACTTAGGAAAATTATGCAAATTTACACTTGATAAGGGAAAACTTAACAAAAATTTCATCTCGATCTCTACTTTTCTCTCTAAATTAACGGAGATGATGGTCAAATATACTGCCTCATATAGCCATCAGACTAATGTTGAGTGTCAGAGCACGACCCAAGGGAAACCCCTTCGCTCCCAATATAGCTCAAGCTTCCATTATTTTTCTAGGTGACCAAGACCGAAGGCCCATCAACTAGAGAGACATGAAGATCCATTACCACCACCAGCTCGATTGACTCTTAGGATCCTTGAAGGTTGTGGTTTTTTTGGGTCTAATCCAAATTCGCTATGGATTTCTTGTGACCAAAGGAAAGTAATCATATTTCTCATCACATATCTGAGGGTGCTCTTAATTGAGATAACGACAATTCGGGTTCGTCTCCAATTACCTTGGTTGTGACCAAGGTTTTAAATATCGGCGATATATAGGGATATATCGCCGATATATAGGTTTTTTTGAAGTCTCGGTAAAAAATCATCAATAATCGTTATCGTTTTATAAAATATCCATAAAATATCGGTGATATATCGGTATATCCCTATATATCCGTGAAAAATCACCGGACGATGAAGGATTGTTATGCCATATCGCCGATATCAGACGATATATCTCTGGTATGAGTATAAAGTTCGGATATTGTTGAATTTTTTTTTTCATTTTTACATCGATTTAACTCTAGTTTTGTTGAAATTTTTTGCATATTTGAGATTAGTACTTGATTATTTTTTAGATCCCCAACTTTTTTTAAATTTCCGACGAGTTTTTCAATTTTCCGACGACCCGCCACCCATTTTGACGGCGGCCGGAGAATTTTCCGGCGAGTTGAAAATTTTCAGAATCTTTATAAAGGTTAGTGTAGAAATTATGATATTCCAACGTGTGAATTGGAATTTATGATTGTGGACGGGAATATGTGATATTGAAATTAGGATAGATAAATTGGAATTGTCATGAACTTTGTAGTATTTGATTTTGTATTTTCATAATTTGGATTCCATGATATATATATATATATATATATATATATATATATATATATATATATATATATATATATATATATTTGGTTATTTAAAAATATCTACTTGTTATAGGATTTATGTCGATATATCCGTCGGTAATCGATATATCATCGATATATCACCGATATCATCGGTAGTCGGTATTGAAATTGTTATAGAATATCCGTCGATATATCCGTCGATACTCGATATATCCGTAAAATCAGAACCTCGGTATGGGTATCGGTATCGATATTTTAAACCTTGGTTGTGACCCTATTGAGACCGCGCCGAAAAAGTGACTTAATGACCTCAAAATGACGAATGTGCCAAATATCCACCCCAACAGGTGAGCTAGCCATGTTATCTAAGAAATCGAATTAGCATTATGTTTAACTGTACCGGAAAAAATATCCCTCAAAGCTAAAAAAAATTACTTTCTGGAAGTAACGCGGTCCCGCATTACAGCGCAACACTACTTACGAACAACAACATAAACAATGAAAACTATAGCTGAAATGAAAAATCTCTAATGCATATTTGGTGGTACAAATAAAATTGAAATATGTAATAAAGCTGAATAAATAAGCTAAACAAATTAACCTATCCGTTTTACTAATATGAACTTCACAGATTTTTATGTTGGAACTTGCTGCTTATGTGATAAAACTTGCAATAACTTGTATGGAACATCAATGATAGAGGATGAAATTACATATATGTTTTTGAGCGAGAGAAATGCTTGTGAAAGAAGAAAAAATCAATAGAAAATAACAAACTCACACGTACTTTCTCAATGTTGACAATAGTAAACTATCAATTAAATCAACTTTTTACTTATATTTTTACCAAATTTCAGTATATAATGAAAGTTTTTTTCCCAAGGATTTTATAGATTTGTGGATGTTGTATACCTATTTTAGGTCTAGTTTTAAGCATTTCTTTCTTTCAGAATTCAGCGAATATTTATTATTACTTTGAAGGAGACAAAAATAAAAGAGACATAGATATTGAAATATAAGGCTTTTCGTCTACAGACAATTAGGCAAAAGGCACATAGTATTACTAGTCCACGTATCTATTTAAGATCCTCGATTTCATTTAAGTATAAGAAAAGTGCATCTTCAGCATTGTAGTTATACGTATAAAGGGGTGTAAACATTAATTGATCAAGATTACGGGAAATAGTCGTCGTCAAATTATATTATCTTAGTATAAATTACTGTCTTTTTTTGTTGTTGAAGGCAGCTTTGCTTTGCTGCGAGTGATGGATTAAACCCACGATTTGAGGTGATATACAATTATCAACTAGACTACGTTAAAAATTACAAATTACTCAGTCTCTCAAAAGTCATTCTTTGTTGAAGTATATAAAGTGCGGCGTACCTTCCAAAAAAAGAGAGTAAAAAAATAGAACAAAACATTTAGGTTAAAAATTACTCAGTCTCTCAAAAATCATTCTAATTGATGTTCTGTGGAATTTTACTCTATTAACATTTAGGTGCTAACGACCAAAAATGAAAGTTTCATTGCGTTGGCAAATCATATGATTATGCTGTTTGAAGTGTCTAGAAAATTTAGTTAGAAAAAATTACGAACCACTGAAAAAAAAAACACACGTGTGAAAAATATGCACACAATTGAGCTTCCTTTAATTTTGATTTTCCTCGATATTTCATCTAAAATGAAAACTTGATTATCGCCAAATTTATCTAATTTTCTTTCAATTATGTACAAGGACGAAGCCACATTCAGACCACCTCAAATGTTTTTTTTTTTTTTTTTTTTTTTTTTGTGGCATTTTTTTCTCACTTTTCATAAATTTTTACACTTTTTACCATAAAATTTATAAATTAGATTCTACTGAAGCTTTTTTTTCATATTATCCCCCCTAATCTAAATTTCTGGCTTTGTCCCTCGTTATGTATGCATGTTACATGATGTAATGTATGAAATATTTAAAGAGAAAAAAAAGTACCAGATCCCCGGAGAGAAGAGAACAAGATCTGTTCAATATACGTGTTGACTCCGACGTGGAGGTTGTTCTTATCAAGTCCACCTTTGTTGAGAAGCTTATCAGCACCGTGTCTCTGTCCCGTCTGATCAAAAGTCGAACCCGACATCTAAGTCCCGACCACATGCTCCACAATGAATTCATTGTCGGGAAGAAACCTGGCCACCAACTACGCATTAACAAACATCTTCTCGAAAGGGAACAAGGCCGACCCATGGACGTGTCCTCAACCCATTCGAAGGCCCGTTTGACCGAGTTGATCTCCCAAGTGTTGAAGCCTTGCTCGTCGACCATATTCTTGGGCCCCCAATCGAGGCCCGACATTAAAGGAGCTCCCGGTGCGGCTTTATTTTCTTTCAGCAACGTCCTCTATACAGATCAAAGGCTTCTCGGATGCATATTGTGAAACCTGTACTAACACACGACAAAACGTTAATTTAATTTAATTTTTAGAATCATAAAATTAAGAGTTTCATTTATACAAAATACGTAGTAATAAAACTAAGTAAAAGTTTTAACAAAATAAAAAACGAAACATTATGTGTCTATACATAATAAAATGTCTAAATAAGAATAATTATGCTCAACGTCGTCCTCCTGAGACGCGTCTTCCACTTCGTCCATATTCATGCTCATCAGGGTTGGGGCCGCGACTTGCTCGAGCCAATGACGATGGACGATCCTCAGGTGATCCTCGACGTCGTGCCTCTGGGGTATGCTCGGATGTACGCGGGGAGCTCGATGCTGGCAACTCGTAACGGCTCGCAATCTGGATCAACCTCGACTCAATTTCTTGGTCGAGCTCTCCTCTAGACATTGCATCGTATGCACCAGCTAAGTCTTTCACTGCTTCCCGGAGTGTAGACATCTCTTCCCCTGGACTTGAGTTGCTGAAGGTCACTCCTCGATATCGTGAGCCTGTGCTTCTAGCATATCCGAACGAGGGATCAATGGACCTAGCTATCCCTGTAGCCCAATCACGTCTCGTGCCGAGAACAATAGTCATGGAATCCTCCTCCATAGTGTCTTGGCTCGAGGATTCCCCTCGTGCCTCAGCTTGTCGTCGTATATCAGCTACCTGATCTATGATCCGGGCCTGTATACAATGATTACAAAATTAATTACATTAATTGAAAACATGAAGCATTACTGAAAATTAAATTAAACTTACGTAGTATTGTCTAGTAACAGGCGTCGTCCATTCCCCGTGAGTGGTTTGATGGAGTCTCTCCCACGCAATGAGCGGACTCAGCATCAAACCATTAGTCTGCCTCTGCAGAAGTACATAACGAATTAGTAAACTTGTTAAATAAGTTGAATAAGTTATACTTTAATTAAAACTTACGTTCATCCATCGATAGTCATGAGCAAATGATACCGTCTCTTATCGACTTTGCGTGGTCTTTTTTGCTTGGTTAGCTTTGCTTTGTCGAGACTTTTTCAGCAAAATAATATTATTACAAGTTAGAAAACTAACCAAGTGAAGGTATGCGCTTGGATTTCTCGGATCCTCTATACTCAATATGACATGTCTTTGATAAGCTTTTTTTTATCAAAGATCTGTGTCATATTGAGCAAGAGCATCCGAGAAATCCAACTGGTCAGTTTTCAATCTTGTAATAATATTATTTTACTATCTTGAAGTCTTCGATCTCCATCCTATCAATGCAAGCTGTCCAATCATCGACAGTCAACATCTTTGGCTTGTTAGCCAATGCCACATCTCGTTTGCCGCCACACAAATTCCTTAATCGGGAACTGTATTTTGCATTTTCATCACGAAAACGCATCTTCGCGTCGCGGACGATGGTCTTGTCATTGAGAGTGCGATGGCAATCATCCGGTCGAAGCTCCCGAGTCTCCATGTCCTCAGACACAAAGTCAAACTTTGCGTGAAGACTAGACAAAATCGTCGTTTTTTGTTGCGGCGTAACATCATTTCATGATGGAGTGGCGGGAAAAATATGTGATCATACCAGACCCCTCAAACTGTTGGCAAACGTGCCAATCTTCTTGCCCTTATTGACCCTCTCGCCTTGCAGTGCCCTCTTCTTGGGTGGATAAAACTGCCATAAAATCGGATCGAAAACCCTGACAACCTTTTTTCCCTTTTCTCGCCTTTTGGGAACCGGCACCCATCGTAACACCTCGTCCTTCATATGAAGATGTCTCTGACGGATCACCGCCTCCATCACCTAAGCTTGTGGACATACTACATTAGAAAACAAAATTCAAAAAGTGTTCCTAATTTCAAAATGTACCACTTGCCATCTCACTCGATGTTTCGTCCAAGCATGCCGGATTCAACTTTCCATAGGGCACGCACTTCTCGAACTGAAAAACAAAGAGCTCGCGAGCTTGAACGACTTCATTCGATACATCTTCGAAACACCTTGCAACAAACGCCAAAGCTTTTCCACAATATATGCCTCAGCGATAGAGCTTTCTAGTTTAGCTCTATTTCTCAAAAATGCTTTAACGTTCTCAAATATCTCTCGAATGGGTACATCCATCTCATATGCATCGGACCATCTTCAAGAGCTTCCTCGGGTAAATGCATTGCCACATGAACCATGATCGTGAAAAATGCAGGCGGAAATATGATTTCCAACTTACACAAGATCTCAACGACCGCATCTTGTGCTTTCTCAAGATCTTCCACTCGTAAGGTTCTGGAACACATGAGCTTAAAAAAGTTACCCAGCTCTGCGATAGTCTCTTGAATTTGCTTTGGGACATGAGGACTAATACCTATAGCCAGCAACCTTTGCAAGATCACGTGGAGGTCATGTGGGGCATACAAGATACATTTTTCCACTTCATCCTGATAAACTGCCCCGTGCCAGAAAATCATTGATCATCTAAAGGAGTGTAGCCCGCAATTGAAACATTTAATTGTTATCGGTCTCATCTCGCAATCGGATGCCTTCTGTCCACAACTCTTTCAATTCATCAACAAATGGCTGCAAAAACACATCAATGTCATTTCCAAGCGACTTTGGGCTCGGAATAAAAAACGTCGACATCAAGTACTCGGACTTCATGCAAAGCCATGATGGCAAATTGTACGCGGTCAACATAACCGGCCACATGCTATACGACAAACTCATTTTCCCGAAAGGGCTGAAGCCATCAGCAGCAACTCCAAGTTGAACGTTCCTCGGTTTCGCAGCAATGTCCGGATACATTCGTCTATCTTTTTCCACACTTTTCCATCGGCATGATGTCGTAGAACGCCTTCCTTAGTCACTCGTTCTTTCGCGTGTCACTGCATTTCGAGAGACGTGTGTCGAGATGCGTACAACCGCTTAAGCAGATCTTTCACCGGGAAGTATCGCAAACCTTACGAGGTACTTTCTTCCCAACTACCCATCTACTTTTATCACAGACTGGGCAAACGCCAGTGGTTTTCAATCATTTCCAAAACAAGACGCAATCATTTGCGCATACACCGATTATCTCGTAGCCCATGCCGAACCGCTTCAACTTCGCCTTTGCCTCGTAGTGCTCTCTGGAATTCTATTTCAAGTAGGATACGACTTCCGCAGAAGCTGCATCAATTCAGTGAACGGCTTCTTCGTCCAGTGGTTCGTAACTTTTATGTGCATCAAAGAAACCAATAACAACAAAGACAAAAACTCCTTGCAACTAGGGTACAACTCTGCTTTCAACTCGGCAAAAAGATCCTCAATCTTCTTTTCTTCGCACACTTCATTCGGGGTCGGGTCGATGAAATCGTCATAATCATCGTGATTCATGATATCGTGAATGGCGTCGTGTAATCCGCCAACGTCTCGCTCATTCTCAACAGCTGCTTCTTCTACAAGACCGATGGCATGTCATGGCTCGCCATGGTGATACCACTGAGTGTAGTACGGAGTGAATCACTTGGATAAAAGATGCATCCGAACAACTCCTATCTGTAGAGCAATTGCGTTGTTGAAACTACGATAAGGACACTCGACTTTGTCATCACTATTAAGATGGAAACATGCCGTACGGATAAACTCATTCACACCAGACTGATACTGAAGAATCATTCGGTCATTCTCAGTAATCCAATCTCTACTTGGATTTGATATAATGCTGAATGTTGGGAATCAAATATTATTATAAATAATTTGGATGATATGACAATGAGATTGAGAATGGACATTATTTTTATGTTTGATGTGGGATAATTACGATGATAAAAAAAATTAGATATCTTATACTATTTGATTAAAATATCTACCGAAATTTCGGCGGAGTTTCCCCTAAACTATCAACAAACCCAAAACATGCAACTTCATATAAAAACATATATATACCAGCCTGAACTATCATATTGAACAACTAAATCCAAAATCGAACCTCAATGGCTTGGTTACATCAATGCTATAGCAATCTAAATTAATAAATTTAAACAAGTTAATTAATTTTACAATTATAATTACAATATTAACTTAATTCATTCTAAATTACCTAATTAAGTTATAACAATTTCAATCTCTCTTCAAGTTATCAAAATTAATTATTTCAAATTAATCAATTTTCTAATTAGTTAATTAAACCTAACATATTTAATTACTTAATTAATCGATAATTTAAAAATTAAACACAAAATCTAATTTGTTAAAGTTACTAATTAATTACCATATCAATTAACCTAACATATTAAAGTAACTAATTACATATTCAACTAATTAACATATTAATAAATTAATTAGTTCATTAACCTATCATATTAAACTAACTAACTAAATACATATTCAACTAATTAATTAATTAGATAGATACAATTAATTAACATAATATTAACCTTGAATCAATTACCAAAATAACTACCTAGCAAATTTATTTTCTAAACTAACTACTAACCAAACTTAATTACCATAAATAACCACTAATTAGTTACGTACCTCCACCGGGTTGCGAGGCACAAGGCAGAGCGGGTCTTCGATGGACCGGCGCGGAGACAACGCAAGACTATCAGTAGTCGATGAGGCGGCTCGGTGGTCGGGCTCGGTCGGTGTCGCTCGATGGTCGTGGCTCGATCGGCGCGCGTGGCTCGGCGGTGGGCTCAATGGTCGTGGCTCGGTCGGCGCGCGTGGCTCGATGGCGGGCTCGATTGGCGTTGCTCGGTGGTCGGGCTCGGTCAGCATGGCTCGGTCGGCGTGGCACGGTGGTGGCATCGCTCGGAGGTGTGTTGGTGGCGTCACTCGGTTGGAGGCGTGGTGGTGGCGTCGCTCGGTCGGAGACGTGGTGGTGGCGTGGCTCGGTGGTGGCATCGCTCGGTCGAAGATTTTTCGGCGGTTCTTGGTCGAATGTGAGTATCAGAGAGAGAGAGAGAGAGAGAGAGAGAGAGAGAGAGGGTGCAGAAGGAATGAAATGAGGAAGAAGAAAGAAGCAAGTCGCGATTTATTCAATCTGATCTAGATTAGAAGCGACTAGTCGCTTCTAATTTCTAAACTAGTTAAAACGCCGTGGTTTTGTAAAAAAATAAAATTTTGGCGGAGAAATTAAGAAATCAAAATTTTCAGAGTTGCTTCTAAATATTACCATACCACAAAACGTCGTCGTTTTGGCTTTCATCTGAAATTTTGGCGAAGAAAACAAGAAAATTAAAATTTTGCGAGATTAGAAGCGACATGTCGCTTATAATCGGAGGGAAAATTTTAGAAGCGAGTTGTCGCTTCTAACCTCATACAGCATGATCTATTCAAGGCAAAATATTTGTATATCCGTGGAATATGTTAGAAGCGACAAGTCGCTTCTAAATGTCAAATGTCGCTTCTAATACTCTGCGTTGCTGATGAAAGTCATTTTTGTAATAGTGTAAGTCTCTTTCTGTACCTGCACTAAAGTTTATAATGTCCAAGTTTTTCCTCAAGGACCTTTTTCGTCCAACTTGAGGGGGATTATCGAAGATTAGGTTGTGTTGACTTGGTCAACAATCTGATTAGTTGGCTTATTTTAGGATAGTTTGGCTTGCTGATGTGTATAGGGATGGCAACGGGTACGGGTAAGGCCGGGTACACCTATTCCGTTACCCGTACCCGTTATAATTTTTTACCCGTTACCCGGACCCGTTTACCCGAATTTTGAGACGGGCCGGGTAACGGGGATACCCGCCGGGTAAGCGGGTTAAAAATATTAGACCCGTTACCCGTTTACCCGGTTTAAAAAAAGGGTAGCGGGTCTGGTAGACCCGCTTACCCGTTTATAAAATAAAAATCTCTCAACAATATAAAGTTTAAAAATAATAAAATTTAGGTGAAAAATATTAAAGTGCTATATGAAAGATTGGTTGTAGTCTATATGAAAGAACCAACTTTTTTTTTTTATTCTTATGTATAAAAACAATGTTTAAAATATATCATCTAATTAGGTAAACATATGATTTATTATATTTTTAAATATTTAAAAGTTAACGGTCGGGTCCCGGGTAACCGGGTACGGGATGGCTATTCCGTTACCCGTACCCGGACCCGTTAAAACCTTAACGGGTATTACCCGTTTACCCGTTTACCCAAAAAGAACGGGTATTACCCGACCCGAATAAATCGGGTAACGGGCCGGAACGCGGGTAACGGGTCAAATTGCCATCCCTAGATGTGTATTGCCTAGTGTGGCATTTTAGTAATTCTTTATTTTAATAATCTATCAGACTTTTTATTCTTTTTGCAGTATATATATGTTAAAACATTCTATACTGAGTTAATAAGAAACTTCTTTTCCTCTTTTTTTTTTCTCTTTTTTTTTTCTTGTTCTATCTCTTCTCTCGTACAAATGCTCACAGAAGATTGAGCGTAATATACCGCGGTCCCGCATCACGGCGCAACGCTAGTGGCGACCAACAACATAAAAAAGGAAAACTATCGCTGAAATAATAAATCTCTAATACATATACTGTGGTAAAAATAACATTGAAATATGTAATAAAGCTGAATAAATAAGCTAAACAAATTAGCCTATGCGTTTTACTAAAAAGAATGTCACAGATTTTTGTGCTTGGAAGTTGCTTCTTATGTGATAAAACTTGCAGTAACATGTATGGAACTTCAATGTCTGAGGATGAAATTAAATATATGTTACGGAGCGAGAGAATTATGCTTATGAAAGAAGAAAAAATCAAGAGAAAATAAGAAACTTTGACGTACTTTCTCAATGTTCACAGTAGTAAACTATCGGTTTAATAAACTTTTTACATATATTTTTATCAAATTTCTATATACAGTGAAAGTTTTTTCCCAAGGATTTTATAAAGCTTATTGTGGATGTTATATGCCTATTTAGGTCAAGATTTAAGCATTTCTTCCTTTCAAAATTCAGCCAAGTCATTTAGATATTTATTATTACTTTGATGGAGACAAAAAGAAAACAGACATAGATTTTGAAATAAAAGGCTTTTCGTCTACAGACAATCAGGCAAAAGGCACATCGTATTAGTCCAAGTATCAATTTAAGATCCTCGATTTCATTAAAGTATAAGAAAAGTACATTTTTTTTTTTTTGAAACTCAAGTGAACCTTTATTCAATTACTCGGAGACAACCAAATCGGTTGCCACAGTACTAGAAAAGTACATCTTCAACATTGTAATTATACGTATAATGTGGTGTAAACATTAATTAATCAAGATTACGGGAAATAGTCGTTGTCAAATTATATAATCTTAGTGTAAATTACTCAGTCTCTCAAAGTCATTCTTTGTTGAAGTATGTTAAGTGCGGCGTACCTGCAAAAAAAGAGAGTAAAAAATTATAACAAAATATTGTCTTGACATCAAGTTTCAATGGATATTAAAGTCATGTAAATTACCTTCCCGTCATCATTAGGGTAGCCTGAGGATTAGTCCCTGGTGAGACTGTTTAAACCGACGCATCGACAACACGAAGCGCTTTTATACCCATCACCCTAAATTCGCGATCAACCACCTTTCCAGCGACACATCCACCGTGATAATGCCACCACGTCGCAACAGTCATGCGACAAAATTTCTCCAATGACGTGTCATTTGTCATATAGTCCGGTGGCAAAGGTGTACCGAAGAACTTATACCCGTCGATGCTTCGCATGTCCCTATTGTCAAACTTGAAGGATGACAACGTTTCGGTGCTCAGAATATCGCCAATTTTTCTCAATGCTTTGACACAAACTGCGAGGTCGGACACGTTAGAAAAGTAGTTGAATCGGACGTTAGGGTTGACTTTGACATTGTTTGACGCCGCTAGGGTGAGTACACCGTCGTTGGAGGCGGGGCCGGGGACTTCACTCCCGATTTCCACAATGCTTAGATCAATCGTGGCATTGTTAAGTCCGGGTGTGAGGCTCGAACCACTACCTCCTACCGATAATTTGAATTTGGACACACCCGTGTAGGTCTCAATGTGGAACTCGGGTGCAATCGCTATGGCTTGCACGTAAGAGGGCGAGAGAGTGAAGGGAGGGATAACTCTTACTGGGTTACGAGGATTGTCTGCCATGAATTTTCCGACATTGGGTTGGGATAGCACGATGGGAATCCCACGGGAGATTAGTTGGGAAGCGGGTCCCACTCCGCTGAGCATGAGGAGTTGTGGGCTCCCGAGGGCACCCGCACTTAGGATGACCTCTCCTTTTGGGCGCACCGTGGCGCGGTGTGACCTTCCTCTGGAATCTCTATACACCACTCCTATTGCACTCAATCCTATGTTGTTCCAAATTGAGTTAGTAATATACAAGTTTTATTTTTTTTAATGTATTAGATCTTAATTAAGAAAATTGAAAAGGTTTTTATAAACATTTAATAGTCTAATACTTAAATATTTACTAGAGTGAATATAGAATTGGTTTTAGAAGTAAATAGATAAAAGTTATCGTATAATAATTTCATTTATGGTGATTTTTGGAACATGGAAAATCTTAGGGGAGATGCCAAATATCACATAATATTTTATATAAATATATGTATACAATTATTTTATTACTATATAAATATTTTGTAGCAAACATACATATTTATAGGAATATCGATTGCAGATTAAATTAGGGGTGCTCTAGTTAAATTGAAATTTCGCAAAGTTTCTAATGTTCGATTTATATTTTAAAATAGCCATTAACCAAAATAAACATAATAGATGCACATGATTACCTATATTAACTACTTGTAAAACTAAAATATGAAAGATTAAATATATTTTAATAATAATAATAATAAAAACGAAACCAACCTGCCTATTTGATTTCCAAATTTAAAAATCCCGTAATAAAAAATCGAGGAAAACCACATGTAATAAAAAATCAAATCAAATAATAGAAAAAAATAATAACAGATTCAAATTTTCAAATCCCCAATTTTGAAATTTAATATGTGTTAGTATATGTTCGCATATAAAGAGGTAAATATTGGTTAATTAATATCAATTGCTAACATATGAGAAAGTGCAGCGAAATAAAAGAACTTTGCCACAAGGAATATCATTCAAGGATTAATATCTGTTAAATTGATTATTTGGCTTTCAAAATGTCAAAATCTCATATAAAGGAATCGAGTAGAACTACTCCTGCACGAAAACTAATTAAAACCAAGTAAAACAAATAATCCATTCAAAACTCAATTCCCCAATTTCAACGGTGGTTCATATATAGGTTAATAAAAATGAACAAAAATGTCTATTAATTACTTAATATAGCTAGTGATAAAATCGGAATGAAAAATATTAATGTTATGGTCACAGAAGTCATCAATATTAGGCAATACATATTGATTGGTAATGACTGGGATTTTGTTAGTTCGATCTATACTATTTTCTAATTGATGTTCAATGGAATTTTAACCTATTAACATTTAGATGCTAAAGACCAAAAATGAAAGTTTTATTGTGCTGGCAAATCATGATTATGCTGTTTGAAGTGTCTAGAAAATTTAGTTAGAAAAAATTACGAACCGTTGAAAAAAAAAAGCACGCGTGTGAAAAATATGAATATGAAATTCATCCACACAATTGAGCTTCATTTTATTTTGATTTTCCCCGATATCTTTATCTAAAATTAAATCTTGATTATCACCAAATTTATCTAATTTTCTTTCGACTATGTACAAGGACGAAGTCAGACTGACCCGTCAATTTTTTTTTTTTTTGGCATTTTTTGCTAATTTTTAATAAATTTTTACATTTTTCTGCCCTAAATATTTATATATTTTCGATTATGTAATGCATGTTACAAGATGTAATGTATGAAATATTTAAAAAAAAAAAAAAAAAAAAAAAAAAAAAAAAGTACCCGATCCCCGGGGAGAAGAGAACAAGATCCGTTCAACATACGCGTTGACTCCGACGCGGAGATTGTTCTTCTCAAGGCCACCTTTGTTGAGAAGCTGATCAGCGCCGTGTCTCCGTCCCGTTGGATCAAACGTCGAACCCGAAACCTTAGTCCCGACCAAATGCTCCACAGTGAATCCATTGTTCGGAAGAACCCCGGCCTCCAAAGAGGCGTTGACGAACGCCTTCTCCCACGGGAACGAGGCCGACCCGTGGACGATCGCGTCCTCGACCCACTCGAAGGCCCGTTTCACCGAGCTGACATGCCCATAAGAAAATATTTCATATACGCATCTTGTAAACTCTTAAAAAATCTAGCAAGATTACTTTTATTTTCAACTAATAATCTAGTACCGTATTCAAATCTAAATACACAACTTTACGCATTTATGAAATGAAATGAAAATTCCTTATTATTTTTCTTAAAAAAATACCCCAGTTATATTTTACAATTTTGTTTAATTTTTCAATATTTCTATGAAGTATTCAGATCTGATGGTATTATTTCATATAAAAATGAGCTATAGTATTAACGTGGGTTTACGTTTTTTCACAAAATAGATGAAAGAGAAAGCTTGTGAAATTTTCATTGAAGTTGCTTCCGTTGGATTTGTTCAAAAAGGACAAAAGTTTTGTTGTATTTCGAGGAATCTGTAACAAGAAGTCTCTCTTAAAAGAAATGCGACTGTGGCAATAGGCCACACCACACGTCTTTTCATTTTCTTTATACTCTTTTTTTATATATGAAGAAACAATGCCGTGATGGAGTGAGAAGCGTGAGGAGAAAGAAGAAAAGAGGAGAAAAATACACTTAACTTAAGAGAGAGAGAGAGAGAAAAAAAAAAAAAAAAAAAAAGAGGAAACTTTTAAATTTAAAATTATTGTAATCTCATATAATTTTTTTTAGTAGAATTATTCTGAACACCTTATTTTATCTGAATCTTGATAAAATTAATTGTCTTAATATTTTTTTATTTATGTCAATTATTTATGTATCTAGAGCTACAGAGGCTACATATACTCTTTAACTAATAGCTACAGAGGCTACATATACTGTTTAACTAATATATTTCGCATGCCACGAGTATCTGATTCCCAACCGTTTCTCAAAAATTGGTATCAGAATTAGGACGACTTTGAATTTTTAGAATTTGTGTGATGACTTTGTATACACACCTATTGTTCGATGTATTGTCAAAAGTAGATACTTATAAGTTTGATAGCTCAAGAGACTTCGGGTAGTGAAAAGTGAAGATGTAGGCTCATCTTAGGAACATTGATTTTAGGCAGGCTCTAGATAGATGGGACTGATAATCTTTCGTCAATGTTGGACGCGTTAAAGAAAGAGGAAGTGTTTGAAAACAATTTCAACACATTGATTCTTAGTCTCGGTGATAAGGTATTGTGGGAGGTTATACGGTGTACTTTGGTGACCGAGGTATAGTTGAAGCTAGAATCACTTTACATGACAAAAGCGTACATTATCGAGCCAGTTGATCCTCAATGTATGACTTCACATTCAAGATGGAGGAATGAACGTAATTGACCTAGACGAGTTCAATAACTTGATCGTCAATATAGAGAACATTGATGTGAAATATGATGATGAGGATCATGCAATGTTATTCATTGCCATGGTCGTACGAGCACATGATTGACATTATTCATCATGGTGGAGAAGAGATTACTCTTGATGAGATTGTTGAAGCATTAAAGTTAAAGAAATACAAACGGCGGATGGAAATGGAATGTACTAGCAAAGATTGTTTGGTCAAAGAAATAATCACGATTGAAGTATCGAGATTCGAAGAAGTTTGTGATCAAGTGTTACATATGTCGTGAAAAAGGACACGTGTTTAGAAATTGTCTAAATCGGGAAGGTGGAACAACCAAGACACGAGATAGAGAGGCGGCAATTGTTCAAGAAGTTTTGACGGACATGAGAACAACGATGTTCTCGTAGTCTCCACCACCCAACCTAAATAACTTTGGATCTTGGACCTAGATGCTGATTGTATATGACACCGAATGCAATTTCATTTGAAAGCTACAAAAAAAAAATCAACGGGTAAAGTGTTTCTCGGTAACAAAACCCATGTAAGGTATCCAAAATCCGGGCAGCCAATAGGTTTATAGGTTCCTCTTGTTCAACTAGGGTGACTAATGACGTGAGTAAAAAGCTTAACTTTTAATTATAGATTTTTATAATCTCTAGATGCGTTGTATCTTGTATGACATGCTTTACACCATATGAGATACGCGTTTATTTTCTGCACTCTCCAATAAAATTGCGTTGAAATGACATATTAATTGTGTTGTTATATGTGTTATTGGCTCATTTTTAGTGGCACATTTGCTACGAAAAAGTTTCTTGCAAAATGCTCCATAATATATTGAGACATCTTGACGTTGTGAGCGGAATTTCTTTATTTGGCAACTTTACATTTTTGCCAAGATAATCAATGAAAAATTTCTATGAATATTTTCTGCGCTTGAATGGGTATGAAAACCTATTCCGACTTTCAGAGTTATTGACCACTATAAAAAAATCTTATGTCTTTGGTGGTCTTTGACACATTCATTCACACAATTAGAGTTCCTAGACGTACAAGATTGGCGGACTGATAAACTGATTGTGTTGTGTTAAACTCTAGACATACTCATGTTCCATTAAGAGTTAGAGTCTTGTTTGAATTTGTATTACGTTATTGTGATTCATGACTGTTTATATTGAAGATATACAAACACTTGGGGAGTGTTTAAGCGAAATGAGGAGAGCTCAAATTCTGTGAAAACCTGTGTTGAAATGCATAGGTAGTAATAAAAAAAAAGTCTTGAAATGGGGTCACAAATAGTAAAAAAAAAAAAAATCGGTGAGCAAGCAGCCCCTAATAAGATTAATAATTTCTTTTTGTCAATTTTTTACACATTTTTTAATATTTTTCATCAACTATAGAAATAGATTGTCGCATACATTAATTATACATCGTGTTCCTCATTTTGCCTCTAACTAAAGAGAATTTTAAATTGTTTATAGTTTATTAACTATTTTTAGTAGCGAGTCAGGGGAAAAAGATGCCCAACCCTATTCATCAATCGGCTGAAGTTTTCCTTCGGTTGGCATCTATTAATTAGTACTCTATGTCTTATTAATAGGTTGGTTGGTATATCGAGGCTCTATGGTACACATGCCTGATGGTACAAACATTTCCAAATTAGCCACTGTTACGTCTTAAACGATACAATGTTTTTTTTATTCGTTTTTATTGTTTGTAATTTAGCTATTGTTTGATTAGTTTTACAATCTAACTTGGTAGTCCACTTTACAACAAATATGAATATTGTTGATGTCTAAAGATAGATTCCACAAGGAAAAATGGTATGAATTAGCCAATCCCAAACTATTGCTTTTGCGAAATAGTCATAGTTTCATTTGTTTAGTAAAATAGTCATCTCTCAAAAACTTTAACCAGATGATTGAATTGGCTTCGTCCTCATCGACGGAATCGGCTTCACTCTCGCCGCCGGGGGAATCGACTTCGTCCTCATCGGCGGAATCGGTTTCGTCCTCCTCGACCACCACTCCCTCCGCGATCTCGCCGCCCTAGCCGTCTCCGTCATCGCCGCCTCCGATGACGACGTTGCTCGGAGAATCGTCTTCGAAGAAGGCGCCCTAAGACCGTCGAGTCTTCTCTCGCAGCGATCCGGTTTCGCCGCCGCCGTCGGAGCGATCGGGAACGTCACGAGCGTCGAGGACGCAAGAATCGCATCGCCGAAGAAGGAGATGTTTCGATTCTGCTTCAGATCATCGATTTCCAGATTGTCATTAAATTTAATCCTGCCTCGATTAATTTTAATCCAGCCGTCATAAACCTTACATTATGTCTTTATAGTTCGTTGGGATTAAATTTAATCCACTCTAGATTAATCTTACTTTGGCTAGTTTGCTTATAGTTGACAAACTATGGCTATTTTGCAAAAGCTTAAGTTCTATTTGACTATATAGCCGCTTGACCCATTCAACAATTGTCTCAATGATTGTATAACCTGTAACAAATTGAATACAAAAACCGGATTTCTCTTATACTAGACGAATCTCAATACAAAGAAGTTTTTCAATAAGAATATTGTTTGTGTGTATCTAATGCCTCTCCCTTTGTCTTCTCCTCTCCTCCTTTTCAATCTTCTCTTCGTAGGTTGATCAGACCCACGTTCTATGTCAGTTATTTAGTAACTGCAAAATAACTTTCATTCAGTTATTTTGTGGTTTCTTTTGTGCTTACGTGGCCAAGTAAGTGTTATCTTGACGTATGTTATTGTGCCGAGAAGCTTTTATTAGACTTAATCGGCATTGAAGCTTAACTTATGTTTCGTTGCGTTTCTCATGATAAAGTACCTGTGGTCGGTATTTCATTTAGTCCGTTCGGTGTTATTAATATTCCGATTATAACAAATATAAAATATAAACACTGAAATTAAATTAAGGGTCTATTAAGAAAATAATCAAGTTAAACGTGTGATATTGCTAAATAACCAACGTTTGGTAAATCTCAGGTAAATAGTCATTTTCATGTATTTACATATATAAATCTTAGATAAATAGCTACATTTATATATTAAGTCACGTCATTATTTACAGCTATTTACCTAATATTTACCAAACGTTGGTTCTTTAGCAATTTTAAATGTTGAAGTTTGTTATTTTATTAATTTTCTGTTAAATTAATACATTTTATAAACCTGGAGCTAGAAATCAATTTTGATTTTTCTACCACAAGCTTAAAATCATCTCCAATGGAGAACTCTAAAACTCTATAAATAGAGTTGGAATTCTCCAATGATAAAAACTCTAAAACTCTATATTTTGTGTAATCTTGACACCAAATGCACAGTGTTACATCAAATTTGGTGTCAAGATTACACCAAATATTTAAGTATTATTATAGTATTTATAATCTATGATTAAAAATACACATTTTAATTAATCTAAGTTTAATAATTGTTTTGTGCTTATTATTTCATTCAATAAAACTTAAATAATTTAATACGCTATTTTTATGTAATTTTTATTTTTATAGTAATTAATTTAATTAATATATGTAATTTTTATATTTATGTTCTTTAAGGGTGTATTATTAATTCTATAAAAAAATGTTGTACTATTTATGTAATGAAGTTTATAAATTTTAAATTTTTATAATGATATTTTTTATATTTTAAAATAAGTCATTATATATTAATTTATACTAAATATTACTCATAATTAATAAATAAAATATAAGAATTTTTTTTACAAAATAGACATTTGAAAGTTATTGATTAGTTAAATAGCGCTAAAGTTTCAACTTTTCTGCAAAAGTACCAAATTTACATTTTCAAATTTTTTTTGACAGTCAAGATTAAATTTTTTGACGATTGTTATAAGCAATTTATCACTTAAAAAAAAATTAATCTTAGGGGTCAAAAAAAATTTGAAACGAAATTACTACACGTTTTGGATATTTCACTAAATTAAAACAAACTTTGGCTATATTGCGAATTTATAACTTTAAATTGACTATTTCGCTACATCATCCAAAATATAATTACATTATTATAGATATAATTAGACATATGATCAGTAATTAATGTAATTAAAAAATTTAATCTAAAAGCATATTCTTAGAATATTTTCTTGTGTAAAGTTTGGTGTTGTACTATTGGAGCAAAATCAAATATAATGTTAGCATTGGAGATGGCGACTTAAAATGAAATTTGACTTTTTAAATCTCAGTCTAATCTGTATGCACCAAAAAGTATTGTAGACCAAAAGCTTTGCTAGGCTGAACCTTGACTCAGATGAGTTAGCACCTTGGCTACAAGCACAAAGACAAGATAGTAATTTAGAGGAAAACATGTCCAAAATTAACAAAACTATAGTAATTGACAATTAGTAATACTGTTTAGCTTGGTAGACAACTATTTATTGTACAATGTAAAAATATATTCTAAAAGGATTAAAAATAAATTAAAACAATTTTTTTTAATTTTATTTTAAAGCTCCGTATCTACAAAAGCTTTTCCCATGCAGAAGTGCACAGCCAGCTCCACGAAATTAAGAAAGAAACCCCTCCTTTACCAACTTGGGACATATTCCAACTTTCCTCTTCACCAAATGTAGGATCTCAAAGATATTCGGGTTCGTTCTTATTGTTTTATTTTATTCGATAAGCGAATCAACAATTCTAGAGCTAACATAGAATGTGAGAATACAAACTTGAATATGAATTATCAATTCAGACTCGCAATTAATTCTCATCTCAACCCTAACTCACTAAAATGTACAACAAACACTGATATGGAAAACTTCGAACTTAACAAAAACCAAATCATGTATTTTTATAGGCCGGGAGGAGAGACGGCGGCGGAGCGGAGTGGTGGGTAATAGAGAGGTTGCGCCGCACGGCAAGAGCTTGAAGTGAGTCAAAGGAAGTGGGTGAGATGGTAAGAGGATAGATCACGAGGAGTAAATCTATAGCATGTTGACATGAGGTTGAAAACGCTCTTCTCTGCTCTAGAATCTCCCCCAACGGCTTGCTCCAGATCTTCGGGTCCATTGCGGGAGAGTTTGTTGGTTATTTCTATTGAAGTGAGATAATCTCACATTGGTTGTGTGTGCGAATTGATATGTATTTATATATCGATTGAACTTCACCATTTAACACCAATTGGTTTTAACATGAAATTTAACATGGTATCAGAGTTTCGTCCATTCACACAGTTTAAATTTGTCCGGCCCATGCGAAGCGTGAGTGAGATTGTTACTCGCTCTGGTCACGCTATGCATCAAGGGAAATATTGAAATGAGATAATCTCTCATTGATTGTGTGTGTAAATAGATATACGTTTATATATCAGTTGAATCTCTTCACTTAACACCGATTGGTTTTATGATGAAGTTTCACAATTTCATCGAAAATCATCCATTATTGACCTCTTTAGGTGTTAGAAAATGAAAATGTGATCTTGATAGCACGATTGACTACATCAAAATTATGTATATAATGTTTTGTTATGTCACTTAAGTTAAAGACAAGATACGTGACAGTATAGATTAGAACAATTTGATCCACAAAAGGTAAAAAACAAGAAAGTGAAAGAGATACAAAATTGGTAACTCAATTCAGTCAATAAAGTTTACTCCAGAGTGTAAAGGGCAAAACAGGAATATAATAAAATGGGAAAGTTTATCCAGGGCTACTATAGTAATTTAAAGCACTAAATAATTAAGAATAAAAAAAAAAAGCTTGGAAAAACTAAATTTAATTAGAGTGAAGTTATAAATTCTAAGAGGCAAAGTCCGATTGAAAGCAAGGGTAGCGAGAGAGAAGAGAGAAGAGAGCAGAGAAATGGATCCAAAGCTTACAGAAGTGTCACAAATCTTCGGTCGTTTCAAAGCCGGTTTCGTACGGAAGGATTTCGATACCTGTACCTCGCTTCTCTCGCAGCTCAAGGTATTTTTTTTCCCCAAACCCTAGATTCTCTTCTGCTCAATCTAGCAGAAAGTTTGTTTTCTTGGATGGATTGTTTTTTACGTTATTGTTATTCGATTGTTAATGGTCCATTAAACCTTAGTTTTCAGTGCATCTTGATCTTGTAATTCTGTATGCTTGTAGTATTGAAGGGTTTTTTTTTTTTTTTTTTTTTTTTTTTTTTTTTTTTTTAATATGTTGTTTACAGAGTTGAATTGGGGAACTTCGTTGATGTAAGAAATGGTCATTTGAAAATTAATCCAACCGGTTTTCCATTTTCATAATATGTGCTATTACTTCGTTGTGGTTCAGTTTGGCTATTCAAACTGTTATTTTGATTCGGTGATTGAAAGGTTCTCTTGATTCTAAATCTAGTCTATAGCGTAATATAGCTTGATGGGTTTCAATTTCGAATGTAAATGGACTTTTGTTGCTGCTCAGAGTTGGATCGTTGTAGTTCAATCTTTTTTACCCCTTTGAAGGGTTTGATTTTGGGCAAATTTTCATTAATTTGTTTGCTTTAGGGCTGGTGTTTATGGTTCACCGATTTCCTATTGGGTTTAGAAAACCCTTATCTGTTATTAGTATGTCAAAGGCTGATTATAGAAAAAAATTTAGAAGTTGTCATCGTAGATCTCCGGTAAGTAAAGATCAGCGGTATTCACTGTTTCTGAATCGATGTTAGAATTATAGCGCGATATATCTGTTTATGCATACTTGTTTTGTGTTGATCGATCATGATTGTTATGTTATCATTGTAGGTTTTGCTGACAGGATTCCGGAGCCTTCCACCATTGTTTGAAGATACTTCAAATGCTGTGGATGAGCTTACACTAGCAAGTAACATTCTCTACTCAATTTTTTCTCACCCCTTGTTGAAATATTAGTCAATTTCAAATTATGCTTTGTATTGTCTTGCATTATATAGTGTACCCTGTGATATTGTTATTTTTACTTTCATAATCGTGAGCTAAAGAAAAATTAATAGGAAGAAAGCGTATGAACTAAGGGTAAAATAAGAAGGACGGAGATCTTTATTAGTATAGCCTTAGCATAAAGAGCAAAATTAACTGTGCTTGGAAGTCATAGAAAGTGTGATAGAAATTGAAGAGTGATAGTGAGAAGAGCGACACATTTAATGTGTGCCACACGTGTAAAAATCTGGATGGATTTTATTGTCCATCTACTTTTCCAAGGGTCTCTCTATTTTAGCAATACATTTTATGTCCTATTTTCTCTCCCATTTTCCTTTCCCTCCCATGTTCTCGTTCCAAACACACTCTTATTGTTTGGAAAATGTTGCTCTATTTGAAATGGGGTTTGGTACAATGTGAGCATGTTGCTATTATCTTTTGCGGCACAACTTAATAGCATTGTTTGGAAGTGTTGGTACTTTCCCTTGAGAGAGAACTGTTTATGAATCTTGAGTGACCAACCAGGCTTACAATAGAGAACTTTGAAGTCCAATGCAGTGAATCTTAACAAGTTGAATACAAAATAAAGCCTAGCTGTTTAACATAATGACAATTCCCGTAGTATGTGCTGTAACAACACAAACGAATAAAAGTATTGAGAGCTAAAACAATCTCAAAATTTAGGATAATAGGGCATTGTTAAAAATACCAGCTAGGTTTTCTGTTCATACAGAACATGATTAGGCAGTGGCTGCGGAGTCAAACAAACAAAGAGTTATATGCAATTGGCTGCCAAGTCAAACCAACAGAGAATTATATGCCATCCCAACTTCAATTCGAATGACTAATTCTATTCTATCCAAATTATGGGTTTCCTGAAATTTAGTCGTCTTTTTTATACTCGTTGCATGTTGTTTTGCGTGAACTTTCAGGGGATATATATGAGCATGCTGTTGTTCTAAGTGTGAAGACCGAGGATCAAGACGCATTTGAAAGAGATTTCTTCCAGCTGAAGCCTTACTACACAGATGCACGGTAATGCTCTCTCCTTGAATAGTCAGACATCATCAATGAACACGAAAACCAGCAAAGTGAATTGAAGAAGAAAAAAGAAAACATCTTCGGATAATTGATCATCTGACTTGTAGTGTGAAGGATATCAAAACTTCTGCTGCTAAAATTCGATATTGCTTTGTTTGAAATGTTTATGACTGAAAGAAGTTAATTCTTCTGTTGTATGACAGTAATCGACTTCCAGCATCGGCCCAGGAGTACCCAATCTTGGGTCTAAACCTACTGAGACTTCTTGTCCAGAATAGAATCGCCGAGTTTCACACTGAGTTGGAACTGCTCTCGTCAACTGCTTTGGAGAACCCGTGCATCAAGCACGCCGTCGAGCTCGAGCAATCCTTCATGGAGGGAGCTTATAATCGGGTCCTGAGTGCCCGCCAGACTGTGCCGCACGAGACTTACGTTTATTTCATGGATCTCTTGGCAAAAACAGTTAGGTATGTATACGTTTATAATTCCACTTTGGTTAACTTAACTCCAAGGGATTGGTCTAGCAGTTGGGACAATTAGAATTAAGTAGGCGAATATTGAGGGAAGGAAAGCGTAGGCCAATATTGAAGGAAAACTTGGGATTTTTCCTGGTGGAGAGAACGAGCCTCTCGAAAGCTTGTAATATCTTCTATTTGCAATTTTCTTAGTAATTATTTTCAGGGTCTTATCAGAATGTTGTTAAGAGTTTCCCGGTCGAACTGCCACAACTTTGTGGGCTTAGTCGGGCAAAACCCGGATACCCACGGTCTTGAAAAATAAAAAAATCAAAAGAAAAAAAAATTTGTTTGTTCTCAGAGACTGCAAATGATCAAGAAAAACCATATTAATTGCTCGTCAATGCACGCTTGTCGATAGTTTTGGCTTTTCCATTTTCAGGGATGAAATCGCTGGGTGCAGTGAGAAGGCGTACGATTACCTTTCGATTGAAAATGCACGCCAAATGTTGCTCTACAAATCTGACCAAGAACTTCTAGATTACATTTCAGAGGTAAACTGCTCAAAATGTAATATATATATATATATATATATATATATATATATATATATATATATATATATATATATATATATTTAATGTTTTTCAATCGACGGGTTTCTGAGAATTGTGTTATAAATTCAGGAGCACCCTGAGTGGGATGTGAAGGATGGTCGTGTGATTTTCCAGAAAGCGAAAGATTCAGCTCCTTGCAAGGAGATTCCTTCGCTTCAGCTCATCAATCAGACGCTCAGCTATGCAAGGGAATTGGAGCGGATTGTCTAAGGTGATTCACCTCTGTTGTTTCTTGTGCACTTTGGACTCGTTACCAACTGAGAAATACGGCTGAACATCTTCGGGTTGTTTCTATTTAATATTGGCTTGAAGCTTAAGAATTTCGTCATTCCATATGTGATCGCGGTCTCAATGCTTTTTATCTTTCTCATTGCACAAATCTTCTGCAGTGACATTTGGAGCTATTATTATACATTTTTAATTCTGCCTAGAGAATGGATATTTGTTTTCAAAATGATTTGCGGGGTGAGTAGAAGTGTTCTTTTTCATTATGTTTTTTAAATGAACATTTGAGCGATCGGAATGCAAAAGAAACCAGAGGCTGAAACTAACATGTATAAACACAGATGATACGAATAAATCGAAATAAATCGCCAATTCTCCGATCGGAGACACAGAGTCGCCAATTTTCTCACAAATAAATCGAAATTAATACGAATAAATAGAAATCAATCGAATTAACATGTATTAATTTTTAATTAAAATGAATTAATTCCAAAATAAACAAAAATAATCCAAATTAACATGAATTCGTTACCACGAATTAATAAGATATGGGTGAAGCGATGGGAGTCTTATTCAAAGCAAGGGTAGTCGCAGAATGTGGAGATGACACAGGTGGTGACTTCGTCGATGCGACGAGGTGGTCGGATATGCAAAACACTAAGCCACTGGAACTGAGTCAGAGCAATCGTGTCAATCGATGGAAGGCACCGCCGGATCTTGAGCTCGCTGGTAATCGTCGGGCGGTCGTCGAGCCTAGAAGGAGTAGACTTTGGTCACGCGAAGCACTAGCAAGAGAAGAAGCGACCAGACCCGACTGGTTCGTGTCGCACAAGGGGAGGACATGTCCGCCATGGATTCCGGCGACCATACCTCCATGCAACAGACCCGTAACGAGAAAGAAGACGCTCTCCATTTGGTGATTAAAAAAAACTCATCAGCAACATCTCTATCCTTAACCCTAAGCCTTGCGATTACGAACCGGAGAGAGAGAGAGTGAGAGAGAGAGAGAGAGAGAGAGAGAGAGAGAGAGAGAGAGAGAGGGCGCTCTCCATTTGGCGATAAAAAAACTCATCAGCTACATCTCTATCCCTAACCCTAATCCTTGCGATTACCAACCAGAAGAGAGAGAGAGAGAGAGAGAGAGAGACCACCATAATTTTATATAAAAGTCACGTACAAGATCTTAAATTTTACCTTCTCTTTTTATATATGTAATTGTTATATATAAAAGTCAACTTAAATATTGTTATAAGCAATAAACTTAAACATTAATGAAGAATCAGCCAATAGTCCACCAAATATTTAATCAATTTAAAAAAGGAAAACCGATTTTAATACTCAGTAAGGTCATTTTTTACTTTAAAAAATTGGCTGAAACGCCAAGTCAACGAATTTGAATGTGATTAAGTTGAAAATCATACGACCATCATTCACATCTCAAAACAATTTTAAACGTTGGTTAATACGTAATCTCAGCATTTAAAGTTGGTTAATCCGTATAATTTTTTAGACGGTGAATGAGGGTCATATGACTTTTCAGATGGTGAAGGAGGCCTAATTTTTTAAGGAAATAACTCAATCTAAGATCAAACTTTTTTGATGGTGTGGTGACATCCGTTTTTTTTTTTTTTTTTTTTTTTTTTTAATTTTAAAAACCTGTTACATACTCCACGATAGAAATAGATCAATAATGAAATTATCTTAAATGTATATAAATATTTTTATCACTTAGCGTATTCAACCAAAGTTAATAAGTTTATATGGCGTGTTTATTTTTTATTTTTTAAATCTAGAACCGATTAGTCTTGTACCGAGCCATAAAGACAAATTTAACAAATATATTCGACCAGGCTCGAGGAAATCAATTAAATGATTAGTCCCACATCAATTGCAGAGAGTAGAGAAAGAATGTTTATATGTACTTCAATTGAGCAATGAATCGCCGGGCCAATTAGCATGGGCCTATAACCAAGCGGGGCAACAAAGTGGCTGGATATAATGATACTATTGATAATTATCAATAGTCGTGTCTGTGATCATCCGAAACCTTTAGCCGTCTCTCTGGGCTGGCTTAAGCCTTAAGCTGTAGCTCAGATACTGATATTACTCATCCGTCATCAGTAGTTTGGATTTAATCTAAGCGAGATGCTTTAGGGACTGTGATAAAGGCACTTAATCCCTAATACACACTACCATCTTTTTTTTAAATCGCGGTACTTTATGGGCTGGTTGGTTTCTATCTTAGTTAGCAAGTCTGTTTCTTCTTTCTTTTCAATGTTTGACCTTTTGTTCTTCTTCGCATGATTTTTCGCAATCAGAGACATATCTGATTAAAAAGTGGCCTTATTGTTTCTTTTTGCTAAAAGTCTCATATAATGGCTAGTCGTATATGCTTTAAGTTGGGTCTAAACCCCCAAATTCTCAGAGCCCTAAATCCGTTTCCTTTTTGATCGCCGACTCTACTTTATCAACCCAGGTCAAGTAAGTAGGAACTATGGCAACTGAACGGTCATCGTCTTCTTCGTACAAGAAGACTAGTTCGAACAGAGTTGTCGAGGAGGACTTGTAAGTGCAATGTACGAGTGGGTGAGAGAACATCGTGGACGGATTTGAATCCCGAGAGGAGGTTCGTATCTTGCCACATGAAAAAAGGTAAGTTATTTGAGATTCTTGCTTATGAAAATGCATTTTTTCTTTCTTCCCAGATAGATGGTGGTTGTAATTGTTAGCAATATTATAGTAATATTGACGGAAATAAAAGACAAATTGCATGCATGAAAAAGTACACGTAAAAATAGATTACAAAACCCGGTTATTCCGATGAGTGGAACCCACTCAACTTGTTGTCACAAATCAGCTATCCATATGATAATAAATAAAATTTATTAACACATTCCAACAGTAATGTTTTCCATTGGATTGATCCTGAGATTTGCCAGACATCAAAACAAGTTATTGCAGTGCTTATTAGACGAATCAACAGTCTGGAATTAGAGCTAAATAAACTCATAAATGAAGAAGTGAAATCAGTTGTGAATTCTTTTATTCTTGGGTTTGTTACCATTTTTGCTTTTGTAATTGTCATCCTCAAGTTTGCTTGATTTTTGTGACTATGTAAAGGGTTTATTTTTGTGCAATGAAATTATGTGTTGATTTGCAATGAAAATATGTACATATGAGCTTCATTCTGTCAAGAAAAACATAGCATAAAATGGTGTAGGAGTCTTCCTTGGGGATAAGTGCATCTGCTCACCTCGAGTGGATATGAGGGGTTTTAAATAGTGTAGGAGTTTTGAGAGATTTCGGTTTTATGAAGCTTGATTTGCACTAGTAAGTGCCAACAAGGAAATAACACGATTCTCTGGATTCTGATGCAGTAGGAGATGTGCAATCTTTAACCGTGTGCGAGAGCATACCACAAAATATTATGGAATTCTTCTTTTTTCCCAGTAGTTTTGGTTGAAATTAATTCTCATTATTGTCTTTTTAATTCACCTAATTATTAGAATTAATATAATGAAAAAATTACTATTTAAATACGAGTGGAATATTATATGATTTTTTTCTCAAAAAAACACATAAAATTATTTAATCTACAACCAAATAGCAGTATAATCGAAATTTGCGAAAACTAATTTGAAATTATATAACATATAATACGAGTAGAAAACTGGTTTAGAGTTTGCCAGTTTGAAGCTAGATCCGCACTAGTAAGTGCCAAAAAGGAAATAACATTATTCTATAAATTCTTATGCAATAGGAGATGTGCAATCTTTAACCGTGTTGCTACATTGAGGTTGGCGTTTTGGTTCAGGCAACTCTACTGTTCCTAGTGTTGTTTCTTGAATCGCATATAACATCTTTCGTCACTTTATGTCAGGATACGACGTGGCCTCCCTGATAGCTTTTTGTCTGTCATCGTTCTGATGTGTGCCATCTATCCTGGTGTCTGATCGTAGGACACTCTCGTTTCTTATAAAAGAGAATATCATACCCTAGGAAGGGTAACACACTTTACACGCCGAAATCATCTCTTCAAGAGAAAAGAGTGGGTTTTTGTTCTCTAGGTTTTGGTTCTTTTCGGTAAAGACAAACCTAGCATTTTTACAGTTGTTGTTGTTATTAATATTCATTGATACACTGAGAGAGTGTAAGAGTGAAAAGTGTGGGGAGCTCAAATCTAGGGGGAGCCTAGATTAGTAACATCATAAGATATTATGGAGTTAGGAATAGTGGAAGGTGATCATCAATTGTATTCCAGTGTGTACTCATTCTATTGCCTAGTGGAGTTACTCTTTTCACCGAAATCCCCCGAGAGTAGGCAGTTGAGACCGAACTGGGTTACCACTCTTGGTGTCTTTTACTTGCTTTTATTATCAGTTAATTGTTGTTCTTTCAGTTGTTCTTAACAACATCTAACAAGACAGATTATACAGTAGATCTGGACTCTCAAGTGGTATCAGAGCAGGCACCCTAAGTTTCTAGGTGAGATTCGTACTGATCTTACTTTTGTTGTTGGAAATGGACACATTCAGGGAATGAGGCTCTATTTCTCGAGCTCCACTTCTCGATGGGAAGAACTATACTCACTGAAAGGCTAAGATGAGAGCCTTCATTAGGTCCATCGATCACAAAACATGGAAGTCCATTATTACTGGATGGGAAGCTCCCAAGAAGGTGTTGGAGGATGGCATTACCCATGTGAAGAAGTCGGAGATCAAGTGGAGCCCCACAGAAGATGAAGCTACTCTCTCTAACTCCAAAGCTCTCCATGCCATCTACATTGGTGTTGACAGAAATGTGTTAAGGTTTATTAATACTTGTGAGAACGCTAATGAGGCTTGGGATATCCTTGAGACAACCTTTGAGGGGACTGACAAAGTGAAAAATTCTTGGTTACAGCTTGTCACCACCAAGTTTGAAAACATGAGAATGCATGAGGATGAAACCATCAGCGAGTTCTATGTGAGAGTTAAAGATTTTTCTAATGAGTCTCACTCTCTCGAGGAACCCATGTCGGATGCCAAGCTAAAGTAACCACCATTGATGAAGTGCATGACATATCTACAATGAAGGTGGATGAACTCATTGGGCCATTACTCACCTACGAGATGTCGTTCTCAGGGTCCTCAGAGAAGAAATCAAGGGCTCTTCCGCTCAAGTCTTCTGTACCGGAACCTTCGTCTCCTCAAGCTGAGATGTCATCAAAATCTTACGAGGAGTCTCTGGCCTTGATGATCAAGAACTATGGGAAGCTTATGAAAAAGTTCGAAAAAAGATCCCTCAACTTCCTAGGGCAATTTACTGCACCCTTCAACCGAGAGAAGACACCTCAGAGGTATAAACATGAGAATTACAACAAAAAGGGAAGAGAGGATCGGGGAAACCCTCATGCGTTTAAAGGAAATGGGATTCAATGCAGAGAGTGTGAAGGTTTTGGTCACATCCAAGCTGAGTGTCCAAACTATCTAAGAAGACAGCAGAAGAACTACAATTCCACGCTCAACGATGAAGAAGGTGAATATGGTAGTGATGTCGGAGAGGATGAAGGCAATAAATTTCTTGCCTTCATGGCAAGAAGTTTTGACCCGCAGGAGGATGAGAATAAAGGGAAAGTTGCACTGGCTTATTCTAAGTGCTCAAATGATTTTAAGTCAACTGGAAGTGGGGAACTCAGCGATGAATTTCTTCTGCATGCATATGAAGTCATCATGTCTCAGACAGGATCATCTGAAAGTGTCAAGTCTTGTTCTGGAGAAGTGGAGGAAGAAGAAAGTGATGAGGCCTTACATGAGGCTTACAAAGACTCTATTTGTCAAGTCGGCATATGAGTCTAACGCCTTCATCAAGAAAAAACTGGAGATAGAAGAATTCGAATCCAAGCAATCCAACTTGCTTGAGGAGATTGAAGAACTGAAGAAATACTCTCTTGAGATGCTGAAGAGCAGAATTGAATTGTTTCCGGGTGAAAAATCTCACCTGCTCGAGGTCATTGGGAGTCAGAAGAAGCAAATCTCCAAACTCAATGCTGATCTGGAGAATATGACCAAGTCAGTTCAAATGTTAAACTCAGGAACCTCTAACCTAAATGAAATTATGAAGATTGGTCAACCCTGCTCTAGTCATAGAGGTCTTGGGTATCACTTTGGTTCCTCTTCTTCTCAGAAAATAGTCTTTGTGTCTCCATCACAGTTACCAGTTGTCAATGTGCGAAAGGTGTCTCCAACATCTCAAAAGATTTCAAGTCATGTGTTGCCAAGGTTACCAAGGTTAGCCCCTAAAACTGACTAGAAATGTCATTTTTGTGGAAAATGGGGACATATCTGCCCGTTTTGTTACTCATTGTATGGCTATATTTCTAGAGCGGAAAAATACAGGTCAAAATGTTCTCTTTGCCCAGAGCAGATTCCCATGTTAAAGGTGGACCTGAGGGAACGATCTGAGACGGAAATCCTCTCACACCTCTTCTCACCAAGTGTGGAGGATCAAGCAAGATCATAGAGCACTTGTGGCTTACACCTATCTCAAAGCTAGTGCTAGAGAGGACTGATATTTTCACAGTGGGTGTTCAAGGCACATGATAGGAGACGGCTCATTTCTCAACAACGAGAAGAGTTGCTCTAAGGGACATGTCACTTTTGAAGGTGGTTCTACAGGTACTGTGGTTGGAAAAGGAAAGCTAAATGTTTCCGGTCTTCCAGTCCTTGACAGTATACTTCTTGTTGATGGCTTTAAAGCCAATCTGATCAGTATTAGTCAGTTGTGCGATCAAGATTTAACTGTCACGTTCACTAAAAGCGACTGTTCTGTCACCCGCGAGGACAATTCAGTGTACATGAAGGGGTTGAGATCCCATAACAATTGCTATCTGTGGTCTGCTCCATCGACTCCTCCTTCTACTTGCCTTGTAAGCAAAGCTGATGTCACAGATCTCTGGCACAAGAGACTTGGGCACTTGAATCTGAGGAGCTTGGGAAACCTTGTATCCAAAGAGGCTGTTAGAGGTCTACTTGGGCTCAGGATCAAAGATGGAAGGGTTTGTGGTCAATGCCAAGTTGGGAAACAAGTTCGTGCATCTCACAATAAAGTTGATTTTCTCACCACCTCTCATGTCTTGGAGCTGCTCCACATGGACTTCATGGGTCCCATGCAGGTTGAGAGTCTCGGTGGCAAGAGATATATTCTTGGAATTGTTGATGACTATTCTAGGTACACCTTGGTTGAATTTCTCAGAAAATAGTTTGATGCCTTTGACGCATTCCACACTCTGAGTTTGAGGCTGCAGCGTGAGATGGAAAACTCTTCAGGAAAGATTATGAAGATTCGCAGTGACCATGAAATAGAATTTCATAACAGCAAATTTCTTGAGCTCTGCAATTCTCAAGGGATCATGCATGAGTTCTCAGCTCCAATCACTCCTCAGCAGAATGGCACTGTGGAAAGGAAGAACATGACAATTCAGGAAATGGTTCAAGTTATGCTTCATGCGAAGTCTTTCCCCTATCGCTTTTGGGAAGAACTATCAACAATGCTTGTCATATTCACAACCGCGTGTCCATTCGTCCCGGAATATCTTGCACCAACTATGAAATTTGGCGGGAGAGGAAGCCGAATGTTAAGTATTTTCACATCTTTGGCAGTACATGTTTTGTCCTTGCTGACAGGAAATCCAGGAAGACGTTAGATGCCAAGAGTGATGAAGCCATTTTTTTGGGAACTGGTGGGACGATAGACTATGGAAAATTCTTATACTCTCAATTCTGAAGCATGATGTATCTGAAGCCATCAAGCTTCCCATTGCCTATCCATCCAAATTACTGGGATTCTTTTGCGTCAGCATCCTGATCTGCTCACTCCTGAAGAACTGAAGTCTTGTAGCTCTGCCCAAGGCAAGATCTCCTTCAGTTACAAAGTTTTTTAAGAGGCATCATGTAGCTAACATCATGAAACCTCCTCAGTCCAATCTCCCTCATGCCAAGTTCTTCTTCCTTACCCAATGTGCATCTCATGTCTACCGACATCAGGAAGCTGATCGCCCTCTCTATCGTGGATGAGATCAAACACCTAGAGACGGTGATTGCCACATCTCTCTGAGCGCAAGAAAGACTTGGAGGAAGCTCTTTCTAAAATTCTGTCGGGTGCCTCTTCATCTGCTTCTCGCTAATTCTTCTGGTTTAATATTGTTATGTTTAGTTCTTGTGTTTTTCAGTTCTTCCCACCTTATCTCGAACTTCTGGTCTATAATATTTTTTTTTTCTTTCGCTTCTTGTCTCTCCTACTTTTCCTTTGCTTGGCAAGAAGAGGGAGTCAATTGCTACTTGATACTATGAAGACTTCCTTAAAACTGATAATATGCTATGTTTAGTTGTTTATGTTCTATGCTTTCCTCTGTCAGTCACTGTGACATGAGTGAATCTTGCAGTGCCTTATTCTGTTGGAATTGATCTAGGGTTAAGAACAAGTTTAACACTTCGAGCAAGCGGCGGAATTTAAAAATTTTCTTTAGAACAAATCAAACGATTTTACTAACCTAGACAAAGAGCAAGTACATATAAATAAAAACTATTATGAGCATTAAATAATTTACTAACCTTTGAGAAGCTTGAACATTGATGAGCCTTCGGAAGGTTGAAACGTTCGTCTCCCCTCGGAGCACGTCTTTCTTCTTTCCTCGGCAACTCGAGCAACCACGACAGTTTCCATCACTAAAATCACTCGAGAAAAAAAGAATTGGTGAGTGGGCACTTTTAAACACGACGACTCGAGAACAAGTCTCAAAGTCGAAGAGCTAAAAACACTAGGTCAAATGTGGACCTAGGTGTCAAAACAAAAACGAAAAGAACTTAGAGAGAGAGAGAGAGAGAGAGGAGTGGGTGTCCAAGGTAGGGAGAGAAGCTCTCAATCTCTAAAACTTGGGATGAATGAAATGTGAAGAATGAGGGCTCTATTTATAGGAGAGGTTTCACCTTCAATAAGGTAGTTTCATCTTCTATAGAATATCACATATTCATGAGCAAATATTCCCTCCTTCTCCCTTAGAGTCACACGGCCAATACATCTTCTAGAAGGCTTGGATTTGTTTCCTCTTTTGCTTCCCCCTTAGCCTTGGCCGATTTCCCTCTTTCCTCATAGAGGAAATTTGTTTCCTCTTTTTATTTTGGCAAGTATCTTTATACATTAATGCACAAAATAATCTCTCTTTCACACTAGGGCTGCACGAATTTTGGTCTCCCATTCCCTTGGGTTGGACGGCCAAAAGCCTTCTAGAAAGGCTTTCTAGATTTTTCTTTACTTGTTCATGACAAACTTTTTTTAAGGCCTAATTTTTCATATGGTGAATGAGGCCTAATTTTTTAAGGAAATAACTCAAACTTAGATCAAACTTTTTTTTTTTTTTTTTTATGGGAAAACCAAAATCAAAGGGAAAATCGAAACATTGAACAACCACATAACAGTTTCAGATTCGCCAAAATCAAAATAAAAAATCATAACATCAACAGATACGCCAACAACACCAAACCTAAAATCAAAACAAATCCAAAACCAATAGATTCACCAAAATAAAAATCAAACAAACCCAGCAACAACAGATTCGCCAAAATATAAAACCAATTACTAACCTTTGTGTTTTACCAGAGGACTTTTTAGAAATGAGCTTAACCTTTGGTTTTTTGACGATGAAATCGTCCATGGAATCGGTTTCAGATTCGCCAGTGGTATCTATCTTCGCTCGATTCGTTGCTAACTTTGGCGATTTTGATATTATTCCTCTTCGTTTTCACAACGATTGAATTTGAACCACGAAACGTCTTAACAGTGGTCCCGGGTTTAAACCATCGGCATCGGCGTTGGGATTCAAGACGCAAGGACTCTATGCACCGGTGATGATTTCTTTGTCGCTTGACATTTTTTGGGTGGGGTTATAGTTTTCTCGAGCGAGGGTTTGGGTTTATTGGCCACAGATTTCATTTTAGGGTTTGAGTTTGGCATGATTTTTGGGGTTTCTTCGTCATTTTCGTCCGTAATCACTTCCTGATCAAAAGAATCTCGAATCGTGGTGGAGACGAAGAAGTGGCTGATTGCATATGTTTTAGGGGTTCAAAAATGTTATGCAGAGAAGAGAGAGAGAGAGAGAGAGAGAGAGAGAGAGAGAGAGAGAGAGAGAGAGAGAGAGAGAGAGAGAGAGAGAGAGTGAAGAAGACGTGTGTTTGATTTGGTTTCAAAATAAGAAACCGACTTAATTTAATATGTGCACGTGTAAAGTGGTTTATTTTATTTGTTCTGCATATTTGTCTAATAGAATGAAACAAAATATTTTTGATACAAATATAATTATCTGTAGTCATAATTTTGAATTAATTTTGACTTATTGAATTTTGGTGCAAAATTAGTATGGAGGTCTAGTTTAGGAATAATCTCATATTGAAAATTAAATTGCCGGCCCAATTAGCATGGGCCTATGACCAAGCGGGACAATAAAGTGGCTGGATGTGTTTGGATTGATTGATTATAGGGATTATTCCTATTCTATAACTTGTACCATGATTTTGGACCAAAATCTACTAAACCCAAATAAATCCTAAACGATGACTTAATGAAATGAGTAATTACATATTTATCCTTCATATTTAGTTTATTTTTATTAGTTAATTAATAAAACAAAAACAATTATTTAGTTTATATTATGAAAACAAACATCATTACAAAAACCCGGAGAACAGTCCTGGGAATCTCCGACGCTGAAGCTCCTGGGAACGACGGTCATGGCCGCCGGAGAGCAGCCCATGGCCATCCCGGCGGCGGCGACCTCGAAGTGTCCGCCGGAACAGCCCGCCATGGATGCCGCGTAGAATTTTTGTGGTTTTTAAAGTTAAAAAACAAAGAAAAACGATTATCGGGATTCTGGATAATTTTGAAAAGTTTCTGAAAATTTATGGGTTTTCGTTGAAGATTTATTGACATTGATGTCAATAAAAATATTTATTGACATCAATGTCAATAAATCTTCAAATGAATTTTCCAGAATTGTTGAAGATTCAATGTCAATAAATATGCATTTTTATTGCATATTTATTGACATTAATGTCAATAAATCTTCAACGTTTCTGGGTTTTCGTTGAAGATTTGATTCTGAGCATACATGTCAATAAATGTTTGATTCTTCTTAATATAGGTTTGATTCTGAGCATACATGTTCTTCTTAATGCATATTTATTGACATTAATGTCAATAAATTTTCAAATGAATTTCCCAGAATCGTTGAAGATTTATTGACATTAATGTCAATAAAAATGCATATTTATTGACATCAATGTCAATAAATCTTCAACGAAAACCCAGAAACGTTGAAGATTTATTTACATTAATGTCAATAAAAATGCATATTTATTGACGTCAATGTCAATAAATCTTCAACGAAAACCCAGAAATTTTCAGAAACTTTTCAAAATTTTCCAGAATCCCGAGAATCGTTTTTTCTTTGTTTTTTAACTTCAAAAACCACAGAAATTCAACGACTTAAACACTTTTAATAGGATCAAATTTTTTTCATGAAAATCTCTAACCCTAAACTAAAAAGACAAATTGAAAAAACAAAGATGAACTCAAACAAAGATGACGAACTGAAAACCGAAAAGAGAGAGTGGAAGAGAGCTGAACCCAAAACGAAAAAAAAGTCAAATAATTAAATAAGATAGAAAATCAAATGTTATTAAAAGTAAGGGTATTTTTGTATTTAGTGAAAATAATTAGTCATGATTTAGGATTTATTTGAGTTTAGTTGATTTTGGTTCAAAATCTTGGTACAAGTCATAGAATAGGAATAATCCATTGATTATATATCAAGAGAAACGTGTCCCATAGCATCTCTCTGGGCTTAAAGTAGCTCAGATACTCATTAGTGGTTTGGATTTTATCTAAACTTGATGCTCTGTGATAAATCTTTGATAAAGACAACTCCGTATCATCATAATCCCAAATACACACTACCGTCTTTTTTAATCGTTTTATATGATAAAAAATAAAAAAAAGTGTGATTCTCGACCAATACAGTAGTACTAGTATTCAATCCACATTCCAAATTTGTAACACTAAATCGATTCCAAATGTCATATTAATACTATCAAAATACCTACGGCCTAGACAAAACTAATAAATATATTAAATATAAACCATTAGTCCCACATGGATTAGAGAGAGTAGAGAAAAAGGTTTCATATAGAAACCAATTGAGAGATAAATTGCCGAGCCCGTTAGCATGGGCTTGTAACCAAGCGGGGCATTAAGGTGGTCTTGGATGTATTATGGGCTTATGATAGAGAGTTCTTCCAGAAGCCCGGGATTCTGGGTGTCTTTGGTAAATGCTCGGGCCGACGAACAATGCTAAGGGCTTTATCGGAGAACGCATTAAGGAGGTTCTGCCTCAACCGCGGACTCTCGAAGCCCACCACTGAGACTTCAGTGGGTTCGCATTAAGGCAGTGATTAAGACACAACTCTCATCACAATCCCAAATACACACGGCCATTTTTTTTAAGCAGCTCGTTGATAAATATCTAATGCAAAGCGACTAAAAACAAGTTTATTTAACTGAGCGGTAAAAGTTACACTTTTTCAATTAATTTTAGCCACGATCAATTTATCGTAACTAGACGCCTAATCCAATTTCCTAATTAAAAAAAACGTTATATAAAAGAAAGTGAATCGTTAAGCTTAATTTCTCCGTGAGATGTTGTTGGAGTGCGGTGTTGTGCCCCATTATCTAATTGACTAAAACATGGTAAAATATTATTACATCACTATATTCTTTCTTTCATAGGCTGCAGTATACATGTCAACGTATAAAATTAATTGAAGATGTGTCTGTCTACGTATAAACAACATTGCGACTAAAAACGAGTTTATTTAACCAAGCGGTTAAAGTTGCACTTTTTCAATTAATTTTAGCCACTTGATCAATTTATCGTAACTAGGCGGTTAACCCAATTTCCTAATAAAAAAAACGTTATATAAAAGAGAGTGAACCGTTGGCTTAATTTCTCCCCGAAGAGTTGTTGGAGCACGGTGTTGTGCCCCATTATCTAATTGACTAAAACATTGTAAAATATTATTACATCACTATATTCTTTCTTACATAGGGTGCGATATACATGTCGCCTTGGTTGTGGTATATATGTCGGACTCACACCTTTTTTGCTTTATGAATTCTTTTTTTAAACTAACTATTATAATCAAAGATTGGTGCAATTATGTCATTTTACGTTCCGTTATCAACTTTTTTAATATGTGACTCATAGCTTCTTTTTTTTATGTTCCTAACTAAAAAAACGTTATGTTAAAGAGTGAACCGTTAAGCTTAATTTCTCTATGAGGAGTTGTTGGAGCATGGTGGTGTGCCCCATTATCTAATTGACTAAAACATAGTAAAATATTATTACATCGCTATATTCTTTCTTTCATAGGGTGTGGTATGTATGTCGCCTTGGTTGTGGTATATATGTCGGATCCACACCTTTTTTATTTATGAATTCTTTATTTAAACTAATTATTATAATAAAATATTGGTTCATTTATATCATTTTACGTTCCTTTATCAACTTTTTTAATATGTGGTCCATAGCTTTTCTTTTATTTGATATTTTTTGGTGGGTCCATTTTCTTGTTAACTGTGAATGGTTATATCGGTGACATTCATCTATCTCTCTCTCCATCACATTGGCTAGACATAAAGCTGGTCATATATATGAAACCCGAGAAATGAGATCCCCTGGTTCTGTCCCATATTTTGCGAGAAATGAGACTCTTGGAACTGTAAAAAAAGGTACCGGGAAATCACGAAACTATTTTCCACAGTACCGAAAATTTCCGGTTTCGCGGTTCTGGGATTTTCATATTTCCCATATTTATTATTTTTTCATTTATTTTAATCATGAATGCATTAAAAAAATTAAAAAATTCTTATATTTTCAATTATAAAATACAACTTTAAAAATATGATACTAAATGGTGCTAGATGGTGATCACAGTTTCGTACAATTTCCCGTATGGTTCTGAGATAAAAGTCTCGGTACCGCATTTCATAATTTGGTTTTTTCTCATTTTCCATATGATACCAATAATACGGAAGTTGTGATCCCGCGGAATCCTCCATGACCAGCTTTTCCTAGACATGACAATTTCATTCATGTTAGCTTTTCATTATATGGGCTTCAACGAAACAAGTTTAATCATTAGTCAAGCTCAAGTCACAAAAGGAACATATTGAAAAAATTAAAACCCCGAACCAGGGGACGGGGTTATCCGATAATGCCATATGACTATTGTACTTAAAGAATCCAAAATTTATTCTTTTGAATTATAAGTACAAGCGTCACTTTGATTATCTTTATAATTTGCTCTACAATTATAGTCATAATATTTTGAACAAAAATATTACAGTAAAGTGCTACAAGTGAATTAAAAATCTAAATTTTGTTACTATTTTTAAAATAATATCTTTAATATTAAAATATATAAGCTATTTTCATGGTAAGAATCGTTATTTTTTATATGATCATAAATAACTTCTGCAGACATACAGACTAGACGAAGTTTGAAAAGAATATCAAAACAACCACACATATTTCCGAAAGCATGCACGATATTCTTTTAAATGATTTTTTTTTTATATAAATATATAACTTTAGCAATTAATTTTAGCGTGCATGTGTATATTTTCTTAAACTTTTGATTAATTGTTTTTCATAACTTGGGATTTACATTAATTTTTAACATGTTAGAGTATAACTCAATTTTAAAATTAATTTATTCTGCAGCAGCAAATGAAAATTATAATATATGCTAGATGAACGCAAGTTTATTATAAGACAAGCTCAAGTCACATGACTAAATAATATAAAAAAAGGTTAAAACTCCGAGCTAGGGGACGGGGCTATCCGCTAAAATGACGCACTTGTCATATAACTACTATACTTAAACAAGATGAGAGTCTCCATTTGAGTCGGAAGTTGAGTTCGACCTCGATCCCGGCTTATAGTTTTCAATTTGTTTAAATACTTTTCATGTTTAAACGAGCTAAGAGCCTCGATGCTCTGCGGAAAAGTTGAGTTCAACCTCGATCTTGACTTATAGCATAAAATTCATTTAAATACTTATCATTTTTAAACGAGTTGAGAATCTCGATGTTTGGAGCAAATATGAGTTGCTGAGATTGGGGCTTGAGCTCAGACAAAGTTGCCTACATTCCCATAAAGATGGCATCGAGCCGACACGAGTTTGATTATTTACCAACTTCTAGCAGGAGTATCTCCTGAGGTTTATGATATTTCATGACCTTAGTATGATATTCCTAAACGCCGATATGGACCACTCGTGTTACACAGTATGGTCCTTCCGATTTGCAACAAGATTTTCGGCATTAGCTTCTGCGGTATTTTGGAAAACCTCCCTCACGACGAGGTATCTGATGGCGAAATTCTACATATATATATATATATATATATATATATATATATATATATATATGTTTTTGTTGTAATATCGAGCGATACTTTTTCGATACTACGACATTCTAACTAGCGCTTGTTCTCTTTTCTTTTTTATGAAGTCGAGCGAGTCGCGAAGCACTTGGTCGTCTGATTCATTTCTTTGAAATTGAATTTTTAATTTGTAATTTCATCAAATACATAGATCATACTATTCATTTGAGTGTTATTAATATAAATAAAACATATTCGAAGGTTATTTATAATTTCTACATAAGTGATAGAGAAAAAAAAATAGAGGAGAAGTTTTACAATATATAAATATATTGCGAAAATAATCAGTAATAAATATATGAAATAAATTCGATGGAGTTACTATTATTATCTCACAATTTTAATTAAAAGGAATATAACTAAAATTAGCTACTTATTTAATTTAAAATTTTAATAATCCTGGAGTAGTCAAGACAATCTCTCTAACGAAAAAATAAATCAAATCAACTAAAAAAAATTTGTTTCAACTAGTCAATCCCTTAATTTTTTTAAAAAATTAAAGCCAAAGTTTTCATTTTATTAAAAAATAGTCCATCAATTTTATTGTATGATTTAATATTGTCAAAGTTTCATTTTATTAAAAAAAAAAAAACAAAAAACAATGTAATTCCTGACCAAAATATATTCGACCATCTTTAAAAAAAAAAGACTATTAAAATATATTAGACCAATATAACACAATCGATTTACGAATGTCCGCTTAATGAGTCCATGAAAAAAAAAAAAATTGACATATATTCGACCATGAAAATAGTAATATAAAGAAAATTACAAATAATGAGTCCCAAATGGATAAAGTGAGAGTAGAGAAAGAAGCGTTAATATAGAAATCAATCGAGTGATGAAACGCCGGCCATGCTAGCAAAGCCCTGTGACCAAGCGGGGCAATAACTAAAGGTAGGATTAGATGTGTTTGGGCCCAAGCCCAGTTAGATCTGTTCGTGAGGGTGCCAACTGCCATTTTTTTTCCTTAATTTTTTTTTTTTTAAATGACTTAGGAATTTCATTTGTGGTGACCAAGGTTCAAAATATCGTTACCGTTATCCATACCGAGGTTCTGATTTTACGGATATATCGAGTATCGACGGATATATCGACGGATATTCTATAACAATTTAAATACCGACTACCGATTATATCGGTGATATATCGTTGATATATCGGATACCGACGGATATATCGGCATAAATCCTATAACAAATAAATATTTTTAAACAACTACATATATTCTTCTGCTTCTTCATGGAGGTTTGTAGAAGCAGTTCTTGCATCTCTTTTTTAACCTCGGGAGGAAGAGGAACTTTAGTACATATTCTCGCATTTTTATTGGGGTCGTTACCACTCAAGTGGTATTTCATTCGAGTAATCCCACCACCTTTCATTTGCCAACCACAAAAGTGGCATGTGAACCCGTTCGAACTCCCCTGGATGGGCGTACAATACTTTCTTGCCCCTTCGTCGGTCATTTCTATACATAAAAAATTCACAACCACAATATCACAATCACAATCACATATTCTCCCGTCCATATTCACAATTTCAATTTCACATATTCACATATTCCCGTATTCTAAATTCACATATTCTAAAATCTAAATTCACATATTCTCCCGTCCATATTCACAATTTCAATTTCACATATTGTTCACATATTCTAAAGTCACATAAAAATTCACATATTCACAATTTATATCGTAAATTCACATATTCCCGTCCACAATCATAGATTTCAATTCACACGTCGAAATGTCCTAAATTCTACACTAACATAATTTTTACACTAACCTCTTTTAATTGAAGATTCTGGAAATTTTGAAATCGCCGGAAAAGTCTCCGGCCGCCGTCAATTTGGGTGACGGGTCGCCGGAAAAATGAAAAACTCGCCGGAACTTAAAAAAAAGTTGGGGATCTGAAACATATTCATATCCTAATTTCAAATATGCAAAAAATTTCAACAAAACTTGAGTTAAATCTATCTAAAAACGAAAAACAAAACTTAAAAAAAAATTCTTCAAACTTTCCGGCGTTATACCCTTACCCGAGATATATCCAGAGATATCGGTGATAAGCTATAAAATTCCTTCTTGGATGGTCGATATTACACGGATAAAGAGTTTGGAAGCTCAAAATCGCCGATATGCTATAAGATTTGTGCTCCGGGAAACGATTTTTGAGGATAAACTTTTGACGATTTTTAAACAAATTTGGCCGATATTGTTTGTATTTATACATCCAATTTATCACGATATTTTGAAAAAATCGGGAGATATCGCGATATTTTGGCGATAAAATATAAAACGATAACGGTTATGCACGATTTTTTACCGAGACTTCCAAAAAATGGATATATCGGCGATATATCCCGATATATCGCCGATATTTTGAACCTTGGTGGTGACCATGATACGTATGTGGACTCATTGGAGTATACTTAAGCCGCTCGTTGACAATGGAAAAAATGCCAGTATAAGCTATCGAATACATAAATAATATTTTTATTAATATTAAATGGGAAAAGGTAAAAGTGATACGAATGTATTAAAAAATAATGTTTAACTAAAAAAGAGTTTTGATCAATTAGTTTAGCCACCCTTAGTTCATGAAAATTTAGTACTATTAAATAGGGGAGAAGAGGAGAGAGAGAGAGAGAGAGAGAGAGAGAGAGAGAGAGAGAGAGAGAGAGAGAGAGAGTATTTTTCATCGGGAAGGTCTCGACGTGAATCCAAATAAAAAAGAGAGAGAAAAAGAAAGAAAACGACCGAAAATCGTCTAAGATGAGATTTCAAAGCTCTAATATATTCGTGTGTGGGGTGTTCAAATTACGTATATATTCGATTAATTTTAGCCACTTAATAAATTAACCAGTTTTCTAAGCGATTGGCCCAATTTTCTTAAAGAATGAATATTTAAACGGTTACAATCAATCGAGTTTGTTTGTTTTTTTTTTTTTTTTTTTTTTTTTAAGTTTGAGAATGCATAACATTCACTCATCCCAATCCAATTTGTGAAAATATTGTTTTGTAGACTAACGATTATCACGGCATTAAATTTCTAGCACACCAAGGTACCTAAGAAGATCGATTGGTGCGTCGTACCTACAATACGAGTATCTCCGAAACTTCACACAGACTAATCAATCGTATTGGTCGTATTCTAGAATTTGGAAAAGAGGAGTAATGCTTCCTAGCATGAACTCTTGCCATTTGATTCATTTCATTGGAGTCGAATCTTTAATGAACTTGTATCTTATTGAATTCATGAATGTTGATCTAGTTAATTTTATATGTTCTTTAATGCTATATGTATATTTCTCACTGCATCATTATCTCACTTCATTATTATCTCAGACTTTGCACTCATTCCATCAAACATGATTGAACATAAGTTGATTTGTCGTTCTTAACCAATGGTCATAGTGTATTTAGCAAAAAATTTTGCATCCCCTCAAATCTACAGACCAAAATATGTAAAAGCAATGAGTTATCCACCATAAAAAAATATTAATAAAAAATTACAAAAAAACTTAGCCTCAATGATCAGGTCACAACAATCCTAAGCAAAAACAAATTAAAATTTTGATAAAAATGAACGTACTAAAAATGATGTGATATTGCTTAGTTGATCACTTTATAAGTTTCACGAAAGTTTCAGTTTTGCGGGCCGGAACTGATACTTCGATTTCATGAATAGGATGGAAGTATTCGGAACAACCCAAAAGTGTTTTCCGGAAATTTCCGTACTTTTTTTTAATATAATAAATTTGGGCCATTGGATTACAACCTAGGGCCTAATGAATTAGATCTTAATCATGTTCTCCACGGAATCTACATAAAATTGTTTTGGTTTTAATGCTAAATTTCAGTGTTAGTTTCTTTTCCTATCTTCTTTCCGGAACCAGAAATTTCCGACTTTAGAACAATAACTCCGTAGCCGATATTTCCAGTCATTAATGGCCGAAAGCTTTAGTTTCACTAAGAACCGGAAGGGACCTTTGAACGAATGTGGAAGGGCACTTCCGTCTAAACGCCCAAGTTAGGTCTAGCAAACTTTACTATTTTGATATGGCTATTTAGCTAAATAAACCATTTTAAAACCTAAGCATACTAAATAATTATTAATTATAAAGCTTAAAAGAACATTTCACACAAATTAAACAAATCAATTAATTATGATGAAAAAAACACAATTTTAATTCATCAATGGAAATTAACAAAAACACTCAACTAATTTACAAAAACTTCAACCAATTAATTTAAACTAACAATAAAATAAATTAAAACAATCAAGATAAATACCTATTTGAGAGTAATGCGATGATGACAAAGGGAGGACACGACGTTTGGCAATAAGGAAGTCTTCTAAAAATTTAAACCTGAAAAAAACTTATAAAATTATGAAAGTTCATAAGAAACAAAAAGGAGCTGTGGAAGGTGTCATGAAGGCAAAGAAGGATTTAGTTTAGAGAAATTGCATCAATTACCACTATTTGATAAGTTTTTTTTTCAATTTTCCACCAAAAACTTAATTTGGTCAAAAATACTACTAAGTCACTTGTACAAATACAATTTTACCCTCAACAATTTATGTCAATTGTTGACATAGATGTCAACAATATATGTCGATTGTTGACATCTATGTCAACAAACAAAGAACTCAAAACTCAAAGATGTCAATAATAGATGTCAATTGTTGACATAGAGATACCAATTGTTGACATCATGTTGAAGGTAAAATTGTATTTGTACAAGTCATTTACTAGTATTTTTTGCCAAATTAAGGTTTTTGTGGGAAATTGGAAAAAAACTTTTCAAATAGTGGTAGTTGATGCAATTTCTCTTTAGCTTAAGACCCCCCTCAAATATAAATTTTTTCATTAAAAAAATTCATATTTACCCCCCTAAACATAAGGAATTTCATCTAACCCTCCCTTAAACTATATCTCTAGCTCACGGAAGGGTCTCGGGAATAGAATCACGGTGTTGTTGCGGTGGATACTATAACTTTTTCTTTTTAACCTTTTCATAGATAACCGAGAAAAATCATCAAAAATTAACTGATCTTATAAAAATTTTACGGATTACTAAACTTTAGTTGGTTAAAATGTCTATATTTACTAAGAAGAGACAAATGCCATCTTGCGTGGTTTCAAAGCATTCCCTAAGGAAGAATTTTTTAAAAAAAAAATTACTGTCCAAGCTTGCCATGTCGACAATGACGGTGGCCACGGTGTCCTCCAACACGTTGAAGTCAGATAATCAGACCGTCCTAGTGCTTCTAGAAGATTTCTAATTTGGATGACAGTTAAAAAAGCTGTCGTACAAACTTCTCCGTGCCGCGACCTGTATTAATCTCGCCGCGGCACAGAGGCTTGGATGATAGTTTTCCGGAACTGTCATCCAAAGCTCCAAGCTATAGTTTGTAAAAGTGTGTATCTACCACAATTTCAAGGACTATACTCACACAAAAATTTCAAATTTCAGTTATATATATAAGGCCGGCTCAAGGGGAAGGCAAGTCCGACTATTGCCCAAGGCCCTCTCCCCCAATAAGGCCTATCTGTTTTCCAATAAATATTTATGTGGTGGTATAAAAATTCAATTATTTAAATAATTATTTCGGATGGGCTTTGGCCCGACCAAAGCCCAGTATCCATATGAAGACCGGCCCACGAAATCAATATTGGGCCTAGTTCGATCTCGACAGATCGGTTCAAGTCCAACAACACTTGCTAGCCCGTTGAAGGACTCCAGCTTGACCACGTCCTCTTGGCCAGAAGAATCGGTCAGTCAAAGAAAGGACCACGCCGTGAAGACCGGATCTGAGATGACTTCAGCCTTGACGAGGAGTGCGGTTTGATGAACACGTGTCTTCGGCGAGAAAGTTCCATCTCGCCTATAAATAGAAGAGGAAACGACGATTTTCACGCACGCAAGCTTACAATCCCAGCTCACAATCAACCCTATTTTGTATTCGTATATATACAGTCTTGAGCTTGCCATTTTCGAGTTCGTCACCTCGTCCCATTTGTAACTCGTTGTTCGATCAATAAAGAATATTAATATTTTCCTCTTATTATTATAGCTTTTTATTTCCATATTGTTTCTTATACGACGTCTTTCGAAATCCATTAAAATAAATATCATATTTTAGCATTTCTTTATTTGTGATTGTTGATCGATCTAAAAATCGACATCAACAATTTATATATAAACTATTATATAACTTAATTTTTAGTTATAATTTATTAAATTAATATTAATTTGTTATTATAATGTTATTAAATTTGTATCAATCTGTAGTATTAATTTATATAGTTATTATTTTAAGTACAATTAAATCATAAGTATTTTGTATTTATTATTAATTTATATGATAATTAATAAAATTATTTAAATAAAAAATATTTGGGGCCCTTAAATGAATTTTCGCCGCCCAAGGCCCCGGAAATTGTTGAGCGGACTCATATATATTAATATATATTCATTTTTAAATTTAATATTAAAACGGTAGCTCAAAATACTATAATATTTTTCTTCTCAAATTAGAAGGAACGTTCGTGAATGACGATATTTGCTTGGTCGTTCAGTTATGATTTACATGGGTATAATTTAGGAATTAAAATTGTGTTCCCTATTGAGATTGCCTTTTTGTCTCCGTCTTATAGACGTTTGCTTGCACAGTTGAAGTTCATTTTGATCATTGTGATAGATTTAAACCAATTTAGAGATTTATTTTCTGTCTGGATAGGAGCTGTTGTTTAAAGTTACATCCGATCTATACGCATTTGGTAATAATAATACTAAGATTAATGAGGAACGTTAATGGAAAATGTAAACAATAATTCCTTAAACCGTAAGCATAACTTTAGAAAGATCAAATATTACTCTTGGCCTAATCAAACTCACTCGAGAGGAAGTAGAAGATCCAATTACAGTCATCACAGAGGCACTTTAGAAGATCCAACTGAGCCATCTCACTTAATCAAGTATATAGTTAATTTGATGTGAAAGCAGTTTGTGTATTAGTATGCAATAAACATATGACTTTTTTCCGTTTAAATTAAAATTAATCTAAATAGAAATCTTGATAAATTCTTATGTGTGTACCTTATAGGTTTTTTTTTCCATTTAAAAAAAATATAAATCTACAAAATATTGGGTAAAGTAGCTATTTTTTTTTTATAGTGCAAATACAACGATTTTTAGAACACAAAAAGAAGCTTCAAGCACATGAGATAACTGTATCTTTAAGTAAAAGAAGTTGAGGATTTTTATATAGTGAATCCAATAATTTGTTACGTCATTTTCTCAAAATGGAAGATGTTGTGATGTTTTTCTTTCTTTTTGCGATATAAGAAATGTATTTGTTTATGGTTGTCAGTAAATTGTGAATTAATGTTAATTCTTAATTGAAATAGATTAATACAAAAAGTTAACCGGAACAAATCACCATATCCTCACATATAATTTTTTGCATGGTATATATTTTCCATATTTGATTTTGAATTCATGTAATCAATTGTAAATTACATGGAAACGATCAAAATACTTTTTCATGTTTGAATACGTAACGCAGGGACGTAAGCACATGAAGAATTCCCCGACGAGGAAGTAATTAGCGCATGATGATGCATGTATCTTTAATATTTAATTTAAATGATTAAGATACAAAGAAGAGAAACATTCAATCTTTGACCGTTACTATTTAACGTCAATAATTTCCACTATCCTACGCGGTCTTCGGTTTTCACACGTCTTCACAGCCTAATATTTGCATGGAAGTTTCACATGTTATTATTATTATTATTATTATTATTATTCGATTTCTTGGATAACCCTCCAAATTATTGTCCCATTTAAATACACCATATTAACATACATGGTGCCCCACTTTTCTCAAACACACCTAATAATCTTCCCATTCCAAATTCTGTAACGCAAAACTCTCTCTCTCTCTCTCTCTCTAGAAAAAAAAAACATTGTCTATAGTCTTTTAATATACAAAAAAAAAAACATGTTATTGCTCAGCCGCCTAAGGAGGGCCGTGAAGAAGGTAAGGCTTCTGCTGAACTTAAACGCTCAGCGGTGGCGAATTGCGACGATGATGATCGGAGGAAGATCTTTCGATGGGAATCAGCGGCTCAGCTTCAACGAACGGCCAGGATTGGCCGGCGCAACAGAAGAGTGCTACTACTCGGCCTCGGAGGATTTGGGCTCCAATAGCGGACAGCTTCAACGGTCAACGAGCTATCCGTCGGATCAAGATAGCGATATCGATCACAAAGCCGAGATGTTCATAGCCAATTTCCGGAGGCAGCTTGAGATGGAGAGACAGATTTCTTTGGAGGTTCGGTATTGCAGAGGAAATAGCTTTGATTGGAGGTCTCCTTAGGGTTTTCTATTGGTTTGATTTTTTTTTTTTTTTTGCTAAGTTGTCAATTTGGATTTTTCTTGTGCTTTGTCTTTGCATATTGGAGCTTGTTCAAAAATTTTAGTCGACGAGCTCTATTTGTTATTATTTTTATTTCCTTTTTTGAGAAATTTTATTACTTCATTCGCTTGGAAGTAGCTAAGCCTTTTTATTTTGCTTCCCGCGAAGAGCGTCTTGTAACAAAGAAGTATACACAAATTCTTTGATCATGAAAAATAATATTTTGCTTTGTTTTTAATTCAAAGTTTCGTTATGGCAGAATTAAGAAAAAAAATTATATGTTTATTATGGAAGTTGAAAATAATATCTCATTGGTCTGTTTGAAAGTGTGTTCTGAATTATAATGGTTGATGCAAATTTCAAGAAAATAAAAATATATGCTGATGAGTGATAATAAAATGACATTATTATGTTATTAGTTTTCTTTCAACTATACTAAATTATTTTCATTTTCATTTAGTTTGATGACAAATTCAACAATTTTTAATTAAAAATAATACAAAATATAACACACAGGGAACAAGCCAAGAAATTTATTCGGGGAGGGGGAGTTAAATATAAATTTGTAAAATCTACGAGAGAGAGGGTTAAATATAAATTTGTAACATCGTAAATTAATAATTATTTTAACTATCTAATGAAATAAATTGATTAAAAAAACTATTATTGAAGTTATAAGCTATAACTCCTTTTAGATAATTTTAATAAGAAAGTATTATTTTTTTTAAATAAGTCAGGATCCCCTGTAACCTTATAAATAAGATTATTTAAAATACTGGTCTTTAGTTTTGTTTTTAAATTACACTTGAACTTCATAAAAAAAACATTATAAGATATTTTTTCAATTTTTTTTTACACGTTTAAATAATAAAATAGTAAAATTATCAATTGTTTTTAGCAAAATAATCAAATTTATATAATTTTTTTATACCAAAATAGCCAAAACTCGATATATATTGTCATTCAAAATATTGGCACTATCAACAAATCACGTGTATATAAAATATAAGGAGTTAGGCATATGTCCATTTAATCTTCTACGCTTATATTATAATTGAACTATCTAAAATTTAAGAAAACAGCCAAATTCAAGCAAGACGTATGCGGTCTGTGGAGACAGACATAAATTCAGCTATTTCTTTAATAATTGAATATTTGAGCTCTAATTTTAATTGATGATAACAATTTGGCTATTTTATACAGTTTCTTCTATAAAATGGTTAATCGTATATAAATTTATATGCATGGTTAAAATATTAATTAATACCAAATACTTGCAAATTTTTTGAACTTTGGCTATTTTACTAGTTTTAAATAATTTTAGCCATTTTGTAAATTTGTACAAACTTTTGTTGAGGTATGGAGCCTAATTGATCGACAATGACTATGAAGACCCTACGACGATGATGCGCAAATCGACCTTATGACACTTAGGTCATAGTGAAATATGCAGCGATAAAGTGGACGTAACTTTAAATGTGAGAGAGTGAACCGCTATATATTTGTGTATCTATTGTCCTTCGTATTTGTTACTCGTCTTCTAGTTTTAGGTAAGATGTGGGGCTCAAATCCTAAAAAATTGTATCAAAACAACAAGTTGAGTTGCAATTCAGAATATGAAGAGAGGTAAAGAAGGCACGATAAACAAGATCGGTAAGTTCGATAGTTTGGATTACACGTTGTGGAGGATGCATATCGAGTACAAGCTTGGGTGTTGATGTGGCACATATTTGGGTACGATTGGTTCTAAGTTGCATGGGCTTGACACGAGTGAGGCACAGACAAGGGCATGGCACAGGCTTGGGCGCGCGTGGGTGATGCACTGTCGCTGACAGGGTTGATTCTTAGTTGCAAATCCGTGACACAGGCATGGCCCGGTGTGGCACGACCGAGGCATATTTACGGGATTGAGCATAATTGGTTCTTAATTTGGTACGGTTAGTTCTTAGTTTCAAGAACGTGGCAAGGGCTTGGGCACAGTTGATTCTTAGTTGCGAGGCCATGACACGGGTGTGGCATGGCCGAGGCACATGCACGAATTTGGGAACAAATGGTTCTAAGTTTCACGAGAGTGGGCACGGTTGGTTCTTAGTTTCAAAGCTTGGGTACGGTTGGTTCTTAGTTGCAAGGACGTTGCATGGGCTTGACCACAATCGGTTCTTAGTTGCAATGTTGTGGCACAGACATGGTACTGAAGTGAATTAGTCGACGCAAAGGCACATGCTTGGGCATGGTTGGTTCTTAGTTTCACGAGGGTAGGCATGGTTGGTTCTTAGCTGCATGGCTTGGGCACGCTTGGTTCTTAGTTGCATGGCTGTGGCACGGATATGAGCACCGTTGATTCTTAGTTGCAAGGTCGTGGCACGGGCATGGCAATAGTATGTAAGGAAACTTCATCAACCCCTCACTAAGAAGCTTAAGAAGACATACGAGACATAATGGAATTTGTTCGACACATAAGCATTAGTAGTCATTCGATTGATGTTGTCGAAGAACATTGCTCACAACGTGGCAAAAGAGAAGACCACCGCAAAAACGATAACTTTATCTGACATGTATGAGAAACCCTCTGCGAACAACAATATATTTCTCATGAAGAAATTACTTGATCTAAATATGCAGTAATGAGCTCGGGTAGCAATGCACGTGAATGAATTCAACATGATTGTCAATCAATTGTCATCAGTTGAAATTGAATTTGAGGATGAAGTGTGAGCTCTAATTTAGCTCGCTTCATAACTTAACAATTGGAGTCAAAGTGGGCGGCAATGAGCAATTCGATTGAGAGTGCCAAGTTGAAAATCAAAGATTTGTGAGATCGTATCCTTGTTGAAGAGGCGCGGAGGATAGACTCTGGTGAGGTCACATAGAGCTAGATCTTAAACGTTGAGAACAAGGGGAGAAACCACAATAGAAACTATAACATGAACAAGGACTAGTCGAATTCGCATAATGAGAGAATCAAATTAGAAACGTGACTCATATGCAAAAGTTGATACATAACTTGATCTAGATGGTTCAGTCGGTAGTGACGGGGGCAATATGACATTTGGAAATGGCTCATAAGATGAAAATGGAGCTATGTTACTTACTCGAGTCGAAAATCAGATACTCTCTACACAACGACGAGGTCGAGGTATAATCGCAGTTCCCGACAACACTAAGAAGGTGGCATTGCAGACTCGAGGACATGAGTGAGAAAGGAATGAAGATGCTGGTGACAAGCAGAATAATTCCCTAGTTGAAATCCATAGAGCATAATACGTGTGTTGTCGCTCGTTTTCAGACAACTATTTAGGAACCGAAAGTGGTCAGACCCAAGGCCGGACCAAGTGATCTCGCTTTGGTTCGAGCGTGTCCAACTTGGTATCCCAAGTCGTCCCTTAGCTGTTGATGATGCTTGTCTCGTCTTGACACCTGAAAAGCGAGTAAGAAAGTGTGAACTACAAAGGAGAAACAGATGGGGTGCCTCTGTTTACCTTTCCGACGCTCAACATTAGTAGGATTGAGGTGGGTAAAAGAGGTTAGGTGTTTAGAGAGCCGAGACTTGAGAGAAACGAGTGAGTTATGAGTTCAGCAGCGTTTCAGTACTCAATTTCGGATTACCTGACTAGAGGGGTCGAGCCTCGTATTTATAGGCGACCTAGGGACGTTTTGGAGGTCCCTTGGCCGAGTGAAGGTTCAGGACCGACCGAGTGACGGCCCTAAGCCGGCCATTGGCCGAGTGACGGCCCAGGGCCGGACGAGCGATGATCCAAGGCCGGCCAATGGCCGAGTGACGGCCCTGGGCCGGCCATTGGCCGAGTGACGGCCCAGGGTCGGCCGAGCGACTTCCTAGGGCCGGCCAATGGCCGAGTGACGGCCCTGGGCCAGCCGAGCGATTTCCCAGGGCCGGCCAATGGCCGAGTGACGACCCTGGGCCGGCCATTGGCCGAGTGACGGCCCAAGGCCGGCCGAGCGACTTCCTAGGACCGGCCATTGGCCGAATGACGGCCCAGGGCCGGCCGAGCGACTTCCCATGGCCGGCCAATGGCCGAGTGACGGCCCAGGGCCGGCCGAGCAACTTCCCAAGGCTGGCCAATGGCCGAGTGATGGCCCTAGGCCGGCCATTGGCCGGGAGACGGCCCAGGGCCGGCCGTGCACCAAAGGGAGATCCAAGGTTGGCCGTTATCGCAATCGTCGTCGTTTCACCGAGCCGGGACGGACCGATAACATTAGCCCCCCAAGTTTATCATCGAGTGTAACTCGTGTGGTAAACTCAAGGTCCTCGTTGTCGTCGGCCCACCGGAGCAACCCACCGTCAAAAGGTACGTCCTGATCGCTTTTAATTATTACCTTTTTCTTTGACCGCTCTATTTTCCACACCTTTTCGTCTTGTTGCACGTGCCTATGGACCCTACCAACCACCTATCGGGGTGTGGGGCCATTGAAGATGATTTGTTCCCTCTACTCGGGGATCAACACGTGGGCTTGTAAGGTTTTTGGGTCCAATTATCGTCTCCCCTCACCACCTACAACGTACCATACCCGTCCTCGTCGAACACGCACATGATAAGGATGGTTGGGGATGATTTTTCTTCGGTTGAAGCATTGTTAGTTGGCGAGGACGGGGCCGTGCGTGCCGGAGACAGCCCGGGCCGCCGGGGGGACTCTGACCCAGCCGTGCTGGGCGCCGAGGGAGACGCGCCGGCCTCGGGCGGCGCTGTACGAGATACTATAAGCGTCGGGGGAGACCCCTCCCGGCCAGGAGGGAATGATTGGTTGCCCGTGGAAGGCCTAGGTGGAGCGCGCGCACCGAAGAAGGCCGCCCTGGTGGGGTCGGCGCTGGAGGAGACGCATCGGCCGAGGAGGGCACCGGGGGAGACGCGCCGGTCGAGGGCGGCACTGTCTGGGTCGATCCCAACGTCGGGGAGGCCCCTACCCGACCGGGTGGGGCTGTTTGGCTGGCCGTCAGCCGCGCCTGCGAGGGAGGCCGCCCGGGTGGAGCGCTCGCGCCGGGAAGGACGACCCCCGGCGAGACCGGCATCGGGGGAGGCACGCCGACCGAAGGCGACACCGCCTGGGCCGACCCAGGTGCCGGGGAGGACCCCACCCGACAGGGTGAGGCTGTCTGGCCGTCTGTCGGCCGCGCCAACGAGGTGAGCGGCCCGGGCGTGGCCGCGCCGAAAGGGACGCGCGCCGACGGGGAGGCGCCGGCGCCGGACAACGCCGTCTATGCAGGGGGCGGCACCGAGCAGGAGGTGAGTCGGCCAGGTGGCGCCGGCCAGGGGGCGGCGGCCAGCATGCCCCCCGAGCAAACCCTAGGCCAGAGTGGGTCGGGCCTGTGCGTTAAAGACCCAGCCGATCGAGAACCGGGCCGGACTGTTGGGTTGGGCGCGTGTGAAGAGGGCGAGGGGCCACTTGGGCCGGGCCCAGGTATGAGGGACCCAGCCGACCGAGCACTGGGCCGGGCCATTGGGCCGGACGCGCGCGAGGAGGGCGATGGCCCGTTCGGGCTGGACTTGAGCGGGAATGACCCGGTCGGCCAAGAATTGGGCCGGGCTATTGGGCCGGACGCATGCTTGGGGGAGAGCCCGGCCGACCAAGGAATGGGCCGGCCCGAAAGAGGGAGCCTGGCCGGCCAGGAGCCGGACACGCACACGGGAAATCTCGTCGGCCCGTTCGCGGGGAAGGTCGGCCTCGCCGTGCCGGGTGTGCGCGCATGTAGCTGGCCGGCTCAATCGAGCGACCGTCAGGGGGTTTCATCTTGCTCGAGAAGCATTCCTGACGCCGAGTGCTCGGGCGAGTCATCGGGCCGTCACGCCACGCCGGCCAGGATGCGTTCAGTGACCGCGCGGGAGGAAGCGCGAGTTCTAGCTTTTCCGGTCGGAGAATCAGCGATTCGCGGCGACATTGATTGTTCGGGTGTCGACATGCCAAGCTCGCTCTCGCTTGCTAATTTCATGAGTTTGAGGAAGCGCTATTGCATCCCGGATTCGGTATCGATCCTGAGGCCGCTGCCCAACGACCTCCCTACTCGCCCGCGAAAGGGGTATGCTGCGGTTCACAAAGCGAGCCTTTGCGGAGGGTTGCGACTATCTTTCCAGCCGGTGATTCAGGACTTGTTGGTTTGATTGGGGTACATGCTTCGCAGATGTCCCATTTTTTCTATCGGAAATTATTTACTGAATCAATCAAACGAAAGAGGAACTAAACTAGATGAAAAAAATAAGCTCAAATGTAATAACAACATAAACAAAGCATATCAGCTCTTGGGAAAAAGAGAGTATATATTTATGACTCTCTGCGGCCTGAGCTTGAAAAATAGTTAATATATGGCCGAAGAAAATTATTAATTTTGACTAGAGTATATATTTATGACTCTCTGCGGCCTGAGCTTGAAAAATAGTTAATATATGGCCGAAGAAAATTATTAATTTTGACGTCTTAAACATGATATAGGTTCTTATGGAGAAATATAAACATCTAGTAACTTGATATAATACCAAAGTTTGCATAATTATGAAACACTAGTCAACTAGCAAACTTTATTAACTAGTGTATTCTTTTATAAAAACACTAGTCAACTAATTATTTGTGGGATGTAAACAATCAACCAAATCTAGTTATAAAGTGAACCGGTGTATTGTACTTTACTTTATTGTCCCGATATAATAATCATGACTTTTTTGCTAGCGACAAAAAAAATTGGCCATTCCGTCAGGTGTCGGAACCTGTTCATTCCGTGGCGTGTACTCAAAAACTTCAAACAGTATAGACTACGGTCAAGGTTACCCTCCTCACAATAATTTTTTTTCCTCGCATGCTTTATCAATGAACATGCTTTTTGTTGAACATCAGTACTAAGTACTAACATGTCTACTTTACTCTACTCTCTCGTTGAGGAACCATCAAATTATCAGATACACTCACTCACTCTCTTTCAAGTGCGGCATGCCACATGATGCTCTATCGAGCGAAGAAGAGAGCCGTCACTGCAGACGACATCCAGGACCTCATGGTTGTTCGCGGGGTGCCCGGGAAACCGGGTTCCTATCTAGTAGCACACCGGAAGCGCATCGCCATCATCACTAAGGTCACTTCGAAGCATAGATATCCCTGGGTGTGGGTGTCTGAGTCTGCCTTCGGGGTGGTGCCTCTTGCGTTCGGCCCCGCGGCCGACTTCTCGCCCGTAGACGATATTGAGGGCTCCGAGCTTGAAGCGGTGATCAGGGCGGTCCCAGATTCGAGGCGGCAGGGATCGCTCTTTGAGTCCCCGGACTTAATGGCGACGACTGGGTGGTTCGTTCTCGGCGACGATGTGCCACGACGCCCGGTTCTTCGTGCGGAGGTCATGGAGGGCCCCGAGTCTGAGGCGGGGGGCTCGTCTGCTCTCCTCCCCGACGCGGGGGGTACTAACCATATATATGTTTTCATGCTATCGTAGTTTTCTATCGTTCACGCTTATTGTTATGTTCTAACCGTTTGACGCCTTTTGTGACAGATACCATGGTTCGCGATCGTTCGCGTGCGCGGGTGCCAAAGGCGCAACCTACTGCCGAAGTTGTGGCCGCGGCTCGCTCTCGAGTTGAAGCTCGTCGCGGGGGATCCCCAGTGCGCGTGACCCGTTGACGCCCCGCTACCTTTCGGCGTGCTAGGCGTGGAATCGTGCGAGAGCGTTGCGCTAGAGATGTGTAGGGTTAGCGGTCCGGTGCGCGGATCCGACCCGCTGACGCCTCGCTACCTTTCGGCGTGCGAGGCGTGGAATCGTGCGAGAGCGTCGTGCGAAAGATGTGTACCTATTAGCCCCCCGAGTTTCTTGTGTACTCGTAGAGGAAACTAGAAATTATAACAACATATGACACGGTTTTCGAGGCGAAATGTAATCCCATTACTCTGTTGAAATAAGCAAAAATTACATTCCCAGGCCGCTAGCCTTATTTAAATTTGAAATTGTTTTTTACTAAAATCGGAAATAAAATGAAAACAATCAAGCATAAAGAAATCGGGCGCTGGCTTCTATTGGTAGTATTGCCTCAGGTGTTCGGCGTTCCATGGATGAGTGAACACAAGTCCTTCTAGGTTCTCGAGCTCGTATGTACCACCACGGATGGCTCGGCGCACACGATACGGGCCTTCCCAGGTGGGACCAAAGACTCCCGCTCCCTGCACCTTGGTGTTTTGGAACACCCTTCTGAGGACGAGGCTCCCATCAGCGAACTTCCGTAGCTTGACCTTCGAATTGTAGTACTTTTCGACATTCCTCTTTTGTGCGGCGAGGCGAGTGAGTGCGTCCGCCCTCTTCTCGTCTATGAGGTCTAGCTCAAGCCTTATTGCTTCGTTGTTGGCGGCTTCCTCGAACTCTTCAATGCGGAAGGTTGGCAGCTTGGTCTCGACGGGTACCACGGCCTCGATGCCGAATGCAACTGCGAAATGGGTTTCGCCGGTTACGTTCCGCGCGGTAGTCCGGTACGCCCAGAGGACCATGGGAAGCTCCTCCGCCCACGCTCCCTTTCTTTCTTCCAGCTTCTTCTTTAAGTTTTCCTTGATTGTCTTGTTGATCGCCTCGACTTGACCGTTGGCCTGAGGATGACGGGGAGAGGAGAAAGTCTTGCTGATGCCCAACTATTCGCATATGTCCCGAACGCGCGCATTATCGAATTGTTTTCCGTTGTCGGTCATGATCGATGCGGGTATTCCGAAGCGGCAGACAATGTTCTTCCAGAAGAAGTTAGTCGTGTTCGCCTCTGTGTTCTTTGCCAGCGGTTCTGCCTCTACCCATTTTGTGAAGTAATCGATAACCACGATTGCGTGCTTGTATTGTCTCGGGGCCGTAGGCAGCTCACCAATGAGGTCGATTCCCCATTTTGCGAAGGGTCGAGGTACGACGATCGGGCACAATGGGGCCGGTTCTTGGCGCGGGATGTGTGCAAACCTTTGGCATTTGTCACATCTTTTGGCCCACTCGTGGGAGTCATTTTTCAAGGTTGGCCAAAAGTATCCGAGCCTTAGCAGCTTCAGGGCCAAAGACTGTCCGGCAGCGTGGTTCCCGCACACCCCTTCGTGCACCTCGCGGAGCGCTTTCTTCGCCTCGACTTTGGTTAAGCATCGGAGTAGGGGCATAGAGTATCCTCTCCTGAACAAGTTGTCCTCCCTCATCGTGTATTTCGGGGCCAAGCTTTTCAGCTTTCTGGCCTCTTCCTTGTTTTCGGGGACGACTCCTCGCTTGAGGTACTCCACGAGTGGTGTCATCCACGAGGGGGTTGGAGTTTCGTTGACCATTCCTACGTCGCTCCTCGAGACGTAGGGTCGAGTTAGTACTTCTATCGGGACACTGCCCTCTCCCTCTTCGTCTATCCCTGACGCCAGGCGCGCCAGGGCGTCGGCGTCAATTTTCGCCTCTCGGGGAACCTAGACTATCTCAAACCATGACAGGGCTTCCAGATTTTTCTGAGTCTTCGACAGATATGCGACCATGTTCGGCTCCTTGGCTGCGTAGTTGCCTTTAACCTGGTTCACAATTAGCTGTGAGTCGCAGTGGATGCGCAGGTTTCGGACTCCTAGCTTGTTCGCCAATTCCAAGCCAATGATCAGAGCCTCGTACTATGCCTCGTTGTTGGAGGCCTTGAACTCGAATCGCATGGCGTATCTTAGTTTTTCCCTATCGGGATTTGTGAGCACGACGCCAGCGCCAACCCCCCGGGCATTCGATGCGCCATCTACGTGCAAGTCCCAGACCGGCCTTATCGGGTCACTAGTCCTCTTCTTCGACGACCCATTGTGGTCGTTCTCCTTGTCTTCCTCGTTCTCGTTGTCTTCATCGTCCTTGTCCGTTGAGGGCGTGTTGGTGAACTCGGCCACAAAGTCGGCGAGGGCCTGGCCTTTAATAGCGGTTCTCGGTTGAAACTTGACCCCGCACTCGCCCAACTCTTGGGACCATATGGCCATTCATGACGATGCCCTTTTTTGTAGAGCCTTCTCGATGAGATGTCCCGTGCGTAGCACGATTGGATGCGCTTGGAAGTAAGGGAACAGTTTTCTCGCGCTCATGACAAGGGCAATGTACAATCTCTCGATTTCCGGGTATCGAGTCTCGGCGTCGAGGAACGTCTTGCTTACGTAATAAACCGGCCATTAGACCTTGTTTTCTTCGCGCACCAGGACCGCGCTCACGGCCCTGTCGGAAACCGCGAGGTAGACATACAAGGTCTCGCCGTCTTTTGGTTTCGCAAGAAACGGAGGAGAGCTGAAGTATGTCTTCATTTTCGCGGAATGCCTCCTGACACTCCTTCATCCATACGAACCAGTCGGTCTTTTTCAATGCTTTAAAAAACGGTTGGCACCTGTCGGTTGCCTTGGAAACGAATCGCGTTAAGGCGGCGATCCTTCCCGTCAAACTCTGTACTTCTTTGACTTTTTGCGGCGACCTCATTTCCAAGATCGCCTTGATCTTCTCGGGATTAGCTTCGATCCTGCGGCGGCTCACCATGTAGCCTAGGAGTTTTCCGGACTCAACCCCAAAAGCGCACTTGTTGGGATTGAGCTTCATCTTGTAGCACCGCAGGATTGCGAACATCTCCCTGAGGTCTCGAACGTGGTCGCTGGCCTTGAGGCTTTTGACTAACATGTCGTCCACGTAGACCTCCATTGTTTTTCCAATCTGGTTGGCGAACATTCGGTTTACCAGCCTTTGATACGTCGCACCCGCATTTTTTAGGCCAAAGGGCATGACCTTGTAGCAGTAGAGTCTGCGGTTCGTAACAAAGGTGGTCTTGATCTGATCTGGCTCGTGCATGCGGATCTGATTGTAGCCCGAATAGACGACATGAAGCTTAGCAGTTCATGGGCCGCAGTAGCGTCCACGAGTTGCTCGATTCTTGGGAGAGGGAAGCTATCTTTCGGGCATGCCTTGTTGATGTCTTTGTAATCGATACAAATCCGCCACTTCCCGTTTGGCTTCTTTACCATGACGACATTGGACACCCACTCTGGGTGTTCCGCCTCCCTGATGAAGTTGGCGACGAGAAGCTTGTCAACTTCTTCACCAATGGCCAGGTACCTCTCTCCGCTGAACGCCCGTCTTGGTTGGACGCGTTCGGTCACCCTTTTGTCGTCATTGAGGCGGTGGACCATTATCTCGGGGTCGATTCCCAGCATGTCGGTGTGTGTCCACGCGAAGACGTCTTTGAACTCGTGGAGGAAGGCTGCGAGCTGGAGTCGGATTTCGGACGGGAGCTGGGCGCCTACCTTGACTACTTGGTCGAGTTTGGCGTCGTCCAGCACGACGGGAACGAGGTCATCCGGTGTCTCCACCTTCCGATGCTCGGCATCATCCCTCTGATCCAATTCCCCGAAGGTGCCTCATTCCTCGATCTTGCACGGGAATTTGTCTCCGAGTTGGAAGACAGTGCTCACCATCTTCCCCTTCCCCTTTCCATCCATACCTTGGATGTAGCACATTCTCGCCATTGATTGGTCTCCCAACATTATGGCGATTCCTTTCTCGGTTGGGAATTTCATCATTAGGTGGTAGGTGGAAGTTATGGCCTTCAATCGATTGAGAGTCGGGCGACATATGATGATGTTCTATGCCGATGGCTGGTCCACAACGAGGAATGACACGACATGGGTGACCTCGATCCCCCAGGTCATGACCCTCCCCCGGAGAAGCCGAAGAGTGGGGTCGAGATCGGGGTCGGTCTCAGTCCGGTCAGCTTCATCCTGTCCAAAGCCGATTTGAAGATGATGTCGGCAAAGCTGCCGTTGTCGATCAGGATCCTTCGGACAAGATTGTTGGCGACCGGGGCCGAGACGACTATCGCGTCATTGTGCGGGTGGAGAACTCGCACCGCCTCCTGGTTGGTGAAGACCATGGACTCGAACGGGGCCGGAGGGGGAGCCTAGTACGTATGGCTGATATAGTGCGCTATCTTCCCCTGGGAGACTTCTCCCACGTTCTTCTTTCTTTGCGCGCTCGAGTCTCCGAACTCCGGGCCACCCATGATTGAGCCCACGACGTGCATTTGCGAGCTCTCCGGTTCTTGGTTCGTCGTCCGATCAGTGACGGTTACCATCGCCGGACCGTTCCTTTCCTGCCGCGGGCGTTCTCCGCCTGCCGCGGCCGTCCCGATCGTTCTGGGGATGTATTCCTTCAGCTTCCTATCTTGAATAAGGGCTTCGATATGACGCTTGAGTTGGTAACATTCGGACGTCAGGTGCCCATGGTCTTGATGGTATTCACAGAATTTACTTCGATCTCGCTTCGCGGGATCCTTCGTGAGAGGAGCGGGCCTTCCTAGCTTGTCGCGGTGTAGAGCTACGATCCGCTCTTGCGGAGTGTTCAGAGGGGTGAATGCCGAAAACTTCCGGAAGCTGTCGACATGTGAGGGTCTTGGTCCAGGGAGGGAGCGACCCTTAGGGGCTTGGCCTCCCTTGTTCCTCATCTTTCGAGGGTCGGGACGATCTCCGTCCTGATCATCGCGACGACGACTGCCCTAACCTCCTGCCTTCCGGCCGTCTCGGCCGTCGAGATAGTTCTCGATCCCCATGTAAGTGCGGGCTCTCGACATCAGCTTCGCCATGTCTCGCGGGACCTTTCCAACAATAGACTTGAGGAAGTTGCTTGTGCGAGCTCCCTCTGTGATCGCCGTGATGGCGTCCTTGTCGTCAAACCCTTCGACCTTGTGGGATTCTTCGGTGAAGCGAGCTAGGTACTGCCTCAAGGTCTCGTCTCTTCCCTGCCGGATAGACAGGAGGTAGGTTTTCGACTTCTTTTGTGCCACGAGCGTGGAGAACCGAGCAAAGAAGGCCTCTCGCAAGGCTCGGAAGGACGAGATGCTCCCCGGTCTCAGGCTTTGGAACCATTTGAATTCCGACCTAGTGAGGGTCAGGATGAAAGCTTGACACAGGGTGGCGTCCGACTGTCCCTGCATAGTCATCCACGTCTCGTAATGCTGGATGTGGAAGTTCGAGTTCGTTCGTCCGTCGTAAGGAGGGTTGGATGGTAACTTGAAATTCCCCACGCAAGGCTGCGCGAGGATTTGAGCGGCGAAGGGAGAGTATAACTCCTCGATCCCTCCATAAGGCCTTTGCCTCCCTGACTCCCTCATCTTGATGATCTGGTTTTGAAGGCTTTGGATCATCGTCACCATGTCAAGCCCGTTGGCTGGGCTGACCGCCGGGGCCGCGGGAGTCGCCTGTTGACACTCATTGGACGCTTGATCCTCGGCGTTGGCCTGAAGTCGGCCAAGAGTGGTGGCGGGGAGTGCGTCCCTTCGGGAGTTGAACCTTTGGCGGAGATCCTCCCCTCAGGAGTTTCTCTGCGCCGTCAGATGCTCCCTCAGGTCTCCGCTCGGCGCTTGGCGAGGCGAAGTTGCCCTTGGCCGGATCGTCCAGCGAGCGCTTTGGCTGTCGGCCCCATCGTCCCCGAGGGCGGCCCTCTCCCCGACGAGGGGCCGTGTCCGGCCGCCTCTTGAAACCGAGGGGGCAAGCCCCCGAGAATGGGGCCGCGTATGTTGTCGTGCCGGACGGGACAGTCCGGCCGGAGCGCCCTTTGTCCTTTCGGACCGGGATTGGACGAGGCTAGGTGTTGCTTCGTCGGTTCTTGACTCCCCCTCATAGTCGGGGTCGGAGTCACCCTGGGCGGTCCTATCCTCGATGTCATAACCGAGAAGGTCGCGATAAGCGAACCATCAACGCCGGGACGGTCTAAGAGCTCGGCGAGCCTTCGAGCCGTGTCCTCTCGGAGCGCGGCCTCGGGGTCATTCGCCGAGTCTTGGGGCTGGCTCTCGTTGTCACGAGGCTAGCCTCCTAGGCGATGCGCGAGGCTTCGGAGGCCGTATCTTGAGCCCGTCGCTCGAGTACCTGCGGAGGTAGTAGGAATTTGACTCATCTCTCGAGAGTCGTAGAGGTTGCAAGAAAAGGGATTGGAAGAGATGGCATCGCCAAGGTCGGGAGGTCCCCTCCTTCTAGCGCAAAATGTTGTCGCTCGTTTTCGGATAACTATTTAGTAACCGAAAGCGGTCAGACCCAAGGCCGGACCAAGTGATCTCGCTTTGGTTCGAGCGTGTCGGACTTGGTATCCCAAGTCATCCCTTAGCTGTTGATGATGCTTGTCTCGTCTTGACACCTGAAAAGCGAGTAAGAAAGTGTGAACTACAAAGGGGAAACATAGGGGGTGCCTCTGTTTACCTCTCCGACGCTCAACATTAGTAGGATTGAGGTGGGTAAAAGAGGTTAGGTGTTTACAGAGCCGAGACTTGAGAGATATGAGTGAGTTATGAGTTCAGTAGCTTTCAGTACTCAATTTCGGATTACCTGACTCGAGGGGTCGAGCCTCATATTTATAGGCGACGTGGGGACGTTTTGGAGGTCCCTTGGCCGAGTGAAGGTTCAGGACCGGCCGAGTGACGTCCCAGGGCCGGCCGAGTGATGATCCAAGGCCGGCCAATGGCCGAGTGACGGCCCTGGGCCGGCCAATGGCCGAGTGACGGCCCTGTGCCGGCCATTGGCCGAGTGACGGCCCAGGGTCGGCCGAGCGACTTCCCAGGGCCGGCCAATGGCCGAGTGACGGCCCTGGGCCGGCCATCGGCTGAGTGACGACCCTGGGCCGGCCATCGGCCGAGTGACGGCCCAGAGCCGGCCGAGCGACTTCCCAGGGTCGACTAATGGCCGAGTGACAGCCTTGGGCCGGCCATTGGCCGAGTGACGGCCCAGGGCCGGCCGAGCGCCTTCCCAGGGCCGGCCAATGGCCGAGTAACGGCCCTGGGCCAGCCGAGCGACTTCCCAAGGCCGGCCAATGGCCGAGTGACGGCCCTGGGCCGGCCATTGGCTGGGAGACGGCCCAGGGCCGGCCGTGCGCCGAAGGGAGATCCAAGGTTGGCCGCTATCGCGACCGTCGTCGTTTCACCGAGCCGGGACGGGCCGGCAACAACGTGCGAGACTTGCATTCTTTGAAAACAGAAGCAAGTTAGTTTTACAAATGCGAGCAGAGAACCTAAATATGAGAAACTTGAGCTGTTGCATACCTATGTGTAGGGGACTACATCAGTCCCTTTACTCGGAGGATTTCGATCGCTACTACGTGATATTCATCGATGACTCCGAGAGAAAGGTATGAATTTATTTCATGTAGAATAAATTTGATGTGTGTTTGCTACTTTCAAGAGGTTGAAACAACGGTGGAGAACGAGACAAACTTGAAGTTAAAATGTTGAAGTCCAACAATGATGGATAATATATTGATAATAACTTCAAGAAATATTGTGTGGACAATGGGATCTACATGGTGAAGCATATTCCAAGAACCTCCCAACAAAATGGAGTAGCGTAGATGATGAACATAACTTTGAATGAGCGAGCTTGAAGTATGCATATATACGCCGGACTGCCCAATATGTTCTTGGCAGATACAATCAACACGAAAGCATTCTTGATAAACCAATGACCATCCGTCCTTCCGATTTTTAGGAAAATAAATTTTCAAATCAGTGTTGAGTGCATCAAAGGAAAACAAACAGACGATAATTGATTAGACGCCGAACAAGATGTCTTATAACTAATTCATATTAATACATGAGAAGTTTCAGTTTATGGAAATCTTCAATAATTTCAAAGTCGAAGTTGAGCTTCAACTCACAAATAAAATTAAGGCTATCAAACCCGATCGTGCATTGTTTAGGAATTAGGGTTAGGTACTTCAGATAAGGAAAGCAACATTCGAAACCTTTCAAAGAGTGTGAAATTGTTCATAATACACAATGCCAGGCAAACTCAACATGAATGGTGTTGCGGAACGACGAAACCGAACTCTTAAGGATTTGGTTAGGAGCATAGATTGTCATCCCTCATTACCATATTCACTTTGGGGAGAATCACTAAGGACGACACTTTACTTTGAAGAAGCCCAGTATTAGGCATTTGAACGTCTAAGGTTGTGCATCAAGCACGACTTTGCCGGTCACATGAGAGAAATTTGGACGCAAAAATAATTAAGATCTATTTTGTTGGTTACACATAACGCTTTTGGGACTATAAGCCTTACAATCCAACATAAATAACAATTTTTTAAACGGGAAATGCAAGATTATCATGAAGATGTTGAGTTTTGGGAGGGAGAAATTACAAAGAGTGTTGCATTTGAAGAAAAAATTGTTACTAGCAGTGATCAAGTTTCTATATATATTGTTCTCCAAGACAAGGATTAAAGGTTTTGTAACATTGATCAAACTCCCGATTTTATTCCAGAATCATATAAAAATAATTTTCTTCCTCAACCACCATCGTTATATTTATTTAAGAACATAATGGTAGTTGAGAGACCAATCCAATCATATTTCGTCAAGCCATCTAAACTTCCAACTCTCAAAGGTAGATTGATACCATGAAAATGTGAATCTTCTTCCTCTTCTTCAATTCTTCCTCCTGCAAGGAGGCTGTTAACTTCTTCAAAAACTTTCTAACTTGGGAGATGAAGAACTCCCAAGCCACATTGTCCCATGGATGGCTGTTGAATTTTATGTACCCTTCACCATCTTCACATACCCCGTGTTTTAAATACTTCGCCCTCTATTCAGGAGTCCATTCTTTGCTCTTCAAGAGAATGGATTAAGTACCTCTATGCCAATTTCATACTGTTTAGCTTCGTCATTTTGGTTTTTTGGGTGTCGTGAATGACGAAGAACGAATGATAGTGAGAACGAGACGTAGGCAAAGACAAAGAAGACAATGATGATGACAAAGAAGCACATCAATATGGGGGTGTTCAAAAATTCTAAAATCAATTAAGGTGATTTGAGTGTTTTGGGTTCGAGAGAGAAAGACGAGATTGTGGCATGAGAGACCGGTGAACGTTTTTGGTTCGAGAGAAAAAAAATGCGAGCCAAGGTTGAAAGTTGGCTCTTTTTTTTTTCTTTTTTCTTTTTTCTTTTTTTTTTAAATCAAGAAAATAGTAGAAATGCTATAAGAGACTTCGCACAACTCAACGAATAAAAGAACTTAAATTTTAGGTTTTAGACTTTTAGTTCATTCGGGCAATTAGAATTGAGTTATTTAATTTTTTTTAGGGAAAATAACACATTTATACCCTGTGTTTTAGTGAAATGTCGAGTTTAACCCTCAGTTTTCAAAAATGTCGAGTTCATACCATCTGTTTAACTAAAATGATGAAATTATACCCTGAAATGAATAACAGCGTCACAAATCTCCCTTTCATTGATATTAACTCTTATATAAGAAAAACCGAATCAAATCTAAATCAGTACCCTAATTTTCAAATTCTCAATTTTGAAATAAAATAGCCTTAAATTGAAATTAAATAATAAAACTCATATCGCCTAAGAAATGACTTCATTCTGTGTTCGAATTGTAACTCTCTTGGATTCTCTGTTCGAATATGCGATTTTGATGACTATCAACTATCGATGTTTACCCCTTTGCCTCTTTCTGTGTTCTTCACGATTAAGAGACTGTTGTTTATTTTTTAGTTTTTAAATAAATTACATATATGGCGCGAATGAATAAAGATAATTGGTGTTTATATTATCAATATTATAGTCAACGTCAATGAAAAGTCAATAAAAAGAATATTTAAGACACTGTTGTCTATTTCAGGGTATAATTTCGTCATTTTAGTTAAACAGAGGGTATAATTTCGTCATTTTAGTTAAACAGAAGGTATGAACTCGACATTTTTGAAAACCGAGGGTTAAACTCGACATTTCACTAAAACACAGGGTATAAATGCGTTATTTTCCCTTTTTTTATGTTCTTTATTTTTATTTTATTTTTTATTCTCTAAAATTTTCTACATTTTATCTCCCCACCATTTTATTTGAGGAAGCACAAAACTAAGGGTAACATATATAAGGACAATCTGGCTCTGCACGGAATACGTCTGGACTTTCGTTCATTGCTACCAGAGCATTCCCAAAAGGAGTTAGTGAGAGGAAATCACTCCGTATCCTCAATTTTGTTCCCTTGCGTCCATGGCTCGGATTGTGCTGTCTTCTTCTCTCGCGCTCGGACCTATCAATCCATGTATCCCCTCTCTCTCTCTATGTATATATATGTGTGTATATATTTGCTTGGAACTGTAATTTGGAGTCGGTCCAACACGCGAGCGTGGTTTCTCTGTTTCAGGCCAAAGGAGCAACTTATTCCCTGGGTTTCCGAGACGAATCCAGAACAGTTTTCCGTCGGGAAAAGGTTCTAGAAGGAAAAGCCACACGCGCTTAGTTTCTTCGGCTGCCTCAACGGGAAACGGAAGAGGATTCACAGAGACATCTGAATCGGAACCCGAACCACAGTTTTTTTCTTGGCCAGATAAGAAGGTTAAGCCTTTTTTTTTATATACAATTATTTATGTAGCTTTTTTCGTGCTCTTTTTTAGTTGTGACTACTTGTAATGTACGAATAGTATGTATATTATATCGAGTAATTGAAGGACTACTAAACAGTTTTCACAAGCCCTTGACCTTTTGTAGCACTTATTTTAAAGAATTAATATAGTAACAATACTCTTCAGAGCTATGAAGTCTGTAAAACCAGGTGTTAGATGTAATTATTTGCGAGAGAAAGTAAGTTCATCAATGATCGCATATTTGAGGGAAAAAGGGTTTTTTTTTTTTTTTTTTTTTTTTTTTTTTTGCAGAAACCTAGAATATGCATTCTGGGTGGTGGATTTGGAGGGCTTTATACTGCTTTAAGACTTGAATCACTCGTTTGGCCAGACGGCAAAAAACCTCAAGTAAGTTCATTTCTTCTGTGTATATAAGATTTGGTTTCTTTGGAGAGAGTAAATGAGAAGCTTAACCCTAAGTCGGAGAATAAAGAGTTGATATTGACAGAGTAAGTTGCAGTTAGTAAAGTTATATTTTATTATGTCCCTGTTTGATTATTTAACAATCGAATATAATACATGTAAAGTTCTGAATATTTGCGACTGTTTCGAGTTGGTTGGAGGCTCGGGCTTCAGAAAGCTTTTCTGTCAAATCTATAAGCCTTCCTCGCGCTTTCATTACTACAATCGAACGTGGAAATTAAAACTTCCCTGAAAGGTTGTCTTATCACAATCAGATATAGAAAGTGTGGACTATCGTTTTGTGCATTGTACTTTGGCACATCAGATATGATAATCTATTCCCCGCTGATCAAGTTAGGAGTCCCATTGGGCAAGAGGTTCAGATGTAATATGTGCATTTTGAATTCTGGAACATGCGGTGAATATGAAGGGATTCAGATCAAATTCAGGACGGGTCTTGTCCTCTTGTTTTAAGCAATTTCTGTATTGTATCAGACATGCTTGTAATTTATTATTCTTATTCTTATAAATAGAATGACTATTCCCATTTCAATAAATGTATACACAGACATATATACACATATAATATGTTTAAAAAGTAAGTTATGAATATTTCATTGCTTCCAGGTGCTTCTGATTGATCGGTCAGAAAGATTTGTTTTTAAGCCGTTGTTGTATGAGCTTCTATCCAGAGGTATGCAATTGAAAAGTTATACAATGATCTTTCCTTTCCTTCTCTTGGATTTTAATACAGTTCGTCTTTTGTGTTTCTCAAATCTTAATAGTCATTGCCTAATCTTTCAGAGGTGGATGAATGGGAAATAGCTCCCCGGTTCGCAGACTTGCTGGCAAAAACGAGTGTGCTGTTTTTCCAAGATAAGATCAAATCTTTACATCCGACTGATCATTTTGGAAACAATGGACCCGCAAAGTCCGGCTGTGGAGGAAGTATTCATCTAGAAAGCGGTCTTCTTATTGAATATGACTGGTATGGTCATTGACCATCTTGCAAAGATTTCTTGATATTTAAATTTAGTCAAAATTGTTAAAAGAATTTCGGAAAACAACTGAATCCTGAGTTTTTATAAGCCTTCTTTCTGTATAATGTATAATAGTACATGAACGATGATTTGACCTTCTTTCATTTAACAGTCTGGTTTTTCCCTGGACAGCCCAGGCTGGTTCTTGCTTTAGGAACTGAAACTAGACTCGATTTTGTACCCGGAGCAGCTGAGCATGCTTTTCCATTTTCCACCCTTGAGGATGCTCTGGTGAGCGTTTTTGGTTCAGGCCAATATTTTGATTATATTGCGTTTTGTACTATTCCTTTGGGTCTCAGTTTCATTGTAACGCAGAGGGTCGAGAATAGATTGAAAACACTGGAGAGGAGATACTTTGGAAAGAAGAACTCACTGATCCGCGTGACTGTTGTTGGCTGTGGTTACTCTGGAGTTGAATTAGCAGCCACAATCTCTGAAAGACTCCAAGATAGAGGAAGAGTTCAAGCTATCAATTCAGAGCCGACGATATGCTCACAAGCGTCGCCCGGTAACAGAGAAGCTGCGATGAAAGTACGTTACCGCTGAGGCTAATATTATTCTTGTGTGTGTATGTGTGTGTGTGTGTGTGTGTGTGTTGTGTGTGTATCGTATGAAGCTAGGTCAACATTTGGAAAAGTTCGTGACACTTAAAGAAAAGTAATCCGACCTAAAAAACAATACATTTCTGTCAACGTAATTATTGAAGACTTTCAAAAGTAAATAGTGGTTGGATTTTTAGCTTTTCTTGTGTTTCGCATAATCAACCTCCGTACAGAACTCTCAACTTCCAGGATTGGACTTGGCATGGATATGAAATGTGATAGTGGATATAGTTGCAATTAGTTATGATCAGCTTTCCTCTTTACCTTGTTAAACTCTTAGTTTTAGTGGGAGGGCATTTTAGTCGTTTTATTTATTTAATTGCATCTTTTATTTACATATATTTTAGTATTAATAGGACATAACGATGGGTCATTAGGGGTGTGAGAGAATTGAGTTAGTTTATTGGTTGAGTTATTTTAGTTGTAGATTATCTATCTGTGCTCTTAATTACCCAGGCTTCTCAATTCTAATTCAGTTTAAGGTATTTCTTAATAGTGAAAAAGTCCAAGCCCTCATGTCAATTGTTGATTATTACAGGTCCTCTCTTCTAGGAACGTTGAACTTCTATTGGGTTATTTTGTCCGCGAAATAAGAAAAGTTGAATCTTCAACAGACACCGAACCTGAGAAATACATATTGGAAGTCAAGCCGGCCGAGAGGGGATTGAAGAGTCAAACCCTGGAAGCAGATCTGGTATTATGGACAGTTGGATCTACGTCTCTTCTTCCTCAGCTAGAACCTCGTGATATGCGAAGTGAGATTCCATTAAACTCACGAGGTCAAGCAGAGACGGACGAGACTCTCCGTGTAAAGGGTCATCCACGCATATTTGCACTCGGCGATTCTTCTACTCTAAGGGACCCAAATGGCAGGCTTCTTCCTGCAACTGCACAGGTTTTATTTTTAATTCTTTTTAATTTTTTATTTCTCTTGTAATCACTCAGTTGGTCATGTTGATTTAACTAAATTATACATTATTTAATCTCCGCCTCTTATGCTATTCCCAGGTTGCATTTCAGCAAGCTGACTTTGCTGGTTGGAATCTCTGGGCTGCGATCAATGACCGCCCTCTTTTGCCTTTTAGGTACTGTTTCATTTTGTCTTTGGCTACAATATATTTAGATGAAAAAAAAAATTGATTAACGAATATCTTTCCTTCCGATATGTTCCTTTTTAGGGCGTGTCGGCACTTATTTCTAACTTTTATATTCATCCTCTTTTCGATAAATAGCAAGGATAACATTTCTTATTTTCTATCTGAAAGCTTAAACAGTAAACCATGAAAATTCTAGTGTAATGATGAAAGTAAAATGCATCTGAACCAGAGGCTTAGGTTGGCCCAGAAGCAACAGTTCGTAAAAGCTAATCTATGTTTAAATTCATGTTTCAAATTTGAATATCATACTATTATTTATTTATTTTTTTTAATTCGATTATGCTAATTTTTCCCCATGGAAATGAATATTTGCTGTATTGCAGATTTCAGAATTTGGGTGAAATGATGACTCTGGGGAAGAATGACGCCGCAGTTACTCCTTCGTTTATTGATGGCTTAACCATTGAAGGTCCTATCGGTCATACTGGTAAACTCTCAATTTGAACTCTCTTATTTATGTACCCTTTTCTCAGCTCATAGAATAAATGGGCACTCTGTTTTTCTTTTTGCAGCAAGAAAAATAGCATACTTGGCAAGATTGCCGACTGACGAGCATAGACTTAAAGTTGGGATCAGTTGGTTCGCGAAAACGGCTATCGATTCGATTACCACGGTTCAAACCACTCTCTCCAAGGTTTTGTCGAGCTCGTAAATAATTGAAACGTGTCTGGTTTGTGTCTAAACGATTGCATAGCAAATGTAGATCTGTTAATTATTCATTGTACGACATTGCTTTTGCTGGCTCGAATTACTCTTCGGTCTCCTAAGTAGCGATATAAGTCAGTAGTGAGTTTATTCATCTCACTAACTGATTATCATCTCAATGATTATAAAAACTGACCGGTATATTGGGTTTCATTTACGGAGATACTGATACCGCTTATTAACGGGTATATAACTATATATATTTACTTTCATACTGTCAACTGCTGATTTTCTTCCAAGTCCACACTTTTTCCCACTTTCCGGTTCACCCAAAGCAAAATCTTCAAAATTTCTTGGTCAATTTCTGTGGATTTATCTTTGATTCCCGCAAGCTTAAATAAAAATATAATTCAATATTTTAATTTCTTTCTTTGTTTATTTATATATCTTTTATTATATATATGTGATTAGGTACTTGTGAAGATTTATTGATTTTTCAGGCGTCGCTCCATTTCCTGGGTCTATCATATCCCAAATTACATAAAAGATTTGCATACTAACAAAGGACGGTACATGAGATTATTGGTAAAAATGTGTGAAATTTGGATTATGAGTCGAAAGCCGCCAAGTGCCAAAAATATATATAATCCATCGTCCTCTTATCACAAACCAGCTGGTGGCCGCAGTTTTTTAATATAGAAAAAAAAAACTCTGATTTGTGATGTAGCTACTCGAATTAACGTAGAAAGTAACAAGAAACTAAATCTGAAAAGTACTGTTTCTTTTATTTTGGACAAAGAATTAACAAAAATCCACTTTTTTGGCCTCATGACGGTCGCTGAAAATGATACAACTTACAGAAAAGATAGGTCGAATCTAAAAATTAGTGGTACATGCAAATAAATTCGAAACATCTAGTAGAAAAACGGATAACTATTAGTAATATTCTATCGAATTTTCATAATAAAATGCCAAAATAGGTTGAGAGATTGTACAAAAATAAATTAATTCTTGCTAGTGCAAACGAGGTTAGTCACATGGATTAAAATCTTCATTTGGTGCATGAGCTGGTTTCTGAAAAGAAATATATTATTTTTATTATGAAATTATTGTGATAGCTCTAAACAAATGGGTTTTGATTCGGGAAAGCAGACGAAGTCCAATAATGCCAGGTTGACTAGACAGACTGGTCGGATAACCGCGTTAATTTTATTGATTTGTTTCATGAGTTTTCAATTCTATATCTACACAGCGATATGTTTTTAGGAACATCTTTATTTATTTATTTATCCACTTATGTTTCAATGTACTAAATTTTATAATCGATATATGTACAGAACACAAATATCTACAACGATACTCAATAAATAAATCAGTAAAGTGATGTAGCTTTATTATATCTTTCCCGAGCTAAATAAATAAACTCTTTCTGGAGAAATCAAATGTGCTAAATTCATTTCCGTAGCTGGGAATCAATAATTGACATGCCTCGAAATTATGGAAAAAAAAATATTCGGTTCCAATAAAAAAAAGGTTCACTACAAAATTCAGCTAAAAATTGTTCATATTTTCAAATATGCATAGTAAAACTTATGTTGATAATTTCAGCATAAAGCTTATGTTGATAATTTCAATGGTTGCTGACATTTGCGTAAAACAAAATTAATGGTTTATCATTGATAACTACCATTTTAATCCTCAAATCTTAACACATGGTAAATCTCATAAAGTTTGGACAACAAGTAGTCTCTAGTTTGCTCCAGTGATAATTTCACGCTACCTCTCTATTAGAGGTCATGGGTTCAATCCCAACCGATAGCAAAAATACCTTCAAGAAAAAAGTTTCGACCAAAAAAAAAAAATTCAGCCTTTCCTAAAGAAAAAAAAAAAGTAAATAAGAAAAACTACCGTCAATGTTGTGATAAATTTTTTGATGAAATTAAAAACTTATAAGACTCCGAAAAAAAAAAAAAAAAAAAAAAAAAAAAAAAACCACTTATAAGGTAGGGAAATTGACAGCAATAAGATCATTTGTTTGTCACTTATCAAAAATCAATTAAACTCAAATATTGACACATTTAGTACTAAATTGGTCACGAACTGCAGCCAATTCGTGACCAATGTGCCACGAAATCAACTCAATTCGTGAGCGATTTGGTACCATATGTGTCAATATTTGAGTTTTTGTTGATTTTTAGTAAATAACAAGTAATTGATATTATTGTTGTCAATTTTCCTATAATATTTTTTTTTTATGAAGATGGACCAAAGTACATGTATTAAATCACCCAAAATTCAGATTAAAAAAAAGAAAAATATTTATCACCCATAATGAAACCAAGTTCCTAGACACGATATAAAGGTCACGCCAAACAGTCGTGCACATATAAACAAAGACCAATATTATGCTCGTACGTTCAGTTTATTTATTGAACAATACTGTTTAGAGTTGATCTTCTTTCATGGAGTGCTTAAGATCAAATGACCAATGCAAAAAATACAATGTAATTCGTGGTGAAGTGAAGTTAAAGGTTACCAAGATGAGAAGACTACGCAAAATGCACTACTACAAAACAAGGATTCTACAACGCTTAAAAACCGTTGCGGAATGATTTTACAACGCTTGTCAAGCGTTGTAGAATCCTGCGTTGTAGAAACTTCTACAACGCTTAAATATCCTTTGTAGAATCCAAGAGGTTTCTACAACGCTTCCACATCCGTTGTAGAATCCAAGAGGTTTCTACAACGCTTCAACATCCGCTGTAGAATCCAACTTTCTACAACGGATATGTAAGCGTTGTGGAACCTCTTACAACGGTATACATCCATTGTGAAATTTCTAAATAATTAAAAAATCCCAGCCGCAGCGACATATAATTTTCGCCGCGGCGAGATTTTTTTACAACGGATATTATATCCATTGTAGAATCAACTCGCCGCGGCGAATATTACACGTCGCCGCAGCGACGTGTAATATTCGCCGTGGCGAGTTGATTCTACAACGGATACAATATCCGTTGTAGGAAAGCGATGAATTTTTTTTAAAAAACTCGCCGCGGCGAGACTAAGATTTCTAATCTGCCTGCTCTCTGTATCTTTTCTCGCCGCGGCGAGAATTACTTGCCGCGGTGAGAAGTATAGTTCGCCGCGGCGAGAATCATTTTTTTTCAATCCAAAATCTGTTTTTACACGATACTAGCACCTGAAAATAATCTTCAATACAAAAAATAATATATAGAACAACCAATCCATAATTCAATAAAAAAAACTAGCTAATCATCACAGTTAATAAATGTTTGTACATAACTTACCCATTCTTCCCTAACTCTCTCTAAATCCTCCTTTGTATAGGATTTCTTATTTTCTAATTTTCCTACACCTCCTATGACTATATCACGCATATAAGAAATCACAAAATACCCGCATTTCGTGTTTCCCGTTTGTCTCGGAGCGTCCCAAGCCTTGATGTACCTTGATTGCCCGTTACTATGGGCGTTTTGATGCTCGAGCTTGAAATCAACAAGAACCCTATATAACACGGAGATTATAAGAGAAAAAACCACTAGAACGATTTATAATAAAAATTATTTAAGAAATCAAAATATTACCTTTTTATCAATCGATTGAGATTTTATTTCTCAACGGGTCAAAGAACATAGCGCTATTTCTCCAAAGGTCGAGGACAACGAGCATCCAATGCGCACCTTTATTATACGACATCAAAACTAGTTCACCAAATTTGCAATGTCGTACCACGTTTCCAACGTTATTGACTCGTTTTGACAAATAAGCCTCCTCGTCGTCATTTTCGATGTACGAACTTAAGCTCGGATTTATAAAACAATAATTTCGAGTTTTCTTCGCCTTTTCTAGCCTCGAGCGTAGATAGCTATGACAAACAAATATTTAGTTGATCAAAACACTAAATATTGAACATTGATATTAAAAAACGTATATAAAGAAAACTCTTACTCCATATAAACCGTTATGCTCCCCGCGCCAATTTCCAAGTATTGCAAAAAATCGGAAACGTCTTCAAATGACACCGGAATCGGGATAGCCGCGAGACTTGGACTAACATTGACCATAATCACATCTCCTTCCGGTAACATTACTTTGTTGGCATGTTGAGCGAGCAATCGATACTTGGGATTAATCACCTTGTACGAAATCTTCTTAGCATCGTCGATGCTAGCTTCACTCTCAAAACCGAGCTTTGAGAGTTGTTTGACAACCGGACCGCGACTCTCTATTCCCGTGTCCATTTCTATGAGTCTCTTCGGCCACGAGACAAACCCGCCTATAGCATCTTCAATGGTTTGAGCTTCTTCGGTGGGAATTGGCAATTTTGCTTTTTTAATCAAAACCCCCGAAACGGCCACGCGTAAATTTCCTTCCTCCAAAGGTGAGAAATGAACTACGCCTCCATTCATGTACGCTCGCCCATTTGCAACATGAGTTGTGCCTCCTTTCACAACATCATCAATGAAAAGAAGACACTCGACGCTTTCATCCGAACTCGGTGTCACCGGCTTGATTGGATTCAATGAGCAACTAGCATGAACACTATTGGGTTTTTCCACAACGACATGATCGATCTTCGGACGATCATCAACGATGTTAGGATCGATCTTCGGACGATCGCCAACATCGTCGTGTTCTAAGCAAATCACGAATATATATATCAATATCTTAATACCAAAATATTTAGCTTTATAGATAAAAAAAAATAATGAACATACCTAAAGAGACCACGTCATTAACGTGTTCTTCAACGTTTGCCATCTCTTCATCATCAACAACCTTGTCCTTGAGATTCTCTTCCACACGCTCGACACTAGGCGACTCGATATTAGCATCTCCGACATTAATGCTACCATTTCCAACGAAGGCTTTCATCACCAAAGATTTCAACTCGCTCATCTCCCGACGCATCCTAATTAATTCTTCGTTCGGCGTTGGAGGAACAAAGTACTTGAAACGCGAAGTGTGTTTGGATTGACCGCAAACTCGCGACGTTCCCAAAGCTTCTTGCAAAATGCTCTTTCCCGATTCCGGCTCCCATGTCCCTTGCGTTGCTTGTTGTGATAACGCTTTCTACACAAAATTATTTTCAAATAAAATTACAAGATTAATTGTTATAACAAATGTAAAGTACTTACGATTTTTTCTGCCATTAGTTTGTCTTTCTCATCCTTGTAGTTATCTACGTCTTTCATTCGCGAGTCAATCCAAAGTTCCTCTTTCGTAGGCCATTCCCCCGTTTCTTCGTGCTAGTAAGAAGTAATTATACAATAATTAATAAACAATGGCAAATTTGGAATAACTAAAAAAAATAAATGAACCTAACCTTTTCTTGATCAAGCTTTCGATATCCATTTCGGCCCGTTCGAGATTTGTACACACTCTTTCCGGTATTTGCTTTCCCATGTTCCGATGTTTGTTTGAACACTTCAGATCGTCTATACTCAACAAATGCTATCCAATCTTCTTCGGTGACACTTGTGTAGAATTTCAAAACACAAGCCGGTCTCTTTAAGGCGATTGGATCGTTGATGATATCTTTGAGTAGATCGTTGTATAGCTCATGACGAAATAACTTTGCCGCTTCTCCGACTCTCATAAGGCAGTCGTGCTTTTGTTCAATAGGAATCGTAAATCCTTCTAATATTTCGTTCCAAATCCGTTCTTTAATTTGATTATTCTCTTTAGATCTCCAATCGCGCATCGAAAGTGGAACGTATTCTCTAGCTAGCACGCCAAAGTAACTCGACAACTCATCACCCTCCTTACCAATTGGTTGTCCATTTCATCAAATTGTACCGGAATTTTTTTACCTAGAGTTTTGGCCCTATTAACCCAACTCATAAGAGTGTTTCTTCTTTTTCCTTTTTCATCGGAATTTAGTGCTAGTTGTCTTCTAATTTTTCTTTTACTACTATCGCTAGAAGTAGTAGTAGTGGACGACATTGAATTTAATAAACAAAATTCAAAACATAATTCAAATTTCAACTCAAATGTAATAAAAATCCAATATAAACTCAACTCAAATCACAATATAAACTCAAATCCAATCCGATTCTAAACAAAAACACAATTTCAATCTCAATTCACTCTAATATCAAATATATTTCTCAAATCAAATCAATATCAAACTTAAATTCAATAAACTCAAATCCAATACAATATCTTCCTAATTTCAAATCAATATCGAATTCACACTAAATAAGTCCATGTAAAAATGTTAAAAAACATTACCCGGAGTTGGACGAGCACAAGGGCGGCGAAGGTGAGGGCGCGCGGCGAGGTGAGGGTGGGCGCGAGCGAGGTGAGACCAAAGGGCGGCGTGGGCGCGCGGCGAGGTGAGGGAGGGGGCGGGGCTGGGCGAGGGCGCGGGGGCTTAGCGAGGTGAGTGAGGTGAGGGTCGGAGAGAGGGAGAGGGCGTCGAGAGAGATGAGTGAAGTGAGGGTCGGAGAGAGGGAGCGAGCGCGCGGGGCGAAGACGCGGGGGCTCAGCGAGGTGAGGGACGGGGGCGCCGAGAGAGATGAGTGATGTGAGGGTCGGAGAGAGGGAGAGAGAGAGGGGCCGAGAGAGAGAGAGTGGTGGCGAGAAAGGGGCGGGGCGGCAAGAGAGTGGCGGAGAGAGAGAGGGACGAGAGAGATGAGTAGTGGAGAGAGAGATGAGAAGAAATGAAGTAGAATAAGGAATGAGAATGAGGGAAAATTGAAAAAAAAACGCTAAGTATAGAATATGAAATGGGCGGGTAGTTAAAAAAATTTGAAATTTTCAGATTTTAAAACGCTCCTACAACGCTTATTCTAAGCGTTGTAGGATCTCGCCGCGGCGATGTATATTTCTCGCCGCGGAGAGTTGCTTCTACAACGCTTATACTAAGCGTTGTAGGATCCTCGCCGCGGCGAAAGCAAATTCTCGCTGCAGCGAGAGTTACCCAGAAAATTCTCGCCGCGGCAAAAATGTGCCATCGCCGCAGGGAGGTAACCCTAGATGTCCTCGCCGCGGCAGTACACAATTTTCGCCGCGGCGACACCTTTCTACAACGCTTAAACAAGCGTTGTAGAATCCTCGCCGCGGCGAAAGAGAATTTTCGCCGCGGCGAGGAATACATTCGCCCCGGCGTAAAATGTATTATGCCGCGGCGAGATTATATGTCTGGAACATGGTGCTCTCAGTAAGATTTTCGCCGCGGCGACGATGTGTTCCCGCCGCGGCGCAGGACTCCTGCCGCGGCGAGATTTGTACCTCGCTGCGGCGTGATGGTGTCGCCGCGGCGAATGCATATTTTTGCCGCGGCGAGGACATTCTACAACGCTTTTGGAAGCGTTGTAGAATGTCTCGCCGCGGCGAAGTAGAAATGTCGCCGCGGCGAGTGACACGAGACATGTGATATAAATTCTCATTTCTGGTCTTTTTCACTTTGAACTCTCTCATAACCTCACTCGAAAAAATATTTCCAGTACCTTTCCTACTCATTCTAGAGCGTCCTTGTTTACTTGTCATCTACACATTCAAATCTTGTAAGTTCTTCTTTAACTTGTTCTAATTGTTGTTCTCCTGATAGTTTACTAATTAGAATGGGCAATTTTTTGTATAATTAGGGTTTTTCTATGAAGATGAGAAAGTGGATGTGGGAGAATAGATTGAATGAGATATATCGGAATGGTGTAGATGAGTTTTGTGATTTTGCTAGAGAGAACATGGTAGATGTGAAATCTATTCGTTGTCCTTGTATTAAATGTGGATATCATAGACATTTTTCGATTGATGTCGTTCGGACCCATTTGTTTGCATATGGAATAATGACCTCGTATCAAAGATGGTTCTACCATGGTGAGGTTTTTCGTTCTACGGAAAATGAGGATGATGTTGAAGATGATATTGATGATATGTGCGGAATGATGAATGATTTGGAGGACGATTTTGTTGAGCGACCGGAATTGTTTGAGTCCATGATGAATGATGCGGAGACACCATTATATGAAGGGTGTACAAGCTATTCAAAGTTGTCATTTTTAGTTACATTATTTCATTTGAAGGCGTCGGGGGGTTGGACAAACACTAGTTTTACTCTATTGTTGGAAACACTGAAAGAAGCATTTCCGAAAGACAATAAAGTACCTTTAAGTATGTATGAAGCAAAGAAGACTTTGGGTACATTAGGCATGAAGTACGAGAAATTCCTTGCGTGCCCAAATGATTGTGTTTTATATAGACACGAGTATGAAGATCTAGATGAATGTCCGACGTGCAAAAAGTCACGGTGGAAGAAGGGTAAAATTCCATGTAACGGGGTTAAAGGAGTTCCAGTTAAGGTACATACATTTTCATCACTTGATTAGGAAATACATGTAGCTCATATTCATTATTTATTACTGATTTTCGTTAAATATATTTCAGTCGTTATGGTACATTCCTCCAATGCCGCGCTTTCGTCGAATGTTTAATAGTGTCAAGCACGCGAAGAACATGGTTTGGCACTCCGAAAAGCGTATCGATGATGGTATGTTGAGACATCCTGGTGATGCTGCACAGTGGAAATCATTCGATTTAGAGTATAAGGATTTCAGTGTTGATACTCGAAATTTGCGCCTTGGTCTAGCTTCTGATGGAATGAACCCGTTCAGCATGATGAGCAGTAAATACAGTGTTTGGCCGGTTATACTTGTGAACTATAATCTCCCTCCAAAGCTATGTATGAAGAAAAAGTTCTTGATGTTAACGCTTTTGATTTCAGGACCGAATCAACCAGGAAATGATATTGATGTCTATTTGGCACCATTGGTCTATGATTTGAAGATGTTATGGGAGAAAGGGATGGAAGTTAAAGACGCTTACCGTGGAGATTTGTTCAACTTAAGGGCAATGTTAATGTGGACTATTAACGATTTTCCGGCCTATGGAAACTTGTCAGGATACTCTGTGAAATACTCGATTGGTTGTCCGATTTGCATGAAAGACACATCTTCCATCCGTTTGAAGCATGGTAAGATAACTGTTTTTCTGGGTCATAGAAGATTCTTACCAAGAGATCACTCGTATAGAAGATTGAAACAAGCATTTGATGGAAATTCAGAAGAACGACCCCCTCCTAGAATATTGGCTGGTGAAGATGTCTATGAGATGGTTAAAAACATCAATGAAGTGCTTGGGAAAAGAAAGCGGAGTGCTAGTACTAAAGAATCGTTCAAAGAGAATCCTGGGAAGAAGAAATCGATTTTGTACGACCTTCCTTATTGGAAGACACACTACGTCCGGCATTGTCTGGATGTTATGCACATCGAGAAAAATGTTTGCGAATCGCTTATTGGTACACTTCTTGATGATCCAAATAAATCGAAAGACGGAATAAAATCTCGATTGGATCTCAAAGAGATGAATATTAGAAGCATTTTGCATCCCGAGGAGGGGGGTGGGAAAAAAACAAAATTACCACCGGCAAAGTACACTCTAGATCGAAAGGAGAAAAAGAAATTGTGCAACTGGTTTTCTTCTATTAAAGTCCCCGAAGGTCATTCGTCAAACTATAAGAGGTTCGTGTCTTTGAAAGATTTGAGACTTATTGGAATGAAGACGCACGACTGTCATGTGCTGCTACAACAAATGTTGCCTCTTGCTTTGCGAGGAATTGTGCCAAAAGATGTGAGGTTTGCAATATCAAAGATATTTGTATTCTTTAACTCGATTTGCTCGAAGGTCATCGATCCAACTCGATTGGATTTAATGCAGTCAGAATTGGTGAAAACTATGTGCTTGCTTGAAAAGATCTTTCCACCTTCGTTTTTCGACATAATGATCCACTTAACCGTCCACTTGGTACGTGAAGTGAAATTAGGAGGGCCCGTGTTTTTACGGTGGATGTATCCAATCGAACGTTATATGAAAGTGTTGAAAAGCTACGTGAAGAACTACAATAGGCCGGAAGGAAGCATAGTTGAAAATTACATAGCAGAAGAGTCGGTTGAGTTTTGTTCTGATTATTTAGCTAAGACAGACGAAATTGGGGTACCCAAGAATACCAATTTTGATTCAAAAGCTCTATCTACAGGTATTTTTTTAACACTTTATTTGTTTACTTAAATTATATATGAACATTATTTTTAAGTATTTGTTTCATTATAGGTACTTATTCGATCGTCAACCGAAAAGAATGGGAGCAAGCAAGTCTCCATGTGCTGCACAACGTTTCCGAGGTCACGCCATTTGTGGATATTCATTTGAATGAGTTGAGAGTGAATAATCCAAAGAAGGGTAGAAATGAAAAATGGTTGCAAGAAGAGCACAACCGTTTGTTTCAAAACTGGCTTGGAAAACGCTTATTTAAAGAGGCAGGACATTCATCTACGTTGAGTAAACTATATGGCGGGCCTTTCTCAATGGTTACAAGGTACACTGCTTGGTCTGTTAATGGTTTTACATTTTACACAAGAGAACGAGACAACAAGCATCCTGTACAAAATAGTGGTGTTACATTGTTTGCCGAAGCTTTACATGTTTCGTCGGCAAAAGATAAGAATCCAAAACATGCTTTTATGAAGTATTACGGATACATTGAAGATATTTGGGAACTTGATTATTGCGGGTTGCGAGTCGCATTATTCAAGTGCAAATGGGCAGACAATAATCACGTTAAAGTTGATAATGAAGGAGTTACAATTGTCGACTTTAGACGGATTGGCTACGAGAATGATTCATTTATTTTGGCTTCGCAAACAAGTCAAGTGTTTTATGTTTCGGATCCAGCAAATCCTGAGTTATCATTAGTGGTTCTTATGAAAGCGAGAAATGGTAACGAAGAAGAAGACGAAGACATGTCTAGCATTCCTCCGTTCACATCAGGATTACCGCCAATTGATCAAGAGATGGATGATTTTGATGATGACGATGTTTCACATCTACTTCGTAAGGATATAGATCCTATTTTTATTTGATATTGAACATTTAGATAATGTATTTTCATTTTGGATTTTATGTTATTCTCCTGTGGACAACGTTATTTTTCATTCAAAATTTCTCTATACAATGTCATTTACATTAAAATTACATTTCTCCGACATCGCCGCGGCTGAGTATAACTCTCGCCGCGGCAGGATAATCTCGCCGCGGCAGTATACAAATTCTGCCCCGGCGAGAGGCTTTCTACAACGCTTAAACAAGCGTTGTAGAAACCTCGCTGCGGCAACGTATAGTCCATGCCGCGGCGAGGTTAGTTCGCCGCGGCGGGAATATCACATCGCCGCGGCGAGACAACTTCTTAAAAACCCCAGAGTCTCGGTATAAAAAAAACAAATTCTCGCCGCGGCAGTATACAAATCCTGCCGCGGCGAGAGGCTTTCTACAACGCTTAAACAAGCGTTGTAGAAACCTCACCGCGGCATCGTATATTCCATGCCGCGGCGAAGTTAGTTCGCCGCGGCGGGGATATCACCTCGCCGCGGCGAGACAACTACTTAAAAACCCCAGAGTCTCGGTATAAAAAAAATAAATTCTCGCCGCGGCAGTATACAAATCCTGCCGCGGCGAGAGGCTTTCTACAACGCTTAAACAAGCGTTGTAGAAACCTCGCCGCGGCATCGTATAGTCCATGCCGCGGCGAGGTTAGTTTGCCACGGCGGGGATATCACCTCGCCGCGGTGAGACAACTACTTAAAAACCCCAGAGTCTCGGTATAAAAAAAACAAATTCTCGCCGCGGCAGTATACAAATCCTGTCGCGACGAGAGGCTTTCTACAACGCTTAAACAAGCGTTGTAGAAACCTCGCCGCGGCAACGTATAGTCCATGCCGCGGCGAGGTTAGTTCGTCGCGGCGGGAATATTACCTCGCCGCGGCGAGACAAGTTCCTAAAAAACACAGACTCTCGGTATTAAAAAAATCAAAACCTCGCCGCGGCGAAGTAATATTTTAGCCGCGGCGTAGAGCATTTTCCGCGGCGGGGACTATACGGTGCCGCGGCGAGAATAGTCACGCCGCGGCGAGAAATGTACCTTGCCGCGGCGACGAAGCACTCTACCACCTAATCATTCACTTTTTTTCCAATATTTTACCTGTTCTCCAACTACAAATGATCATTCAATTAAAATTTCTACAATCAATAAAACAAACCAAACTAGTCTTAAACATATAACATCAAGTTTCAAACATATATGAACACACCAAACGAGTCTCAAACAATGGCTGAAGTCTAAAAACACACAAATAAAACACAGTAATCTAGTCATAAACATAAACAAACCAAGCGAGTCTTAAACTGAAACTTAAATTTAAAAAGAGTTTGAAATTTATATGGAAGAGTCGCTGTTGTTGGTTCTTGAAATTTACTCGTCATTCGGTGGTGGTGGTGGTGGGTTCGCCGGATATTGAGGAGGTGCCATATGCGGTGGCCACTGTGGTGGTGGGTACGGATAATCGGAGTACTGAGGATATGGAGGAAATAACACCTGATTCTCTTGGTTGATGTCCCAGCGAGAGTAGAGATCGTTCAATTGGTTGATGTGAGAGGCGCCATACTCCGCTTGTTGGTGCATGTACTGTTGCGTGTGTTGGAACCCGCCGACGAGATAGTTGGAGCAATGAGCAATGTAGTCGATGGTGGCGGGGTCGATTACCGGAGGTGCTGGTAAGCGCAATAGTGGCTCCGCTTCCCCCTCTTCCCCCTCTTCCTCCGCTTCCTCCGCTTCCTCCGCTTGTGCATCCTCCCTAATCTTGTACCGCTCGATAATGGAATCCGTAATAGGCCCCATTGGACTGTTGATCGTATCCCTTTTCGAGCGTGGTACCCCCGCATTTGTACAAAGGCCGGTAATGATCGACGGATATGGCAAACCGTGTCGTTCATTAGTATAGTCGAGTTTCTTCATCCAATTATAGATGAATCGACCGACGTTAATGGAAAGGCCTTTAACAATGCAGAACAACACCTGGATACGATCCTCGTCGAGAGTGGTAAAGTGCTTGATCGGATAGAGACGAGCGCAAACAAAGTAAATCCACGCTTTAGCGATCCTGGTGAGTTGGTCACGCTTGAGTACCCTTTTTCCTTTTTCAGTGACCCAATCCTCTCCCGGAATGCACAACACCCGCGACATCTCCTGATGGCTGCAACTTCTTAGCCATTCTCGATAGCCCTCGTTCTCGAAAGGCACATCTGGGGTCCCAAGAAGATCATTGATAGCTTCGATACTCATATCGATCGGTTTCCCACGGACCGTCACAACATCACCTTGGGAGTCCGGCAAGTTTGCGTAGAATTCGTACACGAAGTTGACGTTCGAATCGAGCTCGGGTACAGCACAGTACCTCCACCAATCATGACCAACTATGCTGTTGCGGATTTGCTTTCCTATATCCGACGTATCGCTTACATTGAATCCTCTCTCATGGATAATGTTACGCGGCAAGATTTTGTCGTAGCGTTCCTCCGCGACCTTGCTAGTAAAGATACTCGAGTTGTATTCCTCTTCGGGAGACTGTTGACGAGGTCGCTTGCCTTTTCCTTTACTCTGACCTCTGGAAGAGCTCGGAGCCTTGGGGACCGCCGTGTTTTTAGTTCGACGCATTTTCAAGCTCCTAGAAAACATAATCATAAACAATTCTACAATTAACATATAACAAATTATATATCAATTCCAAGAATATATATTTAAACATGACAAATTAAAACAATTCCAACAATCACAAATAATTCATAAACAATTCGACCAATCACAAATTCATGAACAATTCGATCAATCGCAAATTCATAAACAATTCAATCTCAACATTAATATACATAACCATTTTAACCACTAACCTATGTAACAATATGTCAAACACAATCCGGACATTTCAATTTAACTCAAATTCTCATACAAATTCATTCATATCAACAAAACCATAATTTCACTAAATTCACTCATTCAAATTCCACTAACCTAAATTCACTCATTCAAATTCCACTAACCTAAACCCTAATTTCTTGTTCTAAAAAGAGAAAATCAAACAAAACCCTAAATTTGTGAATTAAAAAAATCAAACTATATGCAATTCGGGTAAACAACAAGAAATCCATATCAACAACACGAAATTAAATCAATAAACCACCTTAAAAAACTTTTAAAATCATACCTTACAATGACGCGGCAAGAGAGAGAGAGAGAGAGAGAGAGGCGCGAGAGGAAGCACGGCGAGGAGTCGGCGAGAGAAAAATGGCGGCGAGGACAAGGCGAGAGAGAGTTGGCGGCGAGGACAAGGCGACGGCGAGATTTTTGGGCGGCGAGGACGTGGCGAGGGATTTTGGAAGAGAAAAACTAGAAAGATGCGGCCGAAAATGGTTGTCTCGTGTGTGGGTATTGGAAAAAATGAGGAAAAAAACTGAAAACGGCATTTTATAGTGAAAACCTAAAAAACCTTACCGCGGCGAAACTATGTCTTCGCCGCGGCACGTCTGAATCTCGCCGCGGCAAGACAGTTTCTTAAAAAACTGCTTGGCCACGGTATCCAACTCGCCGCGGCGGATAATATTTCTAGCCGCGGCGAGATATCTTCGCCGCGGCGAGATATATACCTCGCCGCGGCGGGTAGTTTCTACAACGCCTTTGTTTAGTGTTGTAGAAACCACCCGCCGCGGCGAGAGAGGAATTTCGCCGCGGCGGATTACATTTTTTAACAACGCTTTTACTGTGCGTTGTAGTAAGTTCTCGCCGCGGCATAAAATACATGGCGCCGCGGCGGGGATTCTACAACGGATTGTTGAAGCGTTGTGGGAAATCTGAAAAACCAGGTTTCTACAACGCTTAATTATATGCGTTGTAGAATCTCAAGTTTCTACAACGCTTAACCATATGCGTTGTAGAAACTTAGTGTTTGTACAACGCTTATCCATAAGCGTTGTAGAAACACCAAGTTTCTACAACGCTTATCCATAAGCGTTGTAGAAACACCAAGTTTCTACAACGCTTGTCATAAGCGTTGTAGAATCCATAGTTTCTACAACGCTTGTCATAAACCTTGTAGAAAGTGGGTTGTATAATCCAACATTTGTAGTAGTGATGAGAAATAATATGCGCATATCAAAATCATGAAAAGTTCAAGCAATTTAAAATAACTGATCACCATTATCGACCTATTATCGTTCTATTTCTTGTTAGAATATATATTAACTGGTTAGATACAATTTTTTAAAATAAAAAAAAAAAAAAAAACTTGAACACAGCTGAAGAATTTATAAGAGCATATCAAAACAAAATAAGATTATACACCATAAAATAATATTTACTAACTTTCATGGTATTGCTCCAAAACAATGATTATCCTCCCCTTCTGGACTCACAAACCTTAAAAGTCTTCGTAAAACACCAACAACCACGAATAAGAATTACCACTAAAAACACAAAGATTGAAAAGATTCTTAGCGCGGGCTAATCGTGTACACATGATGTTATGGAATCAAAATTTCAAAGCACCAAAACACAAAAAATCAGCTCGGCCGCAAAGGAACACGAGAAAGGAGTGAGACGACGACATAACTAAAAAAAATGAGCTGATTTGGCTACTTCTCTCTCTTTGCCTTAAATACAAAAATCCAAACTCATTTGAACTTTTACAAAGGGTCATGTAATTCAACTATTTAATTAGGATCTCTTCAAGACCATCCCGGCTTGAGTTTAAACTTCAATTTGACTCATTATACATTACATTAATTAAAAAATACCTCACTACTCATTCATGAGTTGACATTTAAGCAACCTAATAAAAAAGTTTAAAATGATAAAATAATTTCAGTGTAACTTTGTCATAATTCGCTGCTACAAAGTAGTTTTTAAAAGCGACGCTGATTTTAGAAGCGACCTTTCACTTCTAAGTCAGTCACCGAGATATTAAAACGCGATACCCTAAAATTGAAAATTTTGAAATTAAAACCGACATGTCACTTCTAAATTTGGAGAAAATTTTAAGTGGGTTGAAATTTTCCCTTAGTTTTTTTTTTTTTTTTTTGAGAATTGCACAAAGCTTTCATTAAAAAACGGGTAGAATACCCATCGATACAGACGAATAACATCTTAGACACGACACAGACTTAGATCGGAATGAATCTAACACTAAGTACAGGTGTTCGCTCATATTGTGCATACTTCCGACAAAAGGAAGAATAAAGAGCACACTCAAAATCGAGCACACATTTGGCTCTTTCGATAAACCCATAATGGTTGATGGAAAGATCCAAATGACCGCGGTCCGATGACCATGAAGAAGATGACTCTTCAACCTGCATAGACACGAATCTAACAGGAGATCCACACTGGGATGGTGAAGGACGGCTATTCCGCCTCCAAAAAAACAAAGCAAACATATTACCAAAACCAAGTCTTAAGAAACAGTAAACTAAACAACCAGAAATACAAATGGAAATCAAAAGGAAATCAACTTTGGTATCTCGTGACGACTCACTCAGAACCACCGACGCCAAAAGCAATCCCCGATGGGTGAGCACGAGCCTGTCCCGCTACTCCGAGAGAGAACCCGACCGACCACCGCCTGAGACCACGACCGCCCGAGAGCTCCTCGACGCGCGACCACTGAAGCCCACCCAGAACAGAGAACACGGCGCTTGGACTTCAGAGAAGTTCAGATCTGAGCCTCGTCCCGACTCCAGAGAGGCTCTACAACCGGAATGACATGTCGCTTTTAATCTATGGCTTTTTCTTAATAATCTTCTCTCTTCCCTACTATATTTTTAGAAACTCAAACAAAATAAATGTAACTTATCTCTATCTCTCTCTCTCTCTCTCTCTCTCTCTCTCTCTCTCTCTCTCTCTCTCTCTCTCGGCGCGACCGGAACAGACCTCGCATCCACTATTGCCATCGATCTTGTCCTTTCTACAATGTTCATATCAGTTGGCCGTCCTTGTGTATTTGTAGCTCATTCTAGATAGTCGTAATTCTCTAAACTCCAAATTTTCTTTGGTCATCTAAAAAGGATAGGGTTTCGCAATTTTATTTCAAAAAATTGGCTACGTAAGCCACCTAAACTATAAGAATTGTAAATTAGCCAACCTTTGGTAAATACTTTGTAAATAGCCAACTTGCATACGTGGCAGCCTATTAACTACCTAAAATATATGTTTGGTTGTGTTAAATAAGGCTTTTATTAATTTGTTAATAAGTTTACTTGGCTATTTACAAGAAATTAACCAAAGGTGGGCTATATCTCAATCCACTATATCCGTGTGGCTATATAACTTAATAACCCATTTTATTTTTCACTTTAAAATATTTTATTTAATCTTCAAATTTGAACAAGGAATCAGATATATCGCGCTTCTAAATTTTGCTTCTAATCTTTAGATCCGACAAATGTTGTGTATAAAAGTCAAAATACTGCTTCTAATTCACTTTTAGAAGCGGCATATATCTAAAAAAAAAAATTTTTATACTGGGTGATGATAAACAATCAACTTTATGATTAAAAAAATTCATTTGTTAGATGCATTCGAATTACAATTGTCCATAATGCCGGAGACATATTAAATAAGAAATCACAAACATATACAAATTCAATATTAAATCCGAATTATATTTTTGCATGATGAATAACATATCATTCATAATATTAAAGGACTATTACAAATTTCTACCCTTATAAAGAAAGTTACTTGTGCTCTCTTATAAATCCAAAACGGGAACTAGGGTTCCTACATTTTAGCCATTTTTCTACTTCTCCTCTTGTGAGTTTTGAGTCTCTATCTAGAATGGTGGAGTGAGATAGGATACGCTTGCTTCTCTTGTCTTATTTTTCTTCTATATTTCCGCATCTCTTTATGTGATCTCATCGTTCACCCTAAATCTGCACCAATTTGCTTGCTTGCCAATCAACCATGGCGTTGTGGTTGGATTTTTTGGCTCTTCTCATATGTATGATCCCAACTTATTTCACTGCATACAGTAAAAAATGGTAGAGCTCAAATTTTTTATAAGGGAAATCTTGCAGGACCTCACATTTTGGAGGTCGAATCATGTTGGTGTTTAGGAACATAGTATATCTGGATTTGACGGTGGAGGGTAGCGGGTGGCTTGCCTTTCCGACGTTTGAGTGAATCGCCGCATGGTCGATTTTCTTCTGTTTATTTTTCCCCATTTTTATTGGGTATTTCTATTGAGTTACGTTTGTGATGTTTCTATGTTGTTTCATTTTATTATTGTTAGTTCTTTGTTCACATATTTTTCTTGCGGTCTTTTTTGTTTTGAAGGTGGAGTATCCATCTTTCAGGGTCCTTTATGTTATATATGTTGGATTTTTGGTGGTACTTGTACATGGACGAATTTGTTTGTGGTGTTTTGTTGTTGGTTGTTTGATTCACCCATTAAATTTTAAGAATTATTATGAAAGAGCCATTGGGCTGCTTAAAGTTTGGTGGTGTGTACTATTATTATCTTTACTCATTAGAAATATACACACGATGTGCTATTGATGCGTGTCGTTCTGCGATAAAAAATAAACAAATTTCTTGAATGAATACGAAGTATAGCAGCAAATAAAGATCGAACCCACAAGAACCTAAATTAGTCAAATGACTATTTAATTTCAGGAAAAATAACTATAATACAAAAAATTAGGGGTTTTTAGAAATTGTAAATTTAACAAAGAAAACCAAGTGGCAAAAAGAAACGGTTAAGGTTTCATTCGCTCCTGCAACAATCCTATTCAATCTTGGTTCGACAATACTCACGCAACTCATATGAAATCAGCGTTCACAGAAAATTGACACATGTGGCCAATAATTTCTATAATCCTTTTAATTAGAATTCGAATGAGCTTTATTTGAGTAGGAATGGGCTTTTAACGGAGCTGTACCGTGGTACAGGTTTTCAATATCGTGGTACAACCAGTGAATTTCACTACCGCGCTACAGGCTTGTTGTACCACTGTACAACCACTGTTTTGTTCCTCTTCAATATGGCTGATCCGTTTTCTTCCAAAAAGTTTATATTTAAAATCTAAACTCCCTGGGAATCACCTAAATACACGTAAACACTCAAATCAAAAGATGTTCAATCAAAAACTAAACACTCAAATAATAAGATGTTCAATTACAAACGTGATTTTTAGTGATTATAATGAATAATATGGTAAATAATATCAGCTATCACGCAATCTAGTTTTAAATCCATTAGGTCTTGAGGTCATCTTTGTGAAATCCCAAATTTTAAACTTAATTAAAATGCTTAGATATTTGTGTTCGAGTGACGTTAGTATTTTTTTTTAGTAAAGTAGTAGTGAATGATTTATTTACGTGGTAGTTTTAGAATTTTTAGTTTTTATGTGTGCTTTGGTGTGTTTTTGAATTTTAATATACTCTTTAAAATACAAATTATGGATATATATATATATATATATATATATATTGTATATAAGTTATATATTATAACTTAGTTATATATATATTATATGATTATATATATATTATATATATATTATATATATATATATATATATATATATACTTAAGATTAATTTGTTAAGTTATTATATGTATTATGTACGTATATATAATTATGTTATATACTATATCATATATTATAATATAATATTATACTATACTATACGTAGTAGTCACTAGTGGTCACGTAATACTAAGTGTATATTTATATATAATAAAAGCAATAATTAATATTTTAAGGGTAGAAGTAGATTTATGTTTGGGCTTTTAGAATTTCGGCTTTTAGGGTTTAATCAAATCATATATTTAACATCTATTCCCTTTTTTTTAACGCTTTCTCTTAGTCCCATTTCTTCTGTTTCTCTTTGCATTTGAAATTCGTAGCCCTAGATAGACAACTAAATCAATGAAAAAAATAGGTATGTATTTCTTCTATCTGGTTTAGATTCAATAAAAATAGTTTATTAAAACGCTTACTACGGTTTCAAAAATCGTTATTTTACATCGATTCTTTTTGGAAAAGTTAGGTTTAAATGTCTTATATCCAAATCCTTAATCGAAAAATATTTTTCTGAAATAAAAAAAAATGTCAATTATTTTCAAATTAGTGCGCAGACCTGATTCGCTAGTCTGAGCTATTTTCGATTTTCAGAATTTAAAACATTTACTGTGGATTCAAAAATTATTATTTTGTGTTGATTCTTTTTGAAAACGCTAGTTTCACGTGTCTTCTTTTGTAAAAAAGTAATCGAAAAATATTTTCATGTAATACATAAATTTTTCCGATTATTTTACGATCAGTCCGGAGACCAGTTTTTCACAAGTTTTTAAAGTAAGATGTTATACTTGTCTTATTATTAATAAATAGTTCCCATTTTCTTTTGGCCGTTGTGCATTCACAATAAAGTTCTCAGAATCACGTTTTATAGTTACTGAAATTTTTATAAAAGTTTTACCAGAGTTTTTGTTTTTCCCCGAAACCCTAATAGCTAAGGGTATTTTCGTAATTTCACGTCGAATCTCGTTCGGAAAATTTCCAAAACCTAAAGTATGTCTTGAATCCTTTCCTTAGCTGATATCTGGTAGCATTTAATTCCTATCAAGTTATGAGTCGTTTTAAGCGTCCATTTCCATCGACGATCTATAATCGTAACCTTCGATATCCAAGTGAGAATAATCTCACTGCAACACAGATTAGTACAAAAATAAATTTGATGAACATATTATTTATGAAACGTCTTATATATAGTTGAATATATTTAAGTATGCGTTTTACTATCTGATGGCGTGTTTGTTCTTTTGTGGTTTGATGTTTGAGTGAACTATGATTTGCAAGTTATGTGTTGATGTTATTTATTAGATGTAATTTAAAGTAGTGACTTATGTCTGATAAGCTATGTGGTGTTAAGTTAAAATAGATTTGATAATGTACATGTTTTATTACTTAGTCATGTTTTTGTATGAGCATATGCATTAAAGTTTTTATTTGCATGTCATATCTGTATGTAACGTAATTCTCAAAGTGAAAAGATAAAAATAAGTAAGAGAGTCGTACTGTCTCGAGAGGTATCACGTAGGAGTTTCCCGGGTCGAGGCTCAAATTGGGAAATTTCTCGGGTCAATGACCTAATATGTTTATTAGATAGAGCGAAGTGTGGGACCTTGCAACCCCATATCTTCGTCTCTAAAGTGCGCAATGAAATAGGTACGACTATCCTAGGGGCACTCCGAACTAAAAGTTAATAGAATCAAGAAAAGAAATATCAAGTCACCAATTAGTTTTAAAATACTAATAATCGGTTCATGTATTGCATTACTCATTTTATTTTGTGAGATTTATATTATTCTCGCTGAGCGTAAGCTCATTTCTTTGAAAAAAAATATACGTCTGTGTTGTAGGTAAACAACTTGCAAGGAACTGAGCAGGGCGGACTAGCGGCGTCAATAGCGTGATGGTTGGGTCATGGTTTCCATTCATGAAATAAGTCTTCCGCTACAAGTTATTAATAAATAAAGTTTAAAGTTTTGTTTTCGTTATTAAGAAATACGTATTCCGCTACTAGTCTTTTAGAAATAAATTTTTTAAAGTTTTTATTTTCAATTATTTCAAAGTTATGAAGTTTCAAAGACTTTTCTAATTTGGTTGAGACTTAGAATATAGATTATGTTTTAGTAGTTTTGCCGTTATGTTTAGTTTTAAATTCGTATTTTCAATTTTGGTTAAGTACTTCTCATGAAATGTTCGATATGCAATCTTCATATTTTTTTTCTTAAATTTTTTTGTTTCTTTTTAAGATCTTTAATTTTTGGTTCGCCTTGATTTGATGTGTTTAAAAAAAAAAATTTCCTCCGTGGTACCTAGGATAGCCTAGTGGTAATTCTACACCACCTCCTGTGTGAAGGTCGTGGGTTCAATCCCCACTGCAGCAAAGCTGCCTTCAAAAAAAAAATTTCTCCGAGTTTTCTAAAGAATTTTCTAAAGTTTAAAAAGTAAGATAAGTAAGACGGCTACCCCCTACTCAAGTAACGAACCAATGACCCCATTCGCTATTCGATCGCACGGCTACCCCCTACTCAAGTAAATTAGTAATTTTTTTAATTTTTTTTTTATCTTAGTTGTATTTTTTTTTTACTTAGATGGAAAACTTTCAAGCTGCTCGTCGACAAGGTAGAGGTAGTCCACAAGGCCGAAGTAGAGGAAGAGGCAGAGTTGCCGTTGATGTCCCAGTGCAAGATGCTCATCATGCCGCTCCATTTTCCGCACAACAGGGAGCAACAGAGAATCCCAACGGTCCAGCCCCCGAACCTCATCCAGCGGCCCAACCAGATCTTGCGGTGCTCGTTACTGCATTGCTGAAACGTATCGAAGCTCAAGAAGCGGAGACATAAGAGTTGAGGAACCACCTCCTCCAAGTATATGAAAATGTAGGAGAGGATCAACAAGCACCATCAGCACCTCCTCAAGGCATACCTCAAATGGGCCAAGTTGTTGTGGTTGATGATCTTTTCGAAAGGTTCAGGAGTATAAGAGCTCCAGATTTTGAAGGATCGACTGATCTTTTAGTGGATGTCAGAGATGAAGAAGATCTTCAACTTCATGAATATCTCGTAAATTGAGAAGGTCATATGCACGTCTTTTGTTCTGAAGAAGGATGCACGATACTGGTAGAAGACAGTAGCAGTTAGAAGAGACACACGCGCTATGTCTTGGGATGACTTCATCGAGGAGTTCAACAATAAATACTTCAACATGAGCGCGATGAACACTCAACAAAAGGAGTTTACGGAGTTAAAGCAAGGCACGATGACTGGATTGAAGCTGTGAGGAAGTTCAACCAGCTGGCAAGATTATGCCATCACCTGATTCCACCAATGTTTAAAATATCGCGATATATAAGGGATATATCGACGATATCTCGCTCACGGTGAAGTCTCGGTAAAATTTCTACTATAACATCCAAAATATCGTCCAATATCGGAAAATATAGTCCGAAATTATATTAAAATTAATTAAAATAAAATTTCAACTTTTAATGGGACAAACTTTGGTGCCAGCCCAATACGCAATGAAGCCCGTTTTATGAGCCTCTATGCTTTGATTATCCATACCTGATTCTTCTAGTTTTATAGGGGTTCAATATCTATATTTTCTCATACTTAAGCAATGTGAGACTTTTGCAAAACATGAGATTGTCATGCAAGAGTACTCTTTTTCCCTATTCTTTTGCCACCCAAAAATTCCACACGGTAGTTGCTACTTGTATCTTTCTCTTTTTTTATATATATATATTTTATTTCTTTCTTTTAATTATTTATTATCAATATTTCTTTATGTATATTTTATAATACAAATATATATATATATATATATATCAAGCTTTGAATATATATATATATATATATATATATATATATATGCATATAACTTATCATAATTTTTTATTTTTAAAATATACTAGGATTTGAAGACATATATATTTTGAGTTTTTCAATTATATTTAGTTATAAGATTTTTGTCGATATATCCGTCGGTAATCGATATATCATCGATATATCACCGATATAATCGGTAGTTGGTATTAAAATTGTTATAGAATATCCGTTGATATATCCGTCGATACTCGATATATCCGTAAAATCAGAACCTCGGTATGGATATCGGTGTCGATAATTTAAACATTGGTTCCGACCGTGTCAGAAAGAGTTCGAAGGATAATGGGAATGTTACGACCAGAACTAGCTCTTGCAATTGATAGTGGAAGTCATGCACCATCCACTGTTGCATATTGTCTTGAACGTGCAATGCGTGCTGAAAACCATTTGGCTCAAGTGAAGGAGGAGCGAGACCAGTACATCAAGGCACAGGAAGAAGAGAAGACTCAACGTAGAGGAATATGGAACAATAAGAAGTCCGACCAGCCACCCTTCAATAACAAAGTCGGCAAGGCGCAATATCTCGAGAATGAAAATGGGAAGAAGACGAGCCATCCTGAAAATAGTGGTAATGCCAATTACAAAGTCAAGACAGAAAATGAGTCATTTGCGAAGTGCAACATATGTGGGAAGATGCACCCAGGAGAATGTAAGATTGGAAGTATACTGTGTTACAAGTGCGGTCAGCCAGGACACATCTTCAAAGAATGTCCGAAGTAGAACTTTGAGCAGAACAATCAGAATGGGCGACTCAACTTCTTTCAAGCTGAAATTGAAGGGCTACAAATTTTTCAGGGCCGACTAGAAGCACCACCAGCAACTCAAACACCACCGCCACCTCAAGGTCACATTTACGTCTGCACTAATAGCGATGTCCTAGCCAAAACCTCAAATGCAGTAGCAGGTCATATTCTTTAGTCTATTATGACGTCTTTGAATTGTTTGACTCTCGTGCAATACACTCCTTTATTTTCGTTAGAAAAGTTACGAATTTAAACAATAGTGATAGCTGGACGTACGTTTCGGTGATATTTTATTATCAGAGAACTATATAATAGAAGTGTCGGTAATAATTAGTGGTCAGAAGCTAGGGATCGATTTCATCGTCTTATAGATGAAAGATTTCGATGTTATCTTGAGAATGAGAATAAGACATGAGAACTCAATATTTCGAGGTTTTTCTAGAGGGACTTACTATGTCCGAGTAATAGTTCTTACAGTTCTTCTCGCCGTTCTTGTTAATTTTGGGGACGAAAATTCTAATAAGTATGGGAGATTATGAAATCCTAAATATTAAGCTTAATTAAAAGGCTAAGATATTTGTATTCGAGTGACGTTAGTATTTTTTTTTTTTTTTTTGTGTAGAAAAGTAGTAGTGAATGATTTATTTAAGTGGTAGTTTTTGAAGTTTTAGTTTTTATATGTGCTTTGGTGTGTTTTTGAATTATAATATACTCTTTAAAATACAAATTATGGATATAATATATATATTGTATATAAGTTATATATTATAACTTAGTTATATATATATATATATATATATTATATGATTATATATTATATATATACTTAAGATTAATTTGTTAAGTTATTAGATGTATTATGTACGTATATATAATATATTATATAATATAATATTATACTATATAGAGTAGTCACTAGTGGTCACGTAATACTAAGTGTATGTTTCTATATAATAAAAATAATAATTAATATTTTAAGGGTAGAAGTATGTTTAGGTTTGGGGTTTTAGGTTTTTGGTTTTTAAGGTTTAATCAAACCATATATATAACATCCAATCCTTTTTTTTAACACTTTCTCTCAGTCCCCTGTCTTCCGTTTCTCATTTTCTTCTATCTGGTTCAGATTCAATAAAAATCGCTTCTTAAAATGCTTACTACGGTTTCAAAAATCATTATTTTACATCGATTCTTTTTGAAAAATTTATGTTTAAATGTCTTCTATCGAAATCCTTAATCGAAAAAATATTTTTATGAAATACATAATATTTTGCAATTATTTTCAAATCAATGCGCAGACCTGATTCACTGGTCTGGCCTATTTTCGATTTTCAGACTAAAACGTTTACTATTGATTCAAAAATTATTATTTTTTGTTGATTCTTTTTGGAAACGCTAGTTTTACATGTCTTCTTTTTTAAAAAAAGTAATCGAAAAATATTTTCATGTTATACTTAATAATTTCTTATTATTTTACGATCGATCCGCAGACCAGTTTTTCACAAGTTTTTAAAGTAAGATGTTATACTTGTCTTATTATTAATAAATAGTTCCGATTTTCTTTTGAGCGTGGTGCCTTCACAAAAAGTTCTCAAAATCACGTTTTATAGTTACTGGAATTTTTATAAAAGTTTTACCAGAGTTTTTGTTTTTCCCCGAAACCCTAATAGCCAATGGTATTTTCGTAATTTCACGTTGAATCTCGTTCGGAAAATTTCCAGAACCTAAAGTATGTCTTGAATCCTTTCCTTAGCTGATCCCCGGTAGCATTTTATTTCTATTAGGTTCCGAGTCGTTTTGAGCGTCCATTTCATTCGACGATCTACGATCGTAACCTTCGATATCCATGTGAGAATAATCTAACTGCAACATAGATTAGTTAAAAAATAAATTTGATGAACATATTATTTATGACATGTCTTATATGTAGTTTAATATATTTAAGTATGCGTTTTACTATCTGATGGCGTGTTTGTTCTTTTTGTGGTTTGATATTTGAGTGAGCTATGATTTGCAAGTTATGTGTTGATGCTATTTATTAGATGTAATTTAAAGTGGTGACTTATGTCTGATAAACTATGTGGTGTTAAGTTAAAGTAGATTTGATAATGTACATGTTTTATTACTTAGTCATGTTTTTGTATGAGCATATGCATGAAAGTTTTTATTTGCATGTCATATCTGTATGTAAGGCAATTCTCAAAGTGAAAAGATAAAAATAAGCAAGGGAGTCGTACCGCTTCGAGAGGTACCAATGAGGAGTTTCCCGGGCCGAGGCTCAAATTGGGAAATTTCTCTGGTCGATGACCTAATATGTTTATTAGATAGAGCAAAGTGTGAAACCTTGCAACCCCATATCTTCGTCTCTAAAGTGTGGATTGAAATATGTATGACTACCCTATGGGCACCACCCCGAGCTAAAAGTTAATAAAATCAAGAAAAGAAATATCAAGTTACCAATTAGTTTTAAAATACTAATAACCGGTTCATGTATTGCATTACTCATTTTATTTTGTGAGCTTTATATTATTCTCGCTGAGCGTAAGCTCATTTCTTCGAAAAAAAATATACGTCTGTGTTGTAGGTAAACAGCTTGCAAGGAACTGAGCAAGGCCGACTAGCGGTGTCGGTAGCGAGAGGGTTGCGTCATGGTTTCCATTCACGAAATAAGTCTTCCGCTACAAGTTATTAAGAAATAAAGTTTAAAGTTTTGTTTTCGTTATTAAGAAATACGTCTTCCGCTACAAGTCTTTTAGAAATAAATTTTTTGAAGTTTTTATTTTCAATTATTTCAAAGTTATGAAGTTTCAAAGAGTTTTCTAATTTGGTTGAGACTTAGAATATAGATTATGTTTTAGTATTTTTGCCGCAATGTTTAGTTTTAAATTCGTATTTTCAATTTTGGTTAAGTAATTCTTATGAAATGTTCGATATGCAATCTTCATATTTTTTCTTAAATGTTTTTGTTTCTTTTTAAGATCTTTAAAGTTTTGGTTCGCCTTGATTCGATGTGTTACAAAAAAAAAAAAATTCCTTCAAGTTTTTTAATTTTTTTTTTAAAGTTTAAAAAATAAGATAAGTAGGACGATCCGAAAAATCGGAGCGTCACGATCTTTTTGTTTTCAAATGTGTTTGATGTTTGATGTTTGTACCTTTAGATGTTATCACCATTGTCTAATATAACACGTCTTGCTATTTATAATAATAAATAATAAAAGATGACAAACAATTACTTTTCCTAATTTCTTAACGACATAAAAGTCAATTTCAATTACAATAAATGTCGAAAGTTCTCGATAATAAACAAGATAATATTGATTCACGCACATATTTTTTTAAGAAAAAAAATAATATAAACAATACTTACCTATACAACAAAGAAACACTCTCTCTCTCTCTCTCTCTCTCTCTCTCTCTCAGTAGTATGATTTCGCAATGATACATCTTTTTGTTTAAAGAAAAAATTTTAACAATATTTTACCGAAAAGAATGAATGATGATGCAAATTATTCCACACGCCTTTGATCAAAGATGTTTTTGTTACGGTGTTTGACATAAAAAAAAATGCATCAATTATTATCAAAATCTAAAAAAAACACACTTATTCCAATGTAATTGATGAAAATAAATAGTACGAAAATTTAATTATATGACATTGCAAACTAAAAAAGGGACTTCGCTAAATTCATTTACATGTAAAAATATATCAAAGTTAAAAAAAAAATCATATTACAGCTCAAAAATTTATATATCATCCTCTTTCACATTTATATTTGAAGTTTTATACTTGAAAAAATTTACTTTCATTTTTTTTACATTTTACCCCCCTAATTTTAATTTTTCTACAATAACTTAAAAAAGTCATCCATCGATAAAGTTGGACTTCTAGGGGGATGCAGTGTGCATCATGCATAGATTGTGCTTTGTTTGTTTCTTCTTTTCCTTCCCAATGCCTTTTTATTGAATTTTCACCCATACCCTTTTGTGGTCCCGCGTCGACGTTTGCCAGCTAAGACTCCCCCAAAATCTATCTTCAAATTTTAACATATATCTTCCTATATTTCGTAATAATATGTATATATTATATTCCCAATCCCAAGTGGAAAATGGGTGAAGTCCCCAAACCATTCTCGTGGCTCTCGTCGCTCCACGTGTGAGACTCCCACTCGTCAGCACCAAGATTTTCTTCCCCTCTGACTCCCTTACATAGGGAAAGAAAAATAGGAAGAAAGAAAGAAAGGAAATTAAGATTGAGATCCCAATTCTCTCTCTCTCCCTCTCTCTCTAATAAGTAATAACACAAAAAAAAATAATAATAATTAAGAAAATGGGAATCATGGGGAAGCCGTGCGACTCGTGCCAGTCGGCGGCGGCGGCGCTGTTCTGCCGAGCGGACGCGGCGTTCCTGTGCGTGGCGTGCGACGCGCGGATCCACTGCGCTAACAGAGTGGCGTCGCGTCACGAGCGCGTGTGGCTGTGCGAGGTCTGCGAGCAGGCTCCGGCCGCCGTGACCTGCAAGGCCGACGCGGCGTCGCTCTGCGTTTCGTGCGACTCCGACATCCACTCCGCCAACCCACTCGCCAGCCGCCACGAGCGCGTCCCCGTCCAGCCCTTCTTCGACCACCCCTCCGCCGCCGTCAACTTTTCCTGGGCCCACACTTTCCCGCCGAAACCAGACGAGCCGGTGATCATCAAATCCGCCGCCGAGAGCCACCTCGTCTTCTCGGAAATGGACTCGTTCCTCGACTTCGACTACCCGGCCTCCGCCGACAGCGTCGTTCCGGTCAAAGTCAAGCACGCTCATGATTCCCCATCTCCTCCGGCGATCCACCACCCCGAGGATTGCTTCCACGTCGAGTTTTCTCGGTCAAAGCTATCATCTTTCTCTTACGCCGCGGCTCCGCCTCAGTGTCTCAGCCACAGCGTGAGTGAAATTGCAATAATCAAACACTTTTTCAAGTCTAGTATTTCATAAATAATTGCTATTTCATGGGACACTTAAAAAAAGCTATTTTCATAATAAATATTTTAAACTCGGTGTTAATAGAAGCAAATTTGTGTTCATTCATTCAGGTATCGTCTTCTTCGCTTGACGTTGGAGTGGTTCCGGACAGAAACTCGGTGTCGGAGATCTCGTTCGCGTTCGGGAGAGTCGGCGGCGATCCGGTCCCGACTGTTCCGGCGTCGTCGTCTTCGACGATGACGACGACTCCGGCGACGATCTCGCCGCCGGCGACGCAGCTCTGCGGGTTGGACAGAGAGGCTAGGGTTTTGAGGTACAGAGAGAAGAGGAAGAACCGGAAGTTCGAGAAGACGATCCGATACGCTTCGAGGAAGGCTTACGCCGAGACGCGTCCGAGGATCAAGGGACGGTTCGCGAAGAGGACCGACGCAGAGACTGAGAGCTACAACGACGGCGAGTTCGTCGACCACATCTACGGCGGCTCGGCTTTCTTGTCCGAAGCTCAATACGGCGTCGTTCCGTCGTTTTGACCCGCGCAAAGGTCTAGCCACTAAACAAGGGCTTTTTTTTTTTTTTGGTTTGGCAAATGAAATCCTGTACTTTAATCTGATTATTTTCTTTTTGAGAATGATCGTACGGTACTGGTTGATTTAATGATCATGTCAAATCATGATAATATGTTGTTTCTGTGAAAAAACAAAAACGTTACTACGTGATGTCGTTTTTTATGTTCTGATCGTAGAGGTCCTTGCCGTCCGTTTACAGGATCGTATACCTGAAAAATATTCGCTGCTCTTAGTAGTTTTTATTCTTATTATTATTTGACTTTTTTTTTTCTTTTTCAAGGAAAGGTATAACTCTGTGTCCTTATAATGCAAGTAAACTCTTAATTTCTGATTTTTTTTTCAACATAATTTTTTATTTCTGGTTTAAATATTCTGTTTAAAAGAAATATATTTAAACCATAAATTAAAATGTTTTGTTAAATGGAAGTATTAAAATACCAGCTTTCACATGTACTAACATTAGAAAAGGGTACCCTGCACATTATTTGAAAAACAAATAAATTAATATGAATAAATTTAATAAAGAAAAATTACACTAGATAATCCAAGTGAAACGTTAGAATTGTTAAATAGCCAACGCTTCAATATTTTTTTTTATTTAAATAGCCAATTTTAATTATGTGATCATTAAACCAATTGTTTACATTAATTTTGACATTTTCTATTTTTAATTGAAAGATTTATCAAATAATTACAATTACTGTCAATGTTTAAACACATCTCTCTAATTAGAATCTATTTGAAGAAAGAGTGGTAGCCAAATAAATAGTCAATTCTCACTTATTCTCTCTCTATCTCTGTCTCGGGCGTACTTCAAGCAATCCCAATTCCAAATCATCTATCGATCTCACCCGCTAGACCCACGACCGATTCTCGATCCCAAAGTCGACAACGCACATGGCTATCTTTGACGGTTCTTCTGAGTCACTGACCTAGTCACGCGTCTTCGACGACTCTGCGGCGGAAGAATCAGAATCGGTGGCTCCACTATCGATGGAGGGGGTTGTTCGACGGTGGAGACGGATTTAGAAGATTAGTGATGGAGGCGATAATCGTCGGCCAGAGAGGGAGAAAAGGACCATAGATAACATTTGACCTAGTACGACACTCGCTTCTTCACCATTGTTCGAGTTTCGAATTTTGGTGTTTCACTTTCTTCTCTTTCTTTTCTCTCTTTACTTTCTATTAGTGTCAATTTGACGAGCGGGCACGAGGATAAGCTTCCATAGACAATCTGATAAACCTAAGTCTCAAATACATGTTAATTCATTCAGTGTTACTTCGTGTTAATTTGTTCGGTGTTAATTCGTTCATTGTTAATTCATGTTAATTCGTTCAATGTTATTTCGTTCAATTTATATATATATATATATATATATATATATATATATATGAAGTTTTTATGTGTATCATCGAACGAGTTTTTGTTCTTCTGCACAAGGTTTGAAGATTTCAAAGTTCGTTTTTTTTTCCTTTGATTTCGTATTGAATAGACTTACCGTGTATATGTGGGTATAATATCTACGTTCCACTTGAAATCTGTTTGATTTCAACTTTATTCTTTTATTTAAATCAATATATTGTCTATTGAATGGAGGGTATAATAGACTGATCAGGTTGGTTAATGTGATTTATTGGGTGGTTCGCAAAATAAACCAAACGTTGGCTAATTTGTCAAAATTAAGTTTCTGATCGTCTAATTTACTCAAGCGTCCTTAAATAAATTAAATTAAATATTATCAATTAATGATATTACTAATTTTTTTAGTATACCATTTGTAATTAATATTTTTTTAGCGAATTGGTTTTTTCAATGACTCAAACTCATCTTAAAAAACGACTAGGTGTGCATTACGAACTAAATTAGTCCCCTCTTATTGATTTGTAATCAATTAGAAGGCGGATTATTCTCACATTTTACTTTTATAAATAACAAAGTGTAACACAATGATCAAATATTTTTTCATTTTCTCCTAGCATATCTTATTACAACTTTATGTTATTTCGTTATGAAATTTTGTTTAGTCAGAGACAAGATATTGCACACAATGTAGAGCTAATGTATACCATAATCTGGTCCGATGCAATAGGTGGAAAATATAAAAGTAGTGCGTAAAGTAAATTACACAAACCATGGTAACCCGGTTATGCAACACCACCTACTCTTGGGGGCAATTTGCCAAGTGGAATGAAAATTCACTATATGAAAAGTAATCAATAGAACACAATGGTCTTATACGAACGATCTCGTTCTTAAGGCCCTTTTTCCTACTACTATCCATGAATTTTAACTCAGGCTCCCATTGAATCTGAGATCCCTTCACTTCTACTCTCAAACACTCTCCCATGTGTTTGGTAATCTTCAATTTCAACGCTCGCGAATACTTAATCACGAAATCACAAAAATGACACAACACTCTAACGCTCAATGAATATGAAATAACGGCTAGCTAGAGAGTTATACTGCACACACCACACAAAATAGTTTCTCAGTCCGCCGATCGTGCACGTCTAAAAACTCTAATTGTGTAAATACATGCATTGAGACTACGAAGGGCAGAACCTTTCCTTTTTATAGTATTCAACACCTCTAGAAGTAAAAATAAGGTTTCCTTATCCATTCACGCGGAGAAAATATATGTAGAAGGTCTTCTGCAAATCATTCTGAGAAAACAGGAAACTTGCCAGAAATACAGTTCTTCATACACTGGCCAAGATGTCTCAACATATCCTATACCATGTTGCAAGACATCCTGCCAAACAGACTTGCACTAAAAAAATAAGGCAATAACACAAGTAACAACAAATTTCTGTCTGGCTATTTTTTCGGCAAGCACTTCCAGAGTAGTACTCATCATACAAAGTCTCATTAAAAAATAAATGGACACTCCATCAAGTGACTAGAAATTAAAAAGTCAAAATAAATGACGATAAAGTACCTCTCCCCCTGATTGCCTAAAAAACAATCCAAAGTCAAGGATCAACCAAAACAGAAGGAGACACAAGTCTGATAAATATACAAAGGACTGAAATAAACAACAAAAATAACCAGAATCTGGAACAAAGAAGTCTGAACATACATACTAGAAGCAAAAAGGCTGATCAACATAATGCGGCCAAGCAACAGAGTCTAAAATAATACAGACCATCAACAAATATCTGGAGAGAAAAAGGAGCACACCAATAAACACAATATCCATATAGATTACAGACAAGAAAGAAATCAAATTCTTGGAGAAAGATAGCTAGAAGTACCATCACTATCACCTTTAGAATCAACGGATGTGCCTGAGCCTTCAACTTCTTCATCTTCAGCTTCTTCATTAGAAGCAGCATTGGGTTCCTCAACATGAGGGCCATGCTTGTAGGAGGAGGCACCATCAGTGAGATCAACATGGGTCATGGCATTAATCAATCCTTCATAGGCTTCTTTCGGCGAGATTAGGTGCTGATAATCTCTTGCAGAGCAGATACTTCTTGAATAAGAGGTCTCATAATATCACTACGCACAGACCCAGAAAAATGGGCCACATCAAGAGTACCATCACCAGTGCTAAAAGATGTCCCAGCAGAAGGCCTGAAAATGTAACAAGCATGTTTCCCTTCAAACATCTTGTGAATGAAAGCAAAGTTTCTAGGAACCACTCCAACATCGTCATCAATACGCAAAATGTGCTTCTTCTGAGATAGAAGGATAAAAATCTTATGAGCATTCTCAAACAACTCCTTTTCAGGAAAGATCTTTCGGTCATACACAAAGTTCCACTTGGTTACATTCTTTTCAGCATAGAAGGACACATTGTCGAGTGGAACAGATGGAACATTCTTTGGAAGCTTATTCCCAGCAATGGAATGCTTCCCAGTTTTAGAGCGCTTGGCAGCACTCTCTTCTTCTTCTTCCTCTTCTCAAATGTCGCGCAACACTCTCTTCTTCTTCTTCCTCTTCTCAAATGTCGCCTAGGATGGCGACAACATCTTGCTCAACATCTTTCTACACAATAGGTTTCTTCTTCATGAACTTTATTTTGTTCAAACCCATCTTATCTTTTTTTCTTCTCCTTCTTCTCCACGACCTTCTTCTTTCCTTTCTCAGTCTTCTTCGTCTTTTTACTCTTCACGAAGGACGAAAGCAAACTATAATCCTGGGGAACACTCTTCCTTTTCTTGGAAGAATGCTTGCCTGAGGGAGCCTCAACACTTCTTTCTGCAACAACTCTCTTTGACGCAGAAGCAACATGTTTAGAATGAGCGAGGGCATCCTTCTCGAGATCAAGAGCAGCAGGCTAGTCTGGGATCTCATTAGGATGATCAACTAAAACTTTGGACAAATCAAGAATGCCATCAATAGCATTAACACAAGGGGGATTAGAGGAATCTAAGAGAGCTTCTAAATTATCATAATCCTTAGGCACATCCTTAGTATCATTAGCCATAATTTCAGTATTTTCTTCAACACATACATCATCATCCCTATTCTCTACATTATTCTCAACAATAGCATCAAAATTATAGACATTATGAGCATGAATACCTTGAACCATCTCATGGGAATCTTCAATATGAGATATGGTTGAATGATCCTTGGTGGGAGATAAGGCGGCTCTCTTCTTCATTCGACGGAGAGGAAGGCACAATTTCCTCATCGGAGGAATTGCTGGAGGTCACATTGCCGGTAATATCAGCCATGGACAAGCCAACATTCCTTGGCGCGAGTTTCCTGGCGGTTTTTCAAGCAATGATATTTTCCTTGTGAGTGGGACACCTCCCAAAGGGAATTCCTCCGACATGACCATCGGCACTCCCCCCAGAAGTCATACCACATGACACAAACATAATGTTTGTTTTTCTCGGACTCCATGACTTCTTTCGCGACACTTTTCTTCTTCGAAGCATTCTTCACATGAACAAAGGTTCTACCATTGCTTCTCGTTTCCACCATTCTTAATTCACATGACAGGGAGAGAAATCCTAAAACACACGACCACATAATGTCACAGACACAAAATTGACAGCGAGCGGAAGCATAAATTTGGGAATTTTAGAACTGTGAAACTTCAAACAAGAGGAAACTGCATTAAACTTCGTCAAGAAATAAACTGTCTCTCGCGTAAGCTGACAGGCAATAGAGCTCAAAACAATGGCGTAAAGGAAGTTGGGCCAACTAGCAACACATGCCTAAATCAAAAGGAGAAACCGCATATAAATCGGCAATAATGTCGAATGGGCCAACCAGAACACTGGGCCCATGAGAGAATTCAAGAAATAATTGAAACGATGCCGTATAATCGAATGGGCCAATCAGATAAATGGGCCCATGAACAGAAATACTGGCTTAGAACCAGTAATTGCTATAAACTCATCAAGCAGAGGCATAGAGCAGAACGAAGAGTCTCAAACTGATTAGCATCAAGAGTTTTGGTGAAGATATCAGTAATTTGTTTCTTTGTAGGAGCATGCTCACGACTTATCTTCTCACGAAATAAAGTGGTGACAAATATCTATGTGCTTTTGTCCTACTGTGTTGTACAAGATTCTTTGAAATATTAATGACACTCATATTTTTGCAATATAATATCATGACATCTTGAGGAATATCATACTCAGCAAGATTCTGTTTCATCCACAAGAGTTGAGTGTAGCTACTTCATGCAGCAATATAATTATGCCTCTACAGTACACATGGAGACACAAATTTGTTTCTTGCGAAACCAACTAGAGTGGAGTTGGTATAAAAGGAATACAAAATGCCATAATCAACAATACCATTAATGTACTTTATGATGTGTATAACGTGAGTAAGGTGACTAACATTGGAGTTTGCTTGATAACGAGCTCAAACACCATCAACAAAAGTTATGTCAGGCCAGTTGGCGGTGAGGTTAAACAAGCTTTCGATCATACTCGTGTACATGCTTTGGTCAACAGCAACTCCATTCTCATCTTTAGAGAGCTTGACATGAGTAACAACCGGAGTACGCTTGTGACTAGCATTTTCAAGCCAAACTGGTATACAATGTTTTCATGTACTTGCTTTGAGAGATATAGATCTCATCCTCCATTTGCTTGATCTAAAAGCTGAGGAAATAGCTAAGTTCTTCAACCATGCTCATTTCAAATTTAGCTTGCATATGTTGGGTAAAATGGTCCACAATCTTGGCAGACATCCCTCCGAACACTATGTCATCAACATAGATTTGGACAATCATAAAACTTCGTCATTTCACAAATAGAGTCTTGTCAACTCCCCCGCACACATAACCATTCTAAACAAGAAATTAAGTGAATTTTTTTTTACCAAACGTGAGGGGCTTGCTTGATGCCATAAATAGCTTTTTTGAGCTTATACACACGAGTTGGGAGCTTGGGGTCAAAAAACCTTTTTTTGTTGTTCAACTAAGAATTCTTCATTCAGGTACCCATTAAGGAAGACACTCTTCACATCCATCTGATAAAGTTTTAAGTGAAGATGATAAGAGATGCCCAACAACAATTTGATAGCTTCAAGGCGTGCAACTGGAGCAAACGTTTCATCAAAGTCTTCTAATTCGACCTGAGTATAACCCTGAGCAACAAGGCGAGCCTTATTCCGAGTTACTTGCTCCATATTCTTAAAAATCCACTTCGTACCAATGATATTCACGTAGTCAGGTCTTGGGTACCATTCAGGCCTTCAGCGATTTCTTGCATGGCATTGACCCAGAATTCATCGTTCACAGCTTCATCTTCCAGTACCTGACATGATATTTTCTTCGTGTTCAAATACATTCACTCAGATCGGCAATCACACCATCAACAAGATGATTCTTCTGAACCCTGGGCTTTTTCTTTCTGTGACATCTTCCTCTTCTTTATATGAACCAACCTGATCAGTAGATTCATGTTTGCTAGTGACACTGTCATTAACATTGTCTGACATATCTTTCCTCACATCAGTACTAGTAAGAGGACTATCATCCTCATCATCTGAACTAACAATCTCAGCAGGGTTGTCATTGATCACCACATTAATAGACTCCATCATAGTTTAGTGTGCTTATTAATGACATGATAAACACAACTACTTTTAGAATATCCAAGAAAAATACCTTCAATGCTCTTAGTATCAAGCTTTTTTCACTGGTCACGATTAACAATAATTAGCAGATAAAGCCAAAAATGTGAAAATAACGGACATTGAGCTTTCTCCCTGTCCAGATTTTATAACAAGTGGTAGTAGTACCTGGATGAATAGTCACTCTATTATGAATATGGCAAGTAGTGTTAAGTGTTTCAGCCCAAAAAATGCAGTTTGAGGCCTTTAGCTATAATCATAATTCTAACGATTTCTTGCAGCGTGCGATTTTCTCTCCACAATACCATTCTACTGGGGACTAATGGGAGTAGAAAATTTATGAGAGATGCCTTTAGAGTTATAGAACAAGGAGAAGCTGGAATTCTCAAACTCCCTTCCATGATCACTTAGAATCCTAACAACCTCCCCTATAGTTTCACCTTTTTCACATTGCAACAGGTGACAAAGGGCTTCAAACATAGCTAACATGCCAGAATTTTCACGAATACATTCAACCTAAGTATACCTAGAGTAGTCATCAACACAGACAAAGATATATTTCTTCCATCCAAGACTTTCCACCTGCATTTGGCCTATAAGATCCATGTGGAGTAACTCAAGAATAAGGGAGGTAGTGAAATGTTGCACTATCTTGTGCGATGTCTTGACGTGTTTTTTACTTGACAATCACCGTCGATTTTTCCTTCCTCGGTCTTGAGCTCATGGATGCCCACAATAGCCTTCTCATAGATGATCCAAACTTCTGGTGCAACAACTTGGTTTCTTTAACCTTTGAGATAGACAAGATTGATTCAAGGAATCTTTGGCGGGGGACCACATATAGCAATTATCAGAGGAATTGAATCCCTTCATTAGCTCAACGTACATCCATCACGAGTAAAGTTAGTAAGCAATTCTTGATCACATAGTTGACTAATACTTATAAGATTAGCAGTAAGCTCATCAACCAGCAAAATATCTTCCAAACAAGAGAGATCAGGGTAGTTAGGCTGACCTTTACCAATGATTTTACCTTTACCACCATCATCAAAAGTTACATAGCAATTGTAGTAAGGCTTTAGATTGACAAGAAAGAATTTCACACCGTTCATGTGGCGAGACCATAAACTATCAAAATAACAATCTTCAGTGGATGAAGCATAAAGAGATGTGTAGGCAATGTTAGCCCGATGATCAACTTTAGTTCTCCAAACTCAGTGTTAGGACACTGGATATTTTGACTCTTATGGGAGAATTGAGGACAGTGAAGATTCCTCTCATAGAGACGATATCAAAATGGACAAATATGACTACGATGGCTACAATAATGGAATATTTAATGAGGTCTATTGACTAGAGACCTCATCGATCTAATAACAGGCTGTTGTTGAAATTTGCATTGATGCATGCCAGCTTCAGATGTCTAAGGCATCTTGGGAGGCATCTGTCCGGTTCCCTTCTGAGTGGGAGGAGAAAAAGTGGTCTTCGAGTTAAAACCACCGTGAATGTAGCCAAGCCCTTTCATGTTCTTTGGAGGCTTGCGAATAGTGATAATCTTATCAAGATTATCAGTCCCAGAGTTTAGCATTCTCACAGACTAAGTCATCTTCTCAAGCTCAAAGTTCACACTATTCACTTCACGCTTCAAGTCACGTATAGTCTCCATCAATCTAGTCTTTTCCTCCGTGATGGACACAATCATCCCTTTCTGATTCTCTAGAACCTGTGATTCTTCAATCCACTTATAGTAAGGAACTTTGTAAGTATCAGTAAGAACTTTATCAGAAAGTTCATCATCATCAGAAGCAAAAATACGAATATCAACAGAAGAACTAGCAACAACAATGAAATCAACATAGACATTATCAGGCTGTAAAGGCATTGCTTATCTAATCAGATTCACCATCATCATCCGACTCATCATTAGAAAGAGCAGTAGTGTAGCCTCTTTTATGCTTCATCATAAAGTTTGGAGATTCTACCTGAATATGTCTAAACTGCTCACAGACACTGAATCCCGTTGGATCTGATATAATTATTGAAGTTGGATCTATCACCGTCACGTCTACTTCGCTTGAAATTTCCTCATTTTTGAAATTGTTATTGTGGTTGATTGTATCTGACAACATGAGAGACCTTTCTACCAATCCTTTGCTCAAGCCTCCCCATCACCCAGTCAAAAATTTGGACAAGTCACTAACATCGTTATCAGCTTCATAGTATACCGGCTCCCTGTGATCAGTAATAGAGTTTTTGAGAGCCACCATCTTATTCTTATTCTCGGGTTTAGGAATAGAAAGTTCATAGGTCATGTGGAATCACCTCATCAACTTTCACTTAAGACAGATCATGCACTTCTTCGATGACAGTAATCTTCATACCAAATCTTTCAGGGAACGCTCTCAAAATCTTCCGGACAAGATTCTAATCATTCATAGGGACTCCAAGAGAAAATTACTCATTAGCAACATCTCGGATGCAAATATTGAATTCAGAGATGGTCTCTTCTTCAAGCATATTCATGGCCTCAAATTTGGTGGTGAAAAGCTAGAGTCTCTGGCTACACACTTTAGAGGTTCCTTCATGAGCAAATTCTAGGATCTTTCATGCCTCATGGGCGCTCTTACATGTATTGATGAGCCTGGAAATATTATTGTCAACAGCGTTGTAAAGAGCATTGAGAGCACGTGAAATCCATCTTAGCTTCATCTTCTTCAGCATCCCAGTATTTCTCATCTTTAAAGGAGACCACCAGACCAACATCATCTTTGGTAGTGAGAGGAGACCACCCATTAATAATAGCTTTTCAATTTTTGTTGTCAGCAGACTGGAGAAAGGCATAACATGCGAGCTTTTCAATAGTCATAATTCATTCTGTCAAGTATTGGTGGATGATTAACAGATCCGCCTTCCCGGGTATTGTCCATCACAAACAGAAATGGTCAATAACACAAGCGACACATCTTAAGCTTTGGGTGCCCGCTCTGATACCAATTGAAATTTTGTTTATTCAGAGATAAGATGTCACACATAATGTAGAGCCAATGCATGCGACAATTTGTTCTAATGCAATATATGGAAAATATAAAAGTAGTACGTAAAGTAAATGGCACAAACAATGGTAACCTAATTCGGTGCAATGTCACCTACTCACGGGGGAAGTTTACCTAGTGGAAAGAAAATTCATTATAGGAAAAGTAGTCAATAGTACACAATGGTCTTATATGAACGATCCCTGTCGCAATGCCCTTTTCCTATTACGACCCGTGAATTTTAACTCAGGCTCCCCCTAAATCTGAGATCCTTTCCATTCCACTCCCAAACACACTCCTAAGTTTTTGGTAATCTTGAATGTCAATGCTCGTGAATACTTAATCATAAAATCACAAAACTGACACAACACTGTAACGCTCAAGGAATCTGAAATGACGTATAGCTAGAGAGTTACATCACATACACCACACAAAAAAGTTTCTCAGTCCGCCGATCATGCACGTCTAAGAACCATAATTTGTGTGAATGAATGCATCGAGACTACAAAGGGAAATTTTTTTTTCCTTTTGATTGTAGTCAACACCTCTAGAAGTCAAAATAGGGTTTTTTTACCCATTCACGCAGAGAAAATATATGTAGAAAGTCTTCCGCGAATCATTCTGGCGAAACAGTAAACTTGCCAAAAATACAATCTTGAACACAGTGGTCAAGATGTCTCAACATATCGATGAGCATGTTGCAAGACATCTTGCCGAACAAACTTACACTAAAAAATAAGCCAACAACACACATAGCAACAATGACTCTGAATTTAACCGAAGAATTAGAATATGTTTAATTAGTTAATTGGCAACAAGCTGAAAAGTTGAATTTATTTAATTTTGAGAAACTGAATAAAAAACGTAACTTAGTGCAAAATCTAGTTTATTTTTCATTAAATTTTTAAATAGTCAAAATATGATTTTGAGTATATCATATGATGATATGAAATTTATATCTATAATTTAGATATTATTAAGATTTAAGATTTAATTGTTGATATTACACATGTCATTTTCCTCTTAGTCTAGAGCTAATTAATAAGGAGAAAAAAATGTAAAATTGTGATTGGTTATTGAAAACATAACACGGATTCAAGCTTGACCGTATATGCCTTATGTGGCAAAGAGGTTTTGTCCAAGAGTTTAAAATATACACATTTATTTGTTGGATTTCATTGCGTGAGAATTAGACGTGTGCCTTAATCTTATTGGTTAATTTCAAATAACTTGAAATTTTAAATTTGGCCGTGTAATAAATGAAGGAGGGGTTGATTTTCTGTTAAGAAGAGGTGTTTGGCTCTGACTCCATAATTGATCGATCAAAATTCACCAAGTGTGTCTTTAAATTGGATATATGTAGAAGGTCTGCCGCAAATCATTTTGACGAAATATGAAACTTGTCATAAATACAATTTTGCACAAAGTGACCAAAATATGTTAATATATCTTAGAGCATAATGCAAGACCTTTTATTAAACATACTGACTTCATAGATTTGCATGATTCCGCTACGTATTCACCGTATGAATCCTACGGATAAGCTACGGTGAATTTGATCAATCATTTTTTCTGTCGTTAAGGCGGAAATAGAAACAACTTCAGAAACGAAGGAGACTAAACATGAACAAGAGGATTCTTTATTGAACATTCAAAAGCGGATGATGAATATCCTTTTAGTCTCCACAAAAATTATGATTTATTTTTATTATCAAAAAGTGGCAACACTTTATAATGAAAACTAAAAAAATAAAAATAAAAAGCCATTTTTATAATTTATTGTAAACTGTAACGAAACTGGAAAGAGAGGGACATAGAATAATTTTGAATATTTAATCGATCAAATCATATTATTAAATAGTGAGGGGTCCCGCTAAAAGGAATTGTTTTAGCGTCACAGTGTAACGTAAACTGTTTTTTTACTTTTCTTTTCATGTTCCACTATATTATCCTTCTTTGATGTCTTTGGAATTTTTTTTTTCCAGGTGGTAAGAAATCATCATTTTCCTATATTAGATTTTTTGCATTTTGTTTTTGTTCTTACTTTAAATATTAAATGATTTACAAATTAATAAACGACTGAACATGTTATAATATTCTCTAAAATTTAGTCATATGTAAAGTAGGTTACATTTTTCATCAACTTTTTGATGAAAAGTTAAACATCAATATCAAATTATTTAATTAAGAGATGACTCATTGAGAAGCTCTATCTAATAATTAAAAATTATGTATGAGTTAGACTATATTTTTTAGTATTTAAATAATTAGGCAATGATTAAATTGTGAGTAATCATAAATTAAAATTATGGGTAATCATAAAATTATTTCAAACAGATTTTTTTTTTATATATTATTATTATTATTATCATTCCTCTTGACACAACTTGATCGAAAAAGGTCCTACCTTGGTGCAAAGAAGCTCGAATGCTACGATACCTGTTGAGGCATTTTGCTGTTTTCTTGGCCATAAATGAGTCGCCAATCGCTCTCCAAATGATTTTTATTGTTTTTCCTATCTTATCAAATAATGGTAATAACATACATGTCTCCATTTGGTGGGATCTGATTTGTTCCTTTGTTCATAACTTGGTATTATAGCTCTTGGTGGTGCCAAGTTTTGGATTTGCATGTTTTGTTTATTTGATTCTGATAGCAATGCAACTTTAGGATAAAAATTTACTGCTTATGCATCATCTTAATCTCCTAAAGATAATGAATGAGAGCAAACTAATAAAACTATTTCGCTGGTAATAATTGCGAAGAAATAATTAATTAGGAAATGAAAGTTAGGCAGTACTAATTAGCAGTCGATTATGACGTGGAAGTTAGCCATTGTCTAGGTAATTATTTTGAGCTATAAACTAATTTAGTTATTATCCATGTCCGGAGTCCAAACCAGATATTAGGTTCCTAGGGATTTTTTTTTTTTTTTTTAATTGGAAGATTCCTAAGGGAGAATTGTGTTTGTTATTTTACATTTTCGGCAGGGTTTGTATGAGCAAGACCAATGTATGAAAACCGTGGAGATTTTAAAAAAAAAAAAATCGATGGTAAATCGTTTAAAAAAAGGGTTATAGAGATTTTGTTTACAGACCCTTTCAATTTTACGATGTATCAATGGTATACAACGTACATTTGACCCACTATACATGAGATTATTGACCATAAAAAAAAAAAAAAAAAAAAAAAAGCTACGCGGCATTTGATGCATAAAAACTAGGCACGAAAGTAGATTGGTAAAATTTACTACACATTTTGACCGTGTTTTAATTGATTAAAATTTATCGATCTCTCAATTTTTTTAAGTACTAAAGCTCTTCATTTTTCATCTACCTCTATATCTGCATTAACAACGGTCAAGTAGAACATATATATATCTTCATTTTCACCGTGTTTTAATTGATTAAAATTAATCGATGACTTAATTTTTTTGAAGTACTAAAGCTCTTCATTTTTCATCTACCGGTCAAGTACAACATATATATATATATATATATATATATATATATATATATATGTCGTTTCAAACTGATTAATTGGCAAAATATATTTTCAACAAACTAGTTCAAGGTACAGTTTTAAAATTTTTTGACACTGCAATTAAAATTTTGACGTTGAATAATACTAGGACAAATAACACTTTCGAATGCGACTTTTGTCGCATCCAATAGTCAAAATGTCGCATCCAATAGTCAAAATGGATGCGACATTGGATGCGACTTTTGGAGATTGGGAATAGATGGAAACACCTAATGGATTGAAGACCATATCAACAGGTCTTCTATCTTGCAAATAAGGCATATCTTGTCTAGGAATTTTTTTTTTGAGATTCGCAAAGCAACGTACACTTTTAATTTTAAAGAGAGGGGCCCCCATCGTCTAGCGGTTCAGGACATCTCTCTTTCTCCGCATCTGATGATCTTGGATGCGACTAGTCGCATCCAAAAGTCCATATTTTTGGATGCCACTAGTCGCATCCATTATCGCATAAAAAACTATTGCGGGATACCATATTTGGCGGGATATTAGACTATTGGATCCGACAAGTCGCATCCAATTCCGATCCCCCCATAACGCGAGAATGTTTGGATGTGACTAGTCGCATCCAATAGTCTTTCCCGCGTTGTGGCGGGCAGAGTATTGGATGCGACTTGTCGATCTAGAAATATCAGACATATCCCTTCATTTTAATATAAATGACATATACCTCCCCTAAAAATGTTATATTATAAATATCACCATTTTTCGTTTATTTAAAAAAAAATGAACTCCCCAAAATACCCTTAATGAAATATTTTTTATTTTCTATTCCATATACAAAAAAAAATGAATCAAAAAATTTCTTTAAAAAAAGTTAAGGATTTTTTTTATAAAGAGAGATTTTGATTTTTTTTTAATAAAATAGTAAATAAATATTTATTCTATTAAGGGTATTTTGGGGAGTTCAAATTATTATTTTGTAAAAAATAAACGAAAAAGGTGAAATTTGTAATATAACATTTTTTTAGGGGAGGTATATATCATTTATATTAAACTGAAAGGATATGTCTGATATTTCTAAAAATCGAATGGATAAATCTCACATTTCGATTCAACACATGAGATGCTGTTGATATTTTCCCTTTTATTTTTGAAAAAAATTTAATTAATATTTATTAAATAAATAATAATAATAAAAAATTCGAATTAGGAAAAAAATTCTTATAATTGTAATAGAAATTATTATATACATTCGATAACAATAAAACGTAATAGAAAATATATATCTTATAAAACGTAATGTAAAATATCTTATAAAACGTAAAAATAAATTTGATAATAATAAGGGTCTATTAGGTATATAGCCATATTTATAGTTTCACATTGCTATATAGTCCACGTTTCATAAATATTAGGTAAATAGCCACGTTCATGTATTTACACGTGTAAATTGACGTAGATACCCCATCATTTTATTTTAATGAAAGGGCAAATTAGGAATGCCACGTCATCTTTATGGCTATTTACCTAAGATTTACGAAACGTTGGCTATATAGCAATCTCAAATGTTTTAATTGGCTAGTTACCTAATTTTTTTTAATAATAAATATACAACTATTTATTTTGCGCTTGATACCAGTTTTCCATTATGGCTGATCCTCTTCCGCCTCTGTCTTGGGATGTGGTGCTGCCTCCTCGTGCACTGGTGCCGCTAGGACGCTCTCGCTGGAACTCAACAGAAGTTGGCGTCTAGTCATCAACCCTTGTAGGTGGCGGCGTAGTCCGAGGCTGCGGTGTCGAAGGCGACGGCTGACTCGGTCCCATGCTCTATATGAGTTCAAAGATCTATCTCTGCATCTGCTCCATCATGGCCTGCTGGCTTGGACCATTGAGTGTAAGTCGCTAACAGCTGGATCGTGACGAGTCCGAGAGGACGAACCTGATGACGAACTGTTGAAAAATTTAATAATATAATAAAAAATTTCATTGAAAACTAATACTTGAACATTTTTGTTAATTTTAGTTATTTTACTAATTCAGACGAACTTAATGCTTAACAAATCTATTACTTTAGATTAAACTATTTGGCTATAAACCCCCAAAATGGTTAAAAAAAAAACTATATTAAAAGTAATTAGAAATAACTATATTGCCCATCAGAAGATTTATATATAATATTTGAGACACTGAAATTATCAATAAAATTAAGTGATGAAATTTTTATCTATGTGAATCGAAAACTTTATTTATATTATAGAATCAACATTCATCTAATACTCATCCTCCGTATTAAACTGAGTTAGATGTTGGGCATCTAAGTTCGGACAGTAAACTAAAACTTGGTCGGTGATTGATCCATGCCTGTATAGCTGAATTTAAAATCACATATGTGGAACACAAGTGAAGGGTGATCACTTGGAGAGAGAATTCTACACAGTTGGTATATGTATTGCCTTGACAGACTTTGGTTGTTGATGTGTTGTTTAAGCAACAGTTACAACATACTGACCAGGGTCACTACGACAGTCACATCGAGACTTGACCTAAATGTTGAAGTGGTCAGATACTTCTAGGTCGTTTTACCGGGTTCTTTGTCTAATTCGTTACTGACTAGATACAGATGCCTATATACTTATGTCTTGGGAGCTCGGATATAATCTGAGCATAAAGTGATTCACATGTACGAATAAATCCAGATTTCTTGAAAGAAGGTACTCACCAAAGGGTTGATTTCAGAACCAATTGATTGTGCGCACTTTCATAATAATACGTACGAAAGAATCTTTCGCTAGGAAATCAACGATGCTTAGGGCTCATATGTGTCAATAAAGTTAGAACGGAATAATTGAGATTTTTTATACGAGTTGAACCTGGGAGATTGAGCTCATGAACTAACTATACCAATGGACACTCCTACGATGAGTAAAACATAATTCTAGTAATAAAAAGTGTGCAGTCTCGGATCATGTTGTAGGGTGGGGTGATGCCGAGATTGACGAATCGATTAAATATGAGAAAAGACTATTTGGTCTATTTATTCGGATTTTTTGCCGAATTAATTACTTATGGTGGAATTGATTAATTTTTGTTGGATCAAGTAGTTAATTATTTATATAGAATTTTAACCTGGGCCTCTTGGTTAATGTAAAATTCAAAATTCTTAGGCCCTGATACAACATTGCGGGCGCCTATTTTAGGGATTTATTTTCCAATATTCTCTCTTTAATTGGTTCTTAGATTTGTGGAGAATATTATTAATTGAGATATTCTCTCACCATTAAATAAGAAAATAATATATTTCCTTTAATCTCTCATAATGGTTTCCTTATATTATGGAGAAAAGTAAGGAACCATTAAATCAAAGATATTGATATGATGGTTGAGAGAGAAAGTATCAATTATAGTTAATGGTCCAATAGATCATATTTAACTATATAAAAGGAATTAATAAGATATATTATATTATGGAAGATATTATTCTTTCCAAAATTATTTTTCTACCACTCTACATAGGAGTAAGGGAGAGCACCAAACTAACTCCAACAAATAGAAAAATTGCCCCTCCTTTCTCTATGGGTAACTAATTTTTTTTCTCTCTCCATCTCCCTTTGGAGCGTCGTGATTCCAAATCCCAAAATCACGATCGCGACCCGAAACCTTAATTCGGTAATCATAGTGAGATAATGAATGTGCTCGCACTTTATTCCTATTCTTCCGGAGATTACGGCTGGAAAGATTACGGTGTCATCATTGGAGATCCAGACGATGAAGATTCCTATCCTCGTTGTCAGAGTTTCATAAAAGAAATAGATCCAAATGCATAAAGCTCGAATTCAAGACCAGACCTCGAAGCTTAACGATCGAGAATCGGAGCTCGAAATTGGATCTTGATGTCTCGAACGTGGAATACGATCAGAGTAGCAGAATACCCAACCCGTAAGTTCTCGAGAAATCCATTATCAGCTATTTAGTTGCTTGGTTGATTGCTCCTTACTATATATTTAGTATTCAATTAACAAATCTAGATCGTCTATTATAATCGTATATATGAGTAGCTCTTGTAGCGTAGTTATTTATTTTCCGCACGATTATAGGGATAAGAATTTTCATTAGGAACAACAAAATTCATATCATTTAAAGCTAGCTGTACCTACAAATATAAAAATAAGGACTTGAGATATCAACAAATTTACGTTTTTTAGTAGTTAGTTGATAGAATATTTGAACAATCTAGCAATGTGTGTAACATCTCAAGAGAGTAAGATGGCTAGGGTCTCGTCTCTCTCTCTCATTTGAGGAGAAATCTAAAGGATAGATATTATCTAGGGATGTGCACGATCCAGTATGAGTCTAAAATCGATCTCAAAATCATACCTAATAATTTTAAACGATTTGGAAATATTGAGATCGACCGAGCAATTTAAAAAAAACAAAAAAAAACAAACAGCGGTCTGGTCTAATATCACACAAACAATTTTAAACCAAACTAAGTATTTTAAAAGTTGATAGTCCGTTCGAATTTACATTTTCTCGGATATTTTTTTTCGCACTCCTAATTACAAAGCAACAAAACAAAATCAGTTGTTTTTATATGATCAAGGGCCAGTGAACACCAAAACATCCAAGAGAACATCACGTCCTTCACTCTACAGAAGAATATATCTATTTCCATATGATGAAGAAACTACGATATGCCTTTTGATTTTTAATAAGAACAAGATGAGAGTGGATTGAATTGGATTAGATTAAATTGTATTTAAAAAAATAAAAAAAAAATAAAGATAATATAATATAATTGAAAAGAAAAAGAGTGCGTGTGTCGGCTTTGGATGTACCACGTGAAGAAGCTTTCGTGGGCCCCACAAATGGTGGGCCTTAGCGCATGGGCTTCACGTGCATCAGAGGCTGAGACCATGTCCTGTGGGCCCAGGTTGTCTCCCACGAATAGAGTGGTCCAATTGCTTCCCCACTCAAATCAATTGCTACACACAGCCCACCTTCAAACGAGTAGAAACAAAACGCTCCTAAAAGATTGGTCAAATGGCCTCTATCGAATCAGATTGCAACAGCTGTACGGCGTCCTGCTTTCTAATATATTATGTTACAATAACCAAATTATAATTACTATTATTATCATAGTAACTACTAAGTCACTCGAAACCTTTTTTTTAACAAAAAAAATTGGTTACGTAAGCCACCTAAACTATAAGAATTGTAAATTAGTCAACATTTGGTAAATACTTTATAAATAGCCAACTTGCATATGTGACAGCCTATTAACTACTTTTTTTTACATGTTTGACTGGATTAAATAAGTAGTTTATTAATCTGTTAATAAGTTAACTTGGCTATTTACAATAAATTAACGAAAGGTGGGCTATATCCCAATTCACTATAACCGTGTGGCTATATAACCTAATAACCTTTTTTTAATGGCTACATAGCAAACGTTTTATGATTGCTGAAAAAAAAAACATAAGATATTGTACAGTTACACTTGTAGCACTAATGAAAAATTCAGCCAAAAAAAGTGTAGCATAGGTAAAGGTATTTTAAAACGCGGGATATGATTTAGCAAGCAGTTTATTAATTATGACTAATTAAATAAATTATGGGAGCGTAGTTATTTAATCAATTTTAAATTTAATTTTAAAAAATTAACCAACGTTTTGTTTATTTGATAAATTAGTCATTTATCAAAATTAACATATATTTATCAAAATTGATGTATGAAAATGCTAAAGATAATCACATAAAATATTATATGATTAATGTGATCACGTTATCAAATCGGCTAATTTTAAATATTTTTAAAACGTTAATTAGATTACAAATTTAACGTCGTTTCAAATGGCATAGTGATTTTTCATTAATTATGCATATAATAATTTTTTCAATTTTTTTTACTTCATTATTTAGAAAACATGGACTATTAATTAAAAGATATTATGGTTTTTATTGATTCGTTTATTTTTGTTAATAATTAGATTGTGAAATTAATCAAACGTTAAAAAATTTGCAAAGTCCGCGTTTTCTGATGATTATTTAGTGTCCAACAAATTCTCAACTGAATATGATTTGATAATTTTGGTCAGTGGAGATCTAACTAAAATAAATTATCAACCCTTAATTTTTCCATTTTAAAAATTACCAAAGCCATTTCAACACTTGTATTTTTAAGGAAAAATACCAAGAGTATCCCTCGTGTTTAATCGAAATGCGAGATTTATCCCCTCTATTTCTAGAAATATCAGACGTATCCATTCAATTTAATATAAATAACATATACATCCCTTAAAAATGTTATATTACAAATAGCACCATTTTTCCTTTATTTTTTATAAAAAAATTATTTGAACTCCCCACAATACCCTTAAGAAATAAGTTTTTATTTTCTATTATATATTCAAAAAAATTAAATTAAAAAATTTCTTTATAAAAAGTTAAGGATTTTTTTTATAAAAGAGATTTTGATTTTTTTTTAAAATAAAATAGTAAATAAATATTTATTCTACAAGGGTATTTTGAGGAGTTTAAATTATTTTTTATAAAAAATAAACGAAAAGAGTGATATTTGTAATATAACATTTTTTAGGGGAGGTATATATCATTTATATTAAGCTGAAGAGATATGTCTGATATTTTTAAAAATAGAAGGAATAAATCTCGCATTTCAATTAAACACGATGATACTCTTTATATTTTCCCGATTTTTAACTGTTAAGTAAAGTTGAGCTGGACAGTATTGCAAAGTCGGTCAACGCTAAAACAAGATACGGGTGGACATCAATCATAAATGATTGAATAAAATAAGGAACGATGGCAACGATCATATTGTTGTTGAACTTTTTTTTTTTTTTTTTTTGGCTCTCAAAACCAAGATATGGGCTAAATTGGTATTTCTATTATATATCTAGAAATGTACCTCGACAAAAAGTTACATAGACACATTATATTAATATTAAAATAAGAAGATCACACGAGATTCAATATAAGTATTAAAAGGTAACTACATGGGTATCTTTTTAATGAATAAAAATAGTGAATTTTTTCATTTAAGATTTAATATTCATTCGAACTCTAACCTCAACTTTAAAATAGTCTTTCATGGGGACAAAAAAAATTCCTCTTTTTCATTCATATATGCCAGACATTGGAAACGATCACGTCTGAAATACAAAAATCTATTGCCCATTGACTTAACTGGTGAACAACTCTATTAGAAGTCCTTATATTGTTGAAAATAACCTTTAGGGCATGTTTGGTTCAAAAGTAAAATTTGAATGGTAATAGGAATGGTAATGGGAATAAGAATGTAATGAAATAAAAAACTTATTATCTTATTTGGTTTGATTTTTTTATTTATTTAGAAATGGAATGGAATAAAATAAACTTGACCAAAATAGCCTTTTATTCTCTCAAAGAACGTCATCTTCTCCAAATTATTTTTATTCTCTGCAACTGTTTTTTCAAGTTTTAAAATGTTGAGGTCCACCACATTTCATGAAGAAATGTCTCAGACTATGATGATGACGATGAACTAGTAATAGCGCCGCTCGCCAACGGTCCAGTTCCGATTTCCTTTTCTCCAACTACCCATCGCTTCCTCCCTCCGTTGCCGACGATGTCAACTCCAACGACTCGGACTCACTCTCCGACGCTTTCTCGCGCGACCACTTCCGTGTGTTCGAGTTCAAGGTCCGGCGCCGCTCCGCCGCCGCGACCCCCGCCACCATCACAACTCCGGCACCGCCAGCCCCAACTTCCTCGATTGTTGTCTTCCTCGATTGTTGTCTCAGATTGATTTGGTGGTGGTGATTTGAAGCTTCAATAGTGTATCAAACGTTTAAACAAATAAATTAGTTGTGTGATTTTTTTTTTGGGACAATCGTGATTCGTGACCGTTTTTTATATCGAAGGAAGATTCTGATACAAACTTTTTTTTTTTTTAAGTTTATTAGAAAAAAGGTTAGTTTGGTAAACATTATCCATTCAATGATGGAATGGACCATTCAACTGCCTATGCTAAGTAATCAAATTAATTGAATGACCATTCAAAATAATCATGATTACAATCTTTAAAACTAAACCAAACATAGTAATGAGGAGTTTTAGGAATAGATTCCATTCCATTCCTTTAAAATGTTGCCAACCAAACGTGCCCTTAGAGTTTAGAAAAATGATTGAAAGAGAGCAACGGTGCGTTGGAATAAAAAAAATCATTTCACTAAAACACGTTTAGTACACGTAAACATAGATGCATGATAATTGTTAATTTAAAAACAAACCTTGTGAAGCGGCTATATAATTTAGAAAATTGACACTAATAATACCATCTTAATTTCACTTACCAGATATAGTCCAAAACCAAAAAATTGACACATGTAGTACCTAGATCATTATGTAAAGATTATTATACCCTCATAATTCTTTTAAACGCATGCAAACTCATTTTCCCGGTTATTCTTCATCTTTTTCCTAAAAAAAACCCCCTAATCTTCGCTCTCTTTCTCTCTCGCACGATCTCAGACTCTCTCTTGCACGTCGTTGTTTCTCGCTAAAAAAAATCGGCCGCGACCTATCCCCCCATTCTCACTCGCATGATCTCAGACTCTCTCTCGCACGTTCTCTTCCAGTTCGCACATCTTTGTTTCTCGCTCAAAAAAATCGACCACGACATATCCCCCATTCTCTCTCGCACGTTCTCTTTCTTTCTCATTCCAATAACTCGGCCGATCTCTTTGTTGGAATCTTGAAGTTGTCGTAGTAAATCAGTGAAGGAGAAGAAGAGACAAGAGCTGTGTGTTCATCTTCATATCGAGGTAAAGGCAAAAACTGTATTTACTTCTCAAAATTGATTATTGAAAACTCTATTAAACCCTAAAATTGATTATTGAAACTCTATTTAACCTTAGATTCTTTTATTTAGGGTTTCGGGCTCAAATTTTTTGTGTGTGTTTGAGTGTATTTGTGTTTGGGCGAGTGTGTGTTTGGGTGTATTTGTGTGTATGTGTGTATTTATCCTCAAATTCGGACTCGTGTGTGTATTTGTGTTTGGTCGAGTGTGTGTTTGTGTGTATTTGTGTTTGGGCGAGTGTGTGTTTGTGTGTATTTGTGTTTGGGCGAGTGTGTGTTTGTGTGTATTTGTGTGTTTGTGTGTATTTGGTTGAACAATGTTTCTGTTTGGGCGAGTGTGTGTTTCGGGGTCTTTTGTAGTTGTGTGTATTTGGTTGAACAATGTTTGTGTGTTATTGCATGAATTATTCCTTGAATTATTGATGTATTTTGGTCTTCAATTATTGATGTATTTTGTGTTCCCGGATTGTATTTGGTCTTGAAGTTGTTGAAATTTGGTGACTTGATTTGTGTTAGGTTTTATCTTCATTGACGAAGTCTAAAGGAACAAAGGTAGAGGAGGCCTCAAAAAGTGTTGAATAAGTCATAGGACGGCTTCGAAAAAGAATATTATTTCGCCGTCCAAGAGTTCCGACGATGATGATGCGTTCATGGTCGCACCATCAAAGATAAAGAAGGTATAAAATAAAAACTAAGTGGCTTATTTAGAGTAATGTAAGGTGACGCTGTGTTTTGTTTTGTGTTTGATATAGACTAAAAACAAGGCCGAGTCCTCGGGCGTTGCGGCGGCCTCGGAGAGTCCTACCACTTTTATTTCCTGAAAGGTGAGTGTCACAAACCCATTTGGATCCTGGTTCGTGACATATTGGTAACGGACTCACCAAATTCGTGACCGATGTGTCACGAACTCGCGGACTTCGTGACAGATGTGTCACGGACTTACCCACTTCGTGACACATCTGTCACGAAGTGGGCGAGTTCGTGACACATCGGTCACGAATTCAACCAGTTTAGGCCACATAGTAGACGTAATTGAGTTTATGTAATGGTTTCACTAATTATGTTTATTGACTCGTATATATAGGAGTGGAAACGGTGTATACCGGAGGCCAACGTTGAAGGTTTTTCCTTTAACTTCCACAGGGGATTGGAAAATTTCCTCGCTCTCTCACTCGACCGCAGCGCCGAAACTCAAGCTGGCTTCGCCAAATCATGTTTTTGGCAGTTTGTGGGGCAACCCAAAATAGTCCGGCCATCGGCGATTATAAGCCACCTGGTGTTGAGGACCGGGAGCTCTGAGGGAGAAACCACAGATGGGCTTCTAATTGAGATTGGAGGCCAAGTTCGGGAGTTTACGAAGAAAGACTTCCAGGAGATTACATTCCTCAAAGTCGTCGATGACTACGAGGAATTCAAGTTCGAGGGGGTTGTTTCCGATGACAGTCTCTTCAAAAAATTCTTCCCGGGGAAGTATTTGAGTCACGACTTGGTCAACCAATTCTTGGACCCGAGCATGGATTGGCCCACAGAAGTTCAGGTAAATTACCTGAAAATATACTTCGTCATGAATGTCCTCCTGGCCGACGACGTGAAGAACAAGACACCGTGCTTAGAGCTCATTAAGGCGGTGGAGGACACAGACACATTCGGTCGCCATCCATGGGGCAACGTGGTGTGGAACTACCTTCTCGGCGAAGTCTGGAAGTTTGTGGAGAAGGGTGGCGAGCCATTGGAGCAAGGTAAAAAAAAAGGAAGCCCCATCTCCCCAGATTCGTCGAGCCGCTTCAGGTTTGGGCATACGAGTGTCTGCCTTTCCTGACGAACATGAGGGTTTGTCAGAGAGTCTCCACCACAGCTCGGCCAAAAAATGCGTCGGTGGAAGTCTACCGGACTTGTTCAGGAGGCCGCCATGAGAGGAATCAACTTCAATGAGGTAAGAAATTTGTAGGTTAATTCATACTTACTATTCATAACTAATTTGTTAACTTGTCCCATGTATAGGTTGAATTTCACGGACTCGGCGACACCCCTTCTACGACGCTAGCAGTGGTGGACAAACACCCAGAGAAGAAATCCAAAAAAGACGTCCCACAACCACAAGCACCACCATAACAACCACCATAACCACAAGCACAACCACCACAATGACAAGCACGGACAGTTGAGGTAATAGGATTTTGGGTTTCTATTTTAACTTAAATAACCATTGCTCGTGACACATCTGTCACAGAGTGGATTCACTCTGTGACAGATGTTTCACGAAGTGGATCCACTCCGTGACACATCTGTCACGGAGTGGATTCACTTCGTGACACATCTGTCACGAAGTACCTTAGTTCGTCAGCCATTTTACTTTGTTATTTTGTTCATGGACAGTCCCGGCTCGATGCTCTCGAAAATTCAGTTGGAAATCTCCACGATCGTTTCCTTTACATGCAAGAGGACTATAGGAAGTTCATAAAGGAGATTTTGGACACGGTGAAGAGCTATAAACTGGCTCTTGATGAACTAGATTAGTACTACGATTGGAGAAAAGCACTGGCATTTGAAAAGAAGCGCCAAGAGAAACAAGCCTGATTATCGGCCGAAGAGAAATTGGCAAAATTGAAGAAGTACGAAGAAGACATGGCGAAGAAGAAAGCGGAAAAAGAAAAGAAAAAAAAGAGGAACAAGAGATGGATGAGAAGCTGAAGAAACTACATGAAGAAGAGAAGAAACTGCAGGAAGAAGATGAAGAAGAAGAAAGAAGAAGAAGAGAAGAAGAAGAAATAGGAAGAAGAGGAGAAAAAGAAGAAAGACGAAGAAGACAAGAAGAAGAAGAAAGATGACGAGGAGAAGAAGAAAAATGACGATGACGACGACAAGAAAAAGGACGAGGACGACAAAAAGAAGAAGCAGGATGACGACGACAAGAAGAAGCAGGACGATGACGCCAAGAAGAGCAAGAAGCCGAAGGAGAAGAAGAAGGATGCCGACCAAAAGAAGAAGGAAAACGAAGACGAGAAAGGGAAAAAGAAGCAAACAGGTCAACAAGAGGTACGAGATATCCAGGGTACTGGTATCTTCTTGTTGTCAACGTGCGTTCAAGGTGTATAACGGTGTATGACTCCATGAGTTCCACCGGTAGACACCATACGCTTGTGGACTCGGAAGTCAGAAACTTGACCACCATTTTACCATATGTTCTGCATGTCGCCGGTGTTCTACTCTCCAACGAAGAAATATTCAAGGTCGTCCACTACGATCAAACGCAACAAAAAGACAATGGGTAAATATTTTAATTCTTAATTTCACATTCTTAATGACAGATTTTAATCTAAGCATGCGTTTTTTGTTCCTTCAGAAATGATTATGGTATGTTTATGATCAAGACTGACGAGTTTTTTGGCACACGACCTTCCATTGTCTGATTTGAAACAGGAGGACATGAGCATGTACCGACAGAAGATGACCACCGAATTATACCGACACGCGTCGAAATGTCAACGTTGAGGCTACTTAAAATTATGTGATTATGACTGTACACACATGTTTATGATTGTACGTATGTGTTTATAACTGTATATATGTGTGTGTCTGCTTGTATGTATGTGTTTAGAACTTTATGTACTGTCTTGAAATCAATTAATTAGTTCAGAATTTTATGTATTATTTCGCAATCAATTTATGTGTCACAAAGTGACCTCATTTCGTGACAGATGTGTCACGGACTGAGATCACTTCGTGACACGTGTGTCACGGACTGAGATCACTTTGTGACAGATGAGGTTGTTTTATAAACCATTCTTAACAATAAACCCAATACCAATAAAGTTCAAAACATTCAAAATGTAATACATACCACAATAATAAGGAAGTTCTAGACATTCAAGGATAAACGTGTTGAATTACAAACCAAACCAATGACCCATCCCTGGAGCCCTGACTAATCTCAAGTACAAGATTCAACTTCGCCCGATTCGGTTTGTTCTTCCTAAAGTACAAATAACATCACAGACTTTCTTTATCGTCTATGATTGGCGATATGAGCCCGTCAACTTCATGTTTGATGTTGATTGAATGCGTTGCAGGGGTCACGTTCAACCGACAATACAATGTTTGCATCAAACTTGGGTAATTCAAATTGGTAGGAAGTAACAGCGTAACAGTACCACCCTCTTGATATACGCCCGATTTTACTCACTTCCCGCTATGCTTAGCATATAAACATATTTCCGCCATAGCTGTATACGTTCGGTCATATTAGATATGAGTATTAAAAACGGTTATTAACATCGAAAAACATCCACTTCGTTACACCCTGATTAAATCGGGAAACAACAAAAAACGCTAATTTTTACAAACAAATCACACTCAAACACAATGGAACCTATTTCAACATGAATCAAAACAATTAAACATGTTATTATATGTTTAAAATATGAAGAACTTACCAAAATATGTTTGAAGAAGTTTTGGATCTAGGATTTGCAGGAAACCTCCTCAGCACAAGAAGAAGAAGAACCTTGGATTTGCATAAAACAAACTGCCATTTGGATTTGAAGATAAAAATGGGTTTAGGATTATTGAAAAATGGGTTTTAGGATTCAAAACTTGGATTTGCAGGAAAATAAACCATCCTTTGGATTTCGGCGAGCAAGATTCCGGCGACCCTCGTGAAGAAACCTCCGACGACTACAAGCAAAAAGAGTGTCTTTTTCACACGATTTTTTCACAAGCAATGAAGGAACTGAAGGCTGTGTTATGAAGAATAACAACGCCAGGGAATGAGTAGGTGTGTCTTGAGGGTAGTTGAGGAAAAAATAAATTCTCTCACCTACTTGTAGTACTAGTTTTGTCAATTTTTTAGTTTTGGGCTATATCTGGTAAGTGACATTAAGATTGTATTATTAGTGTCAATTCTCCATATAATTTCTATTGTCAATTGACTCCACTATAACACAGCCTACTACTTCAATACATTAGAATCCATTGAATATCTTTCAACCATTCATGAATATCATTGTTATTTCCATTTTACCCTTCAACTCATTTGTTGTTTGTGAATAACTATGAACATTCTTTGTGGTATGGAGATACAATTTCACGATGCATGATTCAATGAGTACTCACAATTGAATACTATGCCTAGTTAATGTATTCACACTATCAAGAAAAAAAAATATGACGTGATATACATTGCATTTCAGCAATCGTATTCATGAATTTCATACCTATGAGACTCATAAATCATTTCACCAATTGCATAATTATATGTTTTTATTGAAAAAACCTTGATCATTGGCTCATAAAATGAAGATGACTAGCCATAAGTGCAAAATGCATTATATTTGGATTTAGGTAAGCCATAGTGTATTCATACCTAGTGACTTGAATACTATAAAAGTTAAATGGTTTTAGCTTTAAAACTTAGAAGTGCACTGGTCGTATTTATTATCTTCATAAGATATCTAGGAATAACTATGGATTCACGAACTCTCTATGTATCATAATTAAACATCACGAGTTCTCCTAACAATGATCTATGTAAACTAAATGTCCATCCATAAGATTGTGAATATTACATTTTAAATAACTATTATAGGAGTTTATATGCAAATATGAATTTGAATATTCTTGTGTTGCAAGTTATTTCATGACAAAAAAACCGTTAATCATAACACAGCCTAGAATTAAAGAATTAGTGTTCTTTTTATGGATTTACTTCAAAATTACATCAAGTTGCCTTTGAAATAATTTATTACACTTAAATTAATGTATCAGTTACATTTGCTTATGGTGTTTAAACCCAACATATACGCCAGAGATAACTAGCACACGTAAAAGCATATATTAAAGTTAATACATGATTAAAGAAGGGCAACGACATCGAAGATGCTCAAGATCTAGTAGAACCAAAATTTTCCATGATAAAGTTTTTATTAAAATCAATAATGATCTTATCATACTCCTTCCAAAAGCTCTACCTCCATTGTCGGCTAAGCCTCCATGGTGCTATTCCATACTCAAGCAATAATATTAACTTGGTCCCTTGCTGCAATCCCTACTCTGGCCTCATGATTCGGGAAAGCTGCATACACATTAACTTTGAACAATCCCATACATCGTAGCCTCCACAATAACATGTATGGGTTTTAAACAATTTCAGCAAAATTATCCAAAATTTATTCTTTAAATATGGGGTTCTTCTTTTTCTTGCTCTAATCCGCTTCAAAGCTGGATCTCTTCGTCTGATTCATATTTGGACACCAAAGATTTTTGCTAGTTGTGCCTCCTCCATTATAGTCCATGCCCAAATTGTTAACATGTTATGCAAGTCTCATTCTCTATTCACCACATACCGCTCATAACAGTTTGAATATACACACTACTTCCCTCATTGATCTCCCAGTTTCAGGTACGCCCAAACCCTTGTATTGACCTAAATCTCTTGGCCACATCACGTTAGAATATTAGATTCCACTAGTCCAAAAATTTGAATTTTTTGACATGCATCATCTCATTAAAAGAGGTCTAGTAGTGAAGCAATTTCTAGCGATACATCATCAAAACATCTTTTCCCATTCATGGATGTTTAATTTCCAAAGGTTTTTGCACAAATATTCATTCGGTCTAAAGGGAGCATAATAGGTTTTCCGGAATGTCAATTTTATTATAAAAGCGCCATTTGTTATTGCAGTCTAGTAGAGGGTTTCACCATTTGGTTCTTGAAGAATTATAAAATTGGTAATTTTCTCCACTATATCCTCACCGCAATTGTCCACACTTTATTACATATTCCTTGTTTGACTTACCATGTTCATAAGGTTTTGAACATTTATCCTGCTCCTTAGTGGCTTCGGTGTTAATGCTACGATATGCGAAACACCAATTATCTTTGAAGACATTTACTCTATGACTACTTTGAATTAGGTAACGCAAGTTTCTTCTGATAATCTCTCGTAGGGAAACTATGTATCTTAAGCATTCGGAGTGATGGATCTTTAACACAATATTGAGTAAATATTTCTTCAATTCATCTTGAACTCCAAAACTAACATCAATATTATGAAACTCTTTCATAGCCACTAGACTCTACAATAGAAATCATGTATTAATAGACAAGTAAGCTTTGTTAGGGGACACTGAGCTAACATTTTGAACTCCAAAACTAACATCAATATTATGAAACTCTTCCATAGCCACTAGACTCTACAATAGAAATCATGTATTAATAGACCTAACACCACCGAGTTTGTCTAAAATCAATGTCCAAATATGTCTTATATAATATCTATTATTGGACTGAAACAATACATTTTCAATAAAATAACACATAATCTGCTAGCCTCTAGTCCTCTTGGAATCTTTCAAACTTATTAACAGATGCTCATAACTAAACAATGCCACTTCCTCAAGATTAGGAACGTCTTTGAATACAGATGAGTTAAATTGATACTAATCTCTACCATAGTGCCTATTGTCCGAACATGAACACCTCTTTCACCCCACTCGAATTGTTCAACTCTTTGTTAACTTGCAAAAGATTAATTAACAATAATCTTCCTTCCTAAGCATAATTCTTCTACGATGACCAAATTGAAGCCTTAGCAAACCTGTAACAATCCTCCACCAAAAAAATTGAAAAGAAAAGTAATCACATATTCTTCAATCATAATACAAAGTTGAAAATAAGTATAAAAATGTATGTAGAAAAAATCAATAACCAATCTCAGGCGAGTATGAAAATACTCTTTACTCAATCTTTATCAAAAAATAAAATAAAATTGTTGTACATTGATCTTACTTGAATTGCACATGGAAAATAAATATTTGAAGCGACTTGGAAGATCCAAAAGGTCGAATATAAAGTAGCAACTCAAATGTGCAATATTGTAAACTATTAGAAAAACAATATTTTATGAGTTATTAATAGACATTGGTTAGTTGTGAGCGGTTTAATTAAGAGAAACAATTGCGAGCATTAGGAAACCCATGAGATATTTGTAAGAGAAATCATGGGATGATTTCTTCAGGAACAAGTGAGCTTTTAATTTTATTCATCGATCGTGTAATAAGATCGGAATCACCAACCTATATGTTGTATGCAATTTTTTGAACCAAGATAAAACATTTTTGTTGACTTCTTTCATCCTTTGAGTTTCTTGCATTTTAGGAAACTTATTCTTCGGGTTCAAAACATGGCTACATGTAATATATATATATATATATATATATGTGTGTGTGTGTGCGCGCGCGCGCGCGCGCGCGTGTGTGTATAAGAGCCATATACTCAAGAGTATGGGATTTTCTAAGGTAGAGGTGTAGTGATTCTATGGTAAAGGTGACTATGGGCTTTGGAGATAATGAATGAATGCGATTCTCACTACGAAAATCCAAGAGGGCGAGCATGATTTTTTTGCGACTATGAGTTTGGAAAAAAGGAAGAAGCTCTTGAAAATGGTTTTAAAAAACCCTTGCTCTTCATCTTGGAAACAAAGTTCTTTGAGAAGTTGTGATAGAAACCGTGGGGTTGGTGTTTTACTGAAGCTCTAGTCTTTGTATATGAAATATTCACTATCAAGTCATGTGCGTCTTAAGGGAAATCTTTCCGGTGTCAAGTCTTCCAAGAGAAATTGATACCTAAGAGTCTTGATGATCATTGATATGCGTAGATTGAGATCAACAATGAAGGCCATGCGATTATGATACTCATCCTCTTCCCAAGTCCTACACCACCTTTGTTATGACCACAAGTAAATGTTAAAGATGTATTCTACTTATTGTATGAAGAATTTTCGAAGGCCTCTTTATGTTGTGTTTATTGTCACGTGTGTTGTTGGCTTACTTTTTAGTGCAAGTTTATTTGACAAGATGTCTTGCAACATGCTCCAGGATATGTTGAGACATCTTATCCACTGTGTGCATAAATGTATTTCTAGAAATTTTCCTGTTTCGCTAAAATGATTTGCGGAAGAACTTCTACATATATTTTCTCCACGTGAATAGGTAAGGAAGCCCTAATTCGACTTCCAGATGTGTTGACTACTATAAAAGCAAAAGGCTTGTTCTTAGTAGTCTTGACGCACTCATTCATACTTTTCTTAGACGTGCACAATTGACGGACTGAGAAACTAATTGTGTGATGTGTGTGGTGTGATTCTCTATACAATATTTCAAATCTATTAAGTGTTACAGATTGTGTGGGTTCTGTGGTTTCATGATTGAAGCGTTCACGAACGATTGACATCGACGATTACCAAACACTTGGGAGATTGTTTGATAGTAGAAGTTAGAGGAGCTCGGATCCAGAGATCCTGGGTTGAAATTCACGGGTATTAATAGGAAAATGGCCTTGAAGCGGGGATCGTTCATATAAGTCCATTTTGTACTATTGAATACTTTTCATGTAGTGAATTTCTTTTCCACTGGGCATACTGCCCTCCAGAGTAGGTGACGTTGCACCAAACTGGGTTATCATTCTTTGTGTCATTTACTTTTACGCACTGCTTTATATTTTTCCATCTCTTGCATCATCACAGATTGTTGCATACTTTGACTCTATATTGTGTGCGACATCTTGTCTCTGACTAAATAGAATTTCAATGTTGAATTTAGAAATCAATGAAGTTGATATCATTTATACTTATGATTATTAGTGTTTCTCATGAAGCAATTCATAACACACGAAGAAATAACTATAGACTTGAATAACATCTCTTCTGAAGTTGTTAAAAAATATATTCACAATCTTAGGATAAAATGGAGGAATTTTTCCCTATTGATTATTGTTAGGAGAAACTTATTCAGTTTTGTCATGAAACATAGAGACTTGAGACTCAATAGTTCAATTGATCCAATGTAGTGAAGAACAAGTTAATTGACATCAAGAATAAAGATTAGATAAAGTTGTTGAATTTATTAGTCCAATTCGGTAATCTTTAGTTTCTTCATATCGGTGCATAAGGATTTTGAATTTAACCAAAGAATTAGAATATGTTTAATTAGTTAATTGGAAACAAGTTGAAAAGTTGAATTTATTTAATTTTGAGAAGTTGAACTACAAACGTCACTTAGTGCAAAAACTAGTTTATTTTTCAGTAAATTTTCAAATAGTCAAAATATGATTTTGAGTATATCATATGATGATATGAAATTAATATCTATAATTTAGATATTAATAAGGTTTAAGACAAGTCTAATCTTTGATATTACACATTTCATTTTTCTATTAGTCTAGAGCAAATTAATAAGGATGAAGAAAATGTAAAATTGTGATTGGTTGTTGAAAACATAACATGGATTCAAGCTTAGCCATATGCCGTATATAGCAAAGAGGTTTTGGCCAAGAGTTTAAAATATACACATGTTTATTTGTTGATTTTCATTGCGTGAGAATTAAATGTGTACCTCAATCTTATTGGTTAATTTCAAATCACTTGAAATTGAAATTTGGCCATGTAAAAATGAGGGAGGGATAGATTTTCGGCCACAATGAGGTGTTAGCTTTGACTCCATAATTGATCGATCAAAAGTCACCAAACGTGTCTTTAAATTGGCTATAAAAGTAAACATTTATTCACAGCTAAAATACACCAATTTCACACTTAAAAATTCAAATTCTCTCTCAAAGGCACGGGATTGAAGTTCTCTCCTTGCATTGTTCAATTTGGCCAAGATTTCGAGTAGGCACTTGGTTAAATAAATTAATTTCTAACCACTTGATTCATTTGTGTCCGCACACAAATTCGTTGGAGTTCATCTCAATCCAATGCCGTGGAGAGGAGGCTGAGATCGAAATCCAAAACTAGCACAAAGTTGTAGCACGGTTTAAGAGGTTGGTACGTTTGTTTATTTATTTCTTTATATATTGCATGTGTCGTTATTAGGCCATACTTGTATGTCAAATGTTTCTCTAACCCTAAATATTATTTCAAATGGAAGCAATGCAGAGACGGGATAAAATCAAGAAAAAATGTTAGAAACAAATTATTATTCTTCAAGTATAACTTTTTTTAGTTGTACTTCTTTTGGCCTTTTTTTCTTCTCTTTTTTTTTTCTTTTAGGTTTGTAAACTTGAAAAGAAGAGAAAGAGGATTTGATGATAACGGGAGGTAAATTACAATTACAAAAAAAATCCTTTGTAATTACTAATGTTGGTATTCTTAATCTTAACATTTGGAAATTTTTTCATTGATATAATGTTTTTTTTTTTGTTTTCTTAGCGTTGGAATAATTTCAATATATAGATTATCACATGTGGTATAGACCGTTCTAAAAAAATTAACTTGGGAGAGCTTTTAAGAATTTACCAAAATCTATGTATTCATATTGGGCTTGAAAACTAACTCAATAGTTTTCATTCAAGCTACGTAATAAGCTAAGAATTTATATTATGTCCCACCAAATTCGACGTAAACATATCAACTAATTTTATTTCTTCTTCAAACTGGGATCTAGGCTGAGGAGGGGCCTTGGGCCATTGTCCCACTCGCCCCACCTTTGAGTCGCCCTGCTCGTCCAGCTATGAGTTTCTTGTCAATAAGGTTCGACTCATCACATCTACAACCACGCTTAAAAAGAAGCACGTAGAGAATCCTTAGAATAATATTTTATTAGTACATATTCAATTAGTTATATATATTTATAATATATTAATTAGTTATAGATATTTATAAGGGACATTTAGGCTAGTAGTAAATACTTCATCTTCCTTTTACAAAGTTAGCCCAATTTTCATTTTATTGAAAAAATAGCTCATCACTCTGCAGTATATTAAATTAACTAAAAAGTATATTTAATTAACTTTGTAATTAATTTAATTAATTTACTGTGAGCGGGAGGACTATTTTTTTTAAAATAAGATGAAACTTGTGCTAAACTTTTAAAAAGAGCCACTGGAATGACTAGTTACAACAAAATTATGTATTTATAATCTATTTTAGTAATTCTATAAGATTTTCACAACTCTCTTAGATAATTGTTGTTTATGCATATATGAATTTATACAAACTCTGAAGCCAGGTCTGGTCTTACCAGTAGGCCACTTAAGCAGCTGCTTAAGACCTCGTATTTTTTAAAAAATAATAGCCCAAAAAAAGACCAATTTTGAAAAGTTTCCCTTATCTTCTTCTCTAACAGGTGAACCCATATATTATGAGAAACTTCATTAATTTGACTCAATAGTTGATTAAATATCAAGATTAGACCCTAACTTTGAAAAATATCTAAAAATGGACTTTTGACCCAAAATCGGACAAAAATACCCTTCTGAACCCTATACATTCATTTCTCTTCATTTTTATCACTTCAATCTTCTCTTCCACACTCAAATCCACTCAAATCCTCTCTACTTAAGTGGATTTCAAAGAAATCATGGGTAAGATTATTAACTTAATCATTTTTACTAAGTTTATGATTGTATATGATAGAATGTAGCAATAAAAATCGATCAGATATGAAAACATAGTCCAAAATCTGAGTTTTAACTTTTTTTGTACGATGGTATACGATATGGTAGGATGAGATTTAACTTTTTTGTACGATGAAATTTGATCAAAACATTATGGTCTGTACGATGCTGTACAATGCCATACGATGTTGTACGATGCAATGCTGTACGATGGATAAACTAATTTTGCATAGTTTGGATGTTTTTGCAGTTTTTGTCATGTTTAACGGCACTTGGGAGAAGGAAGGACATCTATGGAGGTTCTGTTTTGAAGGACAATGGTGATGTTTTGCATTTTATGAAGCACAAATATCGGAATAGATTTCCACTTTGTGTAAGTTTGGTAACGAAACAGATCATTGCGCCTATTGCGTATTGAGGAATATGTAAAGGGAAAGATGTGGAAGTTGGAAAGGTGTCTCGCAATGAACCGAAGAAGAGACGGAATACTCTTGTTATCGAGGATCGACAAAATGATCCTATAATTAAAAACGAAGACGGTGGCTGTGACGACGACTTGTTTAATGAGTACAAGGGTGCCGAAAATGGTGACGAAGTATACAGACGTGATAGAGATTGTAATCACAACAGTGACGAATTTGATGGACACAATAGTGACGAAGGTCTTGAATACGAAGTTGGCGAAGGTGATGAATACGAAGGTGGCGAAGGTGATGAAGAGAATAGTGACGGATATGATGGAGATAACAATGATAGAGGTGAAGAATTTGAGGAATTCGCCAATCCAGAAGAATATGAAGAGTTTGTGGAAACGTTTATAGTACCAACGGGTCATTGTGAACCATCGAGTCAATGTCAGCTTGAGCCTCCAATGATCGGATCACCTATCGTTCCCTATTCATGGAAAGCACCCGAGTTCACCGCCGATGATGTAATTTAAGTGGATTTAAATTTTCAAGTAAAATCTGTTAAGTTATTGTTTAACTAACCTTTGAAAGTAATAGGTAGCTCAGAAGAAATATATATTGAGCAGCAGTTTGAAAACAAACTTGAATTGAAGAAACATACCCACCTATACGCGTTGAAAAATAATTTCGAACTTAGAGTGAAATCTTCTTCGAAAAAGAGATGGTATGTTATATGCAAAGACGAGAAATGCACATGGAGGTTGAGGGGTATCGTGCAGTGGTATGAGATGTGAGAGATTACGTCGTACGAGGGTAAATAGTCATGTGCGCGTGTTGTTTGAACAGAGGGCCATCGAGGAGCTGCACCATGGGTCGTCGGTCATGTATTTAAAGACAAGTACTCAATTAACTCTATGGCGGAGTATTCGGCGCATAACGTCAGGGAAGAAGTAAAGACAAGATGGGGTGTGAACATATCGTATCTGAAAGCTTGAAGATCCAAAGAGAAAGCTATTAGGTACGTGTGGGCTACACCGGAACAATCCTACCAGAAGTCACCGTCTTGGTTGTACATGTTGAAGCAAAAGAATCATGGGACGTTAACAGACTTTGTGCAAGATGGTGACAAATTCAAGTATGCTCTCTTTTCTATTGGGGCATGGCGTAGAAGCTTCAAAGCATATCCGTCGGTCATATCATTGGACGGTGTATTTCTGAAGACAAAATACAGCGAACACTTGCTTTGCGCAATTGCAATGGATGCGAATTCACAATTATATCCACCTGCGGACTACCACAACAATTGAATATCCCGTGCGAGCATTCCATCGCAACAGCCCAACATCGAAGCATGGACGTGTACTCGTTATGCAACGACTTTTATTTGAAGGCTATGTGAATTGAAATGTACAAGGAAGCCATTTATCCGGTTGGCAATGAAGATTAGTGGGATGTCCCGGATGAGATAAAAAACATGAAAGTTTCGGAACCCGTTGAAAAGAAGCAAGCCGGTCGACCGAAGAAAAGTAAACAAGGAAGAAGAAGGATTAATCAATACCCATCTCAAGGCGAAAAGGTTGTTATCCAGCGAAAATGCGGGAAATGTGGTGGTAGGGGACATAACAGAAAAAATGCACTTGGAGGGATTGAAACTTTAGACGTGGTGTTATTTTTATTTTTAAGTTTAAAACTTTAACGTTTATTTGAGTTACATGTTTATTTTCTTTAAAAACTTTAGACGTGGTGTTATTTTTATTTTAAGTTTAAAACTTTAACGTTTATTTGAGTTACATGTTTATAAGCCTTCTGTAGAATAAGTCGACTCACTATTTCTTCCAGAACGTTCATTACTATTTTTATCTTTATTGTTAAGTTAACTAGCCATCATACCCGTATCTTTATTGGTCTCCCACACATTCTCTATCTCGAATCACTAATAATAATTTTTAATCTTGTAACTCTCAGATTTAAGTGACACACTGAATAAATACTCATCATGCATGGGAGTTTTTTTTTATTTTTTATTTCTTAATAAAAAGTTGTATAAAATAACTTGTCAATAAATAAAAACTTGTATAAAATAACTTAACTTGTCAATAGTCAACAAACTATCTCGATAACTTGTCAATAAATAAAAACTTGTATAAAAAAAAGTTACATGTTTATAAGGTACAATAAAAAAAAACACATTCAATCAATAGTCATCAAACCATCTCGATAATATGTTTATAAGGTACTATTACATACAAAACCAAAAAGATTTAAAAACAACATCCAAAAATACAAAATCACGGGATAAGGTGATTGTAGAATAAGTCCACACACCATTTCTTCATGAACATTCTCATATTGGCACTTTGAAGAGTGTCAAATGATTCGTTCAGTACTATGTGCTCGACATACTTCACTGCGAACATGCCGCAATCACCGCTACAACACAAAAATAAGTAAAAAAAAATGGTCAAACTTGCCAAAAAAACTTGTCTAAAAAAAGACTTGAAAAAAAAACAAACTTGTAAAAAAAAATGGAATAAAATAACTTGTAAAAAAACTTGTCAAAACAAAGTTCAATTAACTTGTCAATTTTTTTTTAAAAATAACCGGTACAACACAAAAAGTTGTAAAAAAAATTCACAAACTTGTCAATAAAAACAAACTTGAAAAAAAAACAAACTTGTAAAAAGACTTGTAAAAAAAAGTTGAATAAAATAACTTGTCAAAAAAAAAAAACAAACTTGTAAAAAATCTTGTCAAAACAAAGTTCAATTAACTTGTCATTTTTTTTTAAATAACTGGTACAACACATAAAGTTGTTAAAAAAAATTTACAAACTTGTCAAAAAAAAACTTGTAAAAAAAACAAACTTGTAAACACACTTTAAAAAAAAAAGTTCAATTAACTTGTCAAAAAAAACTTTTTTTTAAAATAACTTGTAAAAAAAATGTAAACATGTTTACCTGTATGCACATTGTGGGACATTTTGATCGACTAGCCATGTCGGGTATGTGAACTTGATTTCACCGTGCTCAGTCTCCCGATAAGACATGCGATTGTTCTTGAAGAAACCACCTATGGCCACAATCCTAGCAAATGCTCGAGTCCAAGTCTGAATAATAAACATTTCAACAACGATAAATAACCCTTATAATTTTATTAACCACAAATAAACCTTATAATTGTGAATAACATTTTACGTACCTCCATCATCTCCGTAAAGTCCTTTTGATTATTCGGCGACTGCATGAGATCCTTTCGGCAATCGAGGACGGTAATGGTCCAGGCCTCGATGTCGATCCGAAATGTGAACCAATGAACGTTCTTGAAGTTCACGACGAATAGGATCTCGTGAACACCATCCCACGGAAAAATATCGGTGTCCCTATACCCAATCATCGGGGTAGTAGTTGCCCTCATGTCCCAGTCAACTGGCTCGGGCTCCGTCCCCAGCTCGATGGCGTCCTTGATGTTTGCTTCTTCCTTTGTGAATCGGCCGTACACGTGCTGGACCCACCGACAATCCACGATTCGGACGTCTTGCCGATATCCATCGAGAGCTCGTTGGCGAGGCTGAATCATGTGAATTATAGCATCAATATGCTGAGAAATAACAAACATATAGCGTTACTTTAAATTAAAAGGGAATGCGAAATATAATAAATAACGTACCGAATTATGTAGCACTTTTTTTTTTCTGTCAACATCATGTCGAAGAAAGTCGTGTCTCCGTCGCAAGTCTTCAGGTGAGTAGAATTCATGAATTTGCCGTCCCACTTCTTTGTCCGCAACCACTTCACGAAATTATTAAACTCATTTAGCCTCGCGTCCTTCAACTGGTTGAACTTGGGGATCGGCTTCTCTGAATACTTGGGCCTCGTCGAATCATTGAAATCGGCCCAACGCGACAACTTCTATCGCAGTTGCCGATCTGGACGTGGCGGGGTAAGCTGTGCCTTGTCGCTTTTCCTTTTGAGCGGAGTCGTGAGCGGGCGATGCTTATCCAGAACGTCTTCTCTATGAGGACTCGACGAAGACGTCGACAACCTCGGCGAAGTCACCGGTCTGTTCCCCGATCTCTTCGACGACTCGCGATGCGAAGAAGACGACACGTGCGATGAAGATGGATTCTTTGACTTCTTCGATGACTCGCAATGCGTAGAAGACGGCGCGTGTGATGAAGATGGCTTCTTCGACTTCTTCGACGACTCGCGATGCGAAGAAGACGCCGGCTTTTGACCAGACGAAGGAGGACGAGGAGGAGGAGGAGGGGTTCGTCGTAGACGACCATCAGCTTGGGTCGTGGGAATCTCATCCCCAAGCAATCCCGTTTGTTTCCAAATAAAATGTTAAGCCTCGTCCACATTGAAATCTACAAGTCAAAGTAACATAATATGTCACAAAATTTAAACTTGTCACAAAACTATAAATGAAATTTAAACATAAGCCTAAACTTTAAAATGAAATTTAAACTTAACTCTAAAATAAAATTTAAACTTAACACTAAAATGAAATTTAAACAACTCTAAAACGTTAAATTAAATTTAAACGTCACTCTAAAAAGAAATTGAAACTTAACTCTAAAACATTAAATTAAATTTAAAATTAACTCTAAAATGAAATTTAAACTTAATGCTAAAATGAAATTTAAACTTAACTCTAAAACGTTAAATTAAATTTAAATTTAACTCTAAAATGAAATTTAAACTTAAGTCTAAAATGAAATTTAAACTTAAGTCTAAAATGAAATTTAAACTTAAGTCTAAAATGAAATTTAAACTTAAACATAACTTGAATTAAATCTAACCTGGTCTTACCTGATTCGCGCGATTCAACGCCCGATCGTGTTAAGAGCGTGTAAGACCATCCCTTGTGATTACAACAATTGTTCTTGAGAGGCTCACATTTCTTCCCATATTTCTCGTGTTAGGATAAAGGGCTCGGGAACGTCGGCGCCAGGGGTCGGTGTGGGCCTCGATCCCACTTCGAGAGTGGTCGGTGTGGACCTCGATCACATTGCGGGAGTGGTCGGACTACGAAGACGAACACGTGGAGTGTCTGACACGTGTTCGTCATCGGAGTCTCCGACGATGACATCGGCCTCATGTGCGACAGTCGTGACTTGATCTATTTCTTCCTCGATATCTCGCGGCTCTGTCGCGTCTTCTCCCTCGACGTCTATGGGATACAGACATTTGCTCGTCTGCATCTCGAGGAGAGTGAAAAATTCTTTCTCTACTGCCCTTGGTCTCAGCATCTTAAGAACACCCACCTACAAAACCAAAAACAATTATTAATATTCCAAAATAATGTAACATACATTTAATAAAAGTTCAATAATAAAAATTTACCGTTTTCTTATTCAGGACGACCTCGATATCTTTGCCCATGATGACGACATTGCTCGACCACGAGTGCATCCTAGGCACCCGAATCCCCTGGTTCAACCCTAACCTCATCCCGATCTCTGGGATAGCCTCGTACGCCCAGTAATGAAGGGTATGAAGATTACCCGTCAATGTGTACGTGGCCTCTTTCTGAGCCACGTCCGGCTTGTCCTTCAACTTCTTCTGCAACGTCTCGTGATAATGTCGTAGGTTCACCGAGAGGCTGGAATACGTCTCCATCCAACTTATATTTCCTCAAGGCATCTTGAAAAAGAAGGGGAGGTCTTCAACGATGTACAGAAATTTCTGCCACCTTTCCTCGATGACTTTGTTGGCCGGATGCCCCAGCAGATACCCATACACAAATACGACGAGCCTGAACTTGAACGCATCGTCATGGCTTTGACATATGTTGAACGCATTGATCAACGCGCTCAACTTGCATCCGACAATGCCATTCAGGTGCTCCGTGATCAATCGGTCGCTGTTTCTCTCATCTTGTTCGACCTTGGTCGGACCGTCTTCACAGCTCATCCCCGAGACGAATGTGTGCTCGAGGCGTCCGAATCTTACTCGTTTACCTCCTATACCAAAATGTATCTCGCCCCATGTCGTCGCCTCGATTTTTTTTTGAAGGAGAGTATGTACGAGCACGGGTGAGATACCGAGCTCGTTCTCCGAAAAAAATTGCTCGAACGGAGTCTCGGGGATTCGATCTTTTATCCCGAGCTCATCGAATCTCCTCCGTACCAGCTTCAAGATCCTCGTCCCACCGTAGGTGATACACCCCGGGAATAGGACGTTGTATATGTAATTCAAATTGTCCTAAAAAATGACAAAATTAGGTCAGAATCATAATTCATCGTATGACATCGTACATACTCGTATAGCATCGTATAAACAAAAAATTGATTTTTTTTAAAACTATCATATTGTTGGGAATATTGCCCACTTGAAGATAATGATTACTAAATTCGATAATAAGATTACTTTATTAGCATTATATGATTAGTGGGTTGAGTTCTAAACAATTAGAATCAATAACAACTATCTTCCATAGCCTCTGTATCTAACTGAGTCACGTGATGGACACCTGAGTTCGAGCGGTGTGCTAAAACATGGTCGATGACTGATATACGCCTGGAAAGCTATATCTAAAGTCATATATGTGGAACACATAGGTGAAGGCTGATCACTATGTGGGAGCATTCTACACTTGTGGTAAGTGTACGACTTGGACAGGTCTTGGTTGTAGATGTGTCGTTTAAGGACCGTTACGACACACTAACCGAGGTCACTATGATGGTCACAGTGAGACTTGATCTAAATCCTGAAGTGATCATGGACACTGGGTTATGTTACTGAGCTCTTTGACTCATTCGCTAAAAAGCTATTCATGCTAATCACAGCTTATGTCTTGGGAGTTTTCTCAGAGCATGATTCGAGTGGGAAGTGATTTACAGATACGGAATCCAGCCTTCCTAAAAGAAGGTTAATGTTCACTCACCTAAGGGTTGATTCCAGAACCGATAGATTGCTAGCACTTTCGAAGTAAGTAACGTTCGAAAGAATCTTTCGCTGGGGAAGCAACAATGCTTAGGGCTGACATGTATCAAGAGAAGTATAACGGAAAAATTGACTTCTCTAGACACGGGTTGAACTTGGAGGATCTTGATCACGAACTAACTATATCAGTGTACACTCGTCACGATGAGTAAATATAATTCTAGTATAAAGGAGAGTTCAATCTTGGCTTACAAGGTGGAGTATTTGACCAAGATTAGACGAATCGTTGGACAAAAGAGAAAGGACTATTTCGTCTTTTTCATCGGATTTGTTAAGCTCCTATTACTAGGTCCATAGTCCCCGATTCGGCTCTGATAAAGGCGGATAAGAACTTTCGTATAATAATGTTTATCATTATTAATCTCACTTGCTGTAATTGTGATTGACAGCATTAATTCTGGAAAACGGGTATTCGCAGAATTAAATAAATATTTATGGTAGAATTGTTTATTTATTGTTTGATCAAGTAAATAAACAATTGTTAATTATTTGTTTATTGTTGGACCAAGTAAATAAATGATTAATTGGGTTTTAAGCAATTGGGCATTGCACAAAATATGAAAATCGGATTTGAGAATTTTTGGCACTAGGGTTTGCGCAAATTCCCCCTTGGCCGTGTGCCTAAAATTCGAATTTTGTAATATTGGTATTTACCAATATTTTCTCTTTAGTTGTTTAAATAAAGGAGAGAGAAAAATATAAGATATTGTCCTATATTTTCTCCTTATTTAAAAGAAAAGTATTTAGGAGAATAATATATTCTCCTTTATTATCTCACTAAATAAATTATTCTCTATTTAAATAAAAGAATAATATCCCATAGATATTGATCTGATGGATGAGAGAAAAAGTATGATTCACTTGTTGAGATCCAAGGGCCTAGATTAAATCCTCTAGTGTGAACACAATAAAAGGAAATAAAATATTCTGGAAGATTCCATGAATATCTCCTTTTACTACTATAAATAGGGGTTCATGAGAAGGCAAAAACAAGCAATTATTTTAAGGAATTTTTTTAGAGAAATTTCGTGCATCACTAGCCTCCCTTGGCCGTGCATCTGCCTCTCCCTCCTCTCGGAAATTCGTTTCCATTCTTAGTAAAATAAGAGAGAGATCTCGAAACACCTAGTTTCGTGATCTAGTGAGATAAAGACTGTGTCCACTCATCTTTCTTATTCGTCTCGGAGATTACGTTTCGGAAGACTAAGGTGTCATCCTCGAGTTCTTCATCAAGACGACGCAAGGAGTACGCGATTGGATTGGAGCGTTCTGTAGCTGAACCGAAAATCAATGTAAGTACTTGTTTACTCTTATATCGGTTGCTTGACTTATATGCTCTCGTGAATTAAATTAATTAAACATAACTAGATCTTGTTAATTATAACCATAATTTAATTAGCTTATGATCAGCGTAATTACTTATTTTTCCGCATTAATATGGTTATATGGTGGAATAATCTCAAACGAGTCGCATCGGAGCGATCGTTCGTGTCCGATGCGCGCTCGATCCACCAACAAGTGGTATCAGAGCTAGATGTTATGATTAATTAATCGATTCGTTCTTGTAATTAATTTAAATATGGTTTGAATGAAATTATATGTGGATGTGAATTTCATGCAATTCAATATATGATATGTGAATTGTGATTCGTGGTTTGATCGTAGAATATTTGATTCTCGCTTTTCTAGATTTTTTGTAAACCCGAAATTCAAAGGGTATAGGTTTTATGTAATAATTATTATTATTGTTGTAATCCGATGGTGCGACGTTCTTGATCACGACGATCGGCGAGAGACGGACACACAACGAATAAGCATGACGGACGAAGAAAGCCTCCACGACTACGCCACAAGAAAACTTGTCACAAAATTTTGTGACAAGTTTCGGCCGTCCTCTTAGTGCCGGGCCGCGCCCTCGTGGCGGCGGCGGTCCGGTGCAGCCTCAAGTCTAATCTTGACCTAGGTCAAGATTAGAGGATTCGTCCGGGCCTCAGCCCGGAAACCCTAGTGGGCCCACGGGCCCACTCATAAAAAAAAAAAAATTTACCCAAAAAAAAAAATTTAAGTTTTTAAATGTTTTATTTAATTAATTGTATGGGCTGAGCCCTAATGATTTTTATTTAAAACATTACAACATAAATTATTATGATATCGATTTATTTTAATGGGACATTGGAATGAGCCCTTACTTAATTAATTTTTTCGATAAAAATTAGAAAAATTAAATAATTTGATATTGATTTATTTTTCTAAGGGACATAAGAATGGGCCCAATTGAATCCATGGGCCAATGTGATTGGGCTCATCTTGATTTACTTTATAGAATCAAATAGGAAACGATCAATCTGAATCAAACCATTCTTGCATGCTCTTGCTTGTTTATTTAATTACTATGTCATGCTTGTATGCTATAACTTAGATCATGTATCGTATGTTAATGGTGTTCATGGGCTTTCATTCATTAAAACTGTCTAATTGGATTAGGATAGTTAATTAATGAATGAGTTGAACGGATCGGAGAGCTCTGTCACCAAGCCGATAAGAGGCTAAGCTGAGAGGTACTTAAGAAGACCTAGTGTCTCACCTTCTCTACTGGGAGCTTTTCCGTGATGGAATACTTTTAGGATAATCAAGACTAGATGTCACGAATTCCTAATCACTAAGCTATATCGAAACATCTGTTTTTAAGGGTAGCTTAGAAACACTCGAGTTTTTAATATGACTTAGTTAACTCGAGTGGAACACCTAGATTAAAGTTAATGCTAGGAAAATTAAAATACTGAAAGTATATTGAGTCGTAGGTCTCCAACATTGACACAACACCGTGAGGATTAAAGATCCCCTCGTGACCGGCGGTTTTCTAAACATGGTGGTCAGTTCCATTCGGAAGGGCTTTTCTGATTCCAATACCAAGGTTGTGTCTCTGACGATAGGTGGGAGGGTTGATCTTTGCGTGTACTAGTTACGCTAGTGCGTATGAGCTAGATTTCTTTCACTGAAATGTTGGGTTGACTCATGCATGAACCAACCGGTGGATGCTCGTGTGGCCAAAGATTCCTATAAAATTGGTAGTTAGTGAGCATAGTTATGAAGGTGCATGTACTATGATTGCTCACTAATCTGAGATGGTTCTCATTTTCACTAGGTGCACTCCGTTACGTCACCAGAGTGAAACGGACTGTGGCTATTAGTCGAATTACCTTGGAATATAAAAACTGGGTTCTTTTGATTAGTATTTTATCTCGTGCATGTTTGTATTATAGTTTTTATTTCCTAAATTATATTGATAGTTGTTTCTTTTCATATTGTTAATAAATGTACTTTTATGTTTTTAGTAATAATGTCGAACCCTATTTTGGCCCTGTTGTCGAAAGACGTCCTGACTGGAGATAACTTCCCTAAGTGGAAGTCGAATCTCAACATTGTGGTTGTGAGTGAAAGCATTCGCTTTATCCTCACTGAAGACAGACCTCCTCTTCCTGCTCATGGTGCCTCCAAGAACTTGAGGGAGGACTATGACAAGTGGACTACTGTCAATAATAAGGCGGTGGCCTACATGCTCGCAAGCATATCTGATGCGTTGCCAACTAAGATGGAAGGGAAGGAGACCGCTGTGGAGATCCTTGACTCGTTGCAACAAATGTTTGGGATACAAAGCGATAATAGGTGCGTTAATCACGCGGAAAACTCCTATTTTCCCGACTAAATCCGAGCTTGTTCTCGAGTATTTGTGATTTTTTTGTGTTTTTTTGAGAGACTTGTAGATTTTAGAAGCCAATGAGGTATTAAGGAGGTTAGTAGAGCATCACGTGAAGTAACGGAGCCATTTTGAGAAGATTCGAAGACTTTTCGCCAAGTTAGAGCAAAGAAGAAATACAGCGTCCTCTTGTGAACAATTCTGAGAGTTTGAATTAAACATTTTGGATGATCCAATTTCATGATTGGATAGAGCTCTCTCTTAGCTTTCCTACGCATATTTATTTGCAAGAATCAGACATCGGAGCTAGGAGTTATGACCGTTACAAAATCGGTGCGCGCAGGAAAAAAAAGTGCGCGGCGCGACCCTAGGGGGTCGTGCCGCGAGGTTCCGAAAATCACCGAAATCAATCTCCGAGCATGAAGCGCGGAACGCGAGGTCTTCCGGGATGTCAACCTCGCGGCGCGACCCTAGAACTGCGCGCCGCGAGGTCCGCCGAGACAAAAAAAGAGGAAACGCTGATTTGGAGTCGATCTGAGCCGTTGGATCACTTTTAATTACCCAATCTGCTCCGAAAATTAAGAGAAACACCCTAATTTCGATCTAAGCCTATAAATACACTTCTTAGTCTCTTGTTTAGGGCTTTTGGCACTTTTTCATTGTTTTTCTTAGTGTTTGGGAGAGATAGAGAGAAAGAGGAGAGCCGTTCTTCATCAATTCGCGCCAATTACAATTTTCTTCTTCTCTTTTACTCTTGAACTCCCGTATTTTAATTTTCAATTTAGTTTTCAATTATGGTTTCTTCTACTTCTTTTTCTTTTATTTTATTTTTGTTTTCTCGCTACGCCATGAACTAATTCCATTAAGGACTATGGCATAGCGGGTTTAGGATTCGGTTATGGATATGATTTAATATATTGAAGTTCAATTCTCATTCTCTACTACTTTGCTTAATTCAAATCCGTTTTTAATGCTTGATCGAGATTAGCTACCTTGTTCATGATTTTATAATTCAACTTGATGCTTGAGAAAGATTAGGTTGTTAGCGATTTTGTTTGAATTACTATGTTGCATACCTAGGCTAGAGATAGTTAGGTGGCCATAGAATCACGTGAATACTCTTGATATTAATGCATGTTTTTGTTAGGGATTGAGATCGAGAGAAGATTTTCCTAATTTTGACATAGGTTGTTAGATGCTCGAGAGAGATTTAGCAATATTGTTCTGTGAGTATGGTTAGCAAAGAGTAGTGAGTTGATTATTGATTGTGCGTCAAATTCGTGTATCCAAACCGTTGAATAAACCCGTGAAGCCTTGGTCATTTGCCTCTCTTTCTGTTTACAACTTTTATTTGAGTATTTTGTTATTTATTTGTTTAGAACTTGTCAATAATTTGTGACATCTTTTCATTCTCATCTTAAGTTCAATTCGTGCTAGTTGATTTGTTTGTTAATTAAGCTTGTTCCTCGTGGGATCGACACTCGTACTTAAATTCACTATATTACTTGGGCGACACGTGCACTTGCGCGCGTAAAAATCGCAACAAGCTTTTGGCGCCGTTGCCGGGGCATAAGTCTTCAATTGAGATTCAATTCACTAGTTTCAATTTGAACTTTATTCTTATTTTTGTCTAACGTGTGTTCATTCTCTTATTTAATGGGCCCTTGCGACAACCAACAATGAATTACAATTGGCCGACGTACCAAACGCCGGAGAATGAGCACCACTACATGGAAGCATGGGATGATCAATCGTGCAACGCGTGGGGAGCGCCACAATATCATCAACAATACTACGCCCCACCGCCACAACAACATGAGCTCCAACACCAATACTCGGAGTACCACTACATGGAGGAGTGGGATAGTCAACACAATTACTCATATGACTACCCTCACTACTCCCCTCCTCCTCAATACGACGATTCCAAACTTAGAGCGTTGTTGCAATCCGGGATTGATTGGTTGTCCGCGTTCTCAAATAGGCAAGAGGCTTTCATTGCAAGCCAAGAGGCCTTCGTTGCTCAACAAGATGAAGCCATATCAAGCTTCGTGGAGAAGAAAGACCTCATGGTTTCCGTCGAGGAAGACGAGGGGGAGGAGATGAACGCTCTACGTGAAGACAAAGAGAGCGAGGCGGATCCTTTACCGACAAACGCACCGCCCACTTCACCACCGCTAATCCTCTCTCTCCCAAAAGAGACATACCCACAACGTCTCCTTGATGTTGTGACCTCATCACCGATGCTTGAGAAACATGGTCTCCCCGTCCTTCATGCCACAAGCTTCAAGCTCCCTCAAGGAGACCTTCATTGGAAGCTGCAAATTCTTTGGAGCGTGTCAATATCGGTGGCAAGAAAAGGCGGAGACAATACCATGAATGAGGGCCAACCCAAGGGCCTCATTGCGCCAAACAAATCCGTGTCGGCTTCCGTTGATCCGATTCGTCCACCTCGACCACCTCCCTGGCGACGAAGGAAGACACTTTCGTGGAGGAAAAAGAGGAGCCCATCACCGCCTCCATGGAGAAAGAAAATGCGTGATCTGACACCTCCACAGCCGCCGAGTTATCCACACTCGGAGAACCATCATGCTATCTCTCTTATTCCTACATGGGTCAATCAATGGACGAGGCCTCCCGAGCGAAATTGGAAGATGAGGAAAAAGAAGATCCTCCACGTTAAGTAAAAATGTCAAGAGTAGGGGCGTTCGACCACCCCCGCAAGGTAAGTCCCTCTATCCATGTTTTCCATAATTACATTGGGGTCAATGTAAGTTTTAAGTTTGGGGGGGGGGGGGGGGGGGGGGGGGGGGTCATTGTTTGTCTTGCGGGGGATTTTTTTTTGTACAATAGTAGTTGATTTTCAAGGTTGTTTTTGTTTTGTTTTAGGATAATTGGTAAAAATTGGTGTTTTGTGTGCTTTAACTGACTCAATAAATGTTTGCCGATGATATGGATAGTCTTAAGCCGTAGACATGTGAAAAAAATCCGTGAATTACCGAGTGAAAAAGAATCTTGTTGAGTTTTGTGTTATCGCTTAAAGCCCGAATAATGTTTGTCTCGATTCTTAGACGACCTTGAGTAGTAGTTTAACTCGGTTTTGAAAAGTGACCACCGAACACACTAAGAACCTTTTCGGATCCCTAGTCGAAGCGAAATTGAGCGCACATTGATCTAGTAAGAATGATATAGGCGTTAGGAATAACCCGTCGAGCCAAAAAGCCAACCCGATAATTTTTATCAATTAGAACCCACTCACAAAAAGCCGAACATCTTACCCTTCTCGATACTTAGTCAGAAAAAGCCGAGCCAATAATTTTGAAGTCCCACAAAGAACCTCATTGACTTTAGCGACTCGTGAGTGACATTGTTGAGTGAATGTTTATTTTATTTTATGACATGTTCTCCGACTCGTCTCTACATACTATATTGTCCACTAGACACACCACGCCGGTGTTTATTTATATTGTTATGTACAAAAAAAAAAAAAAATTCTGAAAAAAAAGAGAAAAAAAAATGCGAAAAAGAAAAAGAAAAAAAAAGAGTGTTTATTTATGTCAAATTTTTCTATTTTGGCGTGGTGTTCTATGTTTTTGTTTTAGAGACTTGTCGTTTGTCGTTGAGTTGAAGTTTGGGGGGAAAACACAGGAAATAAAAGACTAAGTAAAACGTTCGTGTTAGGCGAAATTTGATGCCAAGAACGTGGGGATGAGTGAGTGAATGAGCTTTGTACAAGGGTTGTGATTTTGGTGAGAGATTTGAGTCGCTAAGGTCGATGTTTGAGCTACTAAAAAAATTCCATTCCGTACCCTTGACCCTAGCCTGTAACATTACAAGCCGTTAAGACCTATTGACGAGCTAGAAAGGACGTGTGTGCATTAGTGGAGATCAAGGGTGAAGAGAAGGCTTATGGTGTGTTGAATCGAATAAATTATCATTCAAAAGAATCGATTCTTGTGGTCGCATATTAGGATTGGGAGAGGCTACGAGACTTGGTAATCAAAAGCTAATCGAGATAAAAATAACATTGCAAACGGCTTGAGCTAACATGAACTTGTATGGATTCTTTTACATTTGGTAGTTGACTTAGAGTTAAAACCATGGATTTCCGTGTAGATGTAAGTCTAGAGGTTTGAAATTGAGGCAAATATGAGTAAGTTATTTTACTTAAAGCATTGAGATTTACCATTTTAGTGTAGGTAACTTCTTTCGTGTGTTTTATTTTGTGTTATTTGTTTTGTTGCTTGAGGACAAGCAACGGTTTAAGTTTGGGGGTATTTGATAGGTGCGTTAATCACGCGGAAAACTCCTATTTTCCCGACTAAATCCGAGCTTGTTCTCGAGTATTTGTGATGTTTTTGTGTGTTTTTGAGAGATTTGTAGATTTTAGAGGCCAATGAGGTATTAAGGAGGTTAGTAGAGCATCACGTGAAGTAACGGAGCCATTTTGAGAAGATTCGAAGACTTTTCGCCAAGTTAGAGCAAAGAAGAAATACAGCGTCCTCTTGTGAACAATTCTGAGAGATTGAATTAAACATTTTGGATGATCCAATTTCATGATTGGATAGAGCTCTCTCTTAGCTTTCCTACGCATATTTATTTGCAAGAATCGGACATCGGAGCTAGGAGTTATGACCGTTACAAAATCGGTGCGCGCAGGAAAAAAAAGTGCGCGGCGCGACCCTAGGGGGTCACGCCGCGAGGTTCCGAAAATCGCCGAAATCGATCTCCGAGCATGAAGCGCGGAACGCGAGGTCTTCCGGGATGTCAACCTCGCGGCGCGGCCCTAGAACTGCGCGCCGCGAGGTCCGCCGAGACAAAAAAAGAGGAAACGCTGATTTGGAGTCGATCTGAGCCGTTGGATCACTTTTAATTACCCAATCTGCTCCGAAAATTAAGAGAAACACCCTAATTTCGACCTAAGCCTATAAATACACTTCTTAGCCTCTTGTTTAGGACTTTTGGCACTTTTTCATTGTTTTTCTTAGTGTTTGGGAGAGATAGAGAGAAAGAGGAGAGCCGTTCTTCATCAATTCGCGCCAATTACAGTTTTCTTCTTCTCTTTTACTCTTGAACTCCCGTATTTTAATTTTCAATTTAGTTTTCAATTATGGTTTCTTCTACTTCTTTTTCTTTTATTTTATTTTTGTTTTCTCGCTACGCCATGAACTAATTCCATTAAGGACTATGGCGTAGCGGGTTTAGGATTCGGTTATGGATATGATTTAATATATTGAAGTTCAATTCTCATTCTCTATTACTTTGCTTAATTCAAATCCGTTTTTAATGCTTGATCGAGATTAGCTACCTTGTTCATGATTTTATAATTCAACTTGATGCTTGAGAAAGATTAGGTTGTTAGCGATTTGGTTTGAATTACTATGTTGCATGCCTAGGCTAGAGATAGTTAGGTGGCCATAGAATCACGTGAATACTCTTGATATTAATGCATGTTTTCGTTAGGGATTGAGATCGAGAGAAGATTTTCCTAATTTTGACATAGGTTGTTAGATGCTCGAGAGAGATTTAGCAATATTGTTCTGTGAGTATGGTTAGCAAAGAGTAGTGAGTTGATTATTGATTGTGCGTCAAATTCGTGTATCCAAACCGTTGAATAAACCTGTGAAGCCTTGGTCCTTAGCCTCTCTTTCTGTTTACAACTTTTATTTGAGTATTTTGTTATTTATTTGTTTAGAACTTGTCAATAATTTGTGACATCTTTTCATTCTCATCTTAAGTTCAATTCGTGCTAGTTGATTTGTTTGTTAATTAAGCTTGTTCCTCGTGGGATCGACACTCGTACTTAAATTCACTATATTACTTGGGCGACACGTGCACTTGCGCGCGTAAAAATCGCAACAAGCGAGCAAGCCCGCATTGAGCTCACCCGTAAGTGCACTAGCACTAGGATGACTGTGGGAACTCCGGTGAGGGATCATGTCATGAAGATGAGTAACTACTTCACCGAAGCTGAACTCCATGGGGCACAGATGGATGAGGTTACTCAGGTGGGAATAATCCTGAATTCCCTTTCGAGTGACTTCATACAGTTTACGTCCAACTACATCATGAACAAGTTGACGTATGGACTGTCTCAGCTGTTGAATGAACTACAGACTTTCGAGTCTATCACTCGACATGGGAAGAACAAAGGGTCAGCTCTCTATGCTGACAAGAGTTCTTCGCCTAAAACCAAGAAGATGTTGACTTCTGGTGCTGAGTCATCTAAGGCACGTCCGAATACTTCAAAGGGGAAATGTCCCGCTAAGAAGGAAAGGAAGAACTTCAAGAGAAGTGGAAAAGGAAAAGGAAAAGAAGCGAGAAAGCATTGGTAAATGTCACCACTGCAACACTGAAGGCCATTGGAAGAGGCATTGTCCTTTGTACTTGGATGAGCTTGAGAAAAACAAGAAGAATGCTGGTATGGTACCTTAAAATTCATGATTAAAGATATCCTAAAATTTTTTTGAGGATAATTATTCATGAGCATACTTCTTTTCTTGTTGCAGAGCACACATGTGTAGACGAGCTTGCTGAGCAATGTCGGATTCAAGCCCGAATTGTAGAGAAGCTCATGCTCCGTTTGAAGATCTAATTTCCCGCTAGTTTTATTACTTTTATTTTAGGATTTATATTTGAACATGGGATGTGTCATTTAATAATCCGAGGTTTTCTTGATTGTAGCCTTTATGGCTATTCCAGAAAGGATGAATCTTTCTTTCTTTATGTTTTATTACATTATTTATGAACACATGGTTGTGTCTTTAAATATTTCCTTCTATTGAATGCCTTGATTGCTTTTATGATATTTGAATATGCATGAATGCTTATGTCCTTATGAAAAAGATATAGAATATGAAGGTCATGTTTTTCCGTTCATATGCTATATAGAAGCACAACAAATAAATATAAATATTTTCTAAGTTATTATCTCTGTTAGAATTTAATTAGCTTTTATTGCTTCATTAAATTCTTATGTTGAATATGTTTTATTGTTTAAGAACTATTTAGAGCTTTGAAAGCGTCTAAATAATTATTACCATTATTCGACAATGACTTGTGCGAATAATAAGTAATAAAGGAGACACAACTAAGAGTTAGTGTTGATGATGAATTAAATTAGTGGGAGCTTCCTTAATTGGAACCTAGTCACTAATATTCGTATTAATTGAGTGGGAGCATCCTTGAATGGAACCTAGTCACTCTAGATTTATTGATTGAGTGGGAGCATCCTTAATTGGAACCTAGCCAGTCTAAAATTCAATAATCGAGTAAGAGCATCCTTAGCTGGAACCTAGCTACTCTTATTCATTGACTTAGTGGGAGCATCCATAAATGGAACCTAGCCACTAAATAACCAATATTATTGAGTGGGAGTATCCTTAATTGGATTCTAGTAAACTATTGTTCAATAAAAGAGTGGGAGCTTTCTTTAATGAAATCTAGTCACTTGTTGTTCAATAAATAGCAACATCCTTCATAGGATTAAACCCATCATTGAAGATGGCATCCTTAACCGGAATGTATATGCTATTATTCAATAATTAAAGTGGAAGAGTAATAAATGATTACATTGCCACATAAATCAATGAATTGAAAGAAAGGATAATTTTGAATTATCTTGTTGTTAAAATCAATAACCTAGTGGGAGCATCCTAGAATGGATCTTTGTCACTCTCATCAACAATTAACTTTCCTTAAATGGAAAGACATGATCTTGAGATATCACTCTCGATCATACTAACTTGTCTGAAAGTTATTAGCCCATATTTAATAGATCTACCTGTTAAGCTATTAGCTTAAAGGAATAGAGAGATCTATAAAAGGATTAATGAAATGGTTTAAGCTTTATAAGCTATAAGGTAAGGGATTGAGCCCTTAAGGAGAGACATTATTATCAATGATACTCTTCTTTCTGATACCACGAACCACTTCATTAGTGATCTTCAAAATTGAAGATGAACTGTCCTTTGAGGATGAAGTTCCAAAAACATAAAGACATGGATCGAAGTAGTTATACTACTAAACCTTTTGAAATATGAAAGGTAGATCCTAAGTACTTAACAAACTAATCATGATTGTACATGGATGTTTGTTATAATCGATATTTTGAAAATGATCGATAAGTGTAGCTCCTAAACAAGTGTCATGAATAAAGTCATTACTATTATAGTTCTAGACCTCAGTATGACACAAGTAAATTGACTGAGCTAACTGTTTCTAAAATTAAATTTAGAAACGACATGCTCATTCCATTATGTCTCAAACATACTTATTGATATAAGGTATGAGCTCAAAGTTGAGGCTATTGACATTGTCTTTAAAAGGACTAATAATTAGACCTTAGACAATGTCGTATCTCCGAGAATAACTACATGTGTTGTAAACACTGTAATTTCTGGAAATAGTGAGATACTTAGTTATTTAAATATAGTAAATCCTTAAAGTCCTGTGTATATATTGAATATGAACACGACAAACAAGGATGAACTATAAATAACCAAGTAATGGAAATAGGTCAATAAAGTTCTTATTTAAACACGTTCAATAAATCACACTATAGTAAGTGGTGATGAGATCAAACCATGCAATGGTGCAACCTGTTTTGGCACCAAAGGGATGTACACCTTGATAGGGAGACTTGTTATCTTTAGATATAAAGTCTGGTGTATAATCTAAAGGTATGCGAAGTGTTAATTTGTTCTAAAGTAAATTTATTTACTATGGACAATTTGACTTGACCTTAAATGGTAAGTCAAAGATCACTTGCAAAAATGCATGAACTAGAATAATGGGACATATGTCAGATCGACATAAATGATAGAGTATAGATAAAATGGGAATCCATATGATGAGAATCTCAATCCTAGGTCAAAGTCTAAACTGTCTATAATGATGGCAAAGAATTAAATTGGCTGAAGGAAACTTATCTTCTCTGGTCAAAGTGGGAGGTTGTTGGGAATATTGCCCACTTGAAGTTAATGATTACTAAATTCGATAATAAGATTACTTTATTAGCATTATATGATTAGTGGGTTGAGTTCTAAACAATTAGAATCAATAACAACTATCTTCCATAGCCTCCGTATCTAACTGAGTCACGTGCTGGGCACCTGAGTTCGGGCGGTGTGCTAAAACATGGTCGATGACTGATATACGCCTGGAAAGCTATATCTAAAGTCATATATGTGGAACACATAGGTGAAGGTTGATCACTCTGTGGGAGCATTCTACACTTGTGGTAAGTGTACGACTTGGACAGGTCTTGGTTGTAGATGTGTCGTTTAAGGACCGTTACGACACACTAACCGAGGTCACTATGATGGTCACAGTGAGACTTGATCTAAATCCTGGAGTGATCATGGACACTGGGTTATGTTACTGAGCTCTTTGACTCATTCGCTAAAAAGTTATTCATGCTAATCACAACTTATGTCTTGGGAGTTTTCTCAGAGCAAGATTCGAGTGAGAAGTGATTTACAGATACGGAATCCAGCCTTCCTGAAAGAAGGTTAATGTTCACTCACCTAAGGGTTGATTCGAGAACCGATAGATTGCTAGCACTTTCGAAGTAAGTAACGTTCGAAAGAATCTTTCGCTGGGGAAGCAACAATGCTTAGGGCTGATATGTATCAAGAGAAGTATAACGGAAAAATTGACTTCTCTTGACACGGGTTGAACCTAGAGGATCTTGATCACGAACTAACTATATCAGTGTAAACTCGTCACGATGAGTAAATATAATTCTAGTATAAAGGAGAGTTCAGTCTTGGCTTACAAGGTGGAGTATTTGACCAAGATTAGACGAATCGATGGACAAAAGAGAAAGGACTATTTCGTCTTTTTCATCGGATTTGTTAAGCTCCTATTACTAGGTCCATAGTCCTCGATTCGGCTATGATAAAGGCGGATAAGAACTTTCGTATAATAATGTTTATCATTATTAATTTCACTTGCTGTAATTGTGATTGACAGCATTAATTCTGGAAAACGGGTATTCGCGGAATTAAATAAATATTTATGGTAGAATTGTTTATTTATTGTTTGATCAAGTAAATAAACAATGATTAATTATTTGTTTATTGTTGGACCAAGTAAATAAATGATTAATTGGGTTTTAAGCAATTAGGCATTGCACAAAATATGAAAATCGGATTTGGGAATTTTTGGCACTAGGGTTTGCGCAAATTCCCCCTTGGCCGTGTGCCTAAAATTCGAATTTTATAATATTGGTATTTACCAATATTTTCTCTTTAGTTGTTTAAATAAAGGAGAGAGAAAAATATAAGATATTGTCCTATATTTTCTCCTTATTTAAAGGAAAGTATTTAGGAGAATAATATATTCTCCTTTATTATCTCACTAAATAAATTATTCTCTATTTAAATAAAAGAATAATATCCCATAAATATTGATCTGATGGATGAGAGAAAGAGTAGGATTCACTTGTTGAGATCCAAGGGCCTAGATTAAATCCTCTAGTGTGAACACAATAAAAGGAAATAAAATATTCTGGAAGATTCCATGAATATCTCATTTTACTACTATAAATAGGGGTTCATGAGAAGGCATTACAAGCAATTATTTTAAGGAATTTTTTTAGAGAAATTTCGTGCATCACTAGCCTCCCTTGGCCGTGCATTTGCCTCTCCCTCCCCTCGGAAATTCGTTTCCATTCTTAGTAAAATAAGAGAGAGATCTCGAAACACCTAGTTTCGTGATCTAGTGAGATAAAGACTGTGCCCACTCATCTTTCTTATTCGTCTCGGAGATTACGTTTCGGAAGACTAAGGTGTCATCCTCGAGTCCTTCATCAAGACGACGCAAGGAGTACGCGATTGGATTGGAGCGTTCTGTAGCTGAACCTAAAATCAATGTAAGTACTTGTTTACTCTTATATCGGTTGCTTGACTTATATGCTCTCGTGTATTAAATTAATTAAACATAACTAGATCTTGTTAATTATAACCATAATTTAATTAGCTTACGATCAGCGTAATTAATTATTTTTCCGCATTAATATGGTTATATGGTGAAATAATCTCAAACGAGTCGCATCGGAGCGATCGTTTGTAGCGGGTACACCAATACCGGTACCCGTACCCACCTGTTAAAATACCCGTTAACCCGTACCCGTTAACCCGGTTTAAAAAAAATAAAAAAATAATTTTTTATAAGAATCAAAACAACAACCTACTCATTATGATATAATCTAATGTTTTCTTAAAAAAAATATCTAGTTATTTTCCATAAAAATAATTAACGGGCGGGTTAGCGGGTTAACGGGGCGGGTTAGCGGGTTAACGGGGCGGGTTTAACATTTTCACTACCCGACCCGTACCCGCTAAAATACTAACGGGTAATACCCGTTAGCCCGTTAACTAATTTTGAACGGGTATTACCCGACCCGTTAAGACCGGGTAACGGACGGGCTAACGGATTTCGGGTAAAAATGCCATCCCTAATCGTTTGTGTCCGATGCGCGCTCGATCCACCAACACATATAGCATCGTACGATATTGTACGACATTGTATAGCATCGTACGACATCGTACAGTATCGTACGATATCGTATGGCATCGTACGACAAATTTTTTTGGAAAAACTTAAACCCATCGTATAGCATTGTACGACATCGTACAGCTGTATGAATTTCATCGTACGATGTAACCTCATCGTACACTGGCCCTAATTTCAAACCCTAACATTTTAAATCCGACCCAAATCTGCTCAAATAAACTCAAATCAGATAATAACTAAGTACTAAACCCTATTCTAACTATATTCAATGAAGTTTAACAAGAAATTAGATGAAAAATTTACCTTTTTCGTTGTTTTGACAGCTCGAGATTTTTGACCTCTACCGCCGCCGGAGTTCGAACCTTGTCCATTGTACGCCATCGTATTCACTCGTACCAGATTATATCACGTCGTACAATGTCGTATTGAATCATACCGACTCGTACAAGGTCGTATTGAATCGTACCGAATTTTTTTTGTTGAGAGAAAGAGAGAGATGTCGAGTGAGATAGAGAGAGAGTGGGAAATTCAAAGAGATTTATGTTTAAGGGGTATATTTGTCCGTTTTGGGTCCAAAAATCCATTGTTAGATATTTTAAAAAGTTAGGGTCTAATCTTGATATTTAATCAATTTTTAAATCTAATTAATGAAATTTTTCTATATTATCTGCCCAAAATCACATTAATAAATAATGTTTCTTTTCTTATTTAACTCTCTCTCTCTCTCTCTCTCTCTCTCTCTCTCTCTCTCTCTCTCTCTCTCTCTCTCTCTCTCTCTCTCTTAAATTTCAAATACAATCACATCAAGTACATCTTTTCTTTCCATAAAAGAAATATATTTGTATTTGTTTTGCCGTATTCTAATTTTATTTATTTTTTGCTTGGAGCTGGAAGCTCTAATTTTTTTTTTTTTTTTTTCATTTCTAAAATTAACTGTGCCTTATATTAACTCAGTTTCTTTTTATCAAAACATTTTTTTTTGTTAATTCTAGCAAACGTTCCATCTTTCTATTCTTCCAATGTGTGAATGTTATTATTTTGTTTATGAAAACTGAGACGTGCATCCTATATTATTATTCCAAATTGTTCAATCCTATGATTTAATTAGCCTTATTATTTATTTATTTATTCACATCATATGTTCTATAACATTCAACTTTTTTTTTATAACTGCTATAATTTATTTATTATAATTAGTTTAACGGTTTAGTAAAACAATGCAGAATAGTTTATTTTTTAATTTTTATTTGGTGTTTTAATGGTTAAAATATAATTTGTTTAGTTTCTTTTATAATATAATAAAATATTTTAGTTTAAAAATCTGTTTTAATTTTTTAGGTGTTAAATAATAATAAAAAGAGTAAAATATTACGAAATGGATAAAAGGTTATGAACTATTTACTTTAAAAAATTGGCGGACTAGCTATCTAGTCCAAACAACCCCCCTATTTTAAAATTATAACCAAATTGTTAACATATTTAGGAAAGTAGCCAATTTTTTATAATAACATTCCAATATTTCAACAATACCCTTAAGGGTTGTTATTATTAATTGTCAGAGTAAATAATATTAACGGTAACAAGAAGGGATCCCTAACAAGAAAAATAGTAAATCTCATTACCCGTAACAAAAACAACAGTAAATCTTATTAACTGTAACACACTAGTACAATTGATAGCATCAGGTGCGACAAAAGTCGCACCTGAAAGCATAAATGTCGCACCTGAAAGTATCATCAGGTGCGACTTTAGATGCGACAAAGTCGCATCTGAAAGTGCGCACCTGATGATATTAGGTGCGACTAGTCGCACCTGAAAGTCATCACTATCAGGTGCGACATTTTAGGTGCGACAAGTCGCACCAAACGTCGCACCTAAATATCCCTCAAAATAAGAAATTAAAGCGTGAATTATAGTATCAGATGCGACTAGTCGCATCTGATACTTTCGCGGGAAGAGTATCAGATGCGACTAGTCGCATCTGATAGTAATTCCCCGCGAAATATTTGACGGGTGTTAGTACAATCCGATGCGACTAGTCGCATCCGATACTCTTCCCGCGAAAGTATCAGATGCGACTAGTCGCATCCGATTGTCTGTAGTTATTTTTTTTAAAATGCTGATTCTATTAGAATCAGCCATTTAAATATATAAAAATTATAATTTAAAAAATTAATTAAATAATTTTTTTTGTTATATTAAATAAATAATTTGAATAATATTAATTAGAATAAGTATATAAATAATAATATTAAATTCATAAAATTTGATAATTTATATTCAATAAATTAAAAAAATTACAATTTATTCTTTTTGTTTCCCTTTTTCATTCGAAGTCTGCCAATTCTGGAATGCACGGCCTCCTCTTCCGCCAGATCTTGCTCGTGCGCCTTGGCGGCCTGATGCGCTGCCGCTCGAACGATGTCGCTGAAATTCTACCGAACCTGGCGTCTGATCAGCATTTGGCATGGAAGCGGATGGCGGCGTCTGAACATTCGGCATTGAAGCGGATGCCGGCGTCTGAACATTCGGCATTGAAGCTGATGGCGGCGTCGTGGCAGGGTGCATCATCGCGGGGGATGTCTGCATGGGAGACGGATGCTGCTGTGTGTAGGCAAAGAACTGTCGCTGAAACGCCTCCATCTGAGCTTGTTGTGCGGCCAACGCTGCTTGTAGCTCGCTAATCACTGGATCTGGAACGCGCGTCGATGAAGAACCTGAGGACGAGCTGTCGTCCTGAGCCTGAGCCAAGAGATACGAGGATCTCGGGATCGAGGGACCTATCCCGACATACCAATCTCGACGTTGCCCGAGAACAGTATCCATCGCAAACTGCTCCGCCTGGTCTATGTCAAACATTTGGCCTGACTCCGCTGCTTGTCGCTGCATATCCTCGACTTGAGTCATAATTCGCGCCTTCAAACATATGTTAAAAAAATTATTAAGATTATCGAAACTTGATTATTAAGTAATTAACACAAGTAACTTACAAATGCTTGTTGCGCCCAAGCTGTCGTCCAATTGCCTTGATCGTCTTGATGTTTTTTCTCCCACGTGTTTAACGCCGAGGCCAAAGTCCCATCTTCCCTACTCTGCAGTTCTTATGAAAATATGAGTAATGTATTTATTGCAAAAAAAAATTACAAAATTAGAATAAACTTACGTTCAAATGTCGATGAGCCAAAAAAGAAATCGACCCTTGTGTGGACTTCGTTTTCTTGTTCTTGGAATTGTCTCTGTTGCGAGTAGACTTTTTCTGCACATATTAAATTGCGTTATAATTCGATTTCATAGAAGATAACATAATTTTTAGAATTATACATTACCTTCCAATCGTCAGTTGCGAACTCCTCTATCACCTTCTCCCAATCGTCTTTTTGATATCCTTTTGGGATTTCTTTCTTGGCGACATTCATTTGCCCACAACATTTTCCTAAGAAAGTCCCTGATAATCTATACTTTTGGTTGCGCCTCATACGCTTTGCATCGCGAATGATAGTCTGGTCAATCTGATGACGATAGCAATCCGCCGGAAGCAGCTCATCGGTCTCATCATCCTTGTACACGAAAGTGTACTCGGAATGAAGTGCGCTCAGAATATTGCCCAACATCTGGGGCGTCACTTCGTTCCAATCACGAAGTGTGACCGGGATATGGACTTTCACCAAAGCGCCGACGCGGTTGTTGAATACTCCTACCTTTTTTATTGTTTTTCTTACGTCCTGGTAGAAAGTTTGGTTGATTGGGTCGTACCTAACAACTTTCGCACCGGGTACCCCATGCGCTGCTTTTGCCGAAGTAGACCCGGTTGTTGGTCCCCTTGTTTTCTTAGGACCTTGGGAACCCGGTGTCTCTAGCGGAGACTCATCTCCACCTGCTCCTGAACGGTGTAGCGGAGACTCATCTCCACCTGCTCCACCTGCATCTGACATCATGTAAGATGTGAACAATATTAGTAAATAAATATTAGTTTTCTGTTTAAAAAAAACGTGGACGGCACCACGGATTTTATTATTAACAAACCTCACATATGGCGGAGGAAAACCGTGGTTACATTATATAGTAAATAAACATACAAAAAAGATATTAATCATTCATCATCATCTATGCCTATAATGTTAATATCATCTTCTATATCGACATCAACATCTTCTCCCTCAAAAACGACATGTCTCTCATTTTCATCATCGTCTTCTTCATCATCGTCAACGACAGTCACTAACTCAGCTTCATCGATTTCGTGTCGATGATTCAAACGCTCGATGTTTGACAACTCTATAGTCAATGGGATCGAGGCTGAGTTGGAGGGGTCAACTTCAGGAATGTCCCAAATCCCTCGATGATTGCATTCCTGGACGATTTCCCAGTCGCCGCCTTTAATAAGATCTTCGATGTAAAAAACTTGTTTCACTTGAGTCGCGAGTACGTACGGCTCCTCTTTAAACCACTGTTTCGCAGTATAAGCACTCGTTTCTCCAGTAGTCTTATCGGTGTGCACTAGTCGGTTTGCATGATACTTGTCACCGTACCAAATGCATTTGAACAATACAACACTACAGTTATGCCTATAGTTCACGACGATGACGTCTTCCATTCGACCATAGTAAGTGAAATCATCCACAAGTACACATACACCGCTATTTTGAGTGACTCGTTGATTATCGCGACGACGAGTGATGAACTTCACGCCATTTACAAAGCAGCTCGGATATTGATAGGCGACTTGAAGGGAACCGATAGAAAGCGAATAGAGCTCGTCAGACACATCAGAACCACTAGCTTTCATATCAAAAATCTGATTACGAAAGAAAGCATTGATTAGCACTTGTGCGTTTATCAAAAAATTGCATTGATATTGTGTTATTACCTTCTTCTCAAACCAAATTTTGAACCTCTTTCTATGCTCCGCTTCAATATCGCGAACTCCGGATTCGCTCAAGAGATCCAAATGCTCGCTGTTATTAAAAACATTACTTCAATAGCAATATATAAAAAAGAATGAATTGAAACACATTCCCAACGATAACTTACGTCAAATATGGATCCACTTCAGGACAGTTGGTATAGATGTACCACTCCGCGTTCTCTTTCTGTTCATCGTCTAATACTATCGGTTTCATCATCCCATAAGGCACACACATCTCGGATCGAAAAACAGAGAGCTCTTGCACTTGAACTTCATCTACACTTTTTTTATCTTCAAGATACCTTGCAACGAACGTCAGAGCTTCTTCTACAACATAAGCTTCCGCAATAGAGCCTTCTGGTCTAGCTCTATTTTTGACAAAATATTTTAATGTCCCAAGGTATCTCTCAAATGGGTACATCCACCGCATATGCACCGGGCCGCCATACAACGCTTCATCTGGTAGATGAATCGCCACGTGAATCATGATCGTGAAAAAAGCTGGTGGAAATATCATCTCAAGCTTACACAAGATCTCGATGATAGACTCTTGCGCATTTTCAAGATCTTCTACTCTCAAGGTTCTCGAACTTATCAGCTTGAAAAAGTTGCAAAGCTCGGAGATCGTCTGATGTATTTCTTTTGGCACAAAAGGACGAATACCAACAGCCAACAACCTCTGCAAGATCACGTGGCAATCATGCGACTTCAAACCTGTGAGTTTTCCATCAGCAGTCACATTTTTCTTCAAATTCCCAGCAACCCCATCTGGAAATTTGACAGATTGGAGGAACTCAATAAATCGCTGCCTCTGAACAAGGGTTAAGGTGTAAGATGCTCGCGGTTTGTACCACGAATCCCCTTGTTTTTTCAAGTGGAGAGCGGTCTTGATGCCCAAGTCCATCAAATCAAACCTCGCCTTATCTGTGTCGTAGTTCTTCTTTTCTAAGCTGAGCAAGGTTCCGAGAAGATTCTCGCACACGTTCTTCTCTATGTGCATGAAGTCCATGTTATGCTTCAACTCCAAATCTGACCAGTACGGCAACTCGTAAAAGATGCTTTTCTTGGCCCAATTTAGTTCGCACTCGGCTCGCTTTCGTTTTCTGCCCACAGAGCCAGCATGTTTGCCAGTTGTCGTGCAAGAGACACTAGCCAACTGAGCGAGTATGTCTTGCGGAGTCAACTTCTCGGGTTTACTGCGTTTCTCGTGGCGATCCTTGTAGTGATCGGTGCTTTTTCTCAATCGGTGACGCATACGCAAGAATCGACGATGGTCGTAGTAGACGATCCTGTTTCTGACTTTCAAAGACGGCGTGTCAAGGTTGCACGTCGGGCAAGCGAGATACCCTTGGCCACTCCATCCCGATAAATAGGATCGAGCTGGAAAATCGTTAATCGTCCAAAGTAGCGCGGCACGCAATCGAAACACTTCATCGTTGGCGCCATCTCGAACGCGGAATCCGGTCTCCCACAGTTCTTTCAACTCTTCGACAATTGGCTGCAAAAACACGTCCATGTCCTTTCCTGGTGAGTGAGGCCCCGGGATCAAAAGCGTCAGCATCAAGTACTCTTTCTTCATGCATAACCAAGGCGGCAAGTTGTACGCAGTTAGTACCACAGGCCACATGATGTACGATAAACTCATTTCTCCGAACGGATTGAATCCATACGCAGCTAGTCCAAGCCGCACGTTTCGAGGCTCTGCAGCAAAGCCTGGGTATCTCTCGTCCAGGTTTTTCCACGTCGTACCATCCGCAGGATGTCGTAGAACACCAACTTCCCTGACGCGATCTCTTTCGTGCCACTGCATCAAAAGCGACGTGTGTCGAGACGCGTACAACCGCTTCAATCGATCTTTCAGGGGAAAATATCGCAAAATCTTTTGCGGTATCATTTTCCCAGTTGGCTTCCATCTGCTCTCGTTGCATACTGGGCACACGTCGACTTCCGCGAGATCTTTTCGAAATAGGACACAATCGTTAATACACGCATCGATCATCTCGTATCCCATGCCAAAACGCTTCAGCTTCGCCTTTGCCTCGTAATGCTTCTCCGGAATTCGATTACCAGCTGGATGAGACTTCTTCAAGAGCTGCAAGAGTTCTGTAAAAGACTTGTTCGTCCAATGGTTCGTGACTTTGAGGTGCATCAACGAAACCAAGAACGACAAAGAAGAAAACTCTTTGCATCCAGGGTACAATTCTGCTTCCAACTCGGCGAAGAGGTCTTCCACTTGCTCCTCTGCACGCACCTCGCTCTGGGTCGGCTCCGTAGCATCGTCGAAATCCTCGTGATCCCTGATATCCTCCACAGCACCGTGCAATCCTCCTATTCCTCTCTGATCTGTTCCTCCGATGGAATCTTCTTCATGAGGAAGTACGACACGCTCGAGCTCGCCGTGATGATACCATTTTGTGTAGCCTGGGGTAAACCCCTTGTTCAGCAAATGATTCCTGACAACCCCGATGTCGTGCCATCTCACGTTGTTGCAAGGTTTGCAAGGACACCGATATTTGCCAATTTCGTTCGGGAATCTTCTTGCAGCGCGAATAAACTCGTTAACACCGGTTTTGTACTGCAATGTCACCCGATTATTCTCTGTGATCCAATCTCTACTTGGATTGGACATTTCGCTGAATGAGAGCGAGAAATGAAAGTTTGGAAGAGTTATTGATAAAGGACGACGGAGATCAAAATGAAAGAGAGATTATGAATTATATGTTATTTTGAGCTCGGATTGAATAAGTTGGGAGGTTTTAAACTAATTAATTCGAAACTCTACCGAAATTTCGGCAGAGTTTCCCCTATTATACTGACAAACCAAAAACCTGCAAAATTATTTAAAAACATACACAAACCATCCAGAACTATCCTATAAATTAGCTCAGCCCTAAACCGAACCTCCGTGGTTCGATCACAACATTTATAAATGAAAAATCGAAATAAACAAAATATCACAAACTATCAAACATGTCACAAACTATCAAAGCATGTCACAAAACTATTTTTCTTATTTAAATTACAATTTAATTACATGTTAAATCAACTACGTAAACTTATCACAAATTAATTAACTAATTATAAACTAAGCAACATAAATGTAATTATTAAACTAATTACAATTTCTAGGTAATAATTTACTTACAATTAATCTAAATTAATTAAAAGCAAAAAATTTAAAAATGTCACAAACTATATTTCAAAACATGTCAAAAAACAACTAAAACTTAATTTTAACCTAATATAAACTAATCACATTATTAAACTTAATTATCAAAATCAAACTTATTTTAACCATATATCATATTAATACTAACTAATTTACAATAAATTATCAAAATTAATTATCAAATTACTAAACATGTTAAATTAATTATCAAATTAATACTAATTAAGTTACACATTATTATTAACTTACATAATTCACATTAATTAACTAACCTAACATATTATATATATACACTAACCTAACATATTATATATATACACTAACCTAACTAACTAATATATACACTAATATATATATACACTAACCTAGGACGGCCGGCCGGGGACTCGGGGACAGCGGCTCGGAGGCTGGGACTCGGGGACAGAGGCTCGGTGTGGCTGGGACTCGGAGGCAGCGGGGTCGGGGCTGAGCGCACGGTGAGGTCCGGAGGCACGAGACGACGGCTGTGAGTTTAAACCGAGTTAGAGAGAGCGAGGCAGAGAGGGAGCGAGGCAGAGAGGGAGTGAGAGAGAGAAATACCGAGTGAGAGAGAGAGTCGGTGGTGACTCGGAGGCAGCGGGGCCGGGGCTGAGCGCACGGCGAGGTCCGGAGGCACGAGACGACGTACGGTTGTGAGTTTAAACCGAGCTGTGAGAGAGCGAGGCAGAGAGGGAGCGAGGCAGAGAGGGAGTGAGAGAGAGAAATACCGAGTGAGAGAGAGAGGCAGTGGTGACTGGCGAGGTCCGGTGGCCGGATGAGGCGGAGGTCCGGTGGCCGGGTACGGGTACGTGGCGTGGTGGTCGGCGAAGGAAGAGGCCGAGAAGAGAGGGAGGGAGGAGATGGAGCAGCGACAGTGGCGGAGCTCGGTGTGGCTGGGACTCGGAGGCAGCGGAACTTGAGACTCGGCGGCGCAGCTCGGTGTGGCTGGGACTTGGCAGAGCTCGGTGTGGTGGTCCGGTGGTGGTCGGCGAAGTGTTCTTAGGCGAAGGATTAGTCGGAGAAGAGAGGGACGGAGGAGATGGATGTGGGCTAATGAGTTTACAACCGGAGAAGAAGAGAAGTTCGCAGGGAGAGAGAGCGTTTTTTTTTTTTTTTTACAGAGTTTGAGCGGCTGGAGAAGAAAGGATCGCGACCTGGGTTTTTAAACAAAACCCTAATAATCAGGTGCGACAGAATCGCACCTGATAATACTATCCGATGCGACTAGTCGCATCTGATGAGTTATCAGGTGCGACTAGTCGCACCTGATTATAAAAATAAAAAATAAAAATTTCATTCGCCACGTCAGATTAATGAAATAAAAGAGGGGGAGATGAGGCCCGCTCAAAATTTTCAAACTATCTGATGCGACATAGTCGCACCTGAAAGTTTCAACATATTTCCAGGTGCGACTAGTCGCATCGGATTGTCAAAATCAAAAGACAATTTGAGCGAATTTTTTCGGCTTCTGAAAGACTATCAGATGCGACTAGTCGCACCTGAAAGTCATTTAGATGCGACTTTTAGGTGCGACTAGTCGCATCTGATAGTCTTGCGCATCAGAAAATCAATTTTGTAGTAGTGACAAGAACAACAATAAATCTCACTAACTTTCATCTCCGCCGTTTCCGACGATGGAATCCGAGTTTTCATCAAAGTTTCAAACGGCGAAATCTCAACCCTACCTTCAAACGGTCGGATCTGTGCAGCCGCATGACTTGCTGATGTTCGAGATCGTTTCCGGAGGAGGATCGTCACGGTTAATCGAATTAACCTTCACAGTCAATCCGATTAACTATCACAGTTAATATGCAGAACTGAACTTGCGGCCTTCGAACGGCCGGATCGACGCAACCGCGAGACTTGCCAATGTTCAAAATCGTTTTCGGAAGAAGTTCGTTACAGTTAATCAGATTAACTGTGATAGTTAATCCGATTAATTGTCGAACGAAAAACCCTAGAATCTGAAATCTCACCTCCACCGCCACGTGTGCCGGCCTCGCCTCCGCCGCCCTCGAGTTCAACACGTGATTTAATCCGGAATTTGGCAGCCCGAGCGACAACCACGTCGGAATCAACCTCAGAACCACCGGTGAGGAAAACCGGTCTGAGCTTCTCCGAAAGGGACACGAGGCGGTGACGATGAAGTCCGAAGCTCTTTCTTCGTTGCCGGCGACGGTGAGTCTCCGGCGAAGTTCCGGTGGATTGGAGAGGAAGATTGTGGTGTGGTGTTTGGGTGTAGGAGAGAAGGGTATTTTTGGGATTTTAATCAATGTTGGCTATCTTTTAAAATAAATTGATAGTAATCTCACATCTTAATAGAGGCTAGATACTAATAAATATCTTAAAAAATTAAAGCCTAATTATGATGCGATCCCACATGCAAAGAAACAAAGCCGCTTCAACGAGTCAATTCCGAATTCAAGTGTTCAAGAGTTCAAAGAAGAGTTTCAAGAGTCAATTCTATTCATCTTCGCTTAAGCCATGAAACTCTTCTTTGAAGTCTTGAACTCTTGAATTCGGAATTGATTCGTTGAATGAGCTTTGTTTTTTTGCATGTGAGATCATATCAAATTATTAATTTTCGCTTAAAGCTTCATTATGTCTAGTGTTGACTTTGTCTGAAACACACAATAATAATTATATAAATTTTTCTCCATCTTTACAAAAATATTTCCCAGAATGTCCCCTATTTCCTATTTCTGTATGTAACCAGGATTTCTGTCTGGAGATGATCGGTACAATATTGATAATTTAATTTCCACGACTTTTGATGGTATTTCAGTCGCCACTCTATATTTCCGTAAAATCAAACCATAGGTCAAACTTTGAAACAGACACACCAAGTAATTACATGCTCAAAGAATCTTCTAAACTCATCTCTGTTGGAACATCATAACCATAAACCATTGAGTAGTCATCCAAATCATCAGAGGTGAACTTTGGAATCCTCCAACTCTTTGCAACCTCACTGTCATTGCCATTAGTCAGTAGCTCCATCACCTTCAAAAAGTGTTTTAATTGTATATATTTATCAGAAACTAACTTTTAAATATTGTGAAACGAACACCTAGTTAGATATTATATATTTTTGGGAAAATATCATTCATCATTTAGTTTTAGTCAAATATTGTCTTCATACTCTATGTTTTTAAATATATAACAATCATATTATTTATTGTTAAAATATCCCTTATGTTCATTTATATTGAATATTTGTCGCTTAATAGATATCTTAGTTGATTTTAAGCGTCCTATATTGTTATAATATTTTCAAAATATGCCATTTTTTTGTTTCTTTAAATTATGTCAACAAGTGTTTATTCCTATAAAAAGAAATGGAACACGTTTTAAATGTTTGTCCAAGACCATTCAATTATATGAGGCGTCACAAATTTAGCATACCTCAGTCATTGATGGACGCCAAATGGAAGATTGTCTCACACAATAAGAAGCAGTTAGCATTACGTTGCGAAGTTGATGAGAATCATATATGCCTTCCATATTTGGATCAACTAGTTCTTCAATATCTCCTGATTCCATTAGCGGTTTTGCCTGCAAAAGAGTGATCAAGCTTAAATTGACCCTGTAGTAAACTAAATATGTTTCTCTATTTAATAATAAAAAAAGAAGGGAATGGTTCAGTCTCTAAATGGGACAAAACTCTTTTTCTTTGCTTGAAAAAAATAGAAACTACGCTTGCCCAGCTCAACTAAGAAAATAAATTAAGCTAAACCAAATCGTTCACTTTAGAATAATGGTCGTACATGAATTTATACCAAAACTATGACTACTTAATTTTTTTTAAAACTAAAATCCATTGATTACTTCTAATTTAGAATATATGACTCTTTATTGACAAGTTTATCAATAAATAACTATGTTTATTGATAAATATGCCAATGAAATTTGTATTTATTGACATTCTTTATCATAGTTTTAGAATTAAAAAAATTAATGAATTTTGGTCAAATAAAAGGTTATAAATGGTCATCGTTTTGGTATAATCCTTACATAAATTATTTTAAAATAAATACGTCAAAATTTAATCCTAACATTATATGATAAAAAAATTATTAGTACAACTAATATCTCAACTTAAAAAACGTGAAAAGAATAGAATATATAATTTGGAAAAATAAAACTAAACAAGAGTGGAAATAAATGTATTGTTCTAGACCACTTAAAAATTGTTGATCCCATTCGATTTTCGATTTACTAATTTTTTTTTTGTTTTGGTTCTCGTACAAAATGTAAATAATAAATTACCCAAAGAAGAAGGTTTCTCTTAGAGGAATCGACGGGTCTACGACCAGTAACAATCTCCAAAAGAAGAACTCCAAAGGCATAAACATCTGTTTTCTCATCCACAATTCCATGCATAAAATACTCCGGCGCCAAATATCCAAATGTTCCTTCAATCGGGATCACAGCGTGGTGCGTCCATTTGTTCGGAAGCCACTTTGCCAATCCAAAATCAGTGATCTAAAAAAAAAAAAAAAAAAAAGAGAGATGCTTAAATGAGTGAGCTAAAATCTGAGATGTGTTTGACTAAATTCACAATTTTGACCTGTGGTTCGTAGTCTGGGCCGAGAAGAACGTTGGAGGCTTTGATGTCTCTGTGAATGATTCGGTGGTTGCAACATTTGTGAAGGTAATGGAGACCCCTTGCGATCCCAACGGCGATTCTGTATCTCACTGCCCATTCCAGAGATGGTACTTTTCCTGTTTCAATTTTTGTCAAGAGTGTCTCAAACGTTACGTTAAAGATAAATATGGTTGAAAATACACCGTTGTCTAGTATCATATATGAAGCTCTTTTGTGTCTAAATTATTCTAGTCCTTTCAGAAATTAAGTAAATATGAAGCTATATTTTGAGTATATTTAGATAAACTAATTTTTATGAAAGTATTATTTAGCTTCCTAGGATTATTAAGGATCTTCTCTGTGTGTGTGTGTGTGTGTGTGTACACATATGATTTTCTTAAGAGTGTTTTAGCTTAGTCAATTGATAGTTATAAATTTGTAAAATAACAAACTTTTGTCTAAAATTTTCAAAATAATCAAAGTATAAACAAATTCTTAAGTGCCAGATATTATTAGTTTTTTGACTTATATATTTTTTAAATAACAATACTATTATATGATACACTATTTTGACTATTTTGGTATAATATTAAAAAACAAATACTTGAAATTTTGATTTTTTTTTTACCAACTTTAAATTTTGGCTATATTACAAACGAATGAGTTTTGAATCGTTTTGCATAATTTTTTTTTTTAATTTATTTATTGAGGTTTATCTAGTAAGGGTAGACAAGGTGGGCTCGCAAAATATCCTAAGCTTGCATCTTCTTAATTGGCCCCCACTCCAAAGTAATTAAATAATGTCACCAAACATTCATATTGGGGCCTATAGTACTATACCAATTTAAAATATCCTCTTCTCTTAAAATATCCTCTTCTCTAAAAAAAAAATCCTCTTCTCTCAAAAAAATAATAATAATAATATCCACAGATAAATAAATAAACAAAGCCTTATGTTGGATTCTTTCTCTTATACGACGTTACTTGGTGGTTGTTTCCAGCGACGGGAGCCAGAAAAGCTAACAGGAGGGGTAAATTTGAAAAACAAAATCCAGAAGTGCCAAATTTGAAAAAACAAATCTCCGATAGGACTAATTTGTAAACTTTTAGGGTGATTTAAAAAAAAATTAAAAATGGGACAAAAATGTAAAAAATAATTTTGAGGGGGTTCACCTGGACCTCATGTAAATCCATGCCCGGTTGGTTCCAACAGATTGTCAATTATTTCATGGTTTTGCCCTACTGATTTTTGTACTAGTTTTTAATAAATAAATAATGATTAAAAAAAAAAAAAGCTAGTAATATTTCTTACCATGCAACGCGGATGCCAAATTTCCATTGTGAGAGTAATGAAAAATGAGGTATAAACCATTCTCAATGCAACACCCAACTAAGGAGGCTGTGTTGGGATGAGAAACATGGCCAATAATTCCCAATTCCATCAGAAACTCTTTCTCCTTCTTCGCGTCCTTGTTGTCCATCGCCAACCTTTTCACCGCAATGCTTTCGCCGTTCCCAACATCGCCTCTGTAAACCTCCGAGTACCCGCCCCGCCCTACTATTTTATCTGAAACCACAAATGTAACATTTATATTAATTTTTTTTTCATATTTTTTTTTATTTGCATCAATTTAGTGCTCTCTTAATAGTCCTCTAAGTATAATGTTACCGTCTTTAAATACAAAAAAATGAAGCATCAATGTCTTAGTCTGTGATGTATTTGGTAGTCGAATGTTTAATTCAATTTTAAGAATATTATAGGATTAGTGTTTTTAAAGTGCGACATTTAGTAGCTGTTTAAAATCATTTATTTTTTTTTATATATAAATGGTTGTAAACCGTAAACAGCGTTAAATAGAGCTCAACGCAGCAAACATATTTTTCAAAATAAATATGTAAACATCGAGACAATAGCATACGGCTTGAATTTTTTTAGTTGAGTGATAAAAATTTAGATACTCAATTCTTGCGATTCGTTTTATATTTTTTATTTTTTTATCACATGCAATTTTCACTTCAATTTTTTATGTTATATTTTCCTTAAAAACTTAAATTTATTGACTGTCTTATGCTAAACTTGATGTAGTACTTTAATTTTTAACTTGAAATTCAAAAGCACATTTGTTATTCAAACAACAAATAGAAAACATTAGAGTCTCATTGTAAATGCTCTCACCGGGGTGGAAGTTATTTGTGGCATTTGCAATTTCTTCGTAACTAAAGCACCTCAACAAAGGCTGTTTTACTTGCTTGTCGAAGCTTCTTCTTCTGAAAGGCGATCCGAGGACAGAGACTATGAGAGCGTACGGTGAGAATCTGCGACGATTCCTTGAGTTTGGTTTGATTATTGCGAGATTTGGTGTCGCAGAACTTGAATCCGTTGCAGACAAAGAATAATCGCCACAGCTAGAGTTTTCGTCTCCGACGCTTTGATATTCCGATAAAACAGTCCTCGGTGAAGGATTTTCGCTCTTTGACTCTAGCGAAGCGTCGCTGTCGACGCTCTTGTTGGTCAACCTTGAACTCGATCGTTGACTTTCTGCTAAAAAATCATCTTTAAGAGCTAAATATATACGCAAATCGTAAAAATAAAAAAATTATTGTAAAACTCACCTTTAGAACAAGTAGGATCTGAGTCCGAATTTCGTTGTGGCGGCTTAGAATTCCCGAGCAAAACTATTGTGCAGCAAGTAGGAGCGCCACGGAAACAATGCCTTGTAATGCGTGACCTAATAAAATTAACACATGTTAAAAACATAAAATGGAAATAAAATAGAGTTAATTTCAGAAGGAGAGTCCATGTTTTTCAAACCTGTTTCCGCCGAGAACAAGATAGTCTGCCGAAACAAGCCTCGCTTCCTTGATCAAACCTTCTTCGACTCTAGAGCTAAAGCTTACTCTAGCCTCCAAATTCACCTTGGAAAAACAGGACACTTATATTTCAGTCTTATAACATATATCTACCTTATATATTGGTGAAATGAACAAAGTACCTGTTTGGCTTGGCAAGTGCTCGAGAATTCTCCGAGTAATGATATAAGCGAGGCTTTAGCTCGGCGAAGCAGAGACTGGTTTTCAGCTGCTGAGTCACACTTCTTTCTCTGCTTTCCCACTGGAAGTTACAAAAGAAAGAAAGACCATTTTCATTATGAGTGCATTAACAAGAAATATATATATGTTGATAGTCAAAATGACTAACCGAGAATGTGAACAGCGACGATGTGGTCGCTTGGTTGAGCAAGAGCTGTGATTGCCCAAGACAAAGCCTCTTTGCTTTCATCGCTGTCCAATGATATCCCAATGAGTATCTTTGCAGGGCTTGAAGACACCATTTCGTTTGTGTATGTGTGTGGTGATTGATTTTGTACATCATGGATGATAAGGCAATGGGGTTTAAGTATTGGTTGAAAAGTGTTTGTGTGACAGAATGATTGGAATTTAGTTAGGAGTTATGAGTCCACTACAAATGCTCTCACTCCATCATTCTTGTTTGACAAGCATTAGAACTCTCTCTCTCTCTCTCTCTCTCTCTCTCACACACACACACACACACACACACACACACACACTTAAGTGTTTCTGGTTGGGTGCTTTAGGGTATAAGCAAAGTTGGTGGGCAAATATATGAGTTTGACTTGCTGTACAAGCCAAAAATAGAAGAGAGGTCCTTCAAAGTTCAAACTAGGAAAAAAACAAAAAAAATGGGGTTTTCTCTTTTTGTTTGGTGGGAGGGGGTGCTATGTGGCACCACCACAAAAGAAAGTCCATACTCTCATCTTCATTATGAATGAGGAACTAACTATTAATCATTATCGTAGATGGGGATTTATTTATTTGTAATTTTTTTTTTTTTTTTGTTTCTAGTGATACAAATGACTGGGCGTGTCGATCATTGTATAATAATATGATTGCTTGTTAACTTGTAAGTGTAATAAGTGGCTCTACACCATAGCAATATGCATTATTCTTCAGAACGTATTATAAATAAATAAATAAATTCATGTGCTTTATTGGGGTATTTTTATATAGATTTTTTAAGGGTGATTAAAGCTAATAGTTCAATAACTCACACTTCTTTTACAAAATAGCCAAAATTCTATTTTATTAAAAAAGAAAATTAGCCCACCAAACTTGCAATAAATTAATTAACTAAAAAAAGTTAAATTTACTTTTGATTAATTAAATTTACTTTTCAGGTAATTAATTTACTGTAGGTCTGGTGAGCTATTTTTTCAATAAAATAAAACTTTGATTATAATCTTAAAAAGAGTTAAGAGATTGACTAATTAATTGCAACAAATTATTATTATTAGTTTTTAATACTATAAAGTGAATTGCACGAATAAGATATCTATCCATGTGATACGGGAAAAAAAATCCAAGTAAGCACAAAGAAATTAGACCTGAATCACAAGAGTGGTGTTTGGCGTGCCACTGTCAATCGAGCCAAGGTTGATGACTCGGGATTATAACTTTAGAAACGATCAAATTGATGGTTGAATAAAAACAAGAAAAACTGAAGAAAGAATATGGCCTAATTATAATATAACCATAGAAATCATGAACTCAATTCACCATTTAAATGACTAAAAAAAATTATAGGTCTAAGCAACCTACGCACTCCGGAGAAAATCAATGATTAAAATATCGATACCAATACCGAAATTTTGATTTTATTGATATATCGAATATCGACGGATATATCGACAGGTGTCTTGTAACAATTTTAATACCAACGACTGATGATATATCGCTTACCGACTAATATATCGACATATATTCTATAACAAAACATAATTATAAAAACCCAATACATATGTGTGTGTGCGTGCGCGCGCGAATCAAAATGCTACAAATTTAGTATATATATTCAAGAAAATCCAAATTCTACATGTTCAAAGAAAAATTATAATTAAAATAAAAACTTATTTTTACACCGTATAAATGATGTATACATACTTGCATATAAATGAGATATAAAATTTTATTTATTTATTAAAATTAGTTTTATTTAAATTTTTAGTAGTAGTTTAAAAATAAATAAGGTATATATACATATATATATATATATATATATATATATATATATATAGAATTTTATAAAAATTTGAGGCATTAAGGGAGTTACCATGTTTAAACATTGTGTTTATGAAATTGTCACAAACATATGCACACACAATATAAATTTTACGCGGCTTTCTCTCTGCAAATTATTTATTTTCTTGCGCAAATGACTCCTTCACTACTACAAATTAATATATTGGGTGCGGAAGGATATTAGGTGCGACATGTCGCACCGGATACTCATCCGGATGACTAAAAATTTCGCTAATGTTTAGTGTTATTCGGTGCGACAATATCGCACCTAATATGAATTTATCGCACCTAATACCTTTAAGTGCGACATTTGTCGCACCTAATACCTTTAAGTGCGACAAATGTTGCAACCAATGGGTTTCAAATTTAAACTTCCCCGCCGAATCCCTCCGAAATTTTTCAGATCTGGGATTTCATATTGGGTGCGACTTAGTCGAACCCAATATGATTATTAGGTGCGATAATGTCGCACCCAATAGTTTTACGGGTTTTAACCCCGAGCATCTTCTTCTCTTTCACTCATTCTCTCTATCACTCTCAGCCAGCCCCGCCCCGCGCTCTCTCTCTCTCAGCCAGCCCCTCGCCCCGCGCCCCGCCAGCCGTGACCAGCCTCCCCCGCCCCGCCGCTTGGACCAGCCCGCCGCCCGCTCCGGTACGTCCTCTCTCTCTCTCTCTCTCTCTCTCTCTCTCTCTCTCTCTCTCTCTCTCTCTCTCTCCGTCTCTCTCTCTCTCAATATCACTCTCTCTCTCTCAGCCAGCCCCCCGCCCCGCGCTCTCTCTCTCAGCCAGCCCCCCTCCCCGCGCCCCGCCGGCCGTGACTAGCCTCCCCCGCCCCGCCGCCTGGACCAGCCCGCCGCCCGCTCCGGTACGTCCCCCCCTCTCCGTCTCACCGTCTCTCAATCTCTCTCTCTCTCAGCCAACCCACCGCCCCGCGCCCCGCCGGCCGTGACCAGCCTCCCCCGCCCCGCCGCCGCCTACATCTCACTCTCTCTCTCTCTCTCATTTTTTTTAATTAAAATAACCTATTAGGTGCGACAAAGTCGCACCTGATATGAAATGATCCGCTTGGGCATTAGGTGCGACATGTCGCACCTAATACCTTTAGCGACGGACTTTTAGGTGCGACTTTTGAGGTATTTGTTGCGACAATCGTCACACCGGATGACTATATTTGTCTTAGTGCTTTTTTGTTTATCGATATTTACAATGGTATAGTCAGTATATAGGCTATTATAGCCATTTAAATACCGATAGTCTCCATTTTCCGGTATATCGGCTTGATATCGTTGGTTACCGACGATAGTGATGTTTGGCGTGCCACTGTCAATCAAGCCAAGGTTGATGACTCGAGGCTATAACTTGATAAACGAACAAATTGATTGTTGAATAAAAACATTAAAAATTGAAGAAAGGATGTGGCCCAATTGTAAAATAACCATCGAAATCACGAACTCAACTCATCATACAAGTAAGTGATTAAAACAAATTATATGTCTACGCACTCCGGAGAAAACTCATCTACAAGACAAAAATTCAATGGTGAAGCACATAGAATTTATAAAAACTTGATAGAATGCTCACACATCATTTTGGGCAAGTGGACGGCAGAAATTCGGAAGGAAGGTATTCCGTCGCTTCTATGCCGCGTACCGATAAGCTCGGAAATGGCAGGGGCGCTTCCGATACGTGTCGAAAGTGGGAGAGGGGTATTGGTGCCGTTGGGTTCGGTGTTGGAGTAAAACCATCACATGGAAATCGATTTACTACCTCTACTCTACTTGTATAGTTTGATTTTCATTGATAAAAAATAGAAAAAATATTCCAATTTGTCATAACTGAGTGATACCGTGATAATAATATTATGCTAATTTGCCATCCCCGCTGTGTTGCAGAAGAAGAAAAAATATATTGATAAATAAAAATAATGCTCACACACATACCAAGGAAAGAAGAGTCAGCAATATATGATATGAGTTTGTACTGAAGAGGGAAGACTTTTGTGCACGTTGTGTCTTGTGTGATTGCTTTTTTTTTTTCTTTTTTTTACTGTTAGACTTCCAAATTTACATAATTTTTTTAAATTTTAACTCACATTTTTTTATTTTTCATATAAATACATCTCATTTCTAATCATTTTAATCACAACTCGAGCATTCATCTCTCTCAAACTCTCAAATTCTCCACAAATATAATAAAGATGAAATTCAGTTAACATATTAGTACCTTCTTTTAAAATTTTAACAGTATCTCTTTCGTTTACCATTTAAATATAATTTTTTTTTAATTATCTAATGGAAGTTAATGGAAATCCATATTTCCATTAACCCTAACGGAAATTCAACTTCCGTTAAGCAATGGAAGACACTATTTTACCTAACGGAAGTGCCATTTCCAATAAGCAATTGGAAGGTAGTGTATTCGAAATGGAAAAAGCATTTCCTTCCAATAGCCAGGATGACAGTCACACATTCACATATCATCAACAAGCTTAATTTAATTTATTTACAAGATGGATTAGTGTACGTTTATAAAAAGTTCATTCTAGTAGGGCGGCGTAAAAAAACCGTAAACCGGACCGGACCGGTAATTTTTAGACCGTCGGTCCGGTTTAAAACGGTTTTTTTATCCGCTCCGGTCCAGTCCGGTCCGGTCTACTCATTACAAACGGTCATGTCCGGTTTTTTTAAACCGTTTAACCGGACCAGACCGGTTTATTTATGTATAAAAAAAAATTAATGTCCAATTAGCCAAATTAGGGATTTGTGCATGTATTTCCCTCCTATACATGACTATATGTTTTTGTTTTGGTGGAAAATTAATGGTTTTTTTTAATTATGTAAAACGGTTCAAAACGATCCAAACGGTCTAGAACGGTCCGGTCTAACGGTTCAAAACGGTCCGGTCCGGTCTAAACGATTCAAAACAGTCCGATCCATTCCGGTTTTTACAGTTTTTTGGTCCAGTCTGGTTTGGATTTTTTTGCACCGTTTTGAGCGGTCCGATCCGGTTTTTTGGCCGATTTTGGACCGGACCGGCACAAGCCTACATTCTAGTATGTCCTCGTCAAGATTGTATCTCACCTCCAAGGCCGGCCCTAAGGTTTAGCGACTTAAACCATTGTATTAAGCCTTTTGGAAAAAAAAAATAATGCCCATTATTGGGCCTTTTTTTTTAATAAAATGCTCAGAAGTAAATTTAGGCTTCATTTTTTGTCAAATAAAACTCATTTTGTTAATAACTAGCCCAAATAGCTTAATCTTATAAAAGTATAGTCAAACTATTAGTTTATTTAGGAAAACCCTACGAGTGAGTCCCAGGGATCCTCCAGTGAGTCCGATTGAGGAGGAATCGACGCCGATCATGACGTCAAAATTGGTCCCGACGATCTTCGAAGATTTTACGAAATTACCGCTGCAAGAGCGCCATCAAGACGATGATTAGCGTTGCCAATTCAAACCGAAACGGCTTCGTGGGGTTTGACAAGTTTTATATCGATGCTCTCCACGACGGCGATAAAAACGAAGACGACAACCTAATAATCATGAAAGAGATTTTCAAGGCCATCGATCGCGACGATGACGGAAGGCTCGGCAGCGAAGATTTGAGGAATTTCATGAGCCTCGCCGGATTTTCTCTCTTCGATGATGACGTTGACACCATGATCGCGCTCGCCAACGACGACGACGGTGACAACGATGGCGAAGCTGAAGCTTACGTGTCGGCGTTCTTCGCCGGAATCGAAAGCGAGCTCCAAAAGATCGTAAGATTCTACTCGAGCAAGGTCGAGGACGTGGTGGCTGAGGCATACGAGATTAGCAGGCAAATGGATGTTTTGATCGCGCTCAGGGTCAAGATCAAGAATCCAGAGGCTAGTTTCGGATCAGTTGATGTTGAAACTTGAAAGTCCAGTCACTCAATCTGAGTAACTTTCTGATTAACTGTCACAGTTACTCAGATTAATTGTGACGAACCTCTTCCGAAAACGATTTTGAACATCGGCAAGTCTCGCAGTTGCGCCGATCCGACCGCTCTAAGGATGCAAGTCCAATTCTGCGCATTAACTCTGATAGTTAATCGGATTAACTGTGAAGGTTAATTCGATTAACTGTGGTGATCCTCTTCCGAAAACAATCTTGAACATCGGCGAGTCTCGCAGCTGCGTCGATCCGACCGTTTGAACGTCGCAAGTCCAGTCCTGAAATTGCCAGAAGAAGCTGAGATTTAAGATTTTTGTCGCCGAATGTCAAGACCTTGTTTCCGACGGAGATGAGCGAGACTCCGCCAGAGAATGGAACAACATTGGAGGAGATCCAATTACCGCCAGCGTTCGGATCGGAAGCTAGGACTGGGATTTTTGCCGTTTGAAACAACAATGAAAACTCATATTCTGGCACTGGGGATGGTGGAAATGACAGTTAATACGATTTACTGTTGTTTTGTTTAATAAGATTTACTATTTTTTTTGTTGCGGTTAATAGGATTTACTGTTGTTTTTATTACGGTTCATAAGATTTATTGTTGTTCGTGTTATCATTAATAAGATTTACTGTTCCTCTTGTTACTGTTAATGAGATTTACTATTTTAGAAGCGGTTTTAGAGGCGACATGTCGCTTCTAATTTTTAGAAGCGACTGACCTTTAGAAGCGGAAGTCGCTTCTAAAAGTCATTTAGAAGTGACTTTTTGGCCTTTAGAAGCGAGTTTTATCACTTCTAAAGGCTTTTTTGTAGTAGTGTTAATACTATTTAATGTTGTTCTTATTACGATTAATAAGATTTACAGATGTACATGTTGCGGTTAATAAGATTTATTGTTGTTCTTGCTATGGTTAATAAGATGTATTGTTGTTCGTGTTATCGTTAACAAGATTTACTGTTCCTCTTGTTACCGCTAATGAAATTGACAATTGTTTTGTGACGGTTAATATTATTTACTCTGACAGTTAATAATATTGACCTTCAAGGATATTATTGGAATATTGAAATATTATTATAACAAATTGGCTACTTTATTAAATATATGGATAATTGGACTATAATTTTAAAATAAAAAGACTGTTTGAGCTATTTACTCATCCTTTTTTTTTTGCTCTGGGACTCAAATTTTAAATAAGGGATTGTTTGGGCTATTTACTTATCCCATTTTTGTTTTCTCCTAGGACTCAAATTTTAATTAAAACATAAGTGGATTCGATGTTTGACCTATATATATTTTAACAACAACAAAAATGACATCACAACTTTCCAATTTCTTAATGTAAGCTTGATATTATCAATATATATATATATATATATATATATATATATATATATTTATTCTTTTTTAACTAACCTTAAAGTAATCAATTATTAATTATTTTTTAATTTTTTTTTCAATAAGCTTGACCTATATATATATATATATATATATATATATATATATATATATTTATTCTTTTTTAACTAACCTTAGAGCAATCACTTATTAATTATTTTTTTTAATTTTTTTGATGTTGTTTGAAGCTTTTTGAGAGTTTTTGTTTTCTTCCTCAAGAACCACAAATTTTTTAAAAACAAAAGAGATAAAGACAAACAATCTTAAAGGATGGATACAATATTTTTCTTCGCGGAATTTTCAGGTTTTATCTTTCTAATCTATTTGATTATTTGAAAATTAAATTTTCTTGAGAATGATGTATTAGCTAATTTTTTATATAGTTAATTTGGGTTCAAATTCTTAGTTTAAACATAGATAAATTATGTACTATCGGAAATATATTTCGAGTTATGAGAAATTTAAAAAGAAAAGAAGAGAAGAGGAATTGGTAAACTCTAAAGAAAGAGCTCTTGATAAATTTCTTTAAAAAAATAGAGAAGAAGCCTACACGCTTGATGATGACGATGGAAGCGAGGGTAGAAAAACCTAGAGAGACTATTGGATATCAACAAACCGTATTTAATTTTGATAATAATGAAATAGAAGGAGAAATTAACAATAACATGAATCACGAGCACATAAATATTTATGATCTAGGACAATGGGATAATATTCATAATAATCTTTGAGACACGTTTGTTGAAAAGTAACCAATTAGATAGAGTAATCTGTAAGTATCTATTTGCTAAATATTTTGTATGTATGTTTGTCTATTTCTTAAGTATCTTAATTGAAAATGGACAAGTTGAAGACGCGTTCTCAATCATAAAAATCTTGATAAACACCTTATTTTATACTATCATTTTGAATTTGATATTCATATTATATTTGTAAGGCCTCATTTTTTAGTTTCGCTAAGGCCGCAACAACGATTGGTCCAATTCTGCTCACCTCGGTCGATATTTTACAAACATTCATGTACACCTTTATTCACAAAATTTTATAAGTACTTGCACGTTTATTTCTTTGGGAATATTTCAAAATATGGCTGAACTGAAGGTTTTGTTCCATTATCTCTTAGCAAGGCTTTTTTTCCACTTTAATGACAACACATGTAATAAGAAACTGCATTTAGTGACAAATATGTCATGAAAAAATTGTATTTAATGATAATTATAGTCATAAAAGTGGAATAAAGATTACTAATAGATAATGAAGAAAAAAAAAAACCCTTCCATTTAGTCATATTTTTGGAATTATCTCTTATTTATTTTTGTATATAAAAGAATTAAATAGCTCTAATTTGTCTGTACCTCAATTAAAGGACATAGCCCTGCAGGCCGCATAGAAGCCATGTTTATAAGCCCAAAAGATGTTCATCCAAATTTGTAGAAATGGCCGAAATTATCTTCTTCTTTTTAATTGAATTTTTCAAATACATTTTTAATTTTTATTCCATAAATACCTATTTTTAAGTATAATTGTTTTTCACAATTTTATTAAACTTATTTTTTTTTTACAGTTTAATGTTTTATTGAAATTTTCCTATGTAGTTTTTACAGTAAATTTAAATTAGGTAAAAAAACGATGATAAAGTAAATATAAAAAATATTGGTCGAAGGTTTTAAAGTTTGAGATATTAAAATACGTCAGATTTTTCAAACTTAATTATCTAAATAAAAAAAATACGATGATAAAGTAAATATAAAAAATATTGGTCGAAGGTTTTAAAGTTTGAGATTTTAAATACGTCAGATTTTTCAAACATAATTATCTAAATAAAAAAAATACGATGATAAAGTAAATATAAAAAATATTGGTCAAAGGTTTTAAAGTTTGAGATATTAAAATACGTCAGATTTTTCAAACTTAATTATCTAAATACGAACTAATTTTTTTATCCCATATTATATCTATTGTCTATAGTCTTTATTATTGTATAAAGTTTTATTTGTCTTAATTTCTTTTGATCAATATTTGGCTTCTCTTATTGTTTATGGTTTTATTTAGAATAAGGGTTGGTTAAAGTTTCAATTTAAAAAATATATATTTGGGAAATTTTGGTAGCTATATTTTTAGAATGATTACAAAAAAAGGTAGTATCAAGGAAATTGTTAAATTTAAAGGGAAAATAACACATATATACCTTATGTTTTAATGAGATGTCGAGTTTATTCTTTGATTTTAAAAAATGTCGAGTTTAATTAAAATGACTAAATTATACCCTATAATAGATAACAGAGTCGAAAATCTTCCTTTTATTGATTTTTCATTGATGATGACTCTTATATAAGTAACCGAACCAAACCCCAAACCAATAACTTAACCCTAAAATTTTCAATTTTAAAATAAAACATAGGCTTAAATTGAAATAAACTAATAAAATTCATACCTCTCAAGAGATACATTATTCCTTCTGTTCTCGAATTGCAAATCGGAGTTCTGGATTTAACGCTCAAATTATTGATTTTGATGACAATCGATTGTCGATTTTTACCCATTTCCTCAGACCGTGTTCTCGATGATTCAGAAATTGTTGTTTGTTTTTTCCTTTTTAAATAAATTACATATATGAGGCGAATGAATAATGGTGAAATGGAGTTTACCTATAAATAATATAGTAAAAATCAATGAAAAAGTCAACCAAAGAATGATTTGAGGCACTGTAATCTATTTTAGGATATATTTTTTTCATTTTAATTAAACAAAGGATACAAACTTCATATTTTTGAAAACCAAAAGTTAAACTCGACAATTCACTAAAACACAGAGTATATATGTGTCATTTTCTCAAATTTAAATCGTTGCGTTATAATTCTACAAATGGCATTTGACTATTTCCAACCATTTCTTCATGTACAATGTAATCTCTTTTGTCTCATGAGCATAGATGACTACAATTTTAAGTATTTATAAAAAAATAGCTCGAATTTTTAAATTATTTTCATTAAAATAACAAAAGTTTGAAACTCTCAATAAAAATATTTAAAAATGTATATAAGATATTTTCCTCGTCTATAAATTGGTACTTAATATTGTGGATTTTTTTAAAGTCTTGCTATCTTGCGAACTAGACAAACCTTAATTTTTAAAAAATATTATTAGCTATAGTGCATATAGTATTATTTTTTGAAAAATTGCATGCGATAGTGCATTTTTTAAACTAATCCCTTTAGAATGTCTGAAACTTGGGAAAGTAACACATTTATACCCTGTGTTTTGGTGAAATATCGAGTTTAACCTTTGGTTTTCAAAAATGTCGAGATCATACCATCTGTTTAACTAAAATGACGAAATTATACCCTGAAACGGATAACAGTGCCACAAATCTTCTTTTTATTGACTTTTTTTATTGAAGTTGACTATAATATTTAAATATAAACACCTATTATCTTTATTCATTCGCATCATATATGTAATTTATTTAAAAACCAAAAAATAAACAACAGTCTCTTAATCATGAAGAACGCAAAAAGAGGCAAAAAAGTTAAAATCGACAGTTCATAGTCATCAAAATTACATATTCGAACAGAGAACTCATAATTCAGAGTTGCAATTCAAACACAGAATGAAGTCATCTCTTGGGATATATGAATTTTATTATTTAATTTCAATTTAAGGCTATTTTTATTTCAAAATTGGAAATTTGAAAGTTATCATACTGTTTTGGATTTGATTATGTTTTTCTTATAGAAGAGTTAATATTAATGATTGGGAGATTTGTCACACTATTATCTGTTTCAGGGTATAATTTCGTTATTTTAGTTAAACAGAAGACATGATCTCGACATTTTTGAAAACCAAAGGTTAAAGTCGATATTTCACTAAAACACAGGGTATAAATGTGTTATTTTCCCCTGAAACTTTTATTTAAATAGTGTTTCGAAATTGTAAACAATCTTTTTTTCTTCTTCTTTTTATGTTATAGATCTTTTAATCAAATTTAGTGTCCTATTTAGCTTTGTTTACCGTTTAGAATTTCATTACAAGATAAATAATCTCGAATCATCTGATATTACTATTTTAAAAGGATTTAAAATAAACAATAGTTTGAAACTGGTGCACTTCAAAAAAATACTACTCGTTAATTTTCTTGTTATAACTTTTGGGCAGTGGCGGATCCAGAACTTGAAAATAGGGGGGGCCAAAATTCAGTTTAGGCTGAAAAAAAAAAAAAAAAAAAAATTTAAGCCTGAATTTTCTTGTCCAGGGGGGCCCAGGCCACTTGACCCCACCACTTGGGTCCGCCCCTGCTTTTGGGTATGTTAAAACTAGCTTTGAAATATTAGTATAATTGCAGAACCATTATGGCAGAGCCGGCCAAACAAACGACAAATAACCTGTCAATAAACTAGCTTTCCATTCCAGGTTTGGGATCTTCCTGTAATATCTTAAGTTTGTTTATCTTTTTCCTTGAAATAATCTTTACGTACAAGGAATTGCATACGGAATAATATATGTATATATATGTATATGTATCGAATACTAATAATGTAGACTATATATAAATTTACTGTGTTAAACAATTACATATTTTATTTAAAAGTCATATATTTTGGTATAAACTTCACTTATATATCACGCAAAATAATTATTTTATGTCAAAAAACTTTACTAATCTTCACAATAAGGTTACGGACCTAGGGGGAGGACATTTCTTTCTTTATGTTTAGTGTCCTTATTGTTTTTATTTACCTTTAAGCCACCCTTTGGCTCTAGAGCATCTTTAATGGTCATTTGCTTAGCAATTTGAGGGATTTGCTAGTATATAGCAAAAGTTTTAAGCTACTTGCTTACCATTGTTTTGCATATTAGCTATTGATTTAGCTTAGCAAATTAGCTCTATAGAGCAAATTGCTTAACCATTAGCTTAGCGAAAAATGGGTCCCATTTTTTTTCAACCAATGAGAACTATGTATCTTGATAAGCTAAAATGACATTTAGCTTACCATTAAAGATGCTCTAAAATGCACTTTCTCTGGTGGTGTATACTGGTGGTCTTGGACGTAGCCGAGCTTTGTGCTTCATTTCTCATATCTACGTTGCTCCTCGATGCAACTCTCCGCCAGCTCCTTTGCTCGGCCATGGCGGGCCCCTTGTCTGGTTACCATGTTTTCAAATCTGCGATTCCATGCCGATCTCGGTTCCACATTTCTCTCCGGCAAGGTCCCCGTAAGTGTGGGTGAGAACTACTTTTCTTTTTAGACTCTTGGATCTAGGAGTCCGATAATGATCGGGTTTGTGAGTGGATTTTGAGTTTATGTTGGTGAACGGTTAGTGTTAGATGGAAGCATAAAGGATTTAGATATTTTGATTGGTATTTCCATTCATATGTGTTTTTATATGTGATTTTGCTCTGGTTAGATTTAGAACTGAATGGTTTTTTTTTTTTTTTTTTCTAGTCAGTTGTGTCGTTTCTTTAGTGTTGTATGCTTTTCTACCAAAGTTCTGATAGAACCGAGGGCATATATTTCTCGAGGAGATGATTTCGGGTTGTATTCCAACCTTGTGTTCTCAAACACCCGCTACAAATTCTGCTGAATATGTGGGTGTCGGACTCAATGAGCTGGTACTCTGTTTGGATGTTGGACGCTATACATTGGCGGGTCCTTGTTTGGTTGACGTTATGGTTGTTGGTCTTGGGTTTGCAGGAGTTATTCTCTGATTTTGAGATAGGGAGATTTTTAGTCAAATCCCAAGTTGGTTTAGTCCTGTGCTTAGGTCTCAGTGGTTCGTAGGCGACATCTTATTCGACTGGTCTAGTCAGTTTATTTGTGAAATTTTATTCGACACCTTGCACATTAGGAAAATAATCACTGAAGCAGTAAGAGACAAGATAAGATAACACACTCATGCTTACTATTTTAGGAATTGCTAAAGCACACACACTTGCGTGCGTGCGTGCGTGCTATATATAGATATTTAGACTATAGAAGTTCAAATGTCTAAAAACCAACTTTTTTTTTGCTATTGCATATCCAAAGTTATTATTATAATAATATAAAGTTTATATTTTTAGGCACTTCGTCGTTATCACCAACATCTTTTCATTAGGCACAAGGGCCAACAGAGAAATGTACAGGGAATGATAAGCGTCTCCATCAACCATCAGAGTTGGTACGAGAGAATAACTTTCCAAATCACTACTACAAATTTCATTTTCTGGTGCGGAAGGGCACCCGGTGCGACATGTCGCACCTAAATGGGCATCGGGTGCGACATGTCGCACTGGATACCTTTCCAAAAAACCAAAAAATTTGCTCATTTTAAGTGGTATCAGGTGCGACATGTCGCACCCAATACTATCCGATGCGACATGTCGCACCTAAAAGTTTTAAAATTTAGGTGGGCTTAAAATCTCTCCTCTTATTTTTACTGTCCTGAATTGAATTTTTTTTTAGTATCCGGTACGACATGTCGCATCTAAAAGTATTAGGTGCGACCTGTCGCACCCAATATGAGCTTTAGGTGCGACATGTCGCACCTAAAAGTATTAGGTTAAAATTATAAAATACTGCTCATTCTTCTTCTTCCTCATGCCTAGCTCATTCTCTCCCCCTCTCTGTCTCTCTCTCTATCTCTTTTTCTCTCTCTCGTCCCTGTGCTCGTCGCCTCTCCTCCGCGCCGGATACCCTCCTCCTCGCATTTGCGCTCCCTTCCTCCTCGCCGCCGCTCATCCTTCTCCATGTCGCCCATCCTCCTTACCGCCCGAAGCCTTTAGCGATGGACTTTTGGGTGCGACAATGTCGCACCTAAAGTCGCACCCGAAGAACTTTCAACATTTTGGGCATCGGGTGCGACTTTCGTCGCACCCGATGCCTATATTTGTAGTAGTGAATCCAGCAGCTACATCATTATATATTCTAGGCGTCTAGCAAAATTTAACATCCAAAAAACTATCTAAGACGTACAAAATGCAAAAATATATGGAGACAAACTCCATACAGGACAATGATCCCTTTGTTGTAAAGAAAAAAAAATTAAAAGCTTACAATCTCCTTCGAAAAAGACATTAGACCATCCTTCTCGTTTCACCATGAGCACCGCTATCTTGATTTGCCATCAGCTCAGCCTCTTCCGTGGACAATTTCGTTTCAAACTGAGCTAAAGCACACACAAAATTTCTACGATCATCACGAGCCACCGCTCCTAGACCCACTTTACCATCTTTGAACGCTCCGTCGAAGTTCACTTTGATCCAGATCGTGTCAGGAAAGGACCACACCAAAGTAAGCTCATCCGAGGAATAATGGGAATCAGTCTGTGCACCCGGGGAACGTGTTTGAGATCTTCTATGCACCAGCCCGACAACTCTGCACAACGAGACTCAACGGAGGAAATGAACTGATATAAAAGGAGTTTTGTGCCCTTGAAGATCAGTGCATTCCGCGCTCGCCAAAGAGTAACACAAATAACCCCCGTACGGATGGGAAATGAGCTGCTCCATCACTCCCAGCAGCAATGCATCCACCATGTCTCTGCCCAACGTTGAGTTTACAATCAGCCACATAAAACGCCAAGAAGAAGAGAACCAAAGACCTCGTGCAAGCGAACATTCCATGAAAACACGTCCTTCTGTTTCAGTCGTAATCTCATATAGAACCCAACCACCTCTATAGTCTCGGCCAAATATGGACATTTTAGATGTAGTCGAAAGCCTGTTACTCACTATCCTCCACAATAGCAACTTGATCCTCTCAAGAAGATCAAATCTCCAGATTTTCTTCCACAACTCCGTCACTGAGCTTATCTATGCTGAAAAAAAAGAATAGTGGCCACGGACGCACTCAGTCCCCAACAATTTCTCAGCCTAGTCGGGAGGCCTTCTATCGCCTCTTTGTCCCATATACGAGTGTCCTAGTGATATGTGCGTTTATCACGCGGAAAACTCCTATTTTCCCAACTAAATCCGAGCTTGTTCTCGAGTATTTGTGATGTTTTTTTGTGTGTTTTTGAGAGACTTATAGGTTTTAGAGGCCAACGAGGTATAAATGAGGTTAGTAGAGAATCACGTGAAGTAACGGAGCAATTTTGAGAAGATTCGAAGACTTTTTGCCAAGTTAGAGCAAAGAAGAAAAACAGCGTCCTCTTGTGAAAACTTCTGAGAGTTTTAAGTAAATATTTTGGATGATCCAATTCCATTATTAGATAGATCTCTCTCTTAGCTTTCCAACGCATATTTATTTGCGAGAATCGGACATCGGAGCTAGGAGTTATGGCCGTTACAAAACCGGTGCGCGCAGGAAGAAAAAGCGCGCGGCGCGACCAAAGGGGGTCGCGCCGCGAGGTTCGGAAAATCGTCAAAATTGATCTCCGAGCATGAAGCACGGAATGCGAGGTCTGCCGGGATGTCAACCTCGCGGCGCAACCCTCGAACTGCGCGCCGCGAGGTCCGCCGAGACAAAAAAAAAAGAGGAAACGCGTTTTCTGGAGCAATTTGAGCCGTTGGATCACTTTTAATTACCCAATCTGCTCCGAAAATTAAGAGAAACCCAAGGATTTTGACCTAGGCCTATAAATACACCTCTCAATCTCTTGTTTAGGATTTTTTTAGCACTTTTTTTTTATTGTTTTCACTTAGTGTTTGGGAGAGATAGAGAAAAAGAGGACAGTCGTTCTTCATCAATTCGCGCCAATTACAGTTTTATTCTTCTCCTTTACTCTTGAACTCCCGTATTTTAATTTACAATTGAGTTTTTAATTATGGTTTCTTCTTCTTCCTATTATTTTATTTTCTTTTTGTTTTCTCGCTACGCTATGAACTAATTCCATTAAGGACTATGGCGTAGCGGGTTTAGGATGCGGTTATGGATATGATTTAATATATTGAAGTTCAATTTCCATTCTCTACTACTTTGCTTAATTCAAATCCGTTTTTAATGCTTTATCGAGATTAGCTATCTTGTTCATGATTTTATACTTCAACTTGATGCTTGAGAAAGATTAGGTTGTTAGTGTTTTGGTTTGAATTACTATGTTGCATGCCTAAGCTAGAGATAGTTAGGTTGTCATAGAATCGTGTGAATACTTTTGAAATTAAAGCATGTTTTTGTTAGGGATTGAGATCGAGAGAAGAATTTCCTAATTTTGACATAGGTTGTTAGATGCTCGAGAGAGATTTAGCAATATTATTCTGTGAGTATGGTTAGCAAAGAGTAGTGAGTTGATTATTGAATGTGCGTGAAATTCGTGTATCCAAACCGTTAAATAAACCTGTGAAACCTTGGTCCTTAGCCTCTCTTTCTGCTTACAACTTTTATTTGAGTATTTTGTTATTTATTTGCGTTAGAACTTGTTAATAATTTGTGACATCTTTCCATCTCCTCTTTAGTTCAATTCGTGCTAGTTGATTTGTTTGTTAATTAAACTTGTTCCTCGTGGGATCGACACTCGTACTTAATTCACTATATTACTTGAGCGACACGTGCACTTGCACTTGTAAAAATCGCAACACCTAGAGAATGAAATTATTAACCCTCATTTTGGCCATTCCAACCTCGCTGATCCGCTCTTTTAGCGAGGCATTGCCCACAATTCCCTAATCTAGATCTGTTGCTAAAACACTCACCCGTCCTCATGTGGACCTGAGAGTTGCGAGAGATAATAAGCCGTAAAACATATCTCTTTTCAGCATGGGACGTTGCAGCCTTTGGAACACATTTGAGGAACTCAACCATCCGGCAATACTTTTGGCAAAGGCTAGATGCCCAAATGCCTTGGTGATTTGAGGTAAGAAACCAAACTAATTTAACAATAAGATTTATAAGTTCATGATATCAAATTTCTTAAACCCCATATACAGTACTGCCCATATACCACCTTCGGCCTTGCACATGCACCATGAGGTTACACATAACATAATCCAGAGAGACATAAAGACAAGTAATATGTACTCCTGGACTCGGATCTCAAAATCACTGTTGCGAATTTTGAGCTACCCAAGCTCATCCTATGAGGAGTGAGTCACGTGACCAAACATTTGTGGGGGCACTTTAGGATACAGTGTCCCAAAGTTTTGGACATGGAAATGATTTCTGATAACCGGGTTTTTTTTTTTTTTTTTTTTTTTTTTTTTTTTAATTTTACGCAAAGATAGTGTATTTCAAACTTAGTATGAAAATAACGTTTTTGAAGTTGTAAATAGTTATTTTGTTTTTATTTCTCTTGATATTTACAATTTCTTTTAGAAAAATTCTTTATTATTTTGGGCTCTATTCAACTTTATTTACTGTGTTTATAATTTAATTCATAAGGATTTTTTTTTTTACCGTTTGAAAAAATTCTAGTTGTGAAAAGATTTAAAATAGCCAAAATTTTAAAATTATTACACCCTAAAACCGTTATCTCTGTAATTTTACCAAGCTTAACGAGTACAACTTAGTACTCTTTCTCCATGACAAACCTAAACTTAGGCCCATCATGATGGAGGTTATAGGGCTTTAGAAAGGGGAAAAGCCCAGGCCCATATTCATATATACACGTGGAGGTGGTTGAGCCCACTAAGACACGCCTTTTTACTTCTCATCTTTTTGTTTAGTCCCTTTTTTTTTTTTCTTTTTTTTTGTAGTATAAAATTTAACAATTGTCCTTATAATATTATTTATTGATTTTTATCAATACCTGATTATTTAAATTTTGTAATAGAAGTCTTCAAAATTATATTTTTTTAGTTATAAATCATGTATTGAAAAAAATAATTCAAAGCTTATGTATGAACAAGGATTAATTTTACTTCTACTATAAATCTTATTTTTGACAAATTAGTCCATTGAATATTTGTTTGCTTGTATATATACTTAACAACTAGTGGTTTTGATGTAAATTACGATGTATTTTTATAAACTATTGTATATTTTTCTTTCAATTATGAAACACTAGAAAATAATTACATTTAATTAATTTCTAAGTTCCGCTACTTCTACTAATTTATCCCAAAAAAAAAAAAAAAAATCCATCGAACATCACTAAACCTCAGAGCATTATAAGCAGGCCATGGTCATAAATATATATGGTTGATATCTATCTAGCCAGATATCGTAAAACACGCATGAGTTGTAGCTACCAGACCTTTTGGTGGACAGAGGACAAAACAAAAGAAAGTAAATAGGTCCACACTCTTATCTCAATTCACAAGTGCCTTTTTTCTTGTAATTAAGTTGGTCATATAATGAGAATGTGTTGATTTGACCTGGCAGAGCAAACCATTATACCAGCAATTATTGGATACCAACATAGTAATTAATTCTAGTAACTGATTGGGGAAAAAAAAATCCATTGACATTTTGACAAACATTTTCTTTCATTTCATGTAGTTTTTTGCTTTGTATTTTTAATATTTAGAGACAATTATGTCAATAATCAATAGCCCATTTTCATCTTAAAAAGTAAACCATTTTTTTAAATAGTCCATTAATCCACAATAAATTAAATTAATTAAAGAGTTAAATTAAATTAGCTAAATAGTTAATTTAATTTACAGCAGGTTAGTAGACTTTAATTTAATAAAATGAACCATGGGCTAGAATTTTAAAATGAGTCGGTGTAATGGCTAGTTGCAACAATTTTTTTTAATATATGTTCGAATTTTAAACGACCAATAATTTTGCTACACACAAAGTATATTATAGCTCCATCCTATGTAATATATTTGAATCAACATGTGTGGTCACATGATCATTTTTCGCTAATTTTAACACCAAAAGTAACATAAGGATTACCTGTGAAAAAATGACTATCATAAAAGATCGATAAAACAGTTTCTTTCGTCAAGGGTGCAACCTGTTAAAATGGTTATAGTTGAGGGGTTAAAAATGCCATTAATTATAATATATAAGAGAAATCTAGATATTGTGTTCATCCACCATGGTGGTTTTTACCATTTTCGTTCCTCACCAATCATAAAAAAACCATGATCGATCGATTAAGAGACTTTCTCTCCCCGACAACGATGAAATAGTCATTAGTAACGAAGTGGATTTTTGAAGGCAAAGAAAAAGTTTGCTTTGTTCTTATGGGCGCATTGTGCTCTCGTCCAAATTATAAGGATTATTTTTCTCAGAGATTTATTCAAAAGTCACACGAAAATCATTGGAGGTATTTAAGTGGCTTCATGCAAGTTCTTCAACTGCCAATGCCTTAGACAAAGATTGGGTCCTTGCAAAGGATCCATGAGACTTTGATAAATATTTGGTGATTCACAAGGATTCCGACATGGGAGAAGATTCGCATGAGAGTGAGTTTTTCCTCACTAGTACGTAGGTATAGATACACTGTCAGTTTTTACATCGAACGTGGTTTCATTCACAACCCCACCGGCTCACAAAAAGTAACAAAAACAGATTGTGGTAAAGCATGTGGCCTCCAAACCTTGGAAAATTTGTTATGAAGAGTCCATTTTCTAAGCAAATCCGCAAGGGAGTTACAACGTTTGGGAATCCATACAAACTTAACAGGTAAAAATAAAGACGAGCAAAATATGTTGAGCATAAAGAAAAAGAGAGACGATTTTCCAGCTAGGGCACTCCTCATGATTATGCAACGCTGCAAGAATATTGCGACAATCACCCTCGATTACAACTCTAGAAAAACTTTCACGCAGAGCCAAGAGGACGGCCATTTCAATGGCTTTGTGCTCTACCTCTTCCGTGGACTCCACAGTCTCCCACCTGATATCTTCCATGAGCACTTCCCCTTGCTTGTCGGGACCAACAATACCCAGGCCCGCATTCTCTTGGATGAAGGCTGTGTCAGTATTAATCTTCACCCAAACTCTCTCAGGAGGCTTCCACAAAGGACCTTCATGAGGACCCAAGTTTTGAGTCCGTCCTTCAAAGCATATCCGCCATTTTATCTTCTACATGGAGAAGTTCTCATCGATTTGGGCTCGAAAGGACGTGTTATGGATCTGCAGGTTTGGTCGGCCCCTTTTGAAGATGAGATTGTTCTGAATTTTCAGATCGTATCGCAAATGCATCCGACCACCATCAATAACTCCAATATGTGCTCTTTATCCCTACTTGTTCCTGCAACCAGCATGAATAAGTTCTCAATAACTTTTCTTCTAGAGGCCCCATCTAGAATAGGCCAAGTAGGTTTCCACGGCATGGAAAACCACAGATTTTTGGAGAGCGGGCAAGCCCCAAAGAGATGCCCTTCAATCTTGATCTCTAATTTGCATAGCATGTAAGTGTCACACCGCCATGATCAAATCTCGCTAGCTTAGCCTTTGTCGGGAGGGCATTAGACGCTATTTTTCCAGATCAATTTATATCTTTCAAGCAAGCATTCCATACAGTTTTTCAGATCTCTCCACCTTCCACATGCATCATCGGATTTAGGGCATCAAAGGATGATTTAATTGAGAATTTTCCATCACGGCTTCGTGTTTAAACCCGCTTGTCTAGGAGAGGCAGGGGCAAACGTGTACCTTAGTAATTTGGGATGCAGACTCTTCCTCAAAGTACTCATTCAACTTACTCCGGTCCCAATCTCTCGAATGTTTGGAGAAGAACTCGTCGACATTGACCGGATTTCTAATGGACTTTCTCAATTTCTCCGACGTCATAAGATCTCCGAGCCCTCCACCAACAATCTTTATCCGCCACCTCCACCGAACCTCTATCTCCAATCAAGACTGAAGAGTTCCCTCGGATGAGGTCTTGCGCATTGCAGAGTTCCTTCCTGTCCGGAGAAGAGGAAGACTTTGGATGACACTCCCCAAATGTGAGGCCCACAAGCCCATGTAGCTATCTGCAAGAAACCAAGCCAGCTTGAATATCAATGATGTGTTTATGTCTTTGAACCGCTTGAAGCACAGCCCTGCCCCACCTACAATGCTTTAGGCTTCGTAATCTCGTCCCATTTCATAAGACACCAAACCCGGGACTTAGAAACATCTACCGATCATCAGAACCGCCGAATCATAAACCGACATTGCTTGCACCACTAATTTAATCAAAGTAGTGCGACCCACTTGCGAAAAGAGTTTGCTCCGCCACCCTTCCATCTTCGCCATTATCTTAGCTTTCAGACCCATTTCCGTCTACCAATGAAGAGAGGTATTTCGAGGTACCTAACATCGTTGTCTAGCGAAGTTATAACTAGTTGGCTTTGGATGCTAAGGATACTCTCCTCTTCAAAAAATTTAGAGAACACGAGCCCTGATTTTGCCACGCTCACTTTTTTACCCGACCAAAACTGATACTTCTCAACGCACTCCCATATCTTACCCACCTCTCTTCTTGGCACAGAAAAATAGGAAAATGTCGTCGAAAAATATTAAGTGTCTTATACCCTCGTTATTCCGGCTAATATTGATCCCATGAATCTCCTTCTTCTTCTATGCCATCAACACAAGACGGGATAAGACTTCAACTGCCATAATGAAGAGGAATAGAGACAACGGATCCCCTTGATGAAGACCTCGTGAATACCTAAATTTCCGAATTGGAGAGCCATTCAAGAGTACCTCATACGATGTGTTGGAGATGCACCTCTTTATTACTTCCACAAACTCCCTCCTAAGCCAATACAAAGGAGTACTTCCAAGATAAAAACTCATTCTAAGTGATCATATGCTTTGTGCATATCAAGTTTGATTCCCAATAAGCAATCTTTGCCCTTCTTAGCTTTCATCTTTTGAAGGATTTCACGCGCAAGCATCCCATTCTCAGCTATTCACCAGCCGAGAATGAACGTCGATTAGTATGGGGAGACCACCTTCAATAACACTTTCCTAAGTTGGTTGGTGATGATCTTCACCACGATCTTGTAGGAGAAATTACATAAGCCTTAATTTATCAAAGTGGAGAACCTCGTCACATAATTTGGGGCTGAAGGCAATGAAGTAGTGGTTAGTCTCACTAGACATCTTGTTGTCCCAGAACACCGCTTGAACAAAATCGGACACCTTCTGCAAAAACCATTGGAAACCGTCTGGCCTTGGGGATTTTAGGGGATGCATACTCTACAATGTAGCATTTACTTCCAAGGTCGTCGGGATCGTCATCAACTTTGCATTATCTTCTATGGAGATAAATTCTTCAAACAGCCTGTCTAACCCGATGGGATAAGATGGATTCTTCGAGCGAAAAACTTCTCAAAGCCTTCATTAAAGTGGTCTCCAATACCCTTACCAGAATGAATCCAATCATCCTCGTCTCTCTTGAATGCCCATATATTGTTTCTCTTCCAATGAATAATTGTGGAAGTGTGGAAGAACCAGGTATTTCTATGTCTTTTCTCAAAATGCGTTCAAGTTTATTCCACAAAGTCTCAATTCTTGGGCTACTTCATTTTCTTTAATGTTATTTCTTACTGTCGAAGACAGGTTCTGAAGCTTTTGGAGCTCCAGCTAAAGGCTTTTCAACCTTCTATTACAATTACCGATCAAACACTTTGTGATTCCATCTACGAAGTCTCGTCTTCGTGGCCCTCAACTTGTGGTTGAGTTGCGTGTTTGCATCCCTCTAACATATGTCCCATAAAGATGCATCAATCACCTTTCTACACGAGTCATCTTTAAGCCACGCTTCGAAGAATCTGAAAGGCCTCATAAATCTCCCTCTTTCAATGGCAAGATCAAGGACTATCGAGGAACGATCCGACCCAAGAATAGGAAGGATTCTGCCCCCAGCTCTTAGAAATTGAACTTGCCATCTTCCACTAACCACGACTCAATCGAGTCTCTCCTTGATCTGATCTCCCGCGTGTTGACCGTTGCACCAAATAAACATGTTTCCTGTTAACGTGAGATTGCAACCATAAGTATTATGAAGGAATTTGTGCAAGTACTTACCATCCCTAGCACGCACCAGCACTCATCCTTTTTCCTCCCACGAAGCTAAAATTTCATTGCAATCACCCATAAGAACCAACGGAAGGTTTTATTGCACAGACTACTGCTCAAAATCCTTCCAGAATTGGTATTTCATGTCATGCACTGTCGGAGTCCAATCCAAAAGGACCAAACTCCCATTTGATTCTCACGGGAATAAAATCAATTTTGTAGTCAATGATGTTAACTCTCACTCCTCGTTTCCACCAGAGGCATAGACCTCTTGATATTCGAGTACCATCAACAAAAAAGCTACCAAAAATTTCAAACTTACGTCTCATTCTCTCCATCGTATATTGTTTCACCATAGTTTCTACCAGAAGAATCATATCCGGATTGTAGCTTCTGATGATTTCTCGTAGGTCCTGCTTTGCCGTATCTTTGAGCAAGTCACGACAGTTCCACGGTATATAACTCATTAGTCCGGCAGGGCCTCTGATTGGCCCACCTTTTTTGTCTCACTAGAAGACTCATCTTTGATTTTGTTAGTACCATTCCCTCTATTCCGAGCTTGGCTCTTGATCTTTGGCTCCTTCCATATTTCTTTCTCCTCATATTCTCAAACTTTGACATTTCTCCTATGGTGAAGTCTCCCAGAACTTGCTGGAAAGAGGCTGCCAGACCCTCGACTCTTGGTGCATCACTCGAGGTCTTCGACTCACTTAGTCTCGTGAAAGCTCCGTCGATTTTTCAGTTTGCGATTCTGGTTTATGTCATATCCTCCTTTGCGTTTGTGTAATGGGTTATCAGCCTCAATGAGGGTTGGGCTTTTTTGGTTATTTTATGCCTATTCCATGCTTTGGGTAGGGACCAATTTCTTTAGTGACTCATAAAAGTAAACAAGTTTGTTTGGCTCGCATGATTTTACATGACACTTTTATTGGGCTTTTTTTTTAAGAAAAGCCCACTATCTTCCATTAGCCCTACCCCACATTTCCTCAGATCCTTCTTGTGAAAGGACAAATCTCATGTATAGCAGCTTACTTTTTTTCTTGTCTCGACTTTTACCCCTCGAACGATCTTCAACCTTGTCTTACATGGGGATGGGCTGTTAGGAGCAGGTGATAGATGTATGTTTGTCTCGCTTCTCAAACTAATGAGATGTTCTTTGTCTTTATCAGCGGTTCTTCACCTGCTTCGTTTCTTCTTACACTTCTGCAGCTTCATGCGGCTCGAGGAACTTCTTTGATCCATTGAGTATGTCGCTTCTTCAAACACCACCGGAGGTATGTCTTGTCTTTCTCCTCTCTCTTGCAGTGGTTTACGACTTTGAGTAGCCTTACGATCTCCGTTGGTGAAGCAATATTATATTTCAGGCACCACTGTATGCCAGCTTCCATAAATCGGAACTTGTGGGAAATCAGTTTTCTTGATGAGAATTTCTCCACTCCTTTGACATTCCTCTCATGCCCCAGGGTCCATATCTGAAGCAATAACTAACCACATTCTCAAACTTAAACGTGATCCATACATGCATTCTAGAAAAGAATCATGGGCATAGATGTTTATCGATCCAAATTTTTCACCCATGCTCTCATTGTTCCTCGCAGAGCATCACTTGGTTTGACTGAGACTTTTAAGAGTTCTCCTGCAAAGCTGGCGAACCGCTTTAGACATCGTATGTTGATGAGTACCGAAGGAAGTCCTTGGATTCTCACATGGCGAACCGCTTTAAACATCGTATGTTGATGAGTGCCAAAGGAAGTCTTTCGATTCTCACCCACAAGGGGATGATTCAAAGGATATTTCAAAGGATATTTCAAAGGCTATCATGTGATTTGGCCAATTCGCCACCAACATCTAAGCTCCTTTGAAGGTCCAGGGTCTTCGGCTGAGCACCAGGGCTCTGTCCTTCCTCAAAGAGATTTGGATTTTCAAGATCCCCGGTTCGAGCTCATCCATCTTCATGTTCCCATTCAGTTTCCACACCTTCCTTATAACCATTGTAATGAGACCCTTTTCCCACCGGTTTCTGAGAGAGGATCTTTGCGTAAACCATGTGGAACTCGCCACCTCCAGGGAGAACATAGACAAGAGGATCGTTGAGAATCAGCTCCAACACCGATAAAGAGGTGGTCTGGCTCAGCACTTCTTCCATCTCGTCTCTTCTCGCCTCTCCAAGATCATGACAACCTTCCTTTCTCTCGTTCCTAACAGATCTCGCTTTCTTACCCCATGTGTCCGGTCATTTTCACCTAGCACTTACTGGTTGTTTTTAGAATGCCTTAGATTTTAATTCTTTAGCCTGAAAATCACTTACCACGTTTATCTCTCTCACCCAATGTTTCCTTAAAAATACCCTAACCAAAAACTTTGAAGAGGGAGGATAGAAAAACCAAAATCTTAAAGACACCACAATCAATGGGCGAGAAAAACACCCGTGTACGGAGAGAAAACACGACGTACGCTCGGATCATTAGTTGAAGGTTGGTGACCTGAACACTAAATTTTTCTAAGGCAGCACTCAGATTGATTGGTTGAATAAAAAGTTTGTGAAAATATCTGCTCTCTACACCTAAGCTAGTTTACTATATTTAAAAACTTTTCTGTACATATGTAATATGTGTTTTTTTTTTGGAATATAATATATAGTCATTGTTTATGATACTGCGCATTAAATATCCCACTCACTGCCAAATTGCTATGCTATTATCTCTTTTGGCATTTCTCATGAATCTTACGTGTACCAGATGTATTTAAATTAAGTAACAAATAAAGTACTCATAGAAACAATGTTATTTGCTAAGAGAACGGGGTGTGGAAAATCATGTACGATTTAAAAACTATCGTATCTCTTTGATCATATTATAAACGATAAATAGACAAAGTTAGCGCTGCATCTAGTGCTCTTGCACACGAAATAACATTCCAAGAATTAAATTATTTATATACATAATTTAATATTTTAAAATTGATTTTCTACCATTTATTTTTAATATTATAAAGTTCGACAATTTTTCCTGAGTCAGAAATACTACATTCTCCTTTTCTCTCTTTCTTTTTATCTCACTAGTTTTCATCTCATTCCCGAGTGAGTCATTTCGAAAATTTATACTATGATAATAATAATAATTTAATTATGTAAAAAAAAAAAAAATTTGATTCCTTATCCCTGATTTGAATGAGAAAATGGTTCGATAAATATAAATTCGAAATAACAAAAAAATTTAATCTTTAATGATTGTATGGGTTTAATGAGATTTTTTTATTGAAGTTTTAGATTCATTATACTAAATTATAAACTTTTTTAGATAATATTATTGTGGCTACCATATATTGTTATGGTCTAATTGAAATAACTTTTATGGGTAATTTTCTATTTTTATATGTTACATAGTTATATTATATGTAAGTTGTAACAAACATAAAAACAAAAAATATTTGATCACTACTATTTTAAAAATAAATGAAAAAATGAACCTAACCTAAAAGTTTATATGACCTAAACTGTGATATACCCTAATATTAATAAGAGGTATGTTTGGAATTTGAGTATGAATGATAATACTAAGAGGTATATTTGGGTAATAATGTTGAAGTTTTTTTTTTTAGGGAATAATGTTGAAGTTTTGTTTGCCAATACTATTTGAAATTAAAACAAACAAAAAATAAAGTATTATACCAGCACCAGCAGAGAGAGAGAGAGAGAGAGAGAGAGAGAGGGTGCAAAAGTTGACGCATGAGTTATATATGCAGGGGAGCGAGGAAGAATATTAAATAAGCAATTAAAATAGGGAAAATATTTAGAGTATCCCTCGTGTTTAGTTTAATCGAAATGCGAGATTTATCCGTTCGATTTTTAGAAATATCAGACATATCTCTTCAGTTTAATATAAATGACATATATCTCATCTAAAAAATGTTATACTACAAATATCACCATTTTCGTTTATTTTTTTACAAAATATAATTTGAACTCTCCAAAATACCCTTAATAGAATAAATATTTATTTACTATTTTATTAAAAAAAAAATTTCTCTTTATAAAAAAAATCCTTAAACTTTTATAAAGAAATTTTTTCAATTTAATTTTTTTGTATATAGATAGAAAATAAAAAATTATTTCATTAATGATATTTTGGGGAGTTCAAATTTCTTTTTTTTTTTTTGCAAAAAATAAACGAAAAAGATGATATTTGTAATACAGCATATTTGTAAGGGAGATATATGTCAATGAGAAATTTTATTTTCTAGACCATAAAGTAATGAAAATATCTCAATTAGATCCATTAGTTAAGAAATATCCAAAATTGGACTTTTGTATTAATTTCGGATAAAAATACCTCTAGTTCAAATATATCCTCTCTCTCTCACACTTCATCTCTTTCACTCTCACTTTCTCCCTTTCTCTCTCGTTTTCTCCCCAAATCCGACCGAACAAACCCAAATCCGACCGAGACAAGAAAAATCCGACCTTCTCCATCAAAATCCGACCGGCCCACCTTCCAAATCCAACCATCTCCTTCCGGCGTTGGTGGTTATCAAGCTCTCAAAGTGTCATAACTCAAAATGACAAAAAAATTGTTAGATTTGTATTTTTTTTTTCATGGTTTGATTAGAGTAGGATTGATAGGATACATGATTTTAGTGCTTATTAGTGATTTTAGGTTGATTTGAATGAGATTTAGACGATAAAATAGGTTTTAGAGTTCTTAAAAATTCTGGAATTTTTTTTTATGAATATCATCGGATTCGATCAGATTTTATCGGATTTGGTCGGATTTTATCGGATTTGGTCGGAGTGGTCGGATTTGGTCGGAGTGGTCAGATTTGTTCGGATTTTATCGGATTTAGTCGGATTTCCATAGTGAATGAACTTTTTTTCGAAAGAGGTTATATGGTCTTGCAATGGTATTTCCGTCAGAAATTGGTACAAAAGTCCAATTTTGGATATTTTTAAATTAGTTGGTCTAATTGAGATATTTTCAAAACTATTTGGTCTAGAAAATGAAATTTCACATGTCAATTATATTAAACTAAAGGAATATGTCTGATATTTATGAAAACTGAAGGTATAAATCGTGCATTTCGATTAAACACAAGGGATACTGTTGATATTTTCTATTAAAAGACAAAAGGTATCAGTTTTTAAAATAAATAAAAAAATAAAATAACCTAACACGAGGCGTAGAGTGACGAAACGTTTATGTTTAGGCTTTAGTAAATAGATTTAGATAATCTCCTCTGAGTCCGAACGTACAGTAAAGTTTTGTCGTGTAGTGATGGGTCAGCAAACCTAGGAAAATCAATAAATGAAAATAAATAGTTATGACTTTGAGGAAAGAATTGAAGAAAAATTAATACAAGAGACCGTGAAATCTAGACACTAATCAACAACACTAATGTTACAGATACAGAAGTCAGTAAATGTGAAAAAGATCAAATGAGTTTTGAATTTTGTTCAGTTTCAGATCGCCGCATCAAAAGCATGTACAGCTTTCCCAAATCCTGTATAGCCTCACACGTGCATGAATATTGACACACACAGTTTTGTTTTAGCCTTCCACGTAACGTTCAATAAACCCTTTAATTACATATTTGAAACCCGTGCTATCTGATCTGATCAGATCAAGAAACTTTCTTGATCAATTTATGTGAGATAAAACACATAAAAAAAAAAAAACTTGTACTGATGTCTGATTCCAAGGAGAGCATAATTGCTTGTCATCAATGTTCTGCCTTAATAAATCCAGAAAGCAAGATATATATATATATATATATATATATATATATATATATATATATGTATATATATATTAAGACAAAAGTTTGTTCTGTGGGGATATGGTTTGGTGGTAGATGAATGTAATTTAGATCATTTTTTTTTTTGTAGATAAATATGCCATATTATATATCTATATGTAAAAACTAGAGATTAATTTCTCTAACTTAAATAAAACTTTTATCAGAAGATAGGATCTATGAAATTAGCGATCTTGTATTTTAATGATAGTTTCTGATTTCTCAGTGGAAGATGGAGGTTTTTTTTAGTTTGCTTGTCTATTTGTTTGTGCGCAAGTGTATTTGAAATTTTGCATATACAAGCGAAAAAAAAAGTTATTTGAATAACACACTATATTTAGAAAAAGGAATAATAATCTAGATTATATCGCTTGAAAATACTTTGATAGTCTTCCGAGTAAATACTTGGCCCATTTCCCACCTTTACAAAAGCAAAAGAAAAAGCTCACCAAAGTAGGTTGAAATGTTTAAGACTCGTTCATCGTCATAAGCCTTTCAAACGAGAGAGAGAGAGAGAGAGAGAGGCCACACCATAATTTACTTTTATTTTGTTCCAATCTAAAATACCTCTCACGCGAGCGAAGTTACTCGCATTAAAACCAAACCCCATCAAGGAAATAACTAATAATAATAATTAAAAAAACACACGATAAATTGAAAGAGAATCTCATATATATAATGTAACTAATTAGGCTTTGTATTAGAAGCAACTAATATCAGTCTCCTCCGAATCAATAATTCACCATAATCCTTTCACGTTTCAAACGAAAATAGACACAAAGAAAGGAAAAAAAATGGGACATCAAAACCTGTGAAAACTTTCTTGCTTTCGCTCTCAAACGAATTTTTACACCTCCCAAGGAAGGACAAAAAAAAAAAAGACACAGAGAGAGAGAGAAAAAAAAAGAGGGTAAAAAGAAAGACCACACCATAATTTAATTTTCCTTGTTCCTAAGCTAAACTATACCCTCTCACGCGAGCCTCGTTTTCCTCGTAAAAACCAAACCCATCAAGGAAACACTAATCACTAAAAAAAAAAAAAAAAAAAAAAAAATTAACCGCTCAAAAGTAAAAGAAATTCACCGATACATACATACCTTCATTAAAAAAAAAAAAAAATAGGTAGTACTATATTATTGATCTTCTATTCTCTGCGTCTGATCCGCAATATTATCATTCATCAGCGGCGGAGACTTGTCGTCAGTCTTCTGACAAACGCAACTTCCGTTCCCAGCGTCGCCGAACGACGACGTTCTGCTGGAAGCCGGCGTGGCGAGGAAAGTGGCGCGAGCTTCTCCGGCCATGATGACGGGGATCAAATCCTCGAAGACCGGAGGCGGCTTGAGGGCGTCGTCGTCGTCGGCCGCCTTGGGTCCGGCCTCGAGGTCGCCGGCGGCGGAGTCGTCGGCGTCGAGGTAGGCGGAGAGCTTCCAGTAGGAACAGGCCAGGATGAGGAGCGCGAAGGCGATCAGACCCAGCATCGCCGCCAGACCCCCGAAGAGGTACGGCACCGGCGAGTGCCACGGCGATCTCTGCGGCGCCAACGCCATACCCGTCGCGTTGAACGGAGCTCTGTACGCCATTGGAGAGGGAGAGAGAGAGAGAGAGAGGTTGTGATGATGGTGTTTGAAGGGATTATTGGTGTGGGAGTATATGGGAGTTTGAAGTGGAGGTATATATAGGAAGAGGGATTTAGTATATGTATTATGAGTGTGTGTGTGTAATATTGTTGTTGCTATTTGCTAAAGTTGATATATATATATTATTATTACGTGATCAAAGGAGTTTTTACTACTGTGCGACTAATCTTACTGTTCAATTAGTGATTTTGAAATGGTTCGGTGTGGAATCATGTTGATGTCCTTTAGCTAGATGATTGATAAAAAAAGAGAAGGGTAGTTACGTAAAACACAGTATATTAAATAAATAAATAAATAATTTCTTAGTTTAAAAACCACTTTAAATTGATTTGTTTGTAATATGTATTTATAAATGTTTTAAAGTGATGAATCATTTATATAAATGGTTAATATCTCTGTTGATAGTGTCCAAAAAACTTTATTTCTCAATATATATATATATAAATTAAGCAGCAATACCGATTAAAAAAAATGTGGATTGCAAAAAAGTTTTCGACTTCAAACCTTTTTTGTGTGTAGATATAGAATATGAAACCACACTATATATTGCAAACTTATTCAAAATTGAATGAGCCATGAGCCATAAGAAAAGTATGAAACATATAATAAATTAGAAATTCAAACAAACTTCAATAGTTCAATGAGATTTGAAATTGTAGATACATTTTTTTTTTTTTTGTCGGCAAAGAGATTTGGAATCACATAAATAAATAATTACAGAACCCATTTCTAAATTTTAGAAACGATATAAAAATACGAGTAGGATTTGGTATAAAAGACTATAGGCAATGAGAATATAGGACGTCGACCACTCTCCGCCGTGACGTTTCTCTTGATCGCCGTCCGCAACAACAAAAGCAGTTTTTCATTGATTCACTGGCGACGATATGTGCTACCCGCCCAGTCCAATGATATAAGAATCAGCTATGATTGAGCATCGATCAAAACAAACAAAAATAAACTGATCGATCAAAGTAAAGAAGGGAGAAGAGAAAGTTGAATCTCATAACATCATTACTAATTACTAAGCTGAGAACACTTTATGCCCATGAGGAATAACGAATAATATGAGTTTTTAAACAATAGCCGAATAATAACATTAGACATGTATATGTTAGCAAATAAAGACATAAAAAGACTCAATTACCCTCAACTTACTCGGCTAAAAGACGGTTTGATTCTTAGACTTTTAGGGTCCGTTCGGAACCCAAAAAATGTGGAACAAAGTGAAAATTTGAAGGAAAATGAAAATAGTAGAAAGAATGCATGAGAAAATCAAAACAATTTGATAAGCTTGGCTTAGAAAACTTAATGATCAACCCTTTAGTTCCCCTTTTTTTCTTAAACTACCCGTAAATTTTGGCTCAGATTCACCTTGAATTTGAGTCCCTAGCTAGCTTCTACTCAAATCACTCCTCGGGTGTTTGATCAATGTTTATATAATAATACGTGTTCTTACACAAAAATTGGAATGCGTAATCAGAATCCTATGGAAACCCTAGCAAAGCACCAAATCATATGTTTTGCGCAAGTCTGATTTATTGTTTGATCAAACAATAAATCAGACTTGCGCAAAATATACATATAATCGAATCTGATAATCTGCCAAACTGCTAGGAATTCTTGCCCACGAGAGATAATGAATAAATCATAAATGATTACTAAATAGAATAATGATTTACTTTATTAGCATCATATGATTAGTGGGTTAAGCTCTGAATATCATAATCAATAGCAACTATCATCTGTAGCCTCCGTATTAAACTGGGTCACGTGTTGGGCACTTGAGTTCGGGCGGTGAGCTAAAACATGATCGATGGCTAATACACGCCTGGATAGCTGTATCTAAAGTCGTATATATTGAACACTAGTAAAGGATGATCACGATGTGCGAGCATTCTGCACTTGTGGTAAGTGCGCGACCCGGACATGTTTTGGTTGTATATGTGTCGTTAAAGTACCATTACGACACACTAACCAAGGTCGCTATGATGGTCACAGTGAGACTTGATCTAAATCCTAAAGTGATCATAGACACTGGATCATGTTACCGCGCTCTTTGACTCATTCGCTAAAAGGCTACTATCATGTTAATCACATATTATGTCTTAAGAGCTTCGGAACATGATTCGAGTGGGAAGTGGTTGACATATATATATTACAGCCTTCTTGAAAGAAGATCAATGTTCACTCACCTAAAGGTTGATTCCAGAACCGATAGATTTCCGGCACTTTCGAAGTATGTACGTTCGGAAGAATCTTTTGTCGGGGAAACAATGGTGCTTAGGGTATATATATATGTATCAAGAAAGGTATAACGGTATAATTGACTTTTCTCGATACGGGTTGAACCGGGAGGATCTTGATCACGAACTGACTAGATCAGTGGACACTCTTCACGATGAGTAAATATAATTCTAGTATAAATGAGGGTTCAGTTTTGGCTTACATAGTAGAGTATTTGACCAAGATTAGACTAATTGATTGAAAAAAAAGAAAGACATTTTTTCTTCTTTGTCATCAGATTTGTTAAGCTTCTATTACTAAGTCTATAGTCTCCGATTCAGCTCTGATAAAGACGGATAAGAACTCTCTGGTAATAATGAATATTATTATTACAATCTCACAGTTGTAAATTGTTTAGCAGCATTCATTCGAAAATTTGTCTATTTGCTGAATTAAATAGTTATTGTGAAATTAATTATTTATTGTTGGATCAAGTAATTAATTAATTGAATTTTAAGTTGGGCCTACTATACACTGTAAATTTCGAAATTCCTAGGCCCAATAGCACTATGTTGGGCGTTGATAGTTGCGTTAATCACGCGTAAAACTCCAATCTCCCGTGCCTAAAACCAACGAGGCCTCAAGGATTTTAATTATTTTTATAGTGTTTTTGATGGATTTTCAGGTCTATGTGGATTTTACTAGTGTTCGGGGTCTCGATATGGAAAAATAAGCTAATCGGAGTCAAAACGGAGCAAAAACGAAAAAAAAGAAGCGAAGGAAACAATTTTTCCAACTCCGCGCACCACAAGGTCCATTTCGCGCGCCGCGCGGAGTGGGAAATCTGCATAAAAAAGATACAGAGTCTTACGTGCGAACCGCGCCGAAGCGAAAAATGGACCGCACGGCGGTGAAGCGCGCGGCGCGCGGTCCTCCTGTCAAACTTTGTTATCTTCAATTTTTTTAGTGATTTTCAGCCATTGGATGCGATTGGAACGCTTAGATTGCTCCGAAAACAAGTCCCTTCATCCTTAAAAAGACCAATGCTTTCAGAAGAAGTCATGCAAGGAAGGAGATATTGTGGAATCTATCAAGAACACCTTTTTCATCTTTTAGTTTTTCTTCTTTTTTTCAAAAAATTTCTAGAGTTTTGTTCATACTTTGTGGCTCAAATTTGAAGAGAAGGATTGAGTTGCTGAGTTCTACCATTGCTACAACCTTAAACAGTGTTCTATTCTCTATCTCTTACTCTTTTTAATTCAAGTATGATGTCTTTTGATTTATTGTTCTTGTGTTCATCTTTGTGTATATTTATTGTCATAGTCATCAATATGAACTAATCTCATGTAGGGCTATGGTGTAGCGAGTTCATAACGATGTAGGATTGCTGATATTAGAATTGCTAAGTTGTTGATTTTCTCATCAATTTTACTAAATCCAAAACTTTGCTTAATGCTTGTATGAATGTCATGAACTCATGCTTGGTTTATGTTCAACTCTAATGCTTGAGAAAGATTAGGTTGTTGTGCTTTTATTTTGGGGTTACTAGAATACATTCCTAGTCTAGATATAGCTAGGTTGTCTTAGACTCGTGCAAATACTCTTGATTTTAATGCTAGCCGTGCTTGTTAAGGGTTGAGATCGAGAGATGAAATTCCGGTATCGATTTAGGTTGTTAGATGCTTGAGAGAGATCTATCAATTCTATTAAAGTGAGTATGAGTAGTAAAAAGTGTGAACCTCAATAGCTTGTTTCTTTTCTTAGTTCAGCGAATCCAAGATGTTTTGTGAACCCATGAACCATAGTCCTTCCCTTCATCCATTAGAAATTTTGTGTATCTATTTGTTTAAATTTTGTGACTTGTTAATGAATTTTTGTGACAACAACTCCATCAACTATCTTAAGTTCTATACTGGCTTGTGATTATCGGATTCCTTATTTAGCTAATCCTCGATGGATCGACTCGTTCTCACGATTTATTACTATTGCGACCACGGGCACTTGCGTGTGCGAGAAATTTTCGCAACAGGCGTCTGCATTAGGATATTAATTACACAATATTCTCTCATTAATTAGTTGCTAGTTTTGTGGTAACTAATTAAATAAGAGAGAGAATAATAATGGTAGAGATATTATCTCTCTTCATTAAATAAGGAAATTATATATTGTCATTTATTCTCTCTCATAATTAATTTCCTAATATCTAAGAGAATAATAATGGTAGAGATATTCTCTCCATTAAATAAGGAAATAAAATATTGTCCTCATTATTCTCAAATATCTAGATTCCTTAAATATAGGAGAAAAATAAGGAAAGTAAATATCCTAGATTATGATATGATGATGGATGAGAGAAAAAGCAAGATTTGTAATCAAGATCAAAGGGCTCATGCTTAACTACAAAATATAAAAAGAATAAATGAGAATTAAATATCTAGGATCTTCCTAGAATATCTAATTTCTACCACTATAAATAGGGATCGAAGAGGAAGTAAGATATACATTTTTGCAGAGGCAAAAATTTCGCCTATCACACCTACTGTGGACGAAATTCTAGCTCTCTCTCTCTCTCCTCTCACTCGGAATTCCGTGATTCCATTCTCATAAATAAAGTATGATCTGAATTCATAAATCAGAGTCGTAGTGAGATTCTGAGTGTGCCCACACTGTAGTCTTGTTCGTCAAGAGATTACGTTTTGGAAGACTAAGGTGTCATCAAGGCGAAACAAAGGAGATCCCGAGAGTTTCAGAGACATTCCGGAGGGCTGATCGTAGAAGACGACACTGGGAGGGTGAGACGAGACGAGAAAAAATGAGGAGCTCGAGGATATCCCGATTCATAAAGCTTAAGGAGAAACCCTTAAGTTTTCTAATAACTCGTCTCTTTATATTATTGGTTGCTTGACACATATGCTCTCATGGTTAAATTAATTAAACAAAACTAGATTTTGTTTTAATAACCATTAAATTGATTAGGTTAAGATAGCGTAATTAATTATTTTTCCGCACGGTTATTATGATAAGGTGAATAATCAACAACCCCTTGTGTCAGAGCGATTGTTCATGTCTGATACCAACCCGGTTTTTTCACCAACACAAACAATCACATGTTTTCCAAGATGTTAAGAACATGATGTAGGACATCTTGAAAACAATTTTTGTCAAACTACAACACAACCAGTCAACATAACAACAAAATAGATTTGAAATCGCAGGAGAGACAAAGAGATTCAAAATGACAAAAATAAATAATTATGGAACCCTTTTCGAAATTTAAGAAATTATATAAAAGATTTAATTATAGGATTGCCTAATATTAGAGTGTCGTAGTAGTCGTTATGGAAAACGACTATCACTCTTCTCATTTCCCACACTATCCTTTCCTTATGCTTTCTCTTCTATGTCGTTTGCCTACGTGCAAGGCATTTACTTTACCCATAAGTATATAAACTCTGTAGCGTGTATTTTCAAATCAATCAAAGAATTTCTTTCTTCATTGAGCCAAACTCTTTCTTGTTAATATGGTATCAGAGCTTTCTTCGTTCCATCTTTGATTGGAGATCTTCGTCTTCTCCGATCCATATTATTATTCTCTTCTTTTTCTTCGATCACTGATCTTTATCTTCTCCGATCACCATGGATAATCAAGCTGCTCCACAATATGTCTCTTTTTCTCATTCGATTGCATCAAAGCTCGATACAACTACATCATTTGGAGGAAGCAAGTTCAAGATACTTTGCGCGGTCACAATCTGCAAAAGTTTCTTTCATCAGAGGTTGTTCCTCCATCGAAATTCACGACGGAAAGGAATTGTGAAACCGGAATCGTCAATCCAGCGTTCAAGATGGGATCGACAAGATCAACTTATCATCTAGTGGCTTATGGCACATCATAAGTGAACTGAATGTTGTTCTATGTATAAAAAAAATTGATGTAATTCGATACAATAATATAATATTTACTTAATAAACGATTATCTAAGGATAATTACTAAGATAATCAAAGAATATTTCAGAATTTAATATTAATTAATATATGGCTACTATTTTAATCAGTCATTTTTTATGACTAAACTATTTATTCTGTCATTTCAACTAGGCCTGTGCACGGTCCGGTCCGGTCCAAAACCGGTCAAAAAACCGGACCGAACCGTTCAAAACGGTTCAAAAAAACCCAAACCGGACCGGACCAAAAATCTGTAAAAACCGGACCGGACCGGACCGTTTTAAATCATCTAGACCGGACCGGACCGTTTTGAACCGTTTGGACCGTTTTGAACCTTTTAGACCGGACCGAACCGGACCGTTTTGAACCGTTTTACATAATTTTTTTTTAAAAAGCCATTAATTTTCCACCAAAACACAAACATATAGTCATATATTGGAGTTAAATACATGCACAAATGCCTAATTTGGCTAATTGGACATTAATTATTTTTTTTATTTTTTTTATAAATAAACCGGTCCGGTCCGGTTTAACGGTTTTTTTTAAAAAAAACCGGACCGGACCGTTTGCATTGAGTAAACCGGACCGGGGAAAAAAAAACCGTTTTAAACCGGACCGGCGGTTTAAAAATCACCGATCCGGTCCGATTTACGGTTTTTACGGTTTTTTTGCGCTGCCCTAATTTCAACTATAAAGAAAAGTAAATTTTAAGTACAACAAAGATTCGGTTTTTAATATTTTTATAATATATTTGAGAAAAAAAAGACTCGCGTTCTATATCAATACTCTTAAAAACATAATTTGCATGGGAATAAATTATTCCTCTAAACGCATATAGAATTTCTTGTCACGATCGATCAACCTCTCAGTCCCCGTTGTATTATGCAGAAACATTAAAATTTCCATGTAATCATTGCGAGAACTTTAAATATTTATATAAGAAGGACCAGGACAAAAATATATCTGTAGCCATATATACATGCCTATCTAAGCATACTGTATCCATTATTTTGCTTATATACCATTTTTTTTTTTGGTAATATGTATTGCTGTATTGGAATCGGATTGGATGAATGAGAGAGAGAGAGAGAGAGAGAGAGAGAGAGAGAGAGAGAGAGAGAGAGAGAGAGGGGATAATACTCAAAAGAATTATGAGCTGATATTTGTGCACAGTTAAAGCGCACTCAGAGCTCAGACCTGGGTTGATAGTGGAAGCTGCGTTCATCACTCGGGAAAGTACCTATTGGACGTTAATTTTGCAACTAACCAGGTTAATTATAAAATATAGTCAGGGAAACTTAAAATATTATATATAAGAATCAATGTGTGAGACACTTATTGGCCAACCAACATATGAAAAATACTATAAGGTTGTACGTTAATTTATTCACTAACGCTTTAACATATTTTAAGAATAGAAGTGCTAGATTAATGGATAAAAGCGGGCTTATCCATCGTAATTTGCTACTATAATCCATCGTAATTTGCTACAATAAGAAGTACTATATTTGAATTGAGTCCTTGTTATGATGAAGTATGAATTCATTCATTATTAATCATTATGACGTGGGTCCCTTTTAAATTTCCAGATAAACTTTAATAGTTAATATGCGTATTCATGAGAGAGTTATTTATTTTACGTAACTAGTTTGTAGTATCGTCATATTTTTAGTTATAGTAAGAAACCATAAAAACGTACAAAAACAGTAAAATTTTCACTTCCGAGGAAGAGAGAAAAAAAAAAGTAATTAAGAATAACAAAGAAAATATCTTTAAAAAACAGGAAATAATTTTTCTTGTTTTAGAACTTACTTAACTCCTCGCAGGCAGTGGCAAAGCCAATAATTAAATGCAGTTTGAAACTAAAAAAAGTGGAACAAAACTAAAGATACAAAATATATAATAAAATTATTGTTGATGTTGGACCGTCCTCCATTTACACGCAATTGTTTGGTTCCGAATTGGAATCAATTTGGCCCAGGCCCATGATATTAATCCGATAAGGGGTCGAGTTGGATGTCGCATACGCTCAGCCATATGCTCCAAAGAATGATCAATTGGTCGAGCTAGCCTTGGCGAAGGCCAGCTCGATCCGTATCCGTGGGTTTAGCGAAGGTCAGCTCGCTCAGCAAACCTCAACTATTTTCCCGAAGACTCAAACAACGCATACGAATTGCAGTTCAAATTCTCGAGCTGGTTCATCCCATCACTGGTCAAAGATGACACTTGTCCCCAAGAGACTGGAGAAATCCTTATTCGACGCACGACGTGACCCTAGAAGACCTGAGCTCGCAAACCGCCTTTTGCAGCTATAAATACGAGACCATGGAGCATATTTACGCACATGACAGCCAATTACCCGGATATATTCAATTTTGGTCCCTTGAGCTAGTCGTTACATATATTCTTAACCGTTTCATTGTTTATCGACATTCATATTCAATAGAAGGCTTAGGGCCATCCTTTGTCCATATAATTTCTCTTGTTCGCTTTTCATTCATTATTTCAGAAATAGATTTAATCTCATTACGAAATTCTAAGGCACATCTCTATAAATCTAAATCGACCCATTTTCATCGCGAATAGTCGAGATTGCTTTGAGGTGATTTTTCATGTGAACAATCATATAACTCAATAAAAATACAAATTTTCACGATGAGTTCTCGAATTCTAAATTTTTTGCATAATAACTTCATTAGCAATGTAATCACAAATTTATTTATCAATATAAATAACTAAGTTGTCGTTCAACCGTTGATCTTCAATACGATTGTGTAATTGGTCTTTACAAGATGCATTCCAGAAAACACTTTTTCTACGCTAGCAGTAGCAACCGACAAAATCACTGACAATGTCAATAATCGATAGACTAAATGATATACCTTATCTCATCCCATTTCAACTATTTTTTTTCAAGATGATAAATCCCCTTCAAATATGAAAACTTTATACTTGAGTGCACATCAATATAGATTTCAGGTTGATCATCAAGTGTCATGAGCTCAATTTCAGAAAAAAAAAAAAAAAAAAAATTATTTGGACAAGAATCGGAAAGTTGAATTAGCTTTTGCTTCTCGAAAGCAACAAACAAATTATTAGCACACATATGTAGTGTACATTGATGAATTAGAGAACTCAAACAATATAGATAGATAATAAACAATGCACACATATTAATATATAAAACACTTGCTTTGTTAATGCCAAATTAGAAAGGAGAAGACTTGAAATAATAAAAATAATAAGAAAAATAGTATGGTTGATATTTGGGGCTTTTATGTAGATATTGAAGATGATGAAGGTAAATAATGAATATTTTTTATGGTCTCTTGTTATTAAAAAAATGTTGATAATCTGAAGGACCACTGCCACTTTTATATAAATATAAACATAAAATGAGTGTAAAATACTAATTTGAATAATAAAAAAAGGCGAAATTGCTTCCGGTGGGTTTCAATCCTAGTCTCTTGGGTATTAGAGTTTAGACCAACCAAATTCAGCTATTACATCTTTATATTTATATTTGTATACTTATTTGATTTATTAATGTGCAATTTAGTTAATTTTAATAATTTTATATTTACACCTATTAATTTTTGTTTAGTCTCTTATACCCACTGATCCCTACGTGGTTCCGCCCCCACTCTCACATAATCTTTATTGTTGGGACGTTTTACAATTTTATAAAATTATTGTTGTTACGCTATCATTGTCATTTTCTTTTATTCTTCCTGCACTTCCAAAAACTATCTTAGCAAAATATGCATGATTTTGGCTGATTTCTCTTCTAAAATTATCCGAATGATAACTATTAATAAAATTACGTAGCTCAAGTTTCAACGAACATTTTTCCCCTAAAAAATATTTGTAATCGTGATGTATTTTTGAAATTACTCAACGTGATTAGGATCATTATCCAACTAGTAGTTGAAACAACTTGTAGAGCAACTGATTATTTTAGACAGTTTTAATCAACGTGATCACAAGCAAACAAGCAAACTAAAAGCAGTAAAGGACACAAGAGAATTGATAATCATGTTCGGCGATAAACAACTTACTCAAGGGGACTGATACGACCGGGTGAAAACAATCAACTACATCAATCAGTCAAAGGAATATGAATATTAAATTTGATGACTCCCTCACAAACACCTCAGTCTTTGACTCTTCAATTGGATGTAAATCCGAGCTTCCCCTTAGATTAAAGACTACCTCGCTTTGTTTCACCTAATCTTTTTCCGAAGATTATCAAGCATGTTAATGCAACACACGCACCCATAAATTCACATCAAAACAGTGATCACAAAATTGCAAGTATCAAGAGTTAGTTGTCGATGTAGATCTTCAAGGCAGAGAGAATAGTTCAAAGTTTATGGACGAATGAATTTTTGTCTAACAAGTATGTGTGACCAAATTCGACCCCAAATAGCTTTATTAGATTAATTAATCCACAAATCTCTCGCTAATCTTACAGAATTGGAAACCAAATATACGATAATATATACTCAATATATTTTTAAACATCTTCTTGCAGTTTCGCTCAAACAAATTTAACAAAACTGTTTTACCAAATCAAACCATGCCATACCATAGAAGATCCAACAATTTTAATAATTTTTTCGCATAAATTTGTTTTCTTTTTTCATCGGCCTTTCCTCTAAAAAAAATCAGGTATTTAAATATCTATCGATTAATGTGTTGAATATTCAAAAATAAACTATTAAAAGAATTACGTCAATCATGGAAGGAAAAGAAGCTTATGATGATGATAATTTGGCAGTATATGATGAGTTTGTTTTTGAAGCAGTTTCACATTTTTTTTTTCATGACTGAGATGATATATCTTCAGGAGTTATAAGATCTGTGGGCCCGTTGGGTGAAAAATAAAATAGAAATACAAGTAAAATATTCATTTAAATGCTGCCGCTTACATGGCATCTAGTCCCATAGATAGTAGTACGCAAAACAATAGCCTATTGTCTGCTTAGGGAAAAAAAAATTGAAATAAAAGATAAAGGACAAACAAACAAAAGAGGAATATGAATGAATGGAAACGGAAATCAGTTTCGACTTCGAGTATAAATTAAAAAAAAAACCGCTATGGTATATGCAATGCATAATATGTATGACATAATAATGAATATACACTCATAATACAATGAGGTTTTTTTTTTTCATTTTTATTCCAGTTGCTGATAACACGTAACTTTCACCTTTCACGTTCTTTACTTGAAATATCCGTTTCTACTTTACTTCAGTTTACGTAACTTCTATCCACTTTTTTCCATTTTTTTTCTTGTTGATCAAGAAGTGTTGACAAGGGCAAGAAATGGGGATCTACGGAATTATTTAAATTAATATTATGTAAATGAAAACGGTATCAATCTATGCCAGTAAGAGACAACATAGAAACGAGAATAACAAACTAATACGAGCCTTGGATCATCTATAGAAAATACGAAGACAAAAGTGCCCCACCACTTGTACGTATTTTGACCGCCATTTATCTTATCAACAAGGATGCATTTGGTAAAGTGGATCAATTATAGTACACTACACAGCTCATATAATACATAGCCTTCAACTCAAGGTTAATTTTTTTCTTCTTCACATATATCACTAGTTCGTATACTTTATTTTTTAATCTTATTTATAATTAACCCTATGAAACTCATTTATAATTTTTATTTTTAGGTCATTTTCCAAAGGTAAATACCATGTAGCATGAGTGACTAGTTGCACACGTATTTTAAAATTATCAATCTTTGATAATAAAAATTAAACTACATTTTATTACTGATTTTAATAAAATATTTATTCAATAATAATAATACAAATTTTTTTTTTTATAAAATATGACACTCATATACGCAACTTTCAACTAATATATGAAATTATAAATGCAAATTCAATATGTAGTCTCACTGATATATAGCATGTTACATATAAATACATCTTAGTTACAAGTTACAAAAATAGAATTTTCTTTTACTTTGGAACTAAAAAGCACTCACGTAACTCTATAAATGAATGTCATACTTATATTTTTTTTTTCATCTCCCCTTTAACTTTAAAACATTTGATCTTTATGCATATTCAACTCTATTTTTATATCAAATTTCTTTAATACATCTCATTTTGTCTCTTACTATCTCTATTTTCATACCATTTTGTTTTGTTTGAAAATGAATTTTAAATGTGATTATTAGACTTTTGAAGGTGAAAGAGAGACAAACTGATTAATAAAAAAGACTGGGAGTAAAAATATAGTTATAAATGAAAATTAAAGTATTTGAGTTAATGATAAATTAGTCCAAATTCAGAGTATATTAATATCTTATCAAAATTTAGAATGAATAAATACACTACTTTTTTTAAGATGACTCGAGATTTTTCATTAGATAACGGATGGATAACCCGTAAGTACAAACACGAAACTCCTTTTAACAAGGAAAGTTGAGACCTCTAGTCGTAAAAAATTCAACACTTGAATCGAACGATAGCACGGTGTGTGATAACTTCCAAAAAACGGAAGATAATAATGCACACTTAATTTAAAGCAACTATATTGCTCGTTTAAAAAACTCTCGAATGTTAGTGGGTAAATCCAAATACTTGAAGACCATCCACCTTGAGAAAGGACGTCCGAGTACCTGTACGAACATATTTTCAACATAACAATTTGAAAGACGGCTATTCCATCCTCGGAACAAATTACCACAATAGTAATGTGGAAATAAAATACTTTAAAACTACAATAACAAATAATATTATTAAACTGGACGACATACATTGAGGATGAACAATGTCTTTTCGAGAAAGACAACTTGACGCCGCCCATCGCACTATCGGTGATGGACCTGATGCGACCCGACGCTCCACAGAGGAAGATAATACCACTCATGACACTCCGATCGGTCCCGACACCCGCCCCGTAACGATGCTTTCCCCCTGGATTCGCATCACCAACACCGCCCGATGCCCTGACGAGGAGGAAATCTTGTCTCCTCCGAAGACATCAAAGAGCAGCGCGTCTCCATCATCGTTTGTCGCACCTCTATAAACCCTCATTGCATCACTTATCACTAGAACAAATAGAGGCATCCGGTGCGACGATTGTCGCACCAAATAGATGAGACTTCCTCAAGAGCCGCAACAATTTTGTAAACGACTTGTTCGTCCAATGGTTCGTGACTTTGATGTGCATCAACGAAACCAGTAACGACAAAGACAAAAACTCTTTGCATCTAAGGTACAATTCCGCTTCCAACTCGGAGTATAAGTCTTCCACTTGCTCCTCTGCACGCACTTCGCCCGGAGTCGGATTCGCAAAGTCGTCGAAGTCTTTGTGATCCATTATATCATGGAGAGCATCGTGCAATCCACCGACTCCTCTCTAGTTAGTTTTGCTGTCATTTTCTACTTGGGTAAGAACATGATGTTCGCCTTGATGATACCATTCGGTGTATCCCGGGGTAAACCCCTTGTTCAAAAGGTGATTCTTTACGACCCCGATGTCTTGCCATCTCACGTTATTGCAAGACTTACAAGGACAACGATACTGACCATTTTCATTCAGGAGTCTGCTTGCAAGGCGGATAAACTCGTTAACCCCTGTTTTATACGGCAAACTCAACTGATTGTTCTCGATAATCCAATCTCTACTTGAATGGGGAAATTGGGAGATAAAAATGAATCGTTAGAATTCATTTTGTAAGAGTGAATTGTTAGGAAATTGAGAGGTAAAAATGAATCGTTAGGATTCGTTACGTAAGGAAATTGAGATGAAAAAAATGAATAGTTAATATTTGAAAGAGTCGAGAGCAAATTCGTAAAAGTGAAAGAGAAATTGTGAAAGACATGCATTAATTTTGAAACGAAATTGTTATTACGTTATTATATACAAACTCACTACTGATTTCGTTTACGAGTTAACCAATTTCGACAAATTAGTTAATTTCGTTAAAATATGTTATCGAAAAAGTTAATTTTTTGACAAATACGTTTTATTTTACCAAAAATTTGGCAGAGTTTCCCCTATAATATTGACTAACCAAAATCTGCAATTTAAAAAAAAACACATATAAAACCAACCAGGACTATCTTATTAACATACTAAATACTAAACCGAGCCTCCGGCCATGGCTCGGTCGCAATAAATTTTCAATAAATTTAAATTAAATTTAACATGTTACTAATTCATTTTAAAACATATTCATATATATTACTAATTAATCTAACGAAACATGTTGCTAATTAATTAGTTAATCAAATTTTCAACAAATTGCAATCAAATTAAACAAAACATGTTACAATTACTTTAAATTACACTAAACATGTTACTAATTAATTTAATATATTAATTTTAACTTAATTCATCTAATCTATCATGTTATATTGAATAATCTAAAAATGTTACTTATTACAAATAACAACTAACTTTCACCGAAGCGACGACGAGATGAGGAGGAGCTGCAAGGCAGTGAACTACGACGCGGAGCTACGACGCGGGGCTGCAAGTGACGGGGCTGCGGGGAAAGAGTGAGACACTAAGTGAGAGAGTGGGTGAGAGAGTGAGAAAGAGAGTGAGAGAGAGTGAGACTTACAGTGGGCTGTGGCGATGTCGGGGACGGGTTGCGGCGAGGTCGGGGACGGGCTGGACTCTCTTCTTCCGGCGGCTGCAAGCGGGGCTGGGCCGGGGACTGGGATCTCCGTCGGGCAGAGGGGAGGGTTAGGCGGGCCGAGGGGAGGGGCGGGCCGAGGGGCTGGGACGTCCGTCAGGCCGAGGAAGTGTTGGGCGGGCCGAGAGAGGGTTGGGTGGCGGGCCGAGGGGGTTGGGCCGAGGGGGCTGAGCCGAGGGCGGGTTGGGCGGCGGGCCGATGGGGCTGAGCCGAGGGAGGGTTGGGCGGCGGCTGGTCAGAGAGAGAGAGAGTAAGATTGAGAGAGAGGGTGATAGAGAGAGAGTGGCTTACCGGAGGAGGACGTCGAGCAGGGCTGGAGGGTGCTGGGGCGAAGAGGCTGAGCCGACAGGGTTGGGCGACGGGGCTGAGCCGAGGTCGACGGAGAAGGAGTTGCAGAGAGAGAGAGAAGGAGTTGTAGAGAGGGGAAGAATTTCGGACGAGGAAGAAGAGGCTCAGGTATTTATAATACCCTAAAACTATTCGGTGCGACATGTCACACCTGGTGTCGCACCGAATATGAAATCAGACAATGAAAAAATTTGGGAGGGATTTTTCAGACCGTTTTAAATTTTGAACCCTTTAGGTGCGACATATCCGGTGCGATAGTGTCGTACCGAATACCACTTAACTTCAGCGAAATATTTAGTTATCTGGATGGGTATCCGGTGCGACATGTCGCACCTAATATGTGCTTAGGTGCGACTTTTAGGTGTGACATGTCGTACATAATACCTTTCCGGATCAGAAAATTGAATTTGTAGTAGTGTATGCCACCAAAATCACCATCGAAATCGCCGCCGAAATTACACTATGCTGTCGCCAATTTTATTTCCATCTTTATAACTTGGACATTCATAGTCACCTACCCCAGAGAGAAACTCGTGCGAGCGGCGGAGCTGCCGCTGGAGTTTGCCCCAGGGGAGAGAGGTTAAGTGGTAGCTGTGGATTTTTTTTTTAAAAAAACACCCTATTTCAGAGAGAAAATGATGTGGACAATAAGATGGACTCACATGAAGATCAAGTCAAGATTGATTCAACTCATAAACAAGTAAAGAAGGACTCAATCCGAGATCAACCAGGACCAATGACAAGATCAAGAGCTAAACATCTCAAGGACGAGATGGAAAATTTTGTCCATGAAGCCCTACAACATGGGGTCCAAATACACTCTTTTAAGCCTCATAAAGAGTTGTATTCACTTCTCCAAATAACATTTGATTAGAAAAGGCTTATGGCATCTCACGAGAGGCATAATTAGCCATTTATGATATCATTTAGAGCGCTGCAAAGGGGATTCCGAATTTCACAAGGAATGTCATCACTTTCATGTTTGATGACATTTAATGTCTAGTTTTAATTGTTTTTAAGTGTGTTTATTTCATTTCAGTTTTTTTTTTGCTTTGGTTAGCTTTGAAAAACGTATTATAATGTTTATAAAGGTCTGAATAGTTTTCAGAATACTTTTGAATGAATTTGTGAGAGATTTCTCTTTGTTTCTTGAAGAAACTATGCTTAACTTATCAAGTAAATTCTTTGTGGCGTTCGAATCTGACTTATCAAATAAATTTACACTATCGTTTGTGGCATCTTCATCATTCCAAGGTTCGAGCTTCAACATAAGCTACGGGTCGCGAATTTATCGAATCTGATCTCGAAGGATCTTTGGGTATGATCCCGTCCAACAAATTGAGAAAGGTCATAGTCACATTATTGGCTTGGTTCGCATAAAAAAAGAGTAGAGAGAGTTTTTTTTTTTTGGATACTAACCACTTGATAGGATATACCATAATTATCTTTAATAATATGAATAAATAAACTACTAAAACAATCGAAGAAGATAATTCTTTATTAATAAGGTTCAATCGGTTTTCGAAATCAGAATTTTTAATGACAACTACATGCTTAGTGCAAGTTCTCTATTGCCTGATAAATATTTTATTTAAGGGTTCATTAGGAAAATAACCAACTTAAATGTTTGATATTGCTAAATAAGCAACGTTTGGTAAATATTAGGTAAATAGCCAATTTCATATATTTACAAATATAAATCTTAAGTAAATAGCAACTGCCATATATTAAACCACGTCATCATTTATGGCTATTTACCAAAGATTTACCAAACGTTGGTTATTTAGCAATATCAAACGTTTAAATTGGCTATTTTCCTTTTTTTTAATTAACTCCTAATAAAATTTAGGATTAATTCCGTTTTTACCCCCTGGACTCGTACCTCGATTTCATTTTACCCCCTGGACTCGGGATTGTTGCAGAACTCATCTCAGAACTTAGACACGTGTTACAACTTGGCACTTTCGTCAGTATTTGGACGTTAAGTTTAACTTTTTGATGACGTGGCATGACTTTAAAGGGTATAATAGTATTTTTGGTTATTTTAAATACTTTTAATATTTAAATATTGTTATTAGATATATTAATTATTAAAAAAACAAATATTTCATTTCTTATCTCTCTCTCTCTCTTTCTTTTCTTCTTCTTTTTCTTCTCTGCATCCCAAACCCCCAACCCCACCTCATCTCCAACTCCATCTGGAAAGCCCCCCACCGGCGACCCCACCACAACCACCACCGCCGGAGCTTTCACTTCCCGTCCATCCCTTCCTCCCTCCCTCTGACCCTCAAACCCCTCCTACTCCGGTCCCACCCTCTCCTCGAAGACCAGCCCCTCCTCCGCCACGACGACCCGACCGCCATGGCCGCCGACCCTTCTCATCTCCCTCCTCCGCCTCGAGACCCGCGACGTCGAGCGTCGCCGCTACGCACGGAGACGGAGACGTGGGAGCGCACAGGGTTTGTTTCTATGCCTGAGTGCAGTCAATCGCATCACAGGCCCTGTTCTACGGCGAGAAGCTTGGGGCGATTGGCGAAAACGACGTCGTTTCTGGCGAGGCACTCCTCGGCGGCTTCCGGCGAGGAGACGAGGAGGACGGGGCGGGATCCGAGATTGAGGAGGAGGACCGGGCTAAGGCGGCCGGAGATCTCGGCCAGCGATCGGTGGAGGGGCTTCTTGAGGAGGTACAGATGGCCGATCAACGGCAGAGAGAAACCCGAGCTTGGCGGGAGAATTCTGCGGAGGACATACTTGGTGGTGATGTAGATGAAAAGACGACGACGCAAACCGAGGGGTATAATAGGAATTCCATCGGTTTAGCTCCGCTGCGAGAGACTTGCGTTTTGGATATATGTCATTTTTATGGCGAGATCTTGTACTAAAACGGTGTTTTTTTGTACTCCTAAAGGGCATTATAAAGCACGTAAACTTTATGTTATTTTTTTGTTTTTTTCGCGGGCGTGCCTGTGCCATTGTCGGACCTTTTCGATTCCGTCCCTGGCGACGAGGCGGTCCAGCGGCGGCTTCGAGATCTCGGCCTGGTTCCTGAGGAGGACGAGCCAGAAGTCCTCGAGCGAGCCGAGGAACGAGTCGAGGAGCTTCAAGACCCACGGGAACGGCCTGGTTCCTTGCTGATTTCGCTGTAAATTTGTCAATTTTTTTTTGTTTCAAGACTCTCGTCACTGTGATACCCTATATTGTCTGCAAAAATTCCTTCGATATTTTCTGCTTCTGCTGATGTTGTGATCTTCTATTTTAGTTCCTGCTGAGGCAGGACTACAGCTGGATCGAAGCCGTCAACGGCACAGTGGAGCTCTGCGACGCGCGTGGCCCTTGGGCTGCTGGCTGGGAGGAGAGGTTCGACGCCGACGCCGAAGAAAAGCTTGCGGCGGCGCGGAAGAGAGTGATGGGGCTGAGCGTGGAGGACTGCGTCACTGATTACTAGGAGATGAAGAGACGCTCCGGCGACACTTGGGAGGCTCTGGCGCCGGAGAAGGTCTGCGGGATGGGCATACACAAGAGTTTTTTTTTAATTTTTTTTATTATTATAAAAATAATAAAATGAGGGTATATTGATAATTGCACATATTTTAAATCTCACGTGACAAAAAACGTGACATTTAACGTCCAAAATTAGACAGAAGTGGCAACGTGTAATAACGCCATTAGTTAAGAGTTTCTCAATGCAACATTTTCGAGTCCAGGGGGTTAAATGAAATCGGGGTACGAGTCCAGGGGGTAAAAACGGAAGGAATTTACATAACTTTTGGAATTAATTAATTAATTATCTGACTTCTAAAGATCACTTTGTGGCTATGTCGTTTATATCATAAGATGAGGCAGTATCTATATCAACACTTTAACCGGGACAAATAGAAGAGCTTGATGGGTGAGGCAATTATGAAATTATTAAACGTGTTTTAAGATGATTGTTCAGCAAGTGATTGTGAAAATTTATTGAACAACTGATTGTTTAAGCATGATTAAATAAATCAACAATCAAACTAGCAATCACAAGAATGAAGCAATATTGGAGAGATAAATTTTGTAACAATGTTTGGTGATAAAGCACGTACTCAGAGGGACTGATACGTCCGGTGATGAAAAACAATCCACTATCCCAATAACTTAGACATTCAACTATACCAATAAAAAATGGATTTTTAATGGCAGTTCCGAAAAAACGGACTTCGATCTCAAAAAAACCGTATTCGTAGACTTAGGTTTGCAGGCTCACTCTCAAACAACTAACTTATTTGATATCTCCAATAGATGGCAATCAAAGCTCCCACTGGATCAGAGATTCCATCTCTTTTCCACGTAATCTCCTTCCAAAGATTGACACAACATGTCAACGAAAAACACGCACTCATAAACTCTGCACAAATAAAGTGCATCATTAGCAAATACCTTGAACCTGTTGTTGATGAAGATCTCTAGAGTAGAGAGATAAGTTCAAGGTTAAGGCCGGTGTGAATTGACCAAACATAAAAAGTTATTAATCTAATTGTAACCCTAGAAGAATTTTATTAGGTTATCGCCAAATCTCTCGTGAATCATTCTCGAAAACCAAATATCCTAGAATATATCTCCATGATTTTTTGAGCCGAAATCAATATGTTTCCAGTTATATTCCAACGGAAGGAGATGTGACTTTTAAGTGTTCCGGTTCTTGAACAAATTTTTGCAGCTTGTCTTGAACGAAGACTTTGATTGGAGTCTTCTTTAGAACCTTCGTTTGCCATGTAACCGATAGGGTTAGTCTTTTTCTTTTCATTTTTTTTCCTTCATCTTGACACTGGTTGTGACCATGTAGTGAGTAATTTTTGTTTTTTTTTTCTTTCTTCGTTGTTTTGCAATGCAATAAAGATCCAAACTCTACTCAAGAACATTTATCGTTAAGTATCAAAGCCTTAGATTTTTTCTTTGTAAGCCTTAACTCGAGGCTTTTGACTTAAATGGAATAATATTGTTCACATTTAATCAATGCTATTTGTTTTTCTTTCAATTGTGCTCTTTAATTGATATCTTGTATGTGGTTCTTTTCATTGTAGGCTTTCTCTTGTGCTCTTAGTGATGGAATTTCTTGCTTTTGTTGTGCTAGTAGTTTAGCTGTGGTTTTGTGCCTGTGACCTATGCAAGGCACCCGTTACTTTGTCATATACCAACTGTGAGTCTCATTAATATTAGTGGGTACTGGAAAACTTGCCAAGTAACCATTTGAAAAGCTATAAAGCATATTATGTGAGCACCATCCCATTTACTTGGGAGTCTGTAAAGTTTTGTAATTCATATCAAAATTAAGATTAGTTTTTTTTTTTTTTTTATAATTTTTATTTGAATCAGGTTGTGGTAATGTTTGAATTTGGTTGTCCTAGTTTGAATCCGGTTATTTTCCTGAAAACCTAAAGAATATCTCACTGGAGACTTTTGGTCTTGATTTTGTGGATGGATTGAATATATATTCAATTTTACGCCACAGCAAGATAGAATGAATTCTTCCGCTGTTGCGAACAAATTTTATGCCGCGATTTATTCTTTTTTAAAATAATGCAACTAATATACATGATAGTTATAAACTGTCGTGCAATGACTTCCATCGCGGTAGGCATTATATCTGCCGCGACAAAATTCGCAGTTTTAAAGGCTTTGCGCGAAAGTGTTTAAAATTATTGTGTAACTTTACACGACATGTGATTGCACAATACAAATAAACTATCGTGTAAGCCGAAATTTAAACTAGTGATACTAGTTTCCTATGCTTAAATTTCCTCATCACGGATTTGAAAAGAGCTTGGTGAGAGTCGTGAGACAATTATGGTATTAAGTTAGATTCAAACAGCATAGTTTATGTCAAAATTATAATCCCAACAGCATGCACACAGTTATATTATGTAACACGCGTGACTAGAAAGGAGTACATGTATAATTAGAAGAGCAATGCTATTTGTCCCGAATCGTAAACCGTGACGATCCACTCACGTTCTGACACGTGACAGTTCGTTGCCACGTGTCAACACGTGAGTGGATCGTCACGGTTTACGATTCGGGACAAAAATCAATTCCCATAATTAGAAAGAATATTTACTATAGGATCAAATAGGGCTGTGTTTTATACGGCTCCTGAGAATCTGAGATGGATTGTGAAAGAGTGTAATGGGTCCCTTCAAGCCGTGGCCTACATTGGTGACGTCATCTTCCAATATACAACGTACACGCCAAGGACAATAGAATATTCCTTCTCTCCATTGGCTTAGCTAGCACTAGCATTACTATTAGGACATATTATAATTACTAAATTTATTATTACATTTTAGTGTCATCCACTCTGATTATTGTGATCTAAATCTAAAGATATGCTATAATAAGCAATAAAGAAACCAAACCAAACCAAATCCCACTCTCTCTGATATTTTTATTATTATTACTATTTGTTTATGAGTCATCTCGTTATTTATATACAATGGGGAACTTGTTACTTGATTTACATGATAATTGAGCCATTTTTCCAGGAGTAACAACTTTCTTAAAGGGTTGACCCAAGGGGTCATAGCTAAGTCAATAATTTAGTTGGGATTGCGAAGCAGTGAGGAAATAAACGTCATTTCAGTTAGTTGGTTTTATAACTTGTATCCTCATCCTTATTATGTGATTCGTTAGCAATTTCACATTTGAATTTGAATTATTTAGTTTTACACCCAAGTTTATTTTAATGTTTATAAGTTTACCTCAAATTGTTGTAACAAATTAATTCAAATATATGTAGAAATAATTTTATAACAATGAGACTTTAATTTGTGGTAAATATTAATCATATAAAGAATGATTAGATAACCTAAATTATGTACACATATGAAATATTCATTCCAAACCAAACAAGAAAATAAATTACATGTCATACACCAAACATAATATATTCCAAATGAGTCTAAATATATTTTACACTTGCAATGTTGTTTTTACCTATTATAGAATAAATATATATATATATATATATATATATATACATATATATATATACACACACATATACTTGGACTAATAAATAATAAATATAAAGTTGTAAATATCATTAATATAAGATGTAAAAGTTGTTGTTGTGACGGATAAATTAATTTTACGAGGCAACAAATCTCGAATGTGTAAAATTTCAAGAGCATTGATATTTAACGTTAATACGTCAACGGCACTCACAAGTGTGGATACTACCTGTAGGCTCCACCTGACGTGAGTATATGCGCTGATATATATATATATATATATATATATATATATCATTTTGGTAATTTTAATCTCACTGTTAGAGCAAAACATTAGCATCATCATGCCATGCTGCTAAAACGCATGTAGGTAATAAAACTTTTACTTGGAATAGATGGCAATCGTAGCTAAACTTCTCTCTCTCTCTCTCTCTCTCTCTCTCTCTCTCTATATATATATATATATATATGTATGTATATAATTTGAATTTTTTTTCTTCTTTTTATCTGTTCATTCTATATTTGATTAATTGCAATATTCTAATAAAGTTAATCGAATCAATTACAGTGTTGATTTAAATGAATAATAATTAAGATTAAGAATAAGATTCAAACCTTAACAAATCGATATCCGTATATGGGAATTACGGAATAATTTCGTAAGGAAAATGGGGCATGAGTAACGATCCACTTATTAGATATTGACGTGTGAACTAATTCATAAATAAATTTGAGACTTTATTGAAGTGGGATTCTTACTTTTATTTTCAAGCATTTTGTCTTTTTAGAAGACATACTCATTTTTGAGTGGGGGTACAATATAAGCATGATTCCTGGCTCCTTATTACTTGCAGATTTTGCTAACTTGCTATAAACTATGATTTACAATTTGTAGGGCCTAAATTAAACTTAATTTTAGTATTTTTTTTATTATCAATATCTTAGAAATAGAATGACGTACATCAAAAGATATTCAATTCATCAAAATAACTCAATAAAGGTATGTAAATGTGTATTCAGTACTACGTACGTGGCATGGGTGGGTAAGGCACTTTTGTGCTGATTGAACCTTCGGTTTAAAAAAAAAATTATTTTTTTGATATATAATTTAAATCAAAGACTTTCTTTCATCACTAGCTAGACTCTAAGAAAATAACTAGGGTCCACACCTGTTGAAATTGAGTGGAAAAATGTTGGAATCTATTGTCACAACATCATGTAATATACGAAACGTTCCCATCCAAAGCTATATCTAATTGACGGAATCACAAGTATTTATATACATATGTGACTTTTTGAATATTTAATCCATTCTAGTGAAATCTGCAAAACTCAAGTTTATCCATTAGAAGCTCCTAACTGATTGCGTTCAGATTCGTTAATATTTAAGTTGCAAATGGCTTAGAGCTACCTAGACTATGTTTAATTTAGTGTGCAAAATGCATTGTATTAAGTATACAGCTATATATGCCATAAAATTCTTTTCAATAGATCGCAATATTTTTTTATTGAGAAGAAGAAAAAAAGTTGAAAAAAAAGTAAAGTAAAGAAACCATTAATAAGATGCTGAAAGGGACATATTTCCTTGAAGAGCCAAATAATTATTGTTGGCAACCATATCAAAAGCTTTTATTCATTAAAAATACATTCAAGCTTAGAACTTCTGTATGGAATGTGGCATCTGGCTGGTTTGGAAATGAGGTCCCGCAATAATGTAAAGCAGAAAGATAGTCATTGAGAGTTAAATTTTTTTTTTTTTTTTTTCAGTTTTTCAGAAGTATTGAAAAGGGTTAAAGGCGGTGATAGGAACAACCTCAATTATTCAGATGTTTGGTTAGCTTGTAAGTGATAATCTTGTGCCCACAATAAAGCTCTTCGGTGGATATGCCACCTTATAAACTTTTGAGAATTAAAGAAAATAAAATGAATAATAGAGTCTGAAACACAATATGACCGTGCAAATCTATACTTCCTTTTTAAAATAAAAACTGCAACTAAAAAACACACAATAAAAAAGATAATGTGATATCAACTTGTAAGCACCTGTTAATATAAGCATTAACCATTTTCTTCGTAAGAAACAAGAGTAATAAAAGCCAGTTTGTCTGCAAATCATATTTTCTGTCTGGAATTATAAATAAATAAATAATAAAAGACCTGACGGGACCACGTCATCCACTTACGAATGCACACGAATAATCAATATATTTATTTTCTACATGAAACTCAATCAATTTGTGTGCGTGAGTCAGTGAGTGTGTTAATATAGGCTTGGACTATCTTCATACTTCCTTTTTTTTTTTTTTTTTTTTGCGCACAATTCATTTTTCGTAATTTGGTGCGGTAAGTATTCCATCTAGTTCAAGTCCTGTAAATATCTTCCTCAAAAGAAAAAAGAATGAAAATAATATGTAAATATATCTTGTCTAGATATTCGTAGATAAATAGTGAATCCTTGAATGCTATGAGTTCGAATATCATACTTGAAATACGAGAAATTGGAGCAGAATTCATATTACAAAGTACTGATTTTTAAAGCTAACTTCTTAGTAATGTGAATGTCATTAATGAATCATTCACCAATGTTCAATCTCAATTTGAGGGTTAGATTAGTTTACTCAGATTTAGACCTAGTTTTTCATCTTAATCTTTTTATGGTAGTGAGTCGAGGCTCTATTTCTCTTTTGTGAACTTTTCCATTGAAGTTCATCTACAAATTCAGGGGCATTTTAATTGAAGGAATGATGCTGGGTTGGTCTTCGGCCCCATGCTCAAGAGCTCTCTCTGCAAATTATGGCTTAGTTTGTAGGTGTCCGATTTGAAAACGTGGTCTTCCAATGAGAGATTGGAAGTTTTTATATGGCTAGTTATTATTGCTCGGGTGACTATTGAGGGTGTCATCCTTATTTATTTAAGCAATACAATTAATCAATCCAATTACTTTAAGCAATACAATTTAAAGTAATCCAATTACTTTAAGCAATACAAGTTGAAGTGATACAATTACTTTAACGAGTTGGTGGTCTTCAACAACTATGACATTTCTCTAATTGCATTTTCTCCACGTTGTTATTACGCGTATTATTGGGTTTTTTTTGTTGCAAAACTCTGTAAGGTGTCTCTCAACATGTTTCACAATCTATTGAGACATCTCGATTGGAACGATCAGATCTCGAAAAATATTATGTGATCCGGTCTCTTCTTCGACTGCCAGGAGATGGGGTCGTTACCTAAGTAGAGGCAATAACCAGTAGTTGACCTCATATTCAGCACATCAGATCCCCAATCTGCATCACTGTAACCAACTAGATTGAGCGACTGAGTTTTGTCGTGATGCTTGGTGAAGTGCATACCATGATAAAGTGTGCCATTCAAGTATATGAGGATTCTTTTGACAGCCTTCCAGTGATCCTCAAGAGGGGCTTGCATAAACTGACAAACACGATTAACACTGAAGGCAAGTTATGGACGCATGATTGTCAAGTATTGCAAACCACCAATAGTGCTCCTATAATGGTGCACATCTTCAAAGGGCTTACTGCCATAATCCAGGAACTTGTGCCCAGAAGTAAGAGGAGCAGTTGTTGACTTAGCATTCAACATTTTGGTTCGAGTAAGGAGATCTTTTATGTACTTGGTTTGGCACAAAAAAAGGCCCTGAGGAGTTTTCTTGACCTCCACGCCAAGAAAGTAGTTGATCTCACCTAGATCTTTCAATGAAAAACTCCTGTTAAGCTCCTTGATTATCCCTTGGACTGCAAGGTTGTCACTGCCAGTAATTAGGATGTCATCTACGTACACCAAGATGAAGACTGTCAGCTTGTTAGTGTGCAAAATGAACAGAGATTGATCAGATTTTGCAGACTGAAATCCTTGGTGTAGAAGGGCATTATGAAGCTTCTCAAACCACGCCCTCGGTGCTTGTTTCAGGCCATAGATGGACTTGATTAGGCGACAAACAACATTGGGTTGAGAGGAGTCTTCAAATCCAAAAGGCTGTTTCACGTACACCTCCTCTTTCAGAATTCCATTTAGAAAGGCATTGTTCACATCTAACTGGTGAACAATCCAATCTCTATCAATGGCAATTGACAGCACAACCCGAATAGTGGACGGCTTGACCACAGGGCTAAAGGTTTCACATAAGTCAAATCCAGCTACTTGGTGAAACCCTTTTGCAACTAACCTGGCATTGTGTCTGTATATTGAACCATCTGGATTTTCTTTGAGTTTGTAAACCCATTTGCAGCCAATATCCCTCCTATCTGCTGGGAGATCAACTAGCTTCCATGTGTTGTTTCTTAGTAGTGCCAGATATTCATCAGTCATGGCAGACTTCCATTCTTCATGCAAGAGAGCCTCTTTGTCATTGGAGGGCTCTCGTGTAAGCAGTAAGGCTTTGGGCTTGGAGATGCCATTCTTTGAGCGTGTGACCATGGCATGAGTGTTCTGACCAGCAACTTCAATGGCCTCTGGTTGATGCAGGGCAACAGGGCAAGAAGACATAGTCTCAGCCCTTGAATGAGCTGGCTCAGGAGATGAATGTAAGCTAGGGACATCCTCTGGCACACCACCTGTTTGACTTGGAGAAGCAACACACTCAACTGGCATAGGATTAGCATTATTAACATGTTGGTTATTTGTGTGAGAGTGACTGACACAAGGCGGCACAGGTATGGCTGAGATGTTTTTGTGTAAGACTCCTAAAATGTTTCGATTTGATTGGACAGTAGGAATTTTGTGGTGTTCTGGTTTGTTTTTGGCAAAGGGAAAGTGACTCTCGTTGAATATGACATTTCTAGCAATATAAATTCTGCCTGTGTTGGACATGCACTTGTAACCCTTGTGACATAAGCTGTAGCCAAGAAAAGTACAGGGTGAGGACTTGAAAGAGAACTTTTGTTTGTTGTAAGGTCTTAAATCCGGGAAACAAAGATAGCCAAAAGTTTTGAGGCTAGTGTAAACTGGATCTTTGTTAAAGAGAATTTTAAGAGGAGACATGTTTTGTAAAGTTGGAGTAGGCAATCTGTTTATCAGAAACACAGAAGTTCGAACAGCTTCATCCCAATATTTGAGAGGCATTGAGGCTTGAGAAAGAAGAGTTAGAGTTGTTTCTATGATGTGCCTATGTTTTCTCTCAGCTAAGCCATTCCGCTCATGAACATGGGGACAAGAGAATTGGTGTGTGATACCATTTTAAGAGAGAAAAATTTTGAAGGTTGTGTATTCCCCTCCCCCATCTGACTGAATGGTTTTGATTTTTGTTTCTAGTTGGAGCTCTACTTGGACTTTAAAGTGTTTGAAGGACTGGAGTGCATCAGACTTGGCTTTAAGAAGATATACCCATGTGTATCTGGAAAGGTTGTCTATAAAATGGATATAGTATTTGTAGCCTGATCTAGAAAGCATTGGAGAGGGTCTCCAAATGTCTGTGTGGACAAGTTCTAAAGGTTTAGTGCACCTGGTTTGAGAAAGTTGAAAAGGAAATTTGTGCATTTTTCCAACACAGCATGAAGAGCAAACAAAGCTAGACTCTTTATTCAATGTTTTCAGATTACAAGAGTGCAAAACAGACTTCATTACAGATTCAGAACAGTGGCCTAGTCTGTTATGCCAAGTTTTAAAATCAGGGGATGTAGAGGCGCTATATTACAAGAGAGTTTAGGACAACTAGGTTCAGGTAAGGATGTACAGGTGGTCTGTGTAGCAGATTTGAGATTACTGGACATTTTATGAGGCTTTTGCAGGTTGATTTGAGTGGTGTCAAACGCATAGAGACCTCCTTTGAGTTCACCCTTCATGAGTACTGCCTGTGTAGAAATGTCCTTCACAAAGCATGTGTCAGGTCTGAATTCAAAGAAGACTCTATTATCATTTGCAAATTTAGAGACACTGAGAAGATTTTTGGTTATTTTAGGGACGTGAAGAAGTTGATTTAGGCACAGGTTTCTATCAGGAACAAAGCTAGAGTTAAAATCATAATAACCAACATATTTAATGCTTAATCCCTTACCATCTCCCATGTGAACCTGCTTATTGCCATGGTAGTCTGTCATTGAGTTGAGATTTGCTACGTCTGCTGTGATGTGGTTTGTGGCTCCTGAGTCAGGGAACCAATCAGCATCATCTGTAGGGAACCAAGCAGAGTCTGATGTAGCACTCATGGCATAAGGACCAGTGTCTTCAGTGTGGATCCCCTGAGAAGGTGAAGCTTCACTTTGAAGGTATTGATCTGGATAGGTCTGGACTTGAGCTACATTTCCTTGAACTGGACTCCCAGAGTTGACTTGCTGGAGCTGTGTTGGTGTGGTGAAGGAGTGATCAAACCTGTAGTAGCACTGAAGAACTGTGTGTCCAAGCTTTCCACACACTTGGCAGAGAGGTTTGTTGTTTTGCCAATTTCCTCTACCAGTGCCTTGATTCCTTCCTCTTCCACGAGACTAAAAGTTCTGAGCTCCTTTGAAGTTACCTCGTCCGGTGTTGTAGCTTTGACCTTGTTGATTGAATCGTGACTGGAACTGAGAATTCTGGAATCCAGATGGTTGATTGTTGAAACTCCTTCGCTGATGAGCATTGAAGCTAGGACCAGAACTTGCAAGATTAGCCATCGCAATGTTGTTAAGGACCTCTGAGTCGCTGTTCTTCCGTTCAAGCATAGCTTCATGAGTGAGAAGCATTGACTCGAGATCATTGACAGTGTTTGGCTCAAGTCTCATATTGAACGAGACAATGAACATTTCGTATTCTGAAGGCAATCCTTCAAGAATTGCATCAATGTGATCCTTAACCTCAGTCTTGTGACCTACGAGAGCTAGTAGATCGACGAGATTGCGAATTTTAAGCAGGTATTCATTAACTGACATTGAATTCTTCTTCAAATTTCGCAGAGCGTTGTTGTACTGAGAAACCTTCGCTCTAACCTGAGAGGCGAAGAATTCCTCGAGAGACTTCCACAATTGAGCAGTGGTTTCGCAGTTGATCATACGGGAGACTAGTGTATCAGACATGGACGAGAAAAGCCATGATAGGATGAGTTGATCTTGTTGCTCCGAGTTCGCATACTCTGGATTCACCAGATCTGCAGCTTCTTGTTCGTTGCTGAGGAATTTGGCGGGAACTCTGTAGGTTTGGGAAGGAGTTACGTAGTCTTGAAGACGATGGCCATGAATTGTGAGAGAAACCTGTTTTCTCCATGCGATAAAGTTGAGATGATCGAGCTTTGTAGCAATTGGATGATTGAACGAGATCGGCGAGAACCGATTTGATTGTCCGGTAACCTGAGACTCAGACATTTCGCCGGAAAATTTCTGCTCTGATACCATGAAAGGACTAGAGAGAGATCAGTTTATGAATGAGAGAATAGAAAAGACGATACATTATCATTAAGTTTCAAAGTATTACAGTACAGAGTATATAAACGCTTGAATACTAACACAAATCCTAACTGAATTAAACTAACACAAATCCTAACTAACTTGACACGCTGGCCATCCGTGTGAGCTCTGACCAGGATCAGCTTCGCCAGTACACGCTGGCAGTGCGCGTGTATGCTGAGCTGGCTCAGCTTCTCCAATAAATGTATCTCTTTCTAGTTCTTCCAACTTATTTTGAGTGACAGAGATCAGGTTTGTAATTTGCAAGTAGTCTCCCGACTTTTATAATTTAGACTAAAAAAACACTTGGGTAATTTTTAAGTTGAATTTGGGGAATCTCAAATATATGGGGAGTTTGAGTTAAATTCATGATTAATAATAGGGAAAAAAAAGTTTTTATTAATGATTATTCAAAATAGATCAGTGTATGCTATTGACTACTTGTTGATAAATAAGTTTCATTTCTCATGGACCACAACCCTTCAGACGTAGGTAATATTACATCGAACTGTAACAAGTACAATTCTTTGTGTTATGATCTTACACGATTCTTTTCGATCATATCATCTTGTCACATAGATTGTTACAACATTGTATGGTAGATTACCTCCGCAAAAATGACATTTTACACGTTAACTAATCATATCCTCGTGTCATCTAACATGTTTTATTTAGTTAAGAGAATCCTTCTAAATTAGTTATAATGGCAACGTATATATATGTATATATATATATATATATATATATATATATATATATATAAATTATTGCTTTTAGCTACCGGTATAACAAAAGAGAACTAAAGTTATATATATATATATATATATATATATATATATATATATATATATTTTAAAAGACAGTTTTTATGTCGTAGAGATTATCAATTAGACTATGCTAAATACAACGGAACTAAAGTTAGTTATAAACACCAAAGGTTTCTGTATATAGCTAGATTTCTAGCGTAATAAGTAAATATAAATTAAATCAGGAAATCGGTTTATCGAATGTTTTAAATTGACCTAGTAGACCAATTAAATATTTGATAAAACAATTAATGATCTAATTAAGTGGTCTTCCGATACTCATTCAGCTTTTCAGTTTTTGTCCTTAGATTTTTGTTGGATTCCCTGAAAAGTGAATTAAGATTGTCAGAATATGAATGTAAAGATTGGCCGTTTATGATTCTATCTCTACCTTAAAATCTCACAGCGTCCGACACTATTTTATCTGGTTGGTACGGTTTTGATATTGCATCCAAATGGCTTCCAATTTCCATGTGCGTTGCCTTGAAAAAGCAACAAAGAAGAAAATATATCTTGTTATTATGGCTTTGTATCACTCCACAATATATATAACTAAGGGTCCCAATTGAAAAAGCTACACCGTGAGAAAAGGAAAACCAATTCTTTGTTTCACTTTGAATTTGGCTTTCTGAGGTTTCATAAGTTTGTGTTGTTATTTGTGTTGTTGTCTTATTTTTTACGATAAATTTGTCTCGATAAGATATCTTGCAACAGACTCCAAGATATGTTGAGACATCTTGATCGCTGTGCACAAAATCTGTATTTTTGACAAGTTTTCTGTTTCTCCAAGATTGTTCATGGAAGACCTTTTATATATATTTTCTCTGCATGAATGAGTAATGATACCATAATTCGACTTTTAGAGGTGTTGACCATTATAAAAGAAAACTTTTTTCCGTAATGGTCTTTGACGCATTCATTCACACAGTTAGAATTCTTAGACGTGCAAGATCGGCGGATTGAGAAACTGATTGTGTGGTATGTATTGTGTAAGTCTTTAGATGATATTCGTGATTCATAAATTGCCGCACCCAAAAGTCCGTCGCTAAAGGCTTTGGGTGCGACATGTCGCACCTAAAAGTGTCACATATTAAATGCGATATTTTTCGGTGTGACATGTCGCACCCAAAGTTGCACCTATTTGGCTTCAAAAAATCTAAAAAAAAACGAGTATTAGGTGCGATATGTCGCACTTAATACGTTATTTTAATTAAAAAAATAAATAAATTTGTGCGCCGTCCTTCCTCCCCCTCCTTCCTTGCCGCCCCTCTTTCCTTGCCGGCCTCCCCCTCCTCCCCCTCCTCCCTCGCCAGCCTCGTCCTCGATGGGCGAGGGAGGAGGCGTTGTGCTCTGTTGGAGGACGGAGAGCAAAAGAGGTCGGCCCTCGCTGTCTTGGACGGCGGAGGTGGCTGAGGTCGTCGGCCGAGGGAGAGAGCTTACCTAGGCTCGGTAGCGAGGAAGAGAGGCGGCAGCGAGGAGGATGGGCGGCGGTGAGGAGGACTGGTGGCGGCAGATAGAGAGAGAGAGAGAGAGAGAGAGAGAGATGCGTGAAGAAGAAGAAGAAGGAGCGGTGTTTTATAATTTTAACCTAATACTTTCAAGTGCGACAAGTCGCACCTAAATGAGCATTAGGTGCGACATGTCGCACCGGATACTAAAAAAAACTTTTCAATTCAAGACAGTAAAAATAAGAGAAGGGATTTTGAGCCTGCCTAAAATTTTTAAACCTTTTAGGTGCGACATGTCGCACCGGATAGTATTGGGTGCGACATGTCGCACTCGATACCACTTAAAATGAGCAAAATTTTTGGTTTTCTGGAAAGGTATCTGGTGTGACGTGTCGCACCCAATGCCCATTTAGGTGCGATATATCGCACCGGATACCCTTCCGCACCATAAAATGAAATTTGTAGTAGTGTGTTAAGAGTCTCGTTTGGGTTTTGTGTTTCATGATTGAACATTTACGATCGTTGGGATTGATGATTATCAAACACTTGAGGAGTGTTTGAGAGTGGAAGTTATGGGAGTTCATAACCAGTGGGATCATGAGTTGAAATTCACGTATAGGAATAGTAAAAGGGCCTTGAAGCGTGGATCGTTCATAAAAGACCATCGTGTATTATTGACTAATTTTCATTTTAGTGAATTTGCCTTTCACTGGGGAGTCTGCCCACAAAGTAACTGACGTTGTTGTTGCAAAATAATTATACATGCAAGCGTACGTATCGCAAAAGTAATATAGTATGAAGAACGGATGTCGAACCCTCAGAGACTAGCAATTCTAGCAATTTTTATCTAACTTGTAGCGAATTGATTTCAAGTGAAGCAAGAGGTCGTGATTAAGAGATTACTAAATTGAATAAACTAAAAACAATAAATTAACACGAGTTTTCATATACGAGAAATTAGAGATCGCGATTTCACCAGAAAACACTGGATCGGGGGTTTCGGATACGAACAACAAGAACTACTTCTATGCAAACTAATCTCACCCTATCAACGATATTCACTAGCCTCTCTCAATTGATTTAGCAAACCTATGCAATTTTCGGATTGTTCTCCTCTCGGTCTCTAATCCTATTAACGCAATCACACACAATAAACACAAGAGTTCTAACGATTACATGAACTTCCTAGGTTCTCTACTAACCTTAACCTAGGATCAATTATGAAGACTACAAAAAAGCACGAGTCCTTACTCTCTCTCGAGTAGCTAAACACTCCTAGCAGGCAATTCTAATGGCGATCAAGCAAAAGAAAGCATTAAGAACAATTTTAATCAAGCAAGCATATTATTGAAGCAATTAAAGCATAAACTAACCTAATGAAACCCTCTAACCATTTTTAATTCCGACTACATCGCAACCCCACTAAAAACCTAACCTCTAATGGAATTCATGATCATAGATAAGCAAAGAAGAATTATTGAAAGAAAAAGAATGAATATGGAGAGCAAAAGAGCATTCATATTAAATAAAACTACAGATTCACAATACTTCAGAGTTTATAAAATAAAATTAAAGAGAAGGAAAGAATAAAAACTATTAATGGAGTTCAAGTGCACAACGTCGGAGTTGTCGATTCCAACGAAGAACGATATCTCTCCTCTCAAAAGCTCTCAAAAGATACAGAGTAGATTACTAGAAACTATAATGAATAAAAAGATATGTTTTTCGGTTCCAAGAGTTGTTTAAATAGGCCAAAGGTATATTTTTCGGAGTCAATCTGTGCCCTTAGATGAGATTTAATGACCTAGATATACTCAAGATTCGGAGAAAATCTCTTAAAATACGTCGTCAGCGCACCGCTTCTGAATCCCTTGCGCCGCGTGCCTTGATTATCGTGCCGCGTTCAACAACGTGTTTAAACCTGGTCTGTTGCAGGTTTTTATCGCGGCGCGTTTAAAATCATCGCGGCGCGATCACAGACTGACGCGCCACGCTGGTTGTTGACTCCAGTCTTCCAGTGTTGACTTTGTTCAAAATGTGTCCTTTTTTTCTCCGTTCGTACTCCTGTGAGCTCCAAAATAGGTCCAAAGTCGTCTTAGCTTCTGATTATACACCTAAAGTATGAAATTCACTTGAACACTCATAATAAACGTCAAATTCGCTCAAGAACACACTCATAAGTTGTACCGAATTGGGTGTCTATTTTTGTGTAATTATTTTTACGCACTGCTTTTTATTTTTCATCTACTGCATCGGAACAGATTCTCGTGTATATTGACTATATATTATGTGCGAGACTAAACAAAATTTCGTTTCGAATAGTCACTACAAGAAATACCACATTTAGCGACGAAACTATTAGCGACGACTTAATCGTCGCTAATCACCCTTTTAGCGACGATATTATCGTCGCTAATTTTTTAGGGCGAAAAATATTAAAGTCTGGCGGCAAAGATAATTAGCGACTAATTTATCATCGCTAATTCTTTTTTGTCGTCGCTAAGTTCGCGAGAATATAATTAGCGACGATAAAATCGTCGCTAATTATTTGTGAATTCATTTAGCGACGATAATATCGTCGCTAATAATGTAGAATTAATTTCGACTTCTAAAGAGGGAAAAGTCCCTCCAATTTAATTAAAACGAAAACATTTAGCGACGATATTATCGTCGCTAAATAGTTTTTTTTATCGTCGCTATACAATTAGCGACGAAATAAGCGTCGCTAAATGTTTTCGAATTTCGACGAATTTTAAAGAGGGAAAAATCTCTCCCATTAAATTAAAACGAAATGATTTAGCGACGATAAAATCGTCGCTAAATATGTGAAATTAACTAATAGCGACGAACAAATCGTCGCTAAATGTCTGGCGATTTAAGTTCTTTTAGCAATGAAATGAAATCAGTTAGCGACGAAAAAATCGTCGGTAAATGTCTTTAAATACCAGATCGCGACCCAGCTTCCCCATTTCTCTTTCTTTAACCTAAATCGATTGTCTCTCTTTTTCTCTCTCCCGCCGTCGCCGTGCCCTCCTCCGCCGTGTGCCGCCGACGCCGACCTCGTCGTACCCGGTAACTCTCTCTCTCCTCACTTCTCTCTCTCTCTCCTCACATCTCTCTCCTTACCGGCCTCTCTCTCTCTCTCTCCCATTGCAGCTCCTCCGCCGCGCTCCGCCACTACTCCGCCGCTCCGCCGCCGACGCCGTAGCCACTTCCCCGCCGACACCTTCCTTGGCCGCTTCCCCTTCTCTGGCCGCGCGCTCTCCCTCCCCGTACGTGATCGGTAAGTTTTTTTTAAAAAAAACTTTATATATATATGTATATATATAAATATTAGTTAGTTATAGGATTAATTAATATATTAGTTATATATATTAGTTATTTATATATATAGAACTTTAGTTATATATTAGTTATAAATTTATTTTAATTAGTTATATTTACATAATTTATATTTTTAGAATTATATATTTGTTATAAATTTTATAAATATTTAAATTAGTTTTGTTTACACAAATATTTAAATTAGTTATAAATTTTAATATTAGTTATAAATATTTATATTTGGTTTAATTATGTAAAAACATGTAAAAACAATTAGTTAGTTTATGTAAATTAAATGGAATTGTATTTAATTGTTGTTAGAAATGATTAAAAATGTGATGGATTATGAATTTTAATAATCGAACCACTGAGGTTGGATTTATTGTTAGTTATAGGATATTTCTATGCAGGTTTTAAAGTTAAAGGCTTGATGCCGGGTTGTTAAGTTTATAGGGGAGGTTCTGCCGAAATTTCGGTAGGATCGTTAAATTATAAAATAAATCCGAAAACTACTAAATTTTGAAATGTTCAATCTATAGGTAAAATGAGTTATCCAAATAGGAATTGGATAATCGAGGACCAACGTTTAAGCGTTGAGTTTGCGGCTGGCATGACAGAGTTCATGGTAATGGCCCGACGCTAGCCAGCAGACGACGCCCGGCGGACCAAGTCAGTCTACTCTGACGCTGCAGCCTGCAGAACTTCAGCGCCAGCAGAAGAGCGTTTCACGTCGAGGAGGGGGAAAACGAGCGGCGGGACGACAAAGCAAACGTCGCGACTAGTGTTTTATTAGATATTTTGTGTATAGTAGATTATTATTTACATATTTCTCGATAACCGAAAACGTACGTAACCGGATTTTATATATTTCTTGATTTGGATAATATAATTTAGTTTTTATTTGATTTTTCATTTTAGAATTTCATAAACAAAAAACCATAAAAAATAAATAATTAACGACGAAAAAAAATATAATTAGCGACGACAAAGTCTTCGCTAATTATTATTACACACAAGGTATTAGCGACGATTTTTTCGTCGCTAATTCACGCGGGAAATTTACCCGCGCTAATTAGCGACGAAAAAGTCGTCGCTAATTATCTGTTTCAAAATGAAAAAAAAAAACTTCTCGTCACAATATTTCGGGACGACATTATCGTCGCTAATATCGTCGGTAAATATTTAGCGACGATTAAATCGTCGCTAAATATATTTAGGCACGGACATTTAGCGACGATAAGAATCGTCGCTAAATACATTTAGCGACGAATATCGGGTTATTACCGACGAAAAAAATCGTCGGTAATTGTTGTAATTGTTGTAGTGAGTGACATTAAACAATATTAGATTGGAATTTATTAGAATTTTCTAAACCAAAAATATAGTAAGAGCATTCTATAGATATTAATAATTCGAGCAAAACAAAAACCAAATTGATATTAATCTAACAGATAGTAAACGGTACATATCATTTTAATGGCTTCTGTTGCACAATGTATTCCTGTTCTTGCAGAGGTAGTAATATATTTATTTTTTCTTGGTAGCTAGTAATTGTACTCTGATATTGATAAATAATCATAATAATAATGATAATAATAAAAAGTACACGATCATGTCTTTTTATTCAATTAAATTACATTTCTCTAGTGTATTACTCATTCTTATAAATATATATATATATATATATATATATATATATATATTATAATGTACTATTATTCATAAATATGAATAGACGGTCATTTTCTACTTAAATTTCAGCTCTAATGTTTTTATAATATATATATATATATATATATATATAGTATTGTTAAGTTACACGTTAAAAGTTAATTAATTAATTAATTATATTATTATTATTATTATTATTTTCAGAATTGGAAGAGGCTTTCCATTATAATAAAGACCAATTTAGTTATATATTCGGAAGACACACCTAATAATTTGTATTCATTGAAAGTGTGAATTAAAGAAAATAGAGAAGTTAGGGATGCCAAAAAAATCGGAAAAGTGAATGGAAAAACTCATATAAAAAATGAGTATGTAACTAGTTCACAAATTAAATGTGCACCTGTGCGAAAGACCTTCAATAATTCATCATAACTATTATTGTACTTTTATATTTTAAATGTCATGCATCTAGCTCAAGTTCAAGTGATGGACAATGAGGTGTGATTTGAAATGTCAGTATCATTTGCATTTGAGTGTCATTTAAATTCTATAGTGATTGTTCATAATAAATCTACGTCAACTTTTATTTCTTTATTTTATGGATATTACACAAAAGTATTTTGGTTTATTTGAGGTCTGATTTTGCTCAAATGTCGATGGTCCCAAAAATCGGAAATTACGAGAGAAATAATGTGAAAATTTGAAAAAATTGACCAACGAAAATTTTGATAAGACACGGAAATGTCGACGAAAACAATGTTGCATTATTTTAAATATAAAAAATAAATTTATACTTTTATACACATAACAAAATTAGTTTCAACACACACCTAATAAGTTCAAACTTCACTCAAATCTCAAACATACATAATAAGTTCAAACTTTTAACTCAAGTCTCAAACACACATAATAAGTTCACATATCATAAAAAATAAAAAAAAAATAAAAAAAAAAAACACAAACAAACAAAAAAAAAACATAAACATAAGGTCCAAAACACATAATAAGTTCAAGACCAAAGATAATTTCAAAAGAATAATTAGACGGACTAGCCGAACACAAACGTTGAGATTGCATATAAGTCCACGTTTGAAACTATTTTGAGAAATAGCCAATATCACCGACGTGGCGTTTCAGCCAATTTTTTTATGTCAAAAATATCCATACCTTTGTTAAATGAATGAGCTGCGTTTTTTTTTTTTGCCGAGCTGGTTTTATTTGAAGAAAGAATCGGAATGAAAAAGTCAACAAGAAATTTTCCATAACAGTTGCTTAATTTACGGGATTATACAACAAATATGTTGCTCGAATTAAAAAGATTTTGTGCTATTCAAAATTCATATTTTTTCAGCGCTTGAAGAATCTCAACGATTACAGGTCTCATAAGTTTGGTGGGAATTTCGCCACAATTAAGACCTGTAAATTAACAAAAAATTTCATAAATTACTAAATATTAATCAACATAAACAACAATTAACAGAAACCAACAGATATGAACATAAGAATTAACAGGTAATAAATAACAATTAACAAAAATTGACAGAAAACAACGATAACAATATGGTAAAAAACTGATGCATAAAACGTACTTGAGATTTTTAGAAATTCTCTAATTGTGAATTTCATGATGTGTCGTTCGATTTGGAAGCACAAACTTCAATGATCATCTCCAACTACGTGGCGCAATACAACTTGGTGAACCAAAGCTTCGAAAATGTGTTTCCGTTAAATTTGAGAAAGTTCCTAAACGGGCCTTCATTGAACAGATTACGTTGGCTATCGGTTTGCAATTGTGCCGTAATTAATTCCATCACTTTTAGTTTGAATGTGATGAATTCATTATTATGAATTCCATAGACACGTATCCATGACGAAATTTTTAGGCTATAAAAACAAAATTTATACACGTAAAGCTTCACAATTATACAAACATAATCACAATTATACGAGGAGTGTTCAGAATGCATACGACAACTTTGGCTTTGCCTTCATTGTCGTCGATTTCTTTTTCGCACTTGATCTTGTCTTCATGTTTTGTTTAACAAAACTATACCTATACTTCAAAAACAATACAAAATCATTGAGTTCACATAAATATACAAACATATTAACGATTTAACGAAAAACCTAAACTCACAGGTATAACCTAAAATTCCTTTATACACATATACACAAATTTACAATATAAATAATTTCTTTACTTCAAAACCATAACTGATAAATTTAACACAAATCAACAAAAATCAACACAAATCAACACAGATCAACAGATTCCACAAATGACTTTTGTCTGTGGACATTAACGCCATATACACAAATCAACACCATAACAAACATTAACGATTTTAACCCATAAAGATTTAAAATTAAAAGTAATGAACGACAACACTAACAACCACCAAGGATTCGAAAAAACACTAAAGAAATTTCAGCTACAAAGTATCACAAACAAAATCCCTAATTTTTTCAAAACAAACGTCATAAAAACCTAGCCCTACCGATTATTGAGTTTTTAAAGGAAACCCGATTCGCTCTTCTTCAGTCGTGAATCGTAATCGGCGCTCGTTAGTCATTGTTTATCATTCGTTGTTCGCCAAGGGTTTTAGGATTTCAAGTTTTTGGGCGCCGGTTGATTTTCCATTTTCTCGCGTAAATTAGGTTTCAAAAGTTTAAATTGGAGATTTCCATTTTCGAGAACTGTGTCTTGCCATGTATATGTGGGTGTGATGATGATTTCTTCCCTTTATTTAGCATTGAATGCAGTTGAAATTTATTTGCTGCCGTGTATATGTGGGTGAGATATCTTCCACGTTTTGTGCAATATCTGACATTTATTCAAATATATTTTGTTTATTGAATACTATATCTCGTCATTTTTCTCATTATGGAGGGTATAATTATCTGATGAATTTGGTTAATGTTGTTTATTGGCTATTCCACAAAATAAACAAAACATTTGTTATTTTGAAAATTTTATGTTTTAAATTGGCTATTATACTCGAGCTCCCATTTCAAAACACATACTAAGTTCAAAACAGATAAAAAGAGTCAATAGTAACTTGAGTGGCATTGGGGTTGATAGTTACACTCGGATCGTGCTTGGATGTCACAACATTCTGACCATGCCATGTGACTCGTATATGTAGTGGTGTAGTTGTTGAGATGCATATTGTAGTTTTGTTGGTCACCTCCAACAACATTGTAGAGGACAGGATACTGAGGTAATACTCCAACTAAGTGGGGACCGGATATAACATATCCAATAATTTGAGGCAAATCATCATCTACGCGGAGTCCAAGGAGGCAGGAACGGGAACAAGGATAGGCACATGCACTGGATAAGGACATGCATAAGGATATGGATACGAACCTTCATCTCCTTGGTACGACATTTGGTCAAACGACATTGAGTCAAATTGAGTCGCGATGAAGTCGACGTCATATTAATAAACATATCAGAATATAGTAGTACCTTCCAAGTGGGTCGCGCGCTCTGTAGTCCTCATCTTAAGTAGCTTGGTATCCTGATCCCATAGTCCAAGGATCATAAGGAAGACCAACACCACCGCCACCATCACTACCATAGCCACTATCACTACCAAGACCAACACCAGCACCACCGCTACAACCATCATCGTCATCGTCGGATGAAGATACATCCACCTCGTCACTCAATACTCATTCGACATTGATACTTTCTGATTGAGTTTGTGCAGCAACTTGTGGCTCAGGTCATTGCGATTCATCATCGAGGTGGGAAGGTCGAATCCATTCAAGAAGAATATCTTATTCCACATCGTCACCCATGGCTTGCATTGAAGTTTCTATGATGTCTAATGGATCTCGCCTCTCATTATTTTCGTACCTGTCTTTCCGGTCTCGGAGTTGTAACTTCATATTGTAGGTACAAAACATGAGTTGTTCCAACCTTTTGTAAGCTAGACGATATCGTTGTTTCGTGTGGACTAGCGCAAAAGTGCTCCAATTTTTTTTCGCATGTCGATGCTGATGATGTTTGCGAAAGAATTCGCGTGGCCAACCTCCTTAACATGGGTGTCTCAATCCTGAACATTTCATTCGGCTACAAATGAGTCTTATAATCAAACTTTGATAATGAATGTCTATACCATAAAGCATAATCTACATGACTTGGATAATCATACCAACAATCATCTTCTCTCGGTTAGCCATCGCACTTTTCTTCCCGAACAATCTTTTCGGATCCCGAAATTGGATAAGCTAGGAAACAATATTCGTAAATTAGAAATTTGAATAATACAATGTGCATAATTTTAAACACGTTCCGCATTCCCAAGTAAAGAGTAATCATCATGTGGATGCAAGGTCTCAAATACGATAGTCACGACATTAACATGCTTTGGCTTCATCACGATGTTCGGATTGTATTGACACCTCGGATTTAGGTAGTAGTTTCCCTGATGTAATAGGTGACCAAGTTGTCTCTCCCACCTTTCGACCGCAATATCCACAACACATTGTTTGCTTGGAATTTTTTCTAACTTTGCCTTCATTAAGTTGAAAACGTGGTAAAGCGCACCTAAGGTCGGAACGAGTTCTCCATCCATGAAGCATACATCAGTGTACATGGGCTTGAATTCCTTACAAACTTCGTCAATGTGTAGCCAAAAAGTCGTGTCAATTACTTTTGACTCAACAAATCTTTCGGTCGGAGTAGAACGGAACGTGGACGTCTCCCACCAATCATAAGTGAACATTTTCTTCAACCCTCCCTTATCACCTTTTAAGCTTATAAGATCTAAGTAGTTGGTGGAGAAGCTTGTCAGATCTAGACGAACAATCTCACTTTCACCTTGCTCTCTCATCTTCGACAACATCATCCCATGTTGTAGATGAATTTGGTAATTTCCCTTGTATCCTTCACGACCGTTAAATAGTATTTATCTTATCAACATTTTTCAACATCTAGTCCATGCAATGAGCAGCAGATGGTGTCCAATACAAATTAAATTTCTGCAACAACTTCATACCAGCCTTTTTGTTTGCCGAGCCATTATCCGTCACAATTTGGATCACGTTGTACTGTCCGACCTCTTTCACCACCTCACACAATATCTTATAAATATAATCCCAATTATTTATCTTATCAGACGAGTCGATAGACTTCAAGAAAACAGTCTTACCAACTAAGTAGACCATGACATTGATGACGCTCAATCGAGATGCTCTGGTCCAACTGTTAGACATGACGGTGCACCCATATTCTTGCCATATTGGTCATTGACTATCAACGTACATATGTGCATCCGTCACATATTCTTTAAGGTACGTGTTGTGAATCTCGTACAGGTAAGGTAAAGGGATACCACAACCTGTAATTTAACAAATTTTACATAATCCAATAATCAGAAACCCATTAATCAAATAATCATAATCCACCTAACAATTTTACAAGTTATCTTACCCAATTCTTCAGCTTCGTGCATCATATTCTGAAAATGATGAGACTTCACTTTTTTTGCCGGTACACTCTCGTGGATGAAGAAACGACTCACAATTTTACCTGAAACGCTTCTTCAGTGAAGTTTTTACCTTCGGATTAAGGCTTGCTTGCCGTGCACTATATGATCGATAAAGAGATGGTGCAGCTGTTGACATAATCTTTCCCAAATCACGGTGTGATTGTGAACCTCCGCCTAGACCGGATCTCCAATTTGCCACAGCAATTTCTTGACGACTGTTTTTTCATTGTCTTGTATAGTTTATGCTTCATCTCATCATCTATGTCTCCTTCTTCGTCAATGGACCGAGAGTCGCACGCATCTCTCTCCGAATTGTCTCCTTCATCGTTTGTTTATTTTTCTTCTTCGTTTCAGCCTCATGTAGCAACAACCTCATCTATTCTCTAACATCTGCAGGACACTTCTCACATCGCTTAACATTCTTCTTCGAGTCGTTTCTACTCAAGTGAAGTTTCATACGTGTCACACCCCCTCCTCTTGTTGTCACTCCACAATAGTTGCATGTGAAATGATTAAGGCTTCCGTCTACTTTCGTACGCCTTCATCCGTCATCGTTCTTTACCTACAAGCATTGAACAATAATTTTGTCCAAAAATTAGTAAATATCAACTAACAATTTTATGACATTATCATCATTAATCAATTTCATAACAAACATTTCAATCTGAAGAAAAAAAATTAATAAAAATCATTACAATCTAACAATTTTACGACATTATTAACATTAATAATCAATGTAATATACACAATATTTTTGGAACTTTTCTAAAAAATCTGAAAAAGAAACATACGTGAACCACACAATCTTAATAAACATGTTTCGTTCAACGACATTTTGCAAAAGAAAATCAAAACAATACGAAAATTAAAATTTTCAGTTCCGGCCGAATTCAAACATCTGACAAAACAATGCGACGGCGACGAAATTACGTCGAAATAACCAAAAAATTGCCGATTTTGTGAAGGATCTATCGAAATAACTTGGACTTGGTAGAAATCGCCATGATGTGTCGCTCGTCTTCGGCTTCATCGTGGAGAGGAAATTTCAGGGTTTTAGTCGGTGAAATTACCTCGTAATACTCCGATTATGTGTTACTTATAGCACAAATAAAACGACATTTTTTTTATCGAAATGAGATCGACGAAAAAATGACACGCCCAGCCGTCTCGACGACACAATGTGGCGAAACGACCAAGCTGCAATTTTTGTGCCGGACTTTCAAAAATAACGCGATTTCGCCGAAATTTTTTCCGTCATATCCCGAAATGTTAATCATTGCTTAAAATATCCGCAATAATGAGTCTTAAAGTCGGTTGTCGGGATTTCCTTCTTTTTTATGAGCTTAATCACCATCTCACAATCCAATCGAACGAGATTGACAATTATGGTAACACATATAGTGGTACAAGCATTTGAACACAAGTAGGTAACTAAACTTAGCAATTTAAAACCAATCATTTATTAGTGGCCAATTTGATCGAACGTGCTCCAACAACCAAATCTTAAACGTAGTCCGTCAACAAATGAGGCCCAACAACAATTCGACAGCTTGCGAGTAAAAAATGGCGTCATGTCATCATAGAATATGCTATGGAAGTCTAATTTCCAGCCCATTCAAAGCCATCTATCATGGCAATCATTAAAAAAGAGGCTTATTGGAGAATCAAATGTGCCATAAAAGTTGAAGAAGAAGCAATTGGGCGAGGCAAGAGAGTGAGAGTGAAGTGACGGTGAGAGGGATTATTAAATAAATAATTACATGATGTTTGTGGACAGTGAGTCAGAAATCGCTATAAGACTAGTGACCCCTGAAATATACCCTGAATATGACTCGGAGAGCACATTGCTTCCCCTTAGACCGACACTTGTCATTATAAACTGCCACTTGTCAATCAAGACTAGAAATTCTAGAAGTAGTTTGATATATATTGAAGAGACTAAGTATATTAATTGTAATATCAATACTAAAATTTTATAATACAACAACTCTAATGCAAAAATAAAAATTGACAACAATAATACCAATTACTTGTCAATTACCAAAAATCAATCAAAACTCAAATATTGACACATTTAGTACCAAATCGGTCATGAACTGATTTGATTTCATGACACATTGACACGAACTAATTGCAATCGTGACCGATTTGTTACTAAATATGTCAATATTTGAGTTTTTGTTGACTTTATGTAAGTGATAAGCAAATGATATTATTGTTGTCAATTTCCCATGTAAAAATAACACTTAAAACTAAAATTCTAAGTTAGTTGCAAGCCATCTCCAATTAAAATAGAGGCAATTAAACCAATAGCGCAATAATTCATTTTTCTTTTAAAAAATAGTCAAAGTTTCGTTTTATTAAGAAAATAGCTCACTAGACTGAAGTTAATTAATTAACTGGTTAGGTTAATTAAATTTACTTCGAAAATAGCTCACTAGATATTAAATAAATAGTGTTCGATGATTTTTTATGTAACTTTATTCATTTGGTTTAAAAAATATACCAATGCATTATTTTAATTTAATTAATTCATAATACATACTTACTAGATATTTTTAAATTTTTAATCTAAGTTTAAATATCAAGTATTTGTTGCAACTAGTCAATCATCTACTTCTTTTTAAAGATCTAGTCAAAGTTTTATTTTATTAGGGAAATAGCCCACCAAATCGAAGTTAATTAGATTAACTGTTCAGTTAATTAAATTAATTGAACAATTAATTAAATGAAATTCGTTTATTTTCTCAATAAAATGAAACTCTTCCTAGTTTTTTTAAAAAAATGGTTGTCTGTTGCGGCCAAATATCCTCTTAAAATATTATATTTTTTTATTATTGAAAATTTGTTTCTAAACAATTTATAATAATTTTCTTCAATACAACTTAAATAATATCTACATAGGTTGAGTGTATTCCCGTCACCAAACTTTGACAATTTATTTTTGTGATTATGAAAATTGCGCACGTGTGGTTAGATCTTAGTTGCGTGTTTAGAGGATTCCTTTTTCTTTTTTTTTTCCTTCGTGATTCATCATTAATTCCTTGTTTGTTTTTTTTTTTTTCGTATTTATGCACGAAGATGTATGGGCACGACTAAAACCTGGTAGTGATGTCATTTTTTTTTTTACAATTATTAAATTGTGGTTGCCAATCCAAATATTACTAAAAAGTTGGCTATAATGCAAGTTTATCATTTTGACTCTAATAAAAATGTCAGATGACATTTTTATTCCTTTTGGTCAGTTGATATTTTGAGTGGATAATTACTAATTATTGACCAAACATTTGCTAAAATATAATTTCAATATTTCAAGAAGGGTATAAACTGCCGTATATTTTCAGTATGAATATCAATCATATAGAAAAACTGTATTAAAATATTGGCAGACTTTGGTATTAAAATGTTAAATTATTAACACACAAATAAGTATTTTTTTTAACAATTTAGTAATCAACTTTACTAATTTATTTTTATTGAAGAAAATTTATTGATCTTTTGTCAAGGAAAATTTTGCCCTTAATTTATTGACAAACTCCCTCTTGGGAAATGACTTTTCCGTTGGCAGTTTCTAAGAATATTCTAAAAGTTTTGCACCATTTGCATCTGACAAATGATATTTCCATAAAATCAAACATTGAACAACTGGTCAGTCATCAACAGCTAGCATTCTTATCGGAAAACGAGTTAAATATTGACGGTAGTTCTTTATACCTACTGTCTTACCCAATCTGATATCTGAGTAAAGAGGCAAGGGCTTACTTGGTTTGACAAATCTGGTACCAAAAAAATGAGACACGGTTTTAAACGGTCATTCCTAATCCAACAGGTTGTTCCTAATCCAACAAAGCACTTATACCTAACATTAATGCTAGACAGCATATAATTATGCAGAACCAAGTTATTTTATGAATCTGGTGTTGAACTTGCAACCACCAGAAACACATTTCGAGACGGTGAGGATATAAACTTTAGTTCGTAAGCACTGAGGAACTCATAGAACTTGATTCGAGCACTCAAATGATCAACAATCACACAGATCGAACAAAACCTAATTCTGACACTCAAATAAGAAGTAGACATATAGCCCGATTGACTTGACTTGCCAAAGAAACGAAAAATGTCATCAGTTTTATCTACTCGTAAACAGAATCAACAATCGTTTGTGTTATATATCCTACATAAGATCCAAAATATACTTTAACCAAACTCTAAGAATCTCAACACGAAATGCCTATGGAACCACAAGTTGGCAAACCTCGATGCAGCATGAATCCAAGACGATCACTTTCCACTGTAAATTTAAATGGAAAGTTAGTAAGATGAGAACGTTCCGAAAGAAATTTGTTTATTCGTGTACTTACGTGTTCATCATCAGAGTTATGTTGTCTCCTTTAAGAAGTATCCTCCCTGAAACACATACAACAAAGTTCAGATGTGTGTGTGAGAGAGAGAGAGAGAGAGAGAGAGAGAGAGAGAGAGAGAGAGAGAGAGAGAGCTAAAACCCACCTAATGACTTCTTGCTCTTTTTCTTGACGTTGACTTCTTCAGCATCATCCAGCACCAAATTCATGTACTCATCAAAACCCTGTAAGCCAAGATCGATAACCCGTATGAATCAGGACTATTCAATTCATGAATATATATATATACCATATATTCTTCAAACAACAGGAAAGAGATACGTGAGCATAGATATGAAGATTCTTCTTTTCATGCACAAGGAAACTTAAGGAATATATATATAGTATGAGACTGAACCCCAATTTAACAGGAGTTCAATATTTGCAGACAAGCGTGCCATACACAATTCGTTAAAAGACGAGAAAGTTATATATTCACAGACATGGAAAGACACCCAAAACATAGAGTTGACGTCTGTAACAGCACAGAGAGCACTATTGAAAAGAATGATAGTTTCCATAGTAAAAAAGCGAGAGTGACTGAAACATATAGGGACTTCAAACAGACGAAAGATGTGTTTTTTGCATTCATCAGTGTAAGTGTCCCTATGAGTCCCCTTTTTACATCTGTATTCCTCTCACTTAACAGAAATGATAGTCAGTATGGAATAATAAGCAAACATGTTCCTTTTCCAGTGTTATACTAGGTGTGTACGTACATATAAATATTTCAAATATTCAAATAAAAGACAATTGGCTAATTAACACATTGTATACAGCAAGTAAAAAAGCTCAAAAGGGAAGTGTGTTATCCAAGCCAAGCTTTTCTTGATCAACCAAAAGAGGAAAACAGAGAGAGTTAAAAACTGTGTGGCCGTTGTACTGAACAAGAAACTACCATAAGAAAGCAAAGAAAAAGTTCTCTTAAACAATATTTTTTTAGAAGAAACAATTATCGAAATAGTTCAGCTACAAACCAGAAAGAGGGGTGGTATTTTTCCTTGTGTACCAAAATCTGGTCAAATTGACCTTTGCAATACAAGGAGGGGGAAAAAAACATTTTTTGTTTGTTCATGAGATGCAGACCCGAAATACATCTCGAGGGAATCACAATCCATGTAACAACAAGCACTCAAGCGCATAGAATTCGAATAAAATTCACTTCCTCTCCGCTCATTAAAAGGTTTAACATTTTTATGCAACTAGACCTCTCTAAGTTCCATTTCATTACATCAAAATGACTCACCAACATGAAATCAAGGGACAAAAAGTCTAGATTTCGCAGAAATTCCTTAGCAATTTCGCATTCACTAACCGAGCACGAAATCCATTGGCGCACGAAATAGCTATAAAAGTACAAAACAACACTTATCTCAAATTCTACGTAAATCACATTAAGAGCTTAAAATTCATAAAATATTTTTTTTCCTTTAGTTAACAAATATAAAACTAACTAGGAGAAAAACACTTCTATACTGCATCATCAAGTCCCAGACATAGTTAAAACATGTTCTCTTCACACATTAACGGGAGAAAGATACGAATTCCATTGCAACCAAATTGAAATATCACAAGTTTAGGATTGTCATATCCTTAGTGAATCAGGGTTCAGCTGCTATACACAAAGTATATCCAACATATGCAATCAATAAAATAATAAAAATACGACAGTGTAGACACATGAGAACTAACATTCTTTACCAGCTATCATCATTCATCAAAACAATTTTTAACACGAAAAGTCCCTACAACGACCACCAAATCTCAAAGAAGAGAGCTTACAATAATTCGGCCCTCGATTCTCAAATCCTTCTGCTCAAAAAGCCAAATCTGAATTCGCGCTTTCTGAGGGGGAAAAACAACTTAAATCGTTAGCATAAAATCCATTAGTACAAGCTATTAGAAAGAGAAGTTCCGAAACGGAAAAAGAACGACTTACGCTCTGAAGAAATCTGAAAATCAAGTTCTGGTAGAGAAATGAACAAAAAGAGAGTCAGTGAAGCGAAACGCACGATTGTAACAAGAGCAAAGAAAGAAGAGAGACGGATACTTACAATGGGCTGGGTCATAATCCTTTGGACCTTAGTGCTCGCCATGGCTGCGAATTCAAAGGGTTTTGCGAAGAGAAAATCTTTTGCCAAAACCCTAAACCTATTTTAAGTTTTGACTGAGAGCTCTTCTCTTTCCTTTTCTTTCTAATGGCTTTTACTCTGATATCGTTCGAAACAAAGGCAACGCCACTTATTATAATTATTTTGGTATGTTTAATGTTGTATTTTACCTCATATATCCCTCAACTGTTCTGTAAATAGCATTTTGTCTATAAATAATTTAATCAATAATATTGTAATCCTCGAAAATTGAAGCTATATTAGTTATTTTCAAAAAAATGTTAAGCTTTCTAATGAAATTATATTTACAAATTGAACTTGTATATAATTTTAAAAATATCATTGAAATATATTTATTAATTTTAGAGCAATGACTAATTTCAATTTCAATTATATAATTTACGTATACGAATATTTAAAAATAAAACTCATCCGACTTCCTCATAATATGACACAATTGTTGCCTTAATTTGACTATTTTATTAACTATTTTGATAGTTATGTTACAAATTTCTTTAACTATTTCTTAATTCTAAATAAGAAATTTTATTTTTGTAGACTCCGTAGCGTACCAAATTATAGAACAAGATTATTATTGTTCTAGTTACAAAATTATATTTATCTTTGCAATTTAGAACCAAATAACCCATTACTTCAATATTTATTTTTCATTATCAAATAGAGCGTCACAATCGCACGCTACCACCGACTCAAAGGAGATGGCGAACACGAACTCGTGATCGAGTCTTGCTGAGCAGTTCAAAGAGATGCAAGATCCTTTCGATGCCGTGGAAGCGAAAAACAAGGAATTGTAGGAGCGACTCAAAGCCAAGAGGATTACCAATTTAGGGCATTGGTTATCATGGATGAAGATTCTCCTTAACACATTCGGAAAAAGAAGTTGTGGATTATGGTATCAAACGAAAGAAGTCCAAAAGACACGCCAAATGTAGGTATGAAAGGGCTGAAGCTAGCTAGTGAAGAAACTGGCAACATTTATCTAGCACTACCACAAAACTGTGGTCCAACTACATTATTTTTTAAGAAGACTACGTTTTGGTCCAAAAATAGAGTGTGAAAGTAGACTACGATCATCAAATTTTTTGCAGTTATTAGACTCCATTCAAATAAAACCGTAGTGATTAGCTTCAAATCCACCACGGTCAATATAACAACGTAGTGTAAATCTAAAATACAAAAAAATCACTAAAAATTTTAGTAGGTGGAAAATTCCCCCCACTATTTTGTTTGGAAATTTCCCTCCACTATTTTACTTGGAAAAAATTTGATGAAGTATAGACAATATTTCACTTTAACATTCAGCAATAGCAACGAAAAAGAAAAAGAAAAAAACAAGGGCACCGAAGAGCGAGAGAGAGAGAGAGACCATGGTGGCGACATTCAGCCCAAATCATCAGACCACCACCACCACAAACATCACACCCCGAACACGCTCGCCAGTAAATTCCTCTATCCAAATCTCATATATCTCTCTTGTTCTGCATTTTTCTATTTCTCTGACTCTTTTTCTCTATGATTCAATGATCGAGACTTCGACCATCACCACTCGTGCTTCGCCTCTGTTCCGGTAAGTCTACTTGTCTTTCTCTCGCTCTATTTCTCTCTCCTCTCTCTCTCTCTCTCTCTCTCTCAGTCACACTCGCGACCACTCGATTTAAGGTTTAGAATCACAAATCAACGAGCATTGATGAGGGCTTTGAAGGCGGTGATGAGGATTCAAGCCATTTTCCAAAAATCTGAAGTGAGAAAGCAAGCCTCCTTGTTCAAATGATTTGTATCTTTGAAGGCAGTGGTGGGAATATGAATATTTCACTGTGGTTAATGAACTCGTCGGATTTCTCTCTCTCTCTCTCTCTCTCTCTCTCTCTCTCTCTCTCTCTCTCTCTCTCTCTCTCTCTCTCTCTCTCTCTCTCTCTCTCTCTCTCTCTTGTTAGCTCTCTCCTCGTCGGCGACCCACTTTGCGCCATTCCTCACTTCTTCCGCTCTCTTCCCACCTCATCACCGAGCAAGGTTTATGACCTAATTTATGTATATGTTATCTAGAAGAGGGTCTTCTAAGTTGTCCATCTCATAAGGTAACAGGCGATTTCCTTGCTTCTCGTCACTTCTTCAAATCCAAAGAGAAAAAAAAGGAATTAAGGGTTTTGTTTTCTTGAATAAAGGAAGAATAAGGTGTACGGCTAAGGAGCTGTTGGTAGTGGATTCTTCCGTGACGTACAGATTTAGAGGTAATCCTTCGATTTATCTTCCTCTTCCACGAATTTCAGAGTTGGATATTCAGGGTTTGACTCTGAAATTAAATTGGTGGATTTGCTGAGTTAGGGTTTTGATTTGGGGATTGATGAAATTCAATGATGATTATGTTGGTTATTGATTGGTTAAGCTTGATTGTTGATTCTAGTTCTCTCATTTTTTTTATTTTGTCTAAAGCTAGTTGTTTTGAAATATTAAATGACTCTTTCTCGTGTATAATGTTCGGTCTGAAATTTGGATTGGAATTGGAGTTTTTATGTGTTCTAGTGCTTTAGTTATGTGTGCCTGAGATTGTGTAGAGATTTCGTGTGATTGAGTTGAGTGTTTGAGTCGAAGGAATTACGGAATTGAAATGCATTTCTAGAATTGATTGTGAAACTATGTTGTGGTGACTATAACTCTGTTCTTGATTTGGGATGTTGATGTTCACAATTTGATCTTGAATTTTTGTTTTGGTCGTTTTCATTGTTGAAGGGCTTTGATTTGTCGACATGAGAATATGTGTTTGTTATTGTTGCCGAGGATTATTTTTCTTCTGCTCTCCCCCACCCATGTTTTTTTAATGTGTTATTATGTTTTATGATTTTTACTGTCAAAGCTGAGATTACACCGACTTTTAATTAGTAGGTTGAATATGTGTTGAAATTGTGTTCTGAATTTTTGTTGATGTCGATTTTTGGATCGATCAACAATCAAGAATAAATGAATGCTAAGATATTATGTTTCAGATGGGTTTCGAAAGACGTCGTATAAGAAACAATACAAAAATAAAAACTGTAATAATAGAAGAATATTAATTATATTAATCGGGAAATGATTTACAAATGGACGAGGTGACGAACTCAATAAGACGCTCAAGACTGTAAATATAAGAATACAAAATATAATTGATTGAGAACTGGGGTTCGAAGCTTGCGTGTGTGAAAATCGTCATCTCATCTTCTATTTGTAGGCGAGATGGAACTTCCTTGTTGAAGACACGCGTCCTTTGATCCGTACTCCTCGTCAGGGCTCAAGTCGTCTCAGATCCGATCTTCACGGCGTGGTCTACTCTTTGACTGACCGATTCTTCTGACCAGGAAGACGTGGTCGTGCTGGAAAACGTGATTGAACTTGGGCCGATCTGACGAGATCGAACTGAGCCCAAGGTTGATTTCGCGGGTCGAGAGTTGAGATCGTGTTAGGCCCATAATTGATTCCGTGGGCCAATCTTCAAGTGGATATTGGGCTTTGGTCGAGCCAAAGTCCATCCGAGATAATTATTAAATAACTGAATTTAAATACCCCCACAATTCTGAAGTGCCAAAATTTGTTTGTTGCTATCGTGTGTTCGGTAGCAGAACATTACAGTAGGTGAGTGTTAGGAATATTGCTCATTGAAGATAATAAAATAAACATGAATGAATACTGAATTTAATAAGTAGATCATATAATCGTATAATTAATTAGTTAGATAGCTTAAATATTTATATTCCGCACGGTTATAGGGATATGTATTCCCAATAACTGTATCTCATTAACAATTTGGTGTCGGAGCGATTGTTCGTGACCGATACCAACATGTTTAATCCCGAACAGTGAGGTCTCATCGCGTCTCGCCAGCAGCATCGCTGTGAAATCTCTGGTTTGAGTGTGTGTGTGTTTTCTGCGTGTGTGTGAGTGTGTGGATATGTGTGTTTTGTGGCTGAAAGTGTTTGTGTGTGTGTATGTGTGTTCTGTGTGTGAGTGTGTGTGTTGTGTGTGTGTATGTGTGTGTATGAATGTGCTCACCTATCTCTCTGCCTTTCGCTCTATATATCTCTCGCACACGCCCTCGCCTTGCACGGGGCTAAAAGTCATTGGGAGTTGGTGATTCTCTGAGGGAGCTGAGCTTGGAAAAAATACTTATTCAATGTTCCATTTACGTAGATACAAAATATGGCTTGAGAAGTTGGCTAGCATAAGCTTGGGCACAAGTGTTGTTTATGGGATTTGGAACTCGAGCTTTAACACTCTTTACCATTCAACTTAGGTAAATCTCTATTCTGTAGTTCTATTTTCTTTCAAATGTCTTTGTATGGTAGAATGGATTTAAAGAAAACTTCAATATTTCAATTTGGAATTGCACTGTGTTGGTATTTGACTATGGAGTCTTAGTTCTTTAGCATAATATTTCAATTTTTTCAATTTTTTTGTTGCTCTTAGTTATTATGTACTAGTTTTCCCCTTTCTAATATATCGGATTTGAATGTAATTTTACAGGATTAAAGTTGCAAATGTTGTAGTGAAAAAAATACAATAGTGAACTTTCTGCTCCGTCTTTATGAGCCAACAAGAGGGCGGGTGAATCTAACTTCCTAATTCCTTTTACACAAGTCAATGTTTTTGTGCAGTTTTGCAGATTTGGAAATCTACTTTAAATATATCTTTATTTACTCAAAATTTTCACATGCTATAAACTTATCTACTACATGTTTTATCTTTGTATTCCTGTCTATAATATTAGGTTGGTTGTCTGTATTAGTAATATTCGGTTTATTAAAATGGTTTATAGCTTGATCCTATTTGATTTGTTTGATGTCCTTTAGGCTAGTGCTCAATGGTTGTTATTTGAAGATTCATTTGGAAAGAGTTCGCGACTTCACGACACGTGGAGGCTAGGTCATGGTGAGAGGAAGCAAAGTCAAGGCGAGAGGTGGCAATATCATGGCGGAGAGGCGTAGGCAGAAAACGAAGAAGAAATGGAGTCAGATAAAAGGATTTCGTGACACTACTACAAATTGTGCATTTTACAACACTTAAAAACTGTTGTGAAATGATTCTACAACACTTATGTACTATTGTGTAATCTAGTGTTGTAGAAAGATTCTACAACACTTAAATAACCATTGTAGAATCCTAGGGATTCTACAACACTTAGCTAACCGTTGGAGGAAGAAGGAGAGGTGGAAGGAGGAGGGAAATGTTTCGTGGGTGTTTGAGAAAGATAGAAGAAGAAGAGAAAGAATGGGAAAAAAGTGAGAATGTTGAAATTTTGGCTAAGTCCCGCCCTTGTAAAACACATGTTTTAAATTTTTAGGTCTTCCACGACAGTATAGTTATTTTTAAATGACGGATATATACCTGTCATGGTAGAAGACGTCGGGGCAGACCAAATTCCTATAGCGACATCATAATAAACGACGGTTATTATATAATCGTCATTTAAGCTTATGTTGTGACGCCAAAATATCATATCACGACAAATTTAATAATTAGTGGATATGCTAGCCGTCGTTTAAGCTACTGTCACGACAATTTTTTTGTTGTTGCGACAAATGTCAAAATCAGAGGACATGCTGACGTCATTCAAACCTTTTGTTGTGATGACGATTTCGTGACTGAACCCGATATTGTCGTGATGTAAAATCTTTTGTCATGACAAGAATGATAAACACAAAATACATGCTCTCGGGTGTTTAAAATGACACATTTTGTTGCGACCGAAAACTATATTGTCATGACTTTACTGACATACACTGTGATTATGGAAATAATTGTCGTGACCAAAACATAACAATGAACCACATCAAAGATAATTAATAGTTTTTCGTATAAAAAACTTTTAGTTTACGTAAGTATTTCCTCAGTTTCACAATGTAATAAATGAGAACATCATCATTTATTATCTATATCTTTGTCGATGGGTGGTAATCCATTCATAAACGACGAGATACTATATATATCTTCATCTTTCTCGTCATCAACGTTTCTTGATTGCATGTTCACTACTGGAGATGGTTCATTATTGGAAGGATCTGAAGCGTAAAATACTTGACTTGCTTGCGTCGCCAGAATGAAAGGGTCATTTTTATAACCTAGCCGTCTAAAGTCGACAAATGTTATGCCTTCATTGTTAACTTTAACATAGTTGTTGTCCGCTGATTTTCTCTTGAACAATGCAACTCGCAACCCACTATAATCGAGTTCCCAAATGTCTTCGATGTAGCCATAGTAGCTCATAGCACCGTATTTTGGATTCTTATCCTTAGCTGACGATATATGCATTGATTCGGCAAGTAATGTAACACCACTATATTGAACGGAGGGTTTGCTATCTATTTCCCGTGTATAAAACAATGTTAACATACGATGATGTGTACCTTGTAACCATTGATGAAAAGCATCTAGCAAATTTAACTAACGCTTTCGAATGTCTTGTCTCTTGAAATACACATCTTCTGAGCCATGTTTGAAATGAACGGTTGTGTTCTTCTTGTATCCATTTATCACTTGCACAACTTCAACCTTTGTGCCGTGACAAGAGTGTATTTTGCAAGTTGTATTGTTGGTTTTTTTCCTCCCTCGCCTGGATGAAGAACTCCTCTTATCTTCATCTCTTTGAGATCCCGTCGAGCTTTTATCTCGTCTTTTGTTTTATGTGGATCGTCAAGTAAAGTACCAACAATCGATTCACAAACATTTTTTTCAATACGCGTAACATCCAAGTAATGACGGATGTAGACTTCCAATACGAGAGATCATAGAAAATTGACATTTTCTTCCATGGATATATTTTGAGTTCCTATTTCGTAGTATTACTTCGCTTTCTCTTCCCGAGCACTTCTTTGATATCCTTGACCATGTCGTACACATCTCTATCCAACAAAATACGAGGAAGGGCTTGATCTTCTGTATTTTCATCAAATGCATGTGTCAACTTTCTAAATGGGTGATTTTTTTGGCAAAAATCTCATATGACCGAAAAAATCAATCTTTTTCCTATGTTTTAACTGAATAGAACACACTTCTTTCATGAAAATGGGACAACCAATTGAGCACTTAACCGAGTATCTTGACAGGTTTCCATACACAGGAAAGTCATTAAGTGTCAACATTAACATTATTTTCAACTTGAATGATTCTCGGCGGTAAGCATATTTCCATGCATCTCAGCTAAGGTTTCCATATCGAGTACTCATGGTTCCAAAAGGGTTCATGCCGTCCTATGCCAAAGAAAGATGTAAATTCTGTGGATCTGAACTTAATTCTGGAAACTCCGCATCAAATGATTTCCACTGTGCTACATCAGCCAGATGTCTCAACATACCATTATTCTTACGTTTATCAGAATGTCACACCATATTCTTCGGATTTTGAGAGTTACTAAACATACGTCGAAAACGCGGCATAGGGGGAATGTACCATAACACTGAAAAAATTGTACAAAAAATAATCAAGGAATTTATAAATACTGCATATTTGCAAATAAATTTTTTTTATGTATATACCTTCACTGGAATCCCTTTGACACCGTTACAAAGGCATCTTATTCTTCTTCCACCTAGACTCGTTACAAACCGGACATTCATCTAAGTCTTCGTGGGTGTGTCTATATAGAATACAATCATTTTGACATGCATGAAACTTCTCGTACCTCAAACCTAATGTGCTCATAGTCTTCTTCGTATCATACATATTTAACAGCACTTTATTATCTCTGGAAATCTCTAAGAGTCTCAAACAATTTCATGAAACTAGAATTGGTCCAACCCCTCAACGTATTTATATGGAACAACATCACTAAAAATGACCACTTTGTAAAGCTTGTACACCCATTAAATAACACTACAACATATTCAACAATTACCGACGATTTTTTTCGTCGGTAATAACCCGATAATCGTCGCTAAATGTATTTAGCGACGATTTTAGCGACGAGTATTATCGTCGCTAAATGTCCATGCCTAAATATATTTAGCGACGATTTATTCGTCGCTAAATATTTACCAACGATATTAGCGACGATAATGTCGTCCCTAAATGTTGTGACGAGAAGTTTTTTTTCATTTTGAAACAGATAATTAGCGACGACTTTTTCGTCACTAATTAGCGCGGGAAAAATTCCCGCGTGAATTAGCGACGACAAAGTCGTCGCTAATACCTTGTGTGTAATAATAATTAGCGACGACTTTGTCGTCGCTAATTATTGTTATTATTATTTTTTTTTTTTCGTCGTTAATTTTTTTTTTTTTTATGGTTTTTTGTTTATGAAATTCTAAAATGAAAAATCAAATAAAAACTAAATTATATTATCCAAATCAACAAATATATAAAATCCGGTTACGTACGTTTTCGGTTATCGAGAAATATGTAAATAATAATCTACTATACATAAAATATCTAATAAAACACTAGTTGCGACGTTTGCTTTGTCGTCCCGCCGCTCGTTTTCCCCCTCCTCGACGTGAAACGCTCTTCTGCTGGCGCTGAAGTTCTGCAGGCTGCGGCGTCGGAGTAGACTGACTTGGTCCGCCGGGCGTCGTCTGCTAGCTAGCGTCGGGAGTCCTCTGCTGGCCGCCCGTCGGAGTGTGGACACCGGGCGTCGGAGTGTGGACGCCGGCCGTCGGAGTTTGCTGGCTGTGGGATGACGGAGCGTGCTGCGAACTCTCCGGAAATTGAGGCATAAACGAGCTCAGGTTGAGGCCGGGCACCTGACTCTGTATTGCCTCGGCGAACGAGGCGATGGTCGACGTGAACACCTCCTGGGAGATATATCCTGGATGCGACGTCCCAGCCTCCGAACTACCGTAGACTTCGGCGACTTCAGCCGCCATCCGTGCTCCATGTGGCACCAAACGTCCGACGCCGGTCAAGTGATCAGTCTGCGAACCCATAATATCGCGGATCGCCTGCTGCTCTAGGACGGAAATATCAACGTCCGCTCCTTGTTGCTCAGCCTCCGCTCGCAACGTGTTGAACCTATCGACCAGTCGATCCTGATATAATTAACTAGTTAGTATATATTAATCGAAAAATAAGAAAAATAAATGTAAACTTACATAACATGCGGAGGCTTCAGGAGTCAGCCATTCGGACTTGTCGGACTGATGTTGCCGTTTGTAGTTCGCAAACAAGCTCTCGAAAGCGCCTGTCTCGGCGCTCTTCTGCATGTAAACAAAACTTCAAGTGTTAGATAATTTTAACGATTTGATGTATCATATAAACATAAAACTTACGTTCTTCATGCGGTGGGTCGAGAACCCAATCATCCCCTATCGAGTCTTCGTCTTCTTCTTCGCGCGATTCGCCTTGTTCTTCGCTTGTATGGCCTGTAATATAAGTAAACGTACACGTAAATAACAAATCGTTTAATAAAAGGGTAAACACATATTTAACGTAAATTATTTGATTACCTTAAACTCATCGCTCGTATATCGTTGTATCAGCGTCTCCCATTCGGTGTCGAGCTTAACGGTCCTCGGTTTCAGCGACCGTGCCACCTGTACGCTGCTCTTGCAGTCGATGTCGAACCATGACCGCAAGGTATGCCTCCAATCGTGAAGACGAGTCTTCGCGTCTCGAATGATTGCCGCATCGACAATCGCCTTCTTCTTCCTGGTTACATCACCATCGACTCGAATGTCGTACTTGTCTCGAATCGCTGCTCGGATCTCGGCCTCCTTCGCCGGCCCCACGTTCGTATTCGTCCACCTTGGGACCGTAGGCGAGATCTTGTCTCGGACGACCAATCCGAGCGTGTTCGCGAACGTCGCGAGATCCGGATCCATCTCGCGCTCTGGCTGCAAGAACGACTGAAACTCCTCGTTATAAATAACGACTTCCTTCACCCCGGGGCGCCGTACACGCTCAGATTGAAGCCCGACCGTCGGCCCACGCACGGCCGGTTCGATATCCTCGTCTTCTTCTTCGACGCCATCACGTACGGGCGTCGACTGGCAATAATTCGGGAGACGGGCTAAGAAGTCATCCCCGCCTCCGCTGCCTCCAGCTCCTGTAGCCGCAGCCATATGAAATTCAAAACAAAATTTATTTAGTTATGGATTCGTAATGATTTAAATCAGTTAATTTAGTAAGTAAATGAAAAACATTATATACTATCAATCATCGTCGTCTGACAAATCATCTTCTTCCATCAAATCTTCGTCCTCAGTTTCTTCGTCATCGATAAACTCTTCTTCTTCAATATTTTCCAACAAGTTCACTGCGTCGTTGCTCACTGGCTCTGGTATCGCAGACTGATGACGCGTCGACAGTGAATCTAAATCTGACGGTTCTACTGACAACTGAACTGAAGACGAAGATTGACCAAGAATGAGGTCGATATCAGGAAGATCCCACACATTTCGATGATTACACTCTTCGACGATTCGCCAATCAGGACCATTCAAGTTATCTTCCAAGTAGAAAACTTGTTTCGCTTGAGTTGCCAAAATAAATGGCTCATCTTTGTACCATTCTTTTGCCACATACACGCTTGTCAAGTTATTGTCGTTGCGTGTCCTTTTCCTCGGATCTTGGTCACCGAACCAACGACATTGAAATAAGACGACACGACAATTGTTCTAATACGTCAAGACAATGACGTTTTCTACTTGACTGTAGAAGTCGTGACCTCCTTCACTTGGTACACATACCCCGCTATTCAGAGTCGTTCCAGCTTACACAATATAAGCTTCACATGCTCTTGCGCCTTCTCAATGTATGGAATTACCATCGTTCTAGTGCAAATAAGTCTGAAGAAGTTGCAGAGCTCTATTATGGCATCTCGAATTGTTCGATCCAGAAAAGGACGAATAGCAGGAGCCAATAGGCGCTGCATAATCACGTGACAATCGTGAGACTTCAAACCCGTCAACCTCCCATCCGCGGTAACATTTTTCTTCAAATTCCCCGCAAAACCATCGGGAAATCTGACAGATCTCAAGAACTCAGTAAACCGCTTCCGTTCTGAAGGTGTCAGAGTGTATGACGAAGGTGGTTTCATCCATCTATCTCCTTCTTGGTACAAATGAAGCTCGTGCCTTATGTTCCAGTCCGCCAAAGTCAACCGCGCCTTATATGTGTCTTTCGTCTTCCCCTCGATGTTCAGCAAGGTACCCAGAAGATTGTCGCATACATTCTTTTCTATATGCATTACATCGAGGTTATGCTTCAGCATAAGACTCGACCAATACGGCAACTCGAAGAAAATACTTTTCTTTTTCCAATTCAGCTCACTCGCATCGCGCTTTCGTTTCTTTCCGCCGAAGTTAGGGTGCTTCCCTAGGGTTGCATCTCCCACTAATCGCAATTGTCGAAGTATGTCGCTCGCTGATTTTCTCACTGGTGGTGGTCGGTTCCTATTTCGTACCTTGTACAGTTTGCTCTTCCTCATCGGGTGTAACAACGGCAAGAATCGACGATGATCGCAGTAAACAATCTTGTTTCGAGCCTTGAAAGATGGTGTGTCATTGTTACATGTCGGACAAGCAAGGTACCCTTGACCACTCCATCCCGACAAACTGCTTCTCGCTGGAAAATCATTCACCGTCCATAGAAGTACGGAAAACAACCTGAATAGCTCACCGGTCGAACCATCTCTCAACACAACACCGGTTTCCCACAATTCCTTCAGCTCATCAATCAGCGGTTGTAAGAAAACATCCATGTCTTTTCCCGGTGCACTACGACCTGGTATAAGCAATGTTAACATCAAGTACGATGTTTTCATGCACAACCACAGCGGTAAATTGTACGCAGTCAAGACTACCGGCCACATACTGTACGATAAACTCATGTCACCAAATGGGTTGAAACCATCGGCGGCAAGTCCAAGCCGGACGTTCCTCGGTTCTGCCGCAAACATGGGATATTTTCGGTCGATCTCCTTCCACGTTGCTCCGTCTGCAGGATGTTGCAGTACACCATCCTCCTTAATGCGTTCATTCTCGTGCCACTGCATCTCTAGAGCTGTGTGCCGACTCGCGTACAGTCGCTTAAGTCGATCTTTCAGTGGAAAGTAGCGCAACACTTTATGCGCTACTTTTTTTCCACAGTCTTTCTTCAGCCACCGGCTCTCATTACAAACTGGACACTCGTCTAGATTGGCGTTGTCCTTCCAAAACAACGCGCAATCGTGTTTGCAGACGTGAATCGACTCGTAACCCATACCAAATCGACGCAATTTCGCATTTGCTTCATAGTGTGACTCAGGAATCGTGTTGCCGATCGGATGAGGCTTTTTCAGTACTTTCAGTAGCTGATCAAACGACTTATTCGTCCAATTGTTCATCACTTTCAAATGCATCAACGTGACAACAAATGAGAGTGACGAATACTCCGTACAACCCGGCCATAATTCTGTGTTCAGGTCGCTGAAAAGGTCATCGAACTGTCCACTCTGTTATTCTGCATTCGGGTCAATACTGTCATCGTCACCGTCTACGTCGTTGTGATCTAAGATATCGTGTACAGCATCAAACATCCCGCATCCTCCTCTGTAATCCGTCTGATACTGCATTACGTCATCTTCTTCCTCCCCGTGAAAGTTCCACCTCGTGTAATTTCTCTTAAATCCTCTGATGAAGAGATGATTCTCTATATCAGGAATTTTTTGCATCAACACGTTATTACACCTCTTGCATGGACACTTAACTCGTCCTGCGACATTTACGTGTTGTCGGGCCATTGCCATGAACTCTGTCATGCCAGCCGCAAACTCAACGCAAACGTTGGTCCTCGATTATCCAATTCCTATTTGGATAACTCATTTTACCTATAGATTGAACATTTCAAAATTTAGTAGTTTTCGGATTTTATTTTATAATTTCACGATCGATCCTACCGAAATTTCGGCAGAACCTCCCCTATAAACTTAACAACCCGGCATCAAGCCTTTAACTTTAAAACCTGCATAGAAACATCCTAAAACTAACAATAAATCCAACTTCAGTGGTTCGATTATTAAAATTCATAATCCATATCAACTAACTAATTGTTTTTACATATTTTTACATAATTTACATAAACTAACTAATTGTTTTTACATAATTTACATAAACTAACTTATTGTTTTTACATGTTTTTACATAATTTTACCTAATATAAATATTTATAGCTAATTTAAATATTTATACCTAATATTAAAATTTATAACTAATTTAAATATTTGTGTAAACAAAACTAATTTAAATATTTATAAAATTTATAACAAATATATAATTCATTTATAACTAATTAATTCATTTATAATTTATAAAATTTATAACAAATATATAATTCTATAAATATAAATTATGTAAATATAACTAATTAATTCATTAACATTTCTAACTAATTAATTCATTTATATTTATAACTAATATATAAATAAAGTTATATATATAAATAACTAATATATTAATTCTATAAATAACTAATATATATATATATATATATATATATATATATATATATAAAGTTATAAAAAAAAAACAACTTACCGATGTATGTGACGGAGCGCGCGGGTTCGCAGGGAAGAGGGGAAGCACACGGCGTCGTCGGGGAAGCGGCTACGGCGTCGGCGGCGGAGCGGCGGAGAAGTGGCGGCGCGGCGGAGGAGCTGCAACGGGAGAGAGAGAGGTAAGGAGAGAGATGTGAGGAGAGAGAGAGAAGTGAGGAGAGAGAGAGACTTACCGGGTAGTTCGAGGTCGGCGTCGGCGGCACACGGCGGAGGAGGGCACGACGACGGCGGGAGAGAGAAAAAGAGAGAGAATATCGATTTAGGTTAAAGAAAGAGAAATGAGGAAGCTGGGTCGCGATCTGGTATTTAAAGACATTTACCGACGATTTTTTCGTCGCTAAATGATTTCATTTTGTCGCTAAATGAACTTACGTTAACCAGGCATTTAGCGACGATTTCTTCATCGCTAAATCATTTCATTTCGTCGCTAAATCATTTCGGTTTAAATAAATTAGAGGGACTTTTCCCTCTTTAAAATTCGTTAAAATTTAAAATTTGTTCGAAATTATTAGCGACGATTATATCGTCGCTAAAGAAATTCCAAATCCTTTAGCAACGATTTAATCATCGCTAAATACATTCCCGCAAACTTAGCGACGAGACTCAAGAATTAGCGACGATATTATCGTTGCTAATTATCTTTACCGCCAAACTTTAAGATTTTTCGCACCAACTCATTAGCGACGATAAAGTCGTCGCTAAAGGCATTATTAGCGACGATTAAATCGTCGCTAATAGTTTCGTCGCTAAATGTCATATTTCTTGTAGTGTAATGGTGTCTCGGCATCATTCAACATCGACTCAAACAAATCCGGTCGTTCGACGAAATCTTCTTCCAAATCATCCATCAATCCATGATATCATCATCACCATCTTCTTCATCATTAGCATTACTATGAAAAATCGCGCCATGGTGTAACTACATTTGATACCTGTTCACGATTCCGTTTGCAATTAAATGTGTTCTAGCAATCTCAACTTTGTCGCGACTAGAGAAATGTCTGTCATGAAGTAAATATTCTTAAAATTACATGATCTTAGAGATTGAAACTTCCACATTTAGCCGCGACGGAAAAATATTGTCATGACTACATAGGGTCATGTGGCAACACTAAAATTATTCGTCACGACGATAGTCAAATCCAGAATTACATTCTCACAGGAAGTTTGAAGTTACAGTTTTTTCGCTGCGACAGATAATATGAACGTCATGACTTTTTGGTGTTCCGCCGCGACACTAATCTTTGACGTCGCGACAAACCTGGACTTTAAACGATGGTTTTTGAAAACCGTTGTTTAAAATAAACACTGTCGCATCGAAAAAAAGAAGTGTCATGACCTGTCTCAACTTCGTCTCAAAAATACACGTTTTACCTGCAAAAAAAGACAATTTTCCAATCTATACATAGCTAAACATCCAAATCCATAATGAAAACATGAACTCAAAACATGTATTTAAACATTCAAGTTTTATATTCAATTCAAACATAATACAAAACATAAACTAAATTAAATAAAAAAATTAGCTATTTAAACAAAGTTAGAACGATACTAATTGAACTACTTAGAAGAAAGTTTAGAACCATACTAATTAAAATAATTAAAACCATCATAAAACCATAAGAAATTGTTTTTTTTTTCTTCACTCTTGTGGTGGCGGCATGTGCGGGGCCTATTGTGGTGGGGCTGCATGTGCCGGGGGCACTGTGGTGGTGGTTTTCCATAATCAACATACAGAGTGTACGGTGGAAATACGTCCAACTCTTTTTGATTGATGTCTAATCTCCATATAGCTCGTTGAGTTGCTCGATCTGTCGGGCGCCGTAGTCCGCTTATTGCCGCGCGTATCACTTTGAGTATTGGAACCCATCAACATGGTAATGTATCCCATGAGCAACGTAGTCCACGGTAGCATTCGGGTTTGTTTCCAGAGGACCTTCAAGCAAAAACCATTTAAGTTAATTAAACACAAGTATTTAGAGTAGCATAAAAAAAGTTAAAAGCTTATAAATGTACCTTCGAGCAGAAACACGGGCTTGTTGTAGCCGTCACCTTCTTCCCGAACGCGACCTTGGCGAATCCTTTTGCTTAGAAATGCAACTTAGTACAGATTTCACCATGTCGACACTTTTAGTCTCAACCCCATTTGCAACCCAAATGGCGTGTATTATGGATGGATGGAAGACCTTTACCCGACTCAACTCTCATGGCATACATCCCTTCACTAATAAGGTGACCAACGTCCATGGACAGTCCTTGGGTGATGCTATAGCACATGTTCATGCGCTCCCGGTCAATCTCGGTGGAGTTACTAATCGGGTGGAGACGAGAGCATATATATAAAGTACATCCATTCTTTATAAAACATAGTCAAATTCGCTCGCTCGAATTTCCCCTTGTTCAGCCCATGTTTATGAACCGCACCCAGAATACCAAGAGCCGCAGCCACGGCCTCGTAGTCAACTTATTTATAAGAAAATTGGCATAACCTTCTTCTTCAACTAGGAACCTCGGAGTGTCTAAGTAATCGTTGATATCCTCAAGGGTTAAAAACGTTTTTTCCTATGACAAACACGAACCCCTCCTCGTGCTCCGGTAAGTTCGCGTAAAACTCAAGGGTGAGGTTGATGTTAGCCTGAAATTCGGGTTTTCCACAAAATTTCACCTACTCGCGCTTTTCGATGATGTTGTGGAAGGGCTTACCAATGGGAGCGAAGTCTCGAGCTATGTCGATGCCCCGTTCGAGTATGACCGAATGTGATTTGAACCTCAAAAAGCAAGCTTCAGCCTCCTCGCTAACAAAAACCCAATTATTATATGTCACTACATCATCATCGGATTCCACGTCCGCCTGGCGCTTCCCTCGCCCTCTTGATGACTTTCCCCTTTAGACTTTTGGGCAGTCGTTTTCGATTTCTTCTTAGGAGCCATTAGTTGTACCCCTACGAGATTATACAAAATAAGACAGCATTCTAAATTATTTCACAAACCACATTCTCTTAACACAATTACACAATCAACTTCAAAACCTAATTCTCAATCCTCAAATTCAACCACAAATTCAATTATACAAACTATTTTACCAACCAAATTCATAGGTCAATAAAACCACATTAAAAATTCTATCAAACGGCCATAATCAAAATTCAATCATTTTTTCAAACCAAACATAAACTAACCTAATTACAATTCAATCAAACAAATTTCACAATAAGCTAATCATAGTTACAAACTATTTCACAAACCAACTTCATAATTCAATCAAACCAGTTTCACAATCATTCTATAAAATCACAATCAATTCAACCATAAGCTAAGACACAAACAATTCTCACAAAGTTAGACTCAATCTGAAATTTCACTAAGTCTCACAATTCTAAAATAATCAATTCATGATAAAATAACAAACTAATTCACCATAAACATCTCAATCCCCAAATTTCAAACAGACTTGCCCAAAAACACAAATTATGAAACTAATTCGAAATTGAACATGTGATACTAAAAACCTAGACGTAATCATCAGTTATATTATTCAAGTTTCAACAACATGAAAACCCCAATTTAAAACCCGAATTCGGCCAAAAACTTCCACATTTCAGAAATTGAAATCTAGAAATAAATTCAAACCAAATAAATCACATCCTACAACCATTAATCACATCTTAAATACAAAAAACTAAACAAATGGAGTACAAAAGATTTTAATTTTCTTACCTTTGTAGACAAATGTGTTGACTGAAAGAGAGAGACCGGAAAGAGAGCGGAGGCGAAGAGCACGACAGGAAAAACAAGCAGGACAGAGACAAAAAGCATGGGCGGAGGTGGTAGGGAAGAGAGACGCAAGCGCGGAGAGAGAAAACCCAGAGAGAGAGAGAGAGAGAGAGAGAGAGAGAGAGAGAGAGCACGAGAAGAAACCGCGAGTGAGCATAGAGAGAGGCGGAGGTGGAGGAGTGGTGAGAGAGGGAGAGAATTGCGAGAAGAAAGAGTGAGATTTTAGGGGTAGTCACGGCGGAAAACTCGGGAGAGAGAAAAACAATAGGAACACTTAATAGGTTTTTTTTTCGAATTCGGCATGTGTAAAAACTGTTTTTAAACCTTTTCATCACGACGTCAATATTTTCCGTCGTGACGAGAACTTGGTCTTTACGACATGTCATTTTTTTTGTCGTAGAATCAGTCCTTGTTGTGTCGGTAAAATTTAATGTCATGACGAAATAAGAATAAAAATTTAATTTTTATTATTTGTTTAAATTATTCCGCAACGGGTAATTATTTCGTCGTTTTATCAGATCACATTGCGACGGGAAAATTGTACATCTAACGTAACTAGACAAAAATTATGAAATTTTATTATTTATTTAAATTATTCTACGACGGATAATTCTTTCGTCGTTTAATCAGGTCACGTCGCGACCGGAAAATTGTACGTCGTGACGAAACCAGACCAATTTTTTTTTTAATTTTATTATTTATTTAAAGTATTCTACGACGGGGATATTTTCTTTCGTAGAAATACTTTCGGCATGACGAGAATATTTCAAGTCGTGATGAAACCTTTTTTTACAACGCTTTTACCACAACAGAAATAATTTCTGTCTTTGAATAAACACCTCTACCAATCCAGTCACAACAAAAAAGTTCTCATCGCGACTAAATACAACCTAAGCATTTTTTTTTCAATGATGGGACTCATTCCCGTCGTTAAAACTCACCCAACAACACTCTTTATACAGCAGAAGAATAAACCATCGTATGAAGTCAACAAACAACACACTTACCACGATGGAACGACGTTCCGTTGTGTTAAGATAGATATATCGGGCTTTTAGACGATGGTTTTGAAAAACCGTCAACTAAACACTATCGTGTAAGCCAGGTTTTCTACTAGTGAACAAAAATAATCGAATTAATATCATGGATTAAGGACAAAAATATTGTTGCTTAAGGTATTTTTTTTCAATTCGGACTTTTGTCATAGTACGCAAAAACTCCACAGGTACTTGTTCAATCAACAAATCTAGATTTTTATAAGCCTTAATGGACATGTCCCACAAGAACAAAGATAAAGGAGGTATGGCTTAAATAATAAGGTTCACGATTTTACTTAAATAGTATAATTCATAAATAGTAAACAATAAGGTTTTATTTTACTTAATACAGTACACAATAAACAATAAGGTTCACGATTTTACTTAAATAGTATAATTCATAAAATACAGTACACAACATGGTTAAAATATGTGCCGGGAATCGAAGACTAGGTGTGCGATTAGCTGCCAGAACTCAGCTATCTCCATTGCGGACATACTCCGAAATTTTTTCTATTACCTCCACCGGAATGCGAATAGGACGATAGTTCTTATTGAGCAAAATCCCTGTGGCCTTAGATTCTAGAATAGGCTGTGTAGAGCATGTACTTATTGGAGTCAGCAAGAAAAATAAGGACGAGTAACAAGCGATGCATGTGAAAGAAAAGGAACTAGAAAAGTATAAAACCTCCAGATTTGGCAGCTTGAAGATCAAATTCTGCATGTATATCCTAGCAGCTGAAAAGCCCAATATCCCAACCTTCATAACGAACTTGTCGCCGCTCTATACATCCATGCACCACAAGATTACACAAATAAACGGTCATTAATCTGCCATTTTATTATACAAAATAAGTAAGAAAAGTACGTACTCTTAGAGGTGCAATGAATTTGATGGACAAATCTGAGACGGCTAATGCATCACCATTCCGAGCAACATCAAAACAGTTGATAGTACCAAGACTGTTAATAAACTCTTGACGACCTTGCTCGACATATAAAATCAAGTGTAAAGTGTCAGTTCATTGGAAAGGCAGAACAAACAAGTATATAGCTATACCTTATCTTTTGTGTAACAAAAAAATATAAAGGAAAAAGAAGAAAAAAACCCTACTTCAAATACCATGTACTACTAGGGGCTGGCAATAGTTGGGATAAAAAAGATACCGTGCTGGCAATAGCTGGCGTAAACGGCGTTATTAACGACGCCGTACTGGTCCAGTTCGTAATCACGAACTTGGAGTTCAATTTCGAAATACTGAATCACTCTGCAATACAGATCATCGCCAATTTACACTCGTTTATAATCCACCAAAAGTATATATATACATACACATATATATATATATACACTACAAATTTGAGACGTGCTATGTATATATACAGTGTGTCTGAGTGTCTAAGTGCGGAGGTAGCAAAGGTTCTGGCTGGACGGCGGGACATCCGGAGACGCGGCGTCGGATACGAATGGAAAGCTGATGACGATGGCCGTAATTCTGATGGACGGTGGAGATGGAGCCACGTGGTATGGCAGACCGGTGACGCTGCTGAGATGGCTGAAATTAGTGGCGACATTGTTTTTTTTTTTTTTTTTAATCAAATGCGATTTGATGCCAATGTTCTACATTCTACTCTTTATATAAATACTCTCCTTCGCTATAAAATAATTTGAACAGGTCAACACTCAACAGCACTCAATAAATTATTATACAAACCTACATATCAATAACAATTATTTATTCTTTTCTTTACAATAGAAAAAACAAAAAATTAGAAAAATAGGTCATATATATTTTCCAATACTTACATCACTAAATATCAACTTGTCAATAAAAGTATGAGATTTCAATTAGATTATGCCTACAGAGAAAAAGAGTGTAGGCTTGTGACAGCTGGCTTGTTTGTTACTTGACCTATATATGAGTCAGTATTAAAAAGTCCCACATATAATTATTACTACGAGCAATGATTGTAATACCTCATACCGCATCTCTTTTTATAGGTGTATCTCGGTCTCGTACCAGGGTATTCCGCGGTATTTGATAAATATTCAAAGTATCTCGTATCACATGGTATATCGCTCTCCGCATGGTATACCGTCAAAAAATTGGTATCCAACGGGGTATTTAAACAACAAATAAATTTTTAAAAAAATATTTTCAATTTTCATGCATACATAGATAATCAAATATAAATTTAAACATAGAGTTTTCATACATAACATAAACTTAAAAACATAAAGTTTCGGACACATAAAATTACAAATCAGTCACGAAAAATACAATTTTCATCACATCAATCTTTTCATTTCTATAATATATTGAGATTTGTAACTAAGGAGCCACTTAATAGGGGGGTCTTTTAAAATAGTAGCTAAAGTTTGTGTTTTACTAAGCAATTAGCCAAAGAATTTTAATGTGCATCTAAGCCCTTTCCCAATTCACCTGTCTCTCAGACTGAATATACTCTTCCTCCCGAGATCGATCTGAGGTCTCCAAATTCAATTATGGAGATTTCACGATGAGTGGAAGTGAATTCGTGTTGGAGACGAAAGCTTGAGAGACCATGGTCGGGGCTACAAAATGAGGCTTCTCCTCCAGCCAGGATGCTTCTCCGATCTCCGGATTTGATGCGCAACCCGGCGCGTTCCCTTATGTGCTATTCCATCCCGCTTTCCTGCTGGAGTTCGCGACTCTCTACGCCTTATCCCTCCGTTCTACCCGTACCATCCCCAGCCACCACTACTAGAAATTTGACATTTAGCTACGGAAGTATTAGCGACGACTTAATCGTCGCTAATTTTTCGTCGCTAATCACCCTTTTAGCGACGAATTTATCGTCGCTAATTATTTGGTGCCAAAACTTCTAAAGTTTCGCAGAAAAGACAATTACCGACGATATTTTCGTCGCTAATTATATCTATTCGTCGCTAAGTTCGCGGGAAAACAATTAGCGACGATATTATCGTCACTAATAGTTTGGAATTAATATTGAATTAATTTCGAATTTTAACAAAATTTAAAGAGGGAAAAATCCCCCCAAAATAATTTAAATGAAATGATTTAGCGACGATTAAATCGTCGCTAAATGTGTAAAAAAACTATTAGCGACGATTAAATTGTCGCTAAATGCCTGGTTATGAACTGAAAATTTAAGTTCAATTAGCTACGAATTTTAAACATTTAGCGACGATTTAATCGTCAGTAAATGTCTTTAAATACCAGATCGCGTATTAGTTTCCCTCATTTTTCCCAGACCTAAAAATCTTCATTTCTCCAATCTCTTCCAAAAACCCAGTTCTCCTCCGACGAACCTCCGTCCTCCGCCGTCGTCCGCCGTCCCCGAAGCTCCGGTAAGTCGCTCTCTCCTCATGTCTCTCTCTCCTCACATCTCTCTCTCCTCACGTCTCTCTCCCTCCTCAGATCTGTCTCTCCGAAGCTCGTCGCCGTCCACCGCCGTTCCGCCGCCGACGCCGAAGTCCAGCTCATCCGCCTCTTCCGCCTCTTCCTCCGCCTGCACGGCTCTTCCTCGATCCGCCACCGCCGGTAAGTTTATATATATATATATATATATATATATATATATATTTTATATATTTACATAATTTAGTATATAATTAAGGATATAAGTATTTATATAATTAGTTATAATTATATAGGATATAAGTATTTACATAATTAGTTATATATATAATTATTTAGGATATAAGTATTTAGTATATAATTTATTATATAATTTAGTATTTAGGATTTAATTACGATATAATTTAGGATGTTTGATAATTTAAAATTGTAAATTAGGATTAGAGATTAAATATGTATATAAGTATAGTAGATTAGAGATTAATAAATAATTAGGAAATGTAATTTTGTTAATTACGATTAGAAAATTTAAAATTGTTTAATTTTGTGTAGTTGGCCTCGACGTTAGGAGGTCGATATAGTTTGTCGCTTAATTCGCATCCAATTTGATTCTCTAAAGCTAACAAACTTAAATTAATGAATTAGTTTACAAAAATTAGGTAGTTTATGTGAAATTAATTAATTGGTTATGGATTGAAATTGAAATTGAAATTGGATTTAATTTTTGTTAGAAATGAATAAAAATGTGACATTAATTATTTGATTATAGATTTAAAAATGAATAAGAATGTGAAATTAATTAGTTTATAGATTTAAAAAAGAATAAAAATGTTAAATTAATTAGTTGGTTATGGATTATGTATTTTAATAATCGAACCACTGAGGTTCGATTTATCGTTAGTTTTTGGATGTTTCTATGCAGGTTTTAAAGTTAAAGGATTGATGCGGGGTTGTTAAGTTTATAGGGGAGGTTCTGCCGAAATTTCGGTGGGATAGTGAAATTATAAAATAAAATTTGGAAATTACTAAATTTTTAAATGTTGAATCTTTAGGTAAAATAAAATGAGTTATCTTTAGGTAAATTTCAGATGGCTACGGCTACAGGAGCCGGAGGCAGCGGAGGCGGGGATGACTACCTATCCCGTCTCCCGAATTATTGCGAGTCGGCGCCCATACGCGTTGGCGTCGAAGAAGCCGACGAGGATATCGAACCCGCCGTGTGTGGGCCGACGCTCGGGAAACGATCTGAGCGTGCACGGCGCCCCGGGGCGAAGGAAGTCGTTATTTATAACTAGGAGTTTCAGTCGTTCTTGCAGCCAGAGCGAGAGATGGATCCAGATCTCGTGACGTTCGCGAACACGCTCGGGTTGGTCGTCCGAGACAAGATCTCGCCTACGGTCCCAAGGTGGACGACTGCGAACGTGGGGCCGGCGAAGGAGACCGAGATCCGATCAGCGAGGCAATACAGAGTCAGGTGCCCGGCCTCAACCTGAGCTCGTTTATGCCTCAATTTCCGCATAGTTCGCAGCAGGCTCCGTCGTCCCACAGCCAGCAGACTCCGACGGCCGGTGTCCAGACTCCGACGCCTGGCGTCCACACTCCGACGGGCGGCCAGCAGAGGACTCCCGATGGTAGCCAGCAGACGACGCCCTGCGGTCCGAGTCAGTCTACTGATCATGAGCACATTGTTCCGCCGCAGCTTGCAGAGATTCAGCGCCAGCAGAAGAGCGTTTCACGTCGAGGAGGGGGAAAACGAGCGGCAGGACGACAAAGCAAACGCCGCGACTAGTGTTTTATTAGATATTTTGTGTATTGTAGATTATTATTTACATATTTTTCGATAATCGAAAACATAACCGGATTTTATATATAAGTTGATTTGGATAATATATTTTGGTTTTTATTTGATTTTTCATGTTAGAATTTCATAAACGAAAAACAAAATAAAAAATAAATAATTAACGACGATAAAAATTAATAATTTTAAAAATCGAAAAAAAAAGTTTGTAATTAGCGACGACAAAGTCGTCGCTAATTATTAAAAAATTAACTTATTAGCAACGACTTAATCGTCGCTAATTCGCGCGCGAAATTCACCCGCGCGAATTAGCGACGATTAAGTCGTCGCTAAATAATTAAAAAAAATCCTAGTTTAAACATTTAGGGACGAAAAAATCGTCGCTAATATCGTCGGTAAATATTTAGCGACGATTAATTCGTCGCTAAATATATTTAGGCACGGACATTTAGCGACGATAAAAATCGTCGCTAAAGAGATTTAGCGACGATTATGGGGTTATTAGCGACGAAAAAAATCGTCGGTAATGGTGAGATTTGTTGTAGTGCACCACTACCCGAGTAGGGTGACGAAGACGACGAGTAGGGGAGTTTTGACCACCCTCGCAAGGTAATTATTATTTCCCACGTTTTTATCGCTCTACATTGAGGACAACGTAGATTCTAAGTTTTGGGGGGTAGCTTGCCTTTGCGAGGGTATAGATTTATTTTATTTTGTTTTATTTCTCTTAATTTTGTCTGGTGATCACATGTTAGTAACCGTGTTAAAGTGTTTTTCTCATTGTTTGCTAATGACACCATAGGTTTTTAGAGAATTTTGGATTTGAGTCAATTTTGAATTTTTTGTGTGTGTTTCATTTTGATTGACTATGGTTTGCGTGATAGGATTCTGGTTTATTTTCCTCGTTAAGCACACATGCCCGTCCCGAGGTTTGAGTAGTTTCTTAGAGGTTCAATCATGTTCTTAAATGACTTTTAGCTCTCGAACACTAAGAACCGCTCTAGTCCTCTTCGAGGTGAAATGACCTAATACGAACCGAGAGAAAATGATTTAAGCCTTCATTTGGACCGATCAGAGCCAAAAAGCAGACCCTTATATTTATCATTGAACACCCTTTCAGAAAAAGTCGAACGCTTTTCTTTCTCGATACTAAGTCATAAAAAGCTGAGACGATAATGTTTGAAATACCACCAAGAACCTCGTTAACTTAGCGACTCTTGAGCGACACTTTGAGTGAATTTTTTTGATCTTATGTGATGATTGTTCGATTAGTCTCTACATGTTTCATAGTTCATTAGAAACCACGCCAATGATTGTTTATTTTTATTTTAATAATTTGTACCAAAGAAAAGAAAAGAAATATATAAAAAAAGAAGAAAAGAACATTACAAAAAAAATGTTTATTCTTGTCGTTTATTTATTTTTAGTTTGTGGTGTAGTGTTGAGTGACACTTCTTTTAGACACTAGATCGATGTGTTTAGTTGAAGTTTGGGGGGGATACATTGAAAAAAAAAGACTTGGGAAGAGAAAACGTTCTTGAAAGGAAAAATTCTATGCCATGAACGTGGAAAATGGGTGAGTAAAAATGCGAGAGTTGGTGAGTTTTGATGAGATTTGAGTCGCTAGGTTGACGTTTAGACATTACTTTTATCTTATCCTACCATTTTCCCTAGCCGAATGTTACAAGCCGACAAGGTCCTATTGATTTCTAAGGTAAGTGTCTTGCATTAGTGGAGAGTAAATGGCGAAAAGCATTATGGTGTTTTAATCATGCATTTCTCATTTATTTTGAGCATTTGACATTTATTTTCGAATGAAGCGCTCCCCCTCTCTCGGGACATATTTCACACACACAAGGGATCTTGATTGGGAACGTGTTGCAAAAGGTAATTTAGTCATTCTAAACTGTTTTTGGGTTTGATTTGTGAATTGACTGATGTTCGGATATTCTTATTAGGCTGAGACAAATTAACTAACATTGACACCGTTGCTAAATTTTGTGATCATCATTCGCTTTTAGTATAACATCTTTGGTGTGTTTATATTTATTGCTTAATTTATTGTGTTGCTTGAGGACAAGCAAATGTCCGAGTTTGGAGGTATTTGATGAGTGCATTTTATATGTATGAATCCACTCTCTTTCGACTTGAATCTAACTTGTTCTTGAGTGTATTTGACGGTTATTTCAAGTGTTTTGTTGAATTTCACGTAAATGGTGCAAAATCGAGAGTCGAGACTTCTTGGAAGCTTATTTGAACTATTTGGATGCATTTTGGAGCTAAAACTAGTCAAAACAAAGTCATTCGGTGGAGAGGAGACCAGATTTTGCTTTTCGCACCGCGCGCCTCCGTATGCGTGCCGCATGGTGTTCGACGCCAGAAGCTCATGCCACGCGTTCATCAATCTGCACTGCGCTTTTATAAGGATCCCAGACAGAGGCTCAGCAAACTTGACCGCACGCTGCATGATGATGTCTGCGTTCCGCGCCCTGCCCTTCGCCTGGCACGGGCTTCCATGATTTTTGACAATAATTCTTTTTTTTTTTTTTTTTTTTTTTACATATTTGGGCCGTTTGATCCAATTCAAGGGTCCAAGTTGCTCCGAAAATAACTCCTAGACATATATACTCGAATTTAGTAACCTAAACATACATATTTTGCCTTGTTTTAGTTTTTCATATTGTGTTTGACTACTTTAAAGAGCTTTTTGAAGAGAGAACAAGTGTGCTACTTCGGAATCGACGCATCCGATGAATCTCTTGAACTCTATTTCAATTATTCTTTGTTTTTATTTTAATTATTTTTGTTAATCATTCAAAATCATCTCCCATTTTTACATTCACTATTACTTGGGCGATACGTACGCTTGCGTGTGTGATTTTATCGCAACTGTAAACGCGTTTTAAGGCATATGATTTATATTACTATAGTGATGCTACGAACAGGTCCCGATATATTTAGAAATTAAGATAATAAACACTGCATTTTGTTTAAATTAAAAAAAGCCATGTGATGTTTTCCCATAATTACTTGATTACGATCAAGAAGATTGATGAGAATTATTTTTTTTTTTTTTTATCCAAGTACTATATCTTATCGAATCAAACCAAATTGATTGTTTATGAGACTCAGTTATTAGTTAGGATCTCTTCATACTGTGCTTCATCAATAATCTTTGTGTTGTGCTGTTTTATTTTGTGCCTGATGCGTCCAAATCAAGTGATGAGCACCCCCTGACACATGTAGAGATTTGACTGGTATTTTCTTAGCTCGCGCACCGGGCCGGCCCGAACTCATCCGGGGCCCTAGGCGAATAAACATTTTGGGGCCTTTTGATAACAATAAAAAATTAAATATAAAACAAAAAATTATAATCAACTTTTCATTCATCAAAAGATAACACGCTTAGCACTTTTAGATGCAAAAGTACTAATCAAATTCGAGAGAACCAATTTGACTCTTATGTAAAACTTCTTTATTCTTTTTTTTTTTTTTTTTTTTTTTTTTTTTTTTTTTTCTGCACCCGACTTGTATCTTCTAATTGAACTCATTAAATTAATTGCTGAAAACAATTAAAAATAAGTTAATAAATATATAAGATGCAAAAAAAGCATAATGAAATACAAATTCTAATTGTTATATACTCACTTGACGAACGAGATTAAAAGAAATTATAATTACCTGTTATGTACACTGAAACTCAAACTCCAGTTCTAATTGTCCTGTGTATACTCAAACTCAAATTCAAGCAGCCAAGCTCACACGCAAATTCTAATAGTCCCGAGTATATCAGCCAGTTCACTAAGAGGGAGTTTAATGTCAAGACTACAGTTCAAGCACAAATTTGTCTTTATAATAACATCAGATTTTACAATGTTTGGCATTTGCCATCAATTATGATGAAGAAAATAAAAAGAAATCAGTAAAAACAATTACTCTAAACCAAGGGTTTAAAATATTGATACCGATATCCATACCGAAGTTTTGATTTTACGGATATATCGAGTATCGACGGATATTTTATAACAATTTTAATACCGACTACCGATTATATCGGTGATATATCGATGATATATCGATTATCGACGGATATATCGACAAAAATCTTATAACAAAATATAATAAAATATGTACCACTATTTATATTTTTAAATTTATAATAAAACAATCAAATTTAAAATATATCTATAACTTTTTTTCTTATAGATATACATTCTTAATATTTAAATTACTTTCTCAATATTAAAAAATATAATAAAATAATTTTTTTCAAAGAAATTGTTATATTTTTCTACTACAGTACAAATATTCTTTAAAATAATAAAAAGGAATAGTATTATATATTTAATTATTTAGTCTATTAGTATAGATATTATATATATATATATATATAATACGTTATTTGTCATACATATATTTATATGTATTATAAAATATAAATAAGGAAATATTGATAATATCATTATACTAAGTAAAATTAATAAGTAAAAGATATAAATGATAAGAAATAAAAAATAAAAAATAAAATAAAATAAAATAAAAAAACAAATAAAACGATATTTTCAAATTTGAATGATATTTTATCGATATTTTGGATTTTTTAACTATGAAAAAATATCGATATTTTATCGATATATCATCGATATTTTAACGATATTTATAAAACGATAACGATTACAACGGATATTTTACCGAGACTCTTCAAAAAACGATATATATATATATATATATATATATATATATATATATATATATATATATATCGGCGATATATCACCGATATATCCTGATATTTTGAACATTGCTCTAAACATTAGTACCCTAGATATTACTAAAAATTACAAATAACCTACCATTGTTATTGATGTTCCAAGCTCTGCAATCCAGTAACTAAGCAAATCCTGTAAACAGAGTACAAAGAGACTAAATTAGTAAAATTAAATTAACAGTATGACGTGCGTTGAATGAACTTCACTGAAGAAATTGAGAGAGTAATAAGAAATTTAGGAAAAAAAAAACCTGAAAAGGTGTATGAATTCTGAACAGGAAAACCTCAAGTAAAAATTTGGGGAGAATTTTCTAATTCCCCACCTTGATTTAGCAGGGCTCGATCGGACTCGAACGCTCGCACTACATCAAATAAAGTCATTACCGACGATTTTTTTCGTCGGTAATAACACCTTAATCGTCGCTAAATCTAATTAGCGAAGATATTAGCGACGATAATTATCGTTGCTAAATGTCCGTGCCTAAATATAATTAGCGACGAAATCATCGTCGCTAAATACTTAGCGACGACATTAGCGACGATAATGTCGTCTCGAAATGTATAAACGAAGACATTTTTTTAATTTTGTGAAATATATTTAGCGACGATTTAGTCGTCGCTGATTTGCGCGGGAAAATTTCGCGCGCGAATTAGCAACGGAATAGTCGTCGCTAATAACTTCACTCATTACTATAATTAGCGACGACTTTGTCGTCGCTAATTATTAATTTTTTTATTTTTATTTTTTATGAAATTCTATAATGAAAAATCAAATAAAAATCAAATTATATTATCGAAATCAACTTATATATAAAATCCAGTTACGATTTCGATAAACGAGAAATATGTAAAAATACATGTAAATAATAATCTACTATACACAAAATATCTAATAACAGACTAGCTACGACGTTTGAGTCGTCGTCCTTTTTTTCCTCCGCCTCAATGTGAAATGCTCTGCTGGCGCTGATACTCTACAAGGCTCAGCAGAATAATGTGCTCATCAGCTGACTGACTTGGACCGTCACGGTGGGAGGTTTGGCTACCGTCGGGAGTCGTCTGGTGGCCGTCCGTCGGAGTGTGGACGCCGCCCGTCGGAGTCTGCTGGCTGTGGGTCGAAGGAGCCTGCTGCGAACTCTGCCGAAATTAGGGCATACACGAGCACAGGTTGAGGCCGGGCACCTGACTCTGTATTGCCTCGGCGAACGAGGCGAGGGTCGACGTGAACACCTCCTGCGAGATATATCCTGGATGCGAAGTACCAGCCTCCGAACCATAGACTTCGGCGATTTCAGCCGCCATCCACGCTCCCTGTGGCACCAAGCGTCCGACGCCGGTCAAGTGATCACTCCGCGAACCCATAATATCGTAGATCGCCTGCTGCTCTAGGACGGCAATATCAACGTTCGCTCGTTGTTGCTCAGCCTCCGCTCGCAACGTGTTGAACCTATCGACCAGTCGATCCTGATATAATTAACTAGTTAGTATATATTAATCGAAAAATAAGAAAAAATAAATGTAAACTTACATAACGTGCGGAGGCTTCAGGAATCAGCCATTCGGACTTGTCGGACTGATGTTGGCGCTTGTAGTTCGCAAACAAGCTCCCGAAAGCGCTTGTCTAGGCGCTCTTCTGCATGTAAACAAAATTTCAAGTGTTAGATAGTTTTAACGATTTGATGTATCATATAAACATAAAACTTACGTTCTTCATGCGGTGGGTCAAGAATCCAATCGTCCCATGTCGACTCTTCGTCTTCTTCTTCGCGCGATTCGCCTTGTTCTTCGCTTGTATGGCCTGTAATATAAGTAAACGTACACGTAAATAACAAATCGTATAATAAAAGAGTAAACACATATTTAACGTAAATGATTTGATTACCTTAAACTCATCGCTCGTATATCGTTGTATCAGCGTCTCCCATTCGGTGTCGAGCTTAACGGTCCTCGGTTTCATCGACTGCGCCATGACCGCAAGGTATGCCTCCAATCGCGAAGACGGGTCTTTGCGTCTCGAATGATTGCCGCATCGACAATCGCCTTCTTCTTCCCGGTTGTGTCACCATCGACTCGAATGTCGTACTTCTCTCGAACCGTTTCTCGTATCTCGGCCTCCTTCGCCGGCCCCACGTTCGCATGCGTCCACCTTGGGACCGTAGGCGAGATCTTGTTTCGGACGACCAACCCGAGCATGTTCGCGAACCTCGCGAGATCCGGATCCATCTCTCGCTCTGGCTGCAAGAAAGACTGAAACTCCTTGTTATAAATAACGACTTCCTTCACCCCGGGGTGTCGTGCACACTCAGATCGAATCCCAAGCGTCGGCCCACGCATGGCTGGTTCGATCTCCTCGTCTTCTTCTTCACCGCCATCGCGTACGGGCGCCGACACGTAATAATTTAGGAGACGCGCTAAGTAGTCATCCGCTGCCTCCAGCTCCTGTAGTCGTAGCCATCTGAAATTCAAAACAAACTTTATTTAGTTATGCATTCGTAATAATTTAAAAATGTTAATTTAGTAGTTAAATGAAAAACGTTATACACTATCAATCATCATCGTCTGACAAATCATCTTCTTCCATCAAATCATCGTCGTCAGCTTCTTCATCATCGATGGACTCCTCTTCTTCAATATTTTCCAAGTTGAGTCCTTCGTTGCTCACGGGCTCTGGTATCGCAAACTGATGACGCGTCGACAGTGAATCCAAATCTGACGGTTCCACCGACAACTGAACTGATGACGAAGATTGATCAAGAATGAGGTCAATATCAGGAAGATCCCACACATTTCAATTATTACACTCTTCGACGATTCGCCAATCAGGACCATTAATCAAGTTATCTTCCAAGTAGAAAACTTGTTTTGCCTGAGTTGCCAAAATAAATGGCTCGTCTTTGTACCATTCTTTTTCCACATACACGCTTGTCAAATTGTTGTCGTTGTGTGTCCTTTTCCTCGGATCTTGATCACCGAACCAACGACATTGAAATAAGACGACACGACAATCGTTCTGATAAGTCAAGACAATGATGTTTTCTACTTGACCGTAGAAGTCGTGACCTCCTTCACTTGGTACACATACCTTACTATTCGGAGTCGTTCTTCTGCTATCACGTTGACGGGAAATAAATTTAACTCCATTCACTACACAACACGGATACGTCTGTGGTACGAAATGTGGTCCCAATGCCAATGCGTATAATTCGGGGGATACGGGTAATCTGTCTTGGCTCATGCGAAACACCTACATATAACCATTAACGAGTCGGTTAGTGTCGAATACCTACATACGGAGTTTAATCATATTCTTTAAGTCAGTCAATACCTTTTCCCAAAACCATTTTGGGAACTCAAGTCGATGCGCTTCTTCAACATCCGGTCGACCTTCTAATTCCATGAGATCTATGTGTTCACTGAAATAAAATTCATGTTCACTTAATACATCATTTATTGTAAATAATTGAAGTTCATTTATTTCACTCATTTACCTCATGAAATCGTCAATTTCGGGAAAATTTCTTAAAATGTACCACTCAACGAGCAATCGTAGATTCTCATCTAAGCGTATCGTGGTCATCTTCCCGTAAGGCCGACAACTTGATGACTGAAACACCGATAACTCCCGTTCGACACCTTCGAAGTTAGAGGCGACGTCTGTTCGTTGGGGCATGTTGAAACGATTCTCAACGCCTTCTAGATACCTTGAGCAGGATGTCAATGCTTCGTCTACAACATAAGATTCGGCAATTGAACCCTCTGGTCTAGCTCGATTACGCACAAAGTTCTTGAGCGTTCCAAGGTATCTCTCAAATGGATACATCCACCGCATATGAACCGGACCCCCGTTCATTGCCTCCTCCGGTAGATGCATTACCAAATGAACCATGATTATGAATAAATCAGGCGGGAAAATTCGTTCCAACTTACACAATATCAGCTTCACATCCTCCTGCGCCTTTTCGATGTCTGAAATTACCAGCGTTCTTGAGCAAATAAGTCTGAAGAAGTTGCAAAGCTCTATTATGGCATCTCGAATGGTTCGATCCATAAAAGGACGAATAGCAGGAGCCAATAGTCGCTGCATAATCACGTGACAATCGTGAGACTTCAAACCCGTCAACCTCCCATCCGCGGTAAAATTCTTCTTCAAATTCCCCGCAAAACCATCGGGAAATCTGACAGATCTCAAGAACTCAGTAAACCGCTTCCGTTCTGAAGGTGTCAGAGTGTATGATGAAGGCGGTTTCATCCATCTATCTCTCTCTTGGTACAAATGAAGCTCGTGCCTTATGTTCCAGTCCGCCAGAGTCAACCGTGCCTTATCTGTGTCTTTCGTCTTCCCCTCGATGTTCAGCAACGTACCCAGAAGATTGTCGCATACATTCTTTTCTATATGCATTACATCGAGGTTATGCTTTAACGTAAGACCTGACCAATATAGCAACTCGAAGAAAATACTTTTCTTTGTCCAATTCAGCTCACTCGCATCGCGCTTTCGTTTCTTCCAGCCGAAGTCAGGGTGCTTCCCCGGCGTTGCATCTCCCACTAATCGCAATTTTCGAAGTATGTCACTCGCCGATTTTCTCACTGGTGGTGGTCGTTTCTCATTTCGTACCTTGTTTAGTTTGCTCTTCCTCATCGGGTGTAACAACGGCAAGAATCGACGATGGTCGCAGTAAACAATCTTGTTTCGAGCCTTGAAAGACGGTGTGTCGTTGTTACACGTCGGACAAGCAGGTATCCTTGACCACTCCATCCCGAAAAACTGCTTCTCGCTGGAAAATCATTCACCGTCTATAGCAGTACGGAAAACAACCTGAATAGCTCAGCAGTCGAACCATCTCTCAACACAACACCGGTTTCCCACAATTCCTTCAGCTCATCAATAAGCGGTTGTAAAAAAACGTCTATGTCTTTTCCCGGCGCACTACGACCTGGTATAAGCAATGTTAACATCAAGTACGATGTTTTCATGCACAACCACGACGGTAAGTTGTACGCAGTCAAGACTACCAGCCATATAATGTACGATAAACTCATGTCACCAAATGGGTTGAAACCATCGGCGGCAAGTTCAAGCCGGACGTTCCTCGATTCTGCCGCAAACATGGGATATTTTCGGTCGATCTCCTTCCACGTTGCTCCGTCAGCAGAATGTCGCAGTACACCATCCTCCTTAATGCGTTCATTCTCGTGCCACTGCATCTCTAGAGCTGTGTGCCGACTCGTGTACAATCGCTTAAGCCGATCTTTTAGTGGAAAGTAAGCAACACCTTATGCGCTACTTTTTTTTCACCGTCTTTCTTCAGCCACCGGCTCTCATTACAAACTGGACACTCGTCTAGATTGGCGTTGTCCTTCCAAAACAATGCGCAATCGTGTTTGTAGACGTGAATCGACTCGTAGCCCATACCAAATCAACGCAATTTCGCCTTTGCTTCATAGTGTGACTCTGGAATCATGTTGCCGATCGGATGAGACTTTTTCAGTACTTGTAGAAGCTGATCAAACGACTTATTCGTCCACTTGTTCATCACTTTCAAATGCATCAACGTGACAACAAAGGAGAGTGACGAATACTCTGTACAACCCGGCCATAATTCTGTGTTCAGGTCGCTAAAAAGGTCATCGAACTGTCCACTCTGGTATTCTGCATTCGGGTTAATACTGTCATTGTCACCGTCTACGTCGTTGCAATCTAAGATATCGTGTACAACATCAAACATCCCACCTCCTCTTCCGTAATCCGTCTGATACTGCATTACGTCATCTTCTTCCTCCCCGTGAAAGATCCACCTCGTGTAATTCCTCTTAAATCCTCTGATAAAGAGATGATTCTCTATATCAAGAATTTTTTGCATCAACACGTTGTTACACCTCTTGCATGGACACTTAACTCGTCCTTCGATGTTTACGTGTTGTCGGGCCATTGCCATGAACTCTGTCATGCCAGCCGTAAACTCAACGCTTAGACGTTGGTCCTCGATTATCCAATTCCTATTTCGATAACTCATTTTACCTAAAGATTCAACATTTAAAAATTTAGTAGTTTTCAGATTTTATTTTATAATTTCACGATCCTACCGAAATTTCGGCAGATTCTCACCTATAAACTTAACAACCCGGCATCAAGCCTTTAACTTTAAAACCTGCATAGAAACATCCTAAAACTAACAATAAATCGAACCTCAGTGGTTCGATTACTAAAATACATAATCCATAACCAACTTTAACAAAATTAATTACAATTTCAATTTTTATTCATTTTTACATAATTTTACCTAATCAATTTTAATTACGAATCCTAACAAAATTCTATTTCATAATTACTCTCTAATCCTAATTTACATATATTTACATATATTTATATTTATACATGTAAATATTTATATCTCTAATATTTATATATCTAATCCTAAATTATATATATATATATATATATAAATAATTATATCTCTAATTTACATAAATACTTATACCTAATTTAAATATTTATACCTAATATAAATATATATAACTAATTTAAATATTTAAATATTTATACCTAATAATATATATATATATATATTATTATATACCGTGTGTGTACAGGCGGGCGGGGAGGGCGTCGGCGGGCGGGGAACGGCATCGGCGGCGGAACGGCGTCGATCGGCGCAGGGAATCTGTGGATCGGAGGAGAGAGAGAGAGAGAAGTGAGGAGAGTGAGAGAGAAGTGACGAGAGAGAGAAGTGAGGAGAGAGAGAGAGAAGTGACGAGAGAGAGAAGTGAGGAGAGAGAGAGACTAACCGGAGAAGGAGGAGGACGACGACACACGGCGGAGGACGGCGACGGAGAGGGAGGGAGGGAGAGAATCGGAGAAACAAATTAGGGCATGGCTCGTGAAATGAAATGGGGAATCTGCGATTTGGGTTTTAAAGACAATTAGCGACGAAACAATCGTCGCTAAATGTTTAAATATCGTCGCTAAATGAACTTACCTTTTACCAGGCATTTAGCGACGATATTCTCGTCGCTAATTGGTTTCATAATTATTTAGCGACGACAATATCGTCACTAATTCATTTCGATTTAATAAAATTGGAGGGATTTTTCCCTCTTCAACTTTCGTCAAAATTCGAACATAATTAGCGACGACAATATCGTCACTAATTGGTTACCTAAATCTTTAGCTACGACAATATCGTCGCTAATTCTTTTCGATTTAATATTATTGGAGGGATTTTTACCTCTTCAAAACTCGTCAAATTTTGAAAACCATTAGCGACGATATTACCGTCGCTAGATGATTATGAAACCAATTAGCGACGATATTATCGTCGCTAAATAGTTTCCCGCGAACTTAGCGACGACAAAAAATAATTAGCGACGAAACAACCGTCGCTAAATGTCTTTGCCGCCAAACTTTGGAATTTTTACCACCAAATTTTCATACTATGTTAGCGACGATTTTATCGTCGCTAATGATACTTTTAGCGACGACATATTAGCGACGACTTAATCGTCGCTGATAGTTTCGTAGCTAAATGTCATATTTCTTGTAGTGTCGGTGCGCGCTGCGGTACTCACTTCACTTGACGCACGCGCGGAGGAGATGGCGCTTTTGTTTGGGTCGCGCGGAGGCAGAGGAATGGGTCGCGCGGAGGTGGAGGAGATGGCGCGGAGGAGAGGGTCGCGGAGGCGGAGATGATTAAATTCCAAATTTTTTTTTGGGGGCCCATCCAAATATGGGGCCCTAGGTCTGGGCCTAGCCCGCCTTAGCCCAAGGCCGGAACTGCTCGCGCATGGCCCAATCTTGACTAGACATACCTTGGCCTTGAGTATTGGAATTCAGCTTATAATATATCAAATCGATGCCCGAATTAAACTATCTATGGCACTTTTGGCCAATTAAAGTTTTGTTATCATTATTTTTAGTTATTTCCCGTTTTGTGTCTAGGGTTTCATATGCAGTATTTAAGCATCTTTTCATTCAGTTGTAAGGAGTTTTTGCCGAAAAATTAAACACTTTTTTTTCTCTTAATTCGAGTTCAATAGATTTGCGATTTTTGATGTGCTTAATTTGGTATTTGTGAGCGACTCGACAGATTTTGGAAGATCCCGATAAGTATACGTGAGTAAATCAACAATCGTGAGGTTTTGTATCTTTTCTTACTCTTCCACTACATCAGCCGCGATCATTGTCAACAACGAAAATCATACCTCCATGAAAGATTTTACTTCATATTAACATATATTATGAATGTGATGGAGTAGTGAAGGATTTTAATAACAGTGACCGTTTCATAGAATACACATTCAGCTTATAGAACTTAAACGTCGCTACCATTATTCATCAATGCCATTCATTATACATCGTGACTGAAAGTAGATATGATGTAAAGATGGCGTGGTCAAGTGCTTTGTTCCACTTCACACATCTGTTTCTTGTTTTTTTTTTATTTTTATTATTATTATTATTTTTTTTAAAGGCCAACAAAACTTAAATTGCGAAAAAGAAAAAGAAAAAATCCTCAAAATTCTTTTTTAAAAAATACAAAACGTGTATCATACAAATATAATTACAATAACAGACCCTGGTTCCATTCCAATGTTGAGATTTCCATTCCCGGGGGCATTCGATCATTAGTGATTGAGATATCCACGATCATTGAAAAATATAAACAATTACTTAGAAATGAGATTGAGATCCAAGAGGGAAATATAACACCGTATGGACAAATGATCCGGTGATACACAATAATACAAGTTGATTTCGTTGATTTTTTTTTTTTTTTTTTTTTTTTTTTTAATTAAAAGTTGAACCAACCATTTTATCCTCATACATGTGATCTTTATATATATATATATATATATATATATATATATATATATATATATAATGATCCGGTGTACACAATAATACAAGTTGATTTCGTTGATTTTTTTTTTTATAATTAAAAGTTGAATCAACCATTTTATCCTCATACATGCATGTGATCTTATAGATGTTTTCTAATAAAGTTGTAGCACGGTATTCTTCCACCACAAGCGAAGGTTATCAATATAAAAATTCGTGATTCCGTCCACGTTTTAAAAAAATAATAATAATTTCTTTTATATGTTTTTTTCAGTCGTCAATTGTACGATTTAATTTTTTTAAGTATAACAAAATATATGGGATTAAAAAAATGAGGGAATTCGTTAAAGGGAAAAAAGGCCAATTCAACTTTTAATTTAAAAAAAACGTCAACAGAATTTAGGATTAAGGGAGGATTTTGATAGGCTAACACGTTTTAATGCATAAAATTTATATTACTAGCGATGCTAAGGATAGGTTATGATATTTTCAGAAATCAAGAGAATAAAATTGCATTTTGATTAAACTCAAGATAAACATGTGATATTTTCTCAAAATTACTCCATTATAAGATTGATTAGAATTAAAAAAAATTATTTATCCAAGCAGTAATCCTATCCATGCCAACCCAAATTAATTTTATTTTGTGCTGCTGATATGGCCCAACCTGCAGACACGGCCAATCAAGTGAGGAGCAGACCCTGACATTCATGGAGAGACTTGATAGGCATTCTCGCAGCTCGCGCAGGGCCCAACTTTAACGAGCCATAACTCAAGTCTCATATATCGGAGTTGAGCTTATAATATATCAAATCGAAGCCCTCAACATTATTTACACTCGGACGGGAATAGCCGGTGGAAAATCGACTTTTATCATCAAATTAGACTGTTTTCGGCCAATTAAAGTTTTGTTATCTTTATTTTTAGTTATTTTCCATTTTGTCCTTATGATTTCATATTCCGTATTTAAGCATTTTTTCATTCAGTTGTAAGGAGTTTTTGCCGAAAAATTAAACACTTTGTTTTCCGAGTTCAATAGAATTGCGATTTTTGATGTACTTAATCTGGTATTTGTGAGTGACTCAACAAATTTTGGAATATCCTCGATTTGTATTCGTGAGTAAACAACAATCGTGAGGTTTGTATCTTTTCTTACTCTTCTGCTACATCAGCCGCTATCTTTGTCAAAAACGAAAATCATATCTTCATGAAAGATTTAAATTCATATAATATTATGAATGTGATGTAGCAGTGAAGGAGAGAAGACCATATGATGATCAGTAATAACAGTGACCGTTTTCATAGAATACACATTCAGCTTATAGAACTTAACCGTGGCTACCATTATTCATCAAGGCCATTTATTATACATAGTGACTGAAATGTATATATGATGTGAAGTTCGATGACGTGTTTAAGTGCTTTGTCCTACCCCACACATCTTTTTTTTTTTTTTTTTTTTTTTTTTTAAGGCCGAAAAAATAGAAATTACTAAAAAAAACTTTAAAATAAACTCAAATTAAAAAAAAAAAAAATTCAAAACGTGTTTCATACAAATATAATTACAATATCATAAATTTCAACATACAAATCTTGGAGAGATTTCCGTTCTCGTGGGACATTCGATCCTTACTGATTGAGATACACGATTGAAAGCTATAAACAATTACTTATAAATGAGATTCAGATCAAAAGAGAGAAATGAAATCTCATAGATAAATTATCCGGTGATACAAAATATTAAATGTATGTCATTGTTTGTCGAGAAAGTACAAATAACAGTTTAAATTAACACGCATCGCACATTCTAATGTTTACATCAAATCTATACATCTATTTCTATATTACTGCAAATCTTTAAGAGAGTAAACACTGCATTTTGATTAAACTCAAGAAAGACATGTGATATTTTCTTATAATTACTTGATTACAATCAATAAGATTGATTATAATTAAAAAAAAATTATTTATCCAAGTATTAAATCCTATCGATGTCAAACCAAATTGATTTTTTATAAGACTTAGTCATTAGTTAGGATCTCTTCAGACTATGCTCCATCAATAATCTTTGTGTTGTGTTAATTTATTTTGCGCTGCTGATATGGCCCAATCCGCAGACACGGCCAATCAAGTGAGGAGCAGACCATGACATTCATGGAGAGACTTGATAGGCATTCCCGCAGCTCGCGCAGGGCCCAACTTTAACGTCGAGCCATAACTCAAGTCTCATATATCGGAGTTGAGCTTATAAAATATCAAATCGAGCCCTCAACATTGTTTACACTAGGATGGGAATAGCCGGTCGAAAATAGACTTTTATCATCAAATTAGACTATTTCGGCCAATTAAGTTTTGTTATCTTTATTTTTAGTTATTTTCATTTTGTCCTTAGGGTTTCATATTCAGTATTTAAGCATCATTTCATTCAGTTGTAAGGAGTTTTTGCCGAAATATTAAGCACTTTGTTTTTTTTCCTAAATTCGAGTTCAATAGATTTGCGATTTTTTATATGCTTAATTTGGTATTCCTGAGCGACTCAACAGATTTTGGAATATCCTCGATAAGTATTCGTGAGTAAATCTACAATCACGAGATTTGTATATTTTCTTACTCTTCCGCTACATCAGCCACTATCATTGTCAAAAACGAAAACCATATCGCCATGAAACATTTGATTTCATATAATATTATGAATGTGATGTAGTAGTGAAGGAGAGATGGCCATATGATGATCAGTAATAACAGCGTTGTATATATGATGTGAAGTTCGATGATATGTTTAAGTGCTTTGTTCCACCCTATTGAGGCCACTAGCTGATGTGGCACTTTAATGCTTTCATATATTGTGTATTACTTTTCCTTTCCTTTATGTCTAGTCTTGTTCTGCGTGGCACTCCCTTCTTTCTCTCTAGTATAAATATCTCAAACTCTGTATTTCGCTCATTACGTTGAGATCTATCCAAACACTATTCCATTACTCTTCTCTCTAAACCTTATCATGGTATCAGAGCCATAATTCCGGTTTCGGAAAAAGGCGATCCAGAGCATGACATCATCAACTGTGTCCATGGAAGATACAGCAGGATCTTCACCTGCGAGAGGAGCTCCAATTGTTTTCAACAATTCAATTGTAATGAAGCTCGATCTCAATAATTTTCTGGTTTGGCGTAAACAAGTTCTCTCAATAGTCAAAGGCCATGATCTACAAGATTTCCTTCTCGGCACCGGCGTAGTTCCGGCGAAGTACTTGGCGCTCGGAGATGAGCAATTCGAGAAGGTGAATCCAGCCTACAGAATGTGGGAGAGGCAAGACCAATTACTAGTCTCATGGCTGCTATCATCAATGACTGAAAGTGTTCTGTCTCGCACGGTCAATTGCGAGACCTCTGCTTAGATCTAGAAGACTCTACAAGTCTATTTTGCTCAACAAATCAAAGCCAAGGTTTCACAGTTCAAGACTCAGCTCTGCAAGACGAAGAAGCTAGATATGACTATGAACGAGTATCTACTGAAGATTAGAAACCTTGTAGATCTACTTCTTCTCGTCGGAACTCCATTCACTGCAAAAGATCATGTGGAAGCTATTAGCGAGGGACTTCCAGATGAATATGAGAGTTTCGTTATGGCAACTATCACTCGCACTGGTGATTTCTCAGTTGAGGAGGTCGAGGCTCTTCTCCTGGATCAAGAAGCTAGGATCAATGCGAAAAACTTTAAGCTAGATATACCTCAACAGAAGAGTTCATCAGGAATCTCAGTGAACTACTTCTCCTACAACGATCGCCGTGGTGGATTCTCAAGTGGCGGCGGTGGTCACGGAACTCAGCGTAATCATTTCAATGGATGAGGTCAAGGCTAGTCAGGTGGTCAGAGTTACAACAACTTCAGAGGCTCAAGTCGTGGTGCACCTAGAGATCGCGGTCGTGGCTATGGACAACGAGGTTTTCAATCCAATAAACCACAGTGTCAAGTATGTGGAAGAATTGGTCATCTCGCTCTTCAATGCTTCTATCGGTTCGACGAGTCATTCAAAGGTCATATGCAACTTCAATCAGCTGGAACTCAAGCTCATTCAACAGGTCAAGCTCAAGGAAATGTTGCAGCGGTGACTACACACGACGTTCAAAGCTAAAATTGGCACACATAAGAGCACTCATGGTACACACCTGATTCAGATTGGTATCCGGACTCTGGAGCAACCAATCATGTTACAGTTGATCTTCGGAATCTCGATCTGAAATCTGAATACCATGGCTTTGAACAGTTGCACGTTGGTGATGGTAAGGGACTTTTGATTAAACATATTGGTTATTCATCGTTTAAATCTCCCTTGTCTAATCATAATCTCAACCTCAAAACACTTCTTCATGTGCCTGACATTACCAAAAAATTTGCTTAGTGTGTCTAAGTCCTGTTCAGATAATGATGTGTTCTTTGAATTTCACGCGTCTCATTGTTTTGTCAAGGACCAGAGTACCAGGACTACACTTTTGGAGGGCCAGCTTAGGGATGGACTCTATGTGTTTGAAAATTCTCAAGTTGCGCTCAATTCTGCGTCTAATTCCAGTCCTAGTATGTCCAGGTCTACACATCATTCAACTAAGTCTGTCTCAAACTATAAAGCATATATTTCTTCTAGTGTTCCTCACTCTCGTACATTTCAACTTTGGCATCATAGGCTAGGTCATCCATCTAGCAAAATTGTTCAAAATGTCTTGTCAAAGTGTAACATTTCAGTTTCTATCAATAAAGACTCAGTTGATATCTGTTCAGCATGTTGTTATGGTAAAATTCACAAGTTTCCATACTTTACCTCTGAAACTAAATATTCAAAACCTTTTGAGCTTGTTTTCACTGATTTATGGGGACCATCACCCACATTATCTCGGCATGGCTTTAAATATTATATAACCTTTGTTGATGCCTATACTAGATACACTTGGATATATATGCTTAAAGCTAAATCTGAAGCTTTCTCAGTGTTTCAGACATTCAAAGTCTTAGTTCAACTTCAATTCTCTCACAAACTTAAATGAGTCCAATATGATTTTTTTGGGGGGGGGGGGGGGGAAGTTTCGACCATTCACAAAGTTTTTAGAGATTTTAGGGATCATTCACAGAAAACCGTGTCCTCATCCTCATCAACAAAATAGTTTAGTGGAAAGAAAACATAGACAAATTGTTGAAAATTGGCTAGCTCTCCTTGCTGAAGTCCAAATGCCCTTTAAATTTTGGGATGAGGCCTTTCAAACTGTTGTGTACTTGTATAATAGACTCCCCACATCTTTGCTTCATGGCAATACCCCCTATTTTTCCCTGTTTGCTCAACCACCTAAATATGATCATCTCCGGGTCTTTGGTTGTGCATGTTATCCCTGTTGGGGAATCAAGTGGGTATCAGACACGAACAATCGCTCTGATACCACTTGTCGGTGGATCGAGCTCGCATCGGACACGAACGATCGCTCCGATGCGACTCGTTTGAGATGAGTCCACCATATAACCATATAAATGCGGAAAAATAATTAATTACGCTGATCATAAGCTAATTAAATTATGGTTATAATTAAAAAGATCTAGTTATGTTTAATTAATTTAATTCACGAGAGCATATTTATCAAGCAACCGATTTAATAGAAAAACGAATACTTACAGTTTTTGGCTCACGAACTGAAAGCTTTCACAATCCGTCTTCGTCTTGAGTCGTCTTGATGAAGGACTCAAGGATGACACCTTAGTCTTCCGAAACGTAATCTCCGAGGCGAATAAGAAAGATGAGTGGGCACAGTCTTTATCTCACTAGATCACGAAACTAGGTGTTTCAAGATCTCTCTCTTATTTTACTAAGAATGGAAACGAATTTCCGAGGGGAGGGAGAGGCAGAAGTGCACGGCCATGGGAGGCTAGGTTGCACGAATTTTTCTCAAAAAAATTACTTTTTTTTTTGCATTCTCATGAACCCCTATTTATAGTAGTAAAAATGAGATATTCATGGAATCTTTCAGAATATTTTATTTCCTTTTATTGTGTTCACACTATAGGATTTAATCTAGGCTCTTGGATCTCAACAAGTGAATCCTACTTTTTCTCTCATCCATCAGATCAATATCTATGGGATATTATTCTTTTATTTAAATAGAGAATAATTTATTTAGTGAGATAATAAAGGAGAATATATTATTCTCCTAAATATTCTCCTAAATACTTTCCTTTAAATAAGGAGAAAATATAGGACAATATCTTATATTTTTCTCTCTCCTCTATTTAAACAACTAAAGAGAAAATATTGGTAAATACCAATATTGAAATTTCGAACTTGATGGCACACGGCCAAGGAGATTTGCGCAAACCCTAGTGCCAAAAATCGTAATTCGAATTTTCCATGTGTGCAAGGCCCAATTGCTTAAAACCCAATTAATTATTTATTTACTTGGTCCAACAATAAACAAATAATTAATAATTGTTTATTTACTTGATCAAACAATAAGTAAACAATTCTACCATAAATATTTATTTAATTCTGCGAATACCCGTTTTCCAGAATTAATGCTGTCAATCACAATTACAGCAAGTGAGATTAATAATGATAAACATTATTATACGAAAGTTCTTATCCGCCTTTATCAGAGCCGAATCGGGGACTATGGACCTAGTAATAGGAGCTTAACAAATCCGATGAAAAAGACGAAATAGTCATTTCTCTTTTTCCATCGATTCGTCTAATCTTGGTCAAATACTCCACCTTGTAAGCCAAGACTGAACTCTCCTTTATGCTAGAATTATATTTACTCATCGTGACGAGTGTCCACTGATATAGTCAGTTCGTTATCAAGATCCTCCAGGTTCAACCCGTGTCAAGAGAAGTCAATTTTTCCGTTATACTTCTCTTGATACATATCAGCCCTAAGCATTGTTGCTTCCCCAGCGAAAGATTCTTTCGAACGTTACTTACTTCGAAAGTGCTAGCAATCTATCGGTTCTGGAATCAACCCTTAGGTGAGTGAACATTAACCTTCTTTCAGGAAGGCTGGATTCCGTATCTGTAAATCACTTCCCACTCGAATCATGCTCTGAGAAAACTCCCAAGACATAAGCTGTGATTAGCATGAATAGCCTTTTAGTGAATGAGTCAAAGAGCTCAGTAACATAACCCAGTGTCCATGATCACTTCAGGATTTAGATCAAGTCTCACTGTGACCATCATAGTGGCCTCGGTTAGTGTGTCGTAACAGTCCTTAAACGACACATCTACAACCAAGACCTGTCCAAGTCGTACACTTACCACAAGTGTAGAATGCTCCCACATAGTGATCAGCCTTCACCTATGTGTTCCACATATATGACTTTAGATATAGCTTTCCAGGCGTATATCAGTCATCGACCTCGTTTTAGCTCACCGCCCGAACTCAGGTGCCCAGCACGTGACTCAGTTTAATATGGAGGCTATGGAAGATAGTTGTTATTGATTCTAATTGTTTAGAACTCAACCCACTAATCATATAATGCTAATAAAGTAATCTTATTATCGAATTTAGTAATCATTTATTCATTATCTTCAAGTGAGCAATATTCCCAACAATCTCCCACTTTGACCAGAGAAGATAAGTTTCCTTCGGCCAATTTAATTCTTTGCCATCATTATAGATGGTTTAGACCTTGACCCAGGATTGAGATTCCCATCATATGGATTCCCACTTTTATCTATACTCTATCATTTATGTGGATCTGACATATGTCCCATTTTCATATCATTCTAGTTCATGCATTTTTGCAAGTGATCTTTGACTTACCATTTAAGGTCAAGTCAATTTGTTCACAGTAAATAAATTTACTTTAGAACAAATTAACACTTCGCATACCTTTAGATTATACACCAGACTTTATATCTAAAGATAACAAGTCTCCCTATCAAGGTGTACATCCCTTTGGTGCCAAAACAGGTTGCACCATTGCATGGTTTGATCTCATCACCACTTACTATAGTGTGATTTATTGAACGTGTTTAAATAAGAACTTTATTGACCTATTTCCATTACTTGGTTATTTATAGTTCATCCTTGTTTGTCGTGTTCATATTCAATATATACACAGGACTTTAAGGATCTACTATATTTAAATAACTAAGTATCTCACTATTTCCAGAAATTACAGTGTTTACAACACCATGTAGTTATTCTCGGAAATACGACATTGTCTAAGGTCTAATTATTAGTCCTTTTAAAGACAATGTCAATAGCCTCAACATTGAGCTCATAGTACCTTATATCAATAAGTATGTTTGAGACATAATGGAACGAGAATGTCGTTTCTAAATTTAATTTTAGAAACAGTTAGCTCAGTCAATTTACTTGTGTCATAATGAGGTCTAGAACTAAAATAGTAATGACTTTATTCATGACACTTGTTTAGGAGCTATACTTATCGATCATTCTCAAAATATCGATTATAACAAACATCCATGTACAATCATGACTAGTTTGTTAAGTACTTAGGATCTACCTTTCATATTTCAAAACGTTTAGTAGTATAACTACTTCGATCCATGTCTTTATGTTATTGGAACTTCATCCTCAAAGGACAGTTCTGTTGGATCTTTAATCCAATATGTTGGATCCTTAATCCAACGTTGGGCTTATATGTTAAATAATTATGTGTTGTGAACTGTCAATAAAGATGGCCCATTAAAAGTGATCTAATTTGGTATACGGTTATTGGGCTTTAATGTATCTAACAGGTTGTGGGCCTTTAATGTGTAGACTCATTATGGGCTTCTATTTCAGTGATGAGTTGAAATAGGAAGCCCACTAGGGTAACCTAGGGTTTCTCTATAAATACGGCTGGTCCCCAGGTCACACGAAACATTCTTGTCATTCTTGATATCCCGTCGTCAGAGTGAGCCAGAGAGAACTAAAGGGACTCTCAGAGAAATACGTGTTGATCTGGAAGACCAACCGTCATGGATTCATCAGGTACGCTTCCGCTATTGTTTTATGCTTTCTTAATTATTCAACATGATTCGGTCGTGGAATTAGGTGATGGTTTTCACCCGTGATATTCGGATCTAACAATTGGTATCAGAGCCAATCATGTTTGAATTTTTAAAGAAAATTTGTATGTATTTTATTGGCCGTTTTTCGATTTCAATTTTGGTATAAGGTTTTCTGGCGAATTATCCCTTTATCACATCTTTATATACATAAAGGTATGTGTATGTCTTTTGTTTTCTTCTGCTCATATATGTACTCTGGATTCATCAGTATGGCTGCGATTAGGCTATTGGCCTTCTGATTCAGTTGGATGACTTTTTCATGTTTCAAGCTTTAATTTTTTTTTTATTTTTTTTATTTTTTTATTCGGAATCTTGTCTCTGCTATTATCAGGTTTCGGTATATCATCATATGTTATCGGATTCAATTCATGTTATAATTCATCAGATGTATATGCATTTTTTTTATTTTCTTCCGAGTAAGTATATGTCTATGTTCATATACAGGTACGTCAGTTTCTTTTGAATATTCATCAGATCAAATTAGAAATACATGTCGCATATACATCAGTTTCGTTCGAATTTGTATTAGACTCATGTTCATCAGGTTTTACAGCCTGAAACCCTAATGGGCTTTGGTTATTTAAATTGTGGGTTTAGCCCACATAAAAAATAAAGGTTAAATTAAATTCAAATATTGGTATTATTTAGTATATATGTATTTTAAAATAAGTTAATTGAAGCAACATGTCACCAAAGTGACCTCTCTTGTGAAAATTTATTTATTTTAAAATATAAAAGGTATTGTACGTGTAATTTTTGTGAATATTTATCGGCCCAAAGGAAGGTAAATGTTTAACTTGATTGCATGTATGTTTGCGCTAATAAATACGTGATGATTCTTCGGTTTTACATGTGAATAGTAGATCGGCCCAAAGGAAGATTTATTATTTGATATGTTCATTATTATCAGTATTTGATTAGTGCACCAAGATATCACTTACAAGTCATTATTCTTGTCCAAAGACATAATATTGATGGAGTGCACGGTATCTTGAGATGGGTTTTACCATATTTGAATTTGAATTTTTGAGTTTCGGATTAGGTTTTATCTGAGCTTGTTTGTTTATTTGTTTATTGTTCTTTGTATCAGTTACGACTCCTGGAAATATTTCTGCCAACATCAATTCAATTCCTTTGCTGAATGGCTCTAACTTCAAGTCATGGAAGGAGAACTTGCTGATTGTTCTCGGGGTCATGGATCTTGACCTGGCGATACGAACTGAAGCTCCTCCGGCACTTACGGACCAGAGTACCTCTGATGACAAGAGGGAGATGGAAAAGTGGGAGAGATCGAATCGCATGTGCATGATGATTATGAAGAAGGCCATTCCAGAAGCATTCAGGGGCACAATGTCCGATAGTATCAACACCGCTATGGCGTTCCTTGCTGATATTGAGAAAAGGTTTGTCAAGAACGAAAAGTCTGAAATTGGTACGCTCTTGACAAGTCTGATTTCAATGAAGTATAAGGGTAAAGGCAATATCAGGGAGTACATACTAGAGATGTCTCATCTTGCTTCAAAGCTGAAAGCACTTAAGCTTGAACTCTCTGAGGACTTGCTAGTGCATCTAGTTCTGATATCTCTTCCAACACAATTTAGCCAGTTTAAGGTGAGCTACAATTGTCAGAAAGAGACTTGGTCTCTTAATGAGCTCATCTCATATTGTGTTCAGGAAGAGGAAAGGTTGCAGCAAGATAAGACAGAAAGTGCTCACCTAGCCTCAACCTCTAAGAGCGGGGACAAGGGAAAGAAAAGAAAGAAGGATAAGGAAGCTGCGAATACAGCACCTCAGAAGAAACATCAAAAGCAACCAGATAACCCTGAGGAGACTGGTTGCTTCTTCTGTCGAGCTGAAGGGCATGTAAAGAAGCATTGTGCTAATTATCACGCTTGGCGTGCTAAGAAAGGTATGCTTCTTAATTTGGTTTGTTCTGAGGTTAATTTAGCTTCGGTACCTAAGGACACCTGGTGGATGGATTCTGGTGCAACCACTCACATCAGTGTGTCTATGCAGGGTTGCCTCCATTGCCGAAAGCCAAATGATGCTGAAAGATACATCTATGTGGGCGATGGCAAGAAGGTTGAAGTTGAAGCAATTGGAAAATTTAGATTATTGTTAAAGACTGGATTTTATTTGGATCTTGATGAAACTTTTGTGGTACCGTCTTTTAGACGGAACTTGATTTCTGTTTCTTGTTTGGACAAATGTGGTTATTCTTGTTCATTTGAGAATGGAAAATTTAGTTTGTTTCACAGTTCAAATATGGTTGGTTCCGGTTCTTTATCAGGATACGATAATCTATATTCCGTTGAGATAAATGTTTCATTTAATGAATCCTTGCATTTAAGTACTCGAGGTGTAAAGAGAAAATTAACTAGCGAGAATTCGGGCGCGTTATGGCACAAACGATTAGGTCACATCTCTCAAAGGAGAATAGAGAGACTTGTGTCATGCGAAATTCTAGATCCCTTAGATTTCACGGATTTCAACATCTGTGTAAATTGCATAAAAGGAAAACAAACCAATAAAAGGAGATTTGAAGCCAACAGGACTTTGGACGTCTTAGAACTTATTCATACAGATATTTGTGGACCTTTTCCAACATCTTCTTGGAATGGTCAGCAGTATTTTATAACGTTTATAGACGATTTTTCAAGATATGGCTACATATATCTCATTCATGAAAAGTCACAGTCACTAGACGTGTTCAAGAAGTTCAAAGCTGAAGTTGAAAATCAACTCAGTAAAAGAATTAAAACCGTCAGATCTGATCGTGGTGGTGAGTACTATGGTAGATATGATGGTTCAGGTGAACAACGTCCAGGACCGTTTGCTAAATTCCTAGAGGAATGCGGTATCGTCCCACAGTACACTATGTCGGGTTCGCCCACTATGAACGGTGTTGCTGAAAGACGAAACAGAACGCTTAAAGACATGGTAAGAAGTATGATTTGTCATTCTACTTTACCTGAATCGCTCTGGGGAGAAGCATTAAAGACTGCAGCATATATCCTTAACAGGGTTCCAACTAAGGCAGCAAGCAAAACACCTTACGAACTTTGGACGGGCAAAAAGCCTAGTCTAAAACATATGCACATTTGGGGATGTCCAGCTGAGGCAAGGCCTTATAAGCCTAATGAAAAGAAACTGGACTCAAAGACTGTGAGCTGCTATTTTGTTGGATACGCTGAGAGATCCCGGGGGTACAAGTTTTATGATCCCACAATTAGGTCAATTTTCGAGACAGGAAATGCTCAATTCTTTGAGGATGTCGAGTTTGCAGGGGGAGATACGGTAAGAAAATTTGTCTTGGAAGAGGAATATGTTAATATTCCCATAGGTGACATTGACAATGATCATGACTTTACTCCTGACATTGTTCAAGACTCAATTCAAGACAATATTAGGGAACCCCTTGCGCAACAAATTGTTCCAGAAGAACAAACTCTACCACCTCAAGAACATATGCCATTAAGAAGATCCACCAGAGAAAGAAGAAGTGCAATACCAGATGATTATGTTGTATTTCTTCAAGAACATGAGGATGACATTGGAGTGAACGAAGATGATCCTATCAACTTCCTTCAAGCCATGAAAAGTTCTGATTCTCAAATGTGGATCGATGCCATGAATGAAGAGATGAAATCTATGAAGGATAATGACGTTTGGAACCTTGTACCATTACCAGAAGGTGCGAAACCCATTGGTTGCAAATGGATATTTAAGACCAAAAGGGATTCGAAAGGTGATGTGGAAAGGTACAAAGCTCGTCTTGTTGCAAAAGGTTTCACACAGAAAGAAGGCATCGACTATAAAGAGACTTTCTCTCCGGTTTCCACGAAAGACTCTTTTAGAATTATAATGGCATTAGTGGTGCATTTTGATCTTGAGTTACATTAGATGGATGTGAAGACTGCGTTCCTTAATGGTGACATCGAGGAAACAATCTATATGGTGCAACCAGAAAATTATGTGTCCAAAGACGCAAATGATTTGGTCTGCAAACTTAAAAAATTCATCTATGGACTCAAACAAGCATCTCGACTATGGTATTTCAAATTTCACCAAGTGATTATTTCGTTCGGTTTTGAAATGAATTTGGTGGATGAATGTATATACCATAAGTTCTGTGGGAGTAAGTGTATTTTTCTGGTTTTATATGTTGATGACATTTTGCTTGCCAGCAACGATATAGGCTTATTGCACGAAACCAAGAGATTTCTAGCTAAGAATTTTGAGATGAAAGATCTTGGTGACGCCTCTTTTGTATTAGGAATCCAGATATCTCGAGATCGCTCTCGGGGGATTCTTGGATTATCACAAAAGAGCTATATCGAAAAGGTTCTAAAAAGATATGGCATGCAGGAATGTAAACCAGGTGATACTCCTGTGGCTAAGGGAGACAAATTCAGTCTCAATCAGTGCCCTAAGAATGATTTTGAAGAAAAGGAAATGCAGACGATTCCCTACGCTTCGGCAGTAGGAAGTCTAATGTATGCTCAGGTTTGTACGCGTCCGGATATTGCGTACATTACAGGGATGTTAGGCAGATATTTAAGCAACCCAGTGATGGACCATTAGAAAGCAGCTAAACGGGTCCTGCGGTACTTACAAAGAACAAAAGACTACATGCTCACATATCGGAGGTCAGATTAGATCGAGATCATCGGGTATACTGACTCTGATTTTGCTGGATGCCAAGACAGTATGAAATCTACATCAGGCTATATTTATTTGTTGGCTGGAGGTGCTATCTCCTGGAAGAGTGCTAAACAGTCTCTTATAGCATCTTCTACCATGGCAGCAGAATTTGTAGCTTGTTATGAGGCGTCCAATCAGGGGATATGGTTGCGGAATTTTGTCACTGGGCTGCGCATAATAGATGGTGTTGATAGACCACTCAAGTTATATTGTGACAACAAATCCGCTGTATTATACTCCAACAACAACAGGAGCTCCACGAAGTCGAAACACATCGACATCAAGTTCCTGGTTGTGAAAGAAAGAATTCAGAGTAGACAGTTGTCTATCGAGCACATCGGAACAAACTCCATGATTGCGGATCCGCTTACTAAGGGACTACCACCCAAAGTGTTTCACGAGCACACTGCTCATATGGGTGTTATTTCAGCTCAGGATATTCAGTTCTAGTGGGAGTTTGTTGTTTTGCTATTTTTAGTGCTTTTATGTTATAGACATATTTGGTTTTATTTATGATTATTGAGGTTTTCTGCAGAAATTAAGTTTTGGTTTATTTAGACTCTGTTTTTTCTAGTATATGGTTTGATCTCACTAAGGTTTAAGGAGGACCAAATGGAAATAGACATGTTGAGGTCACATAACATGAAATTTCCATACTACACATCCACTTCATGATCCATGTCGTTTAGTTGTATCGATATACGTGACCATTGATGTGTATAACTACGATAGATGTAGTGAATGCCGCTTTGATCCTATGTTGATATGGTTGATGGACCGGATTGGTTATGAGATACAATTTGGTAATGACAGTAAAGTTGAGCTCCTTCGGTTATTTTTGCGATACATAATTATAAGGTTGCACATATAGCCCAAGTGGGAGATTGTTGGATCTTTAATCCAATATGTTGGATCCTTAATCCAACGTTGGGCTTATATGTTAAATAATTATGTGTTGTGAACTGTCAATAAAGATGGTCCATTAAAAGTGATCTAATTTGGTATACGGTTATTGGGCTTTAATGTATCTAACAGGTTGTGGGCCTTTAATGTGTAGACTCATTATGGGCTTCTATTTCAGTGATGGGTTGAAATAGGAAGCCCACTAGGGTAACCTAGGGTTTCTCTATAAATACGGCTGGTCCCCAGGTCACACGAAACATTCTTGTCATTCTTGATATCCCGTCGTCAGAGTGAGCCAGAGAGAACTAAAGGGACTCTCAGAGAAATACGTGTTGATCTGGAAGACCAACCGTCATGGATTCATCAGGTACGCTTCCGCTATTGTTTTATGCTTTCTTAATTATTCAACATGATTCGGTCGTGGAATTAGGTGATGGTTTTCACCCGTGATATTCGGATCTAACAAGTTCATCTTCAATTTTGAAGATCTCAAATGAAGTGGTTCGTGGTATCAGAAAGAAGAGTATCATTTATGATAATGTCTCTCATTAAGGGCTCAATCCCTTACCTTATAGCTTATAAAGCTTAAACCATTTCATTAATCCTTTCATAGACCTCTCTATTCCTTTAAGCTAATAGCTTAACAGGTAGATCTATTAAATAAGGGCTAATAACTTTCAGACAAGTTAGTATGATCGAGAGTGATGTTTCAAGATCATGTCTTTCCATTAAGGAAAGTTTATTGTTGATGAGAGTGACAAGGATCCATTCTAGGATGCTCCCACTAGGTTATTGATTTTAACGACAAGATAATTCAAAATTATCCTTCCTTTCAATTCATTAATTTATGTGGCAAGGTAATCATTGATTACTCTTCCACTTTAATTATTGAATAATAGCATATACATTGCGGTTAAGGATGTCATCTTCAATGATGAGTTTAATCCTATGAAGGATGTTGCTATTTATTGAACAACAAGTGGCTAGATTTCATTAAAGAAAGCTCCCACTATTTTATTGAACAATAGTGACTAGAATTCAATTAAGGATACTCCCACTCAATAATATTGGTTATTTAGTGGCTAGGTTCCATTTATGGATGCTCCCACTAAGTCAATGAATAAGAGTAGCTAGGTTCCAGCTAAGGATGCTCTTACTCGATTATTGAATTTTAGACTGGCTAGGTTCCAATTAAGGATGCTCCCACTCAATCAATATATCTAGAGTGACTAGGTTCCATTCAAGGATGCTCCCACTCAATCAATACGAATATTAGTGACTAGGTTCCAATTAAGGAAGCTCCCACTAATTTAATTCATCATCAACACTAACTCTTAGTTGTGTCTCCTTTATTACTTATTATTCGCACAAGTCATTGTCGAATAATGGTAATAATTATTTAGACGCTTTCAAAGCTCTAAATAGTTCTTAAACAATGAAACATATTCAACATAAGAATTTAATGAAGCAATAAAAGCTAATTAAATTCTAACAGAGATAATAACTTAGAAAATATTTATATTTATTTATTGTGCTTCTATATAGCATATGAACGGAAAAACGTGACCTTCATATTCTATATCTTTTTCATAAGGACATAAGCATTCATGCATATTCAAATATCATAAAAGCAATCAAGGCATTCAATAGAAGGAAATATTTAAAGACACAACCATGTGTTCATAAATAATGTAATAAAACATAAAGAAAGAAAGATTCATCCTTTCTGGAATAGCCATAAAGGCTACAATCCAGAAAACCTTGGATTATTAAATGACACATCCCATGTTCAAAAAGTAAATCCAAAAATGAAAGTAATAAAACTAGCGGGAAATTAGATCTTCAAACGGAGCATGAGCTTCTCTACAATTCGGGCTTGAATCCGACATTGTTCAGCAAGCTCGTCTACACATGTGTGCTCCATCAGATCTGCTCTGCAACAAGAAAAGAAGTATGCTCATGAATAATTATCCTCAAAAAAATTTTAGGATATCTTTAATCATGAATTTTAAGGTACCATACCAGCATTCTTCTTGTTTTTCTCAAGCTCAGCCAAGTACAAAGGACAATGCCTCTTCCAATGGCCTTCAGTGTTGCAGTGGTGACATTTACCAATGCTTTCTCGCTTCTTTTCTTTTCCTTTTCCACTTCTCTTGAAGTTCTTCCTTTCCTTCTTAGCGGGACCTTTCCCCTTCGAAGTATTCGGACGTGCCTTAGATGACTCAGCACCAGAAGTCAACTTCTTCTTGGTTTTAGGCGAAGAACTCTTGTCAGCATAGAGAGCTGACCCTTTGTTCTTCCCATGTCGAGTGATAGACTCGAAAGTCTGTAGTTCATTCAACAGCTGAGACAGTCCATACGTCAACTTGTTCATGATGTAGTTGGACGTAAACTGTATGAAGTCACTCGAAAGGGAATTCAGGATTATTCCCACCTAAGTAACCTCATCCATCTGTGCCCCATGGAGTTCAGCTTCGGTGAAGTAGTTAGTCATCTTAATGACATGATCCCTCACCGGAGTTCCCGCAGTCATCCTAGTGCTAGTGCACTTACGGGTGAGCTCAATGCGGGCTTGCTCGCTTTGCATCCCAAACATTTGTTGCAACGAGTCAAGGATCTCCACATCGGTCTCCTTCCCTTCCATCTTAGTTCGCAACGCATCAGATATGCTTGCGAGCATGTAGGCCACCGCCTTGTTATTGGCAGTAGTCCACTTGTCATAGTCCTCCCTCAAGTTCTTGGAGGCACCATGAGCAGGAAGAGGAGGTCTGTCTTCAGTGAGGATAAAGCGAATGCTTTCACTCACAAGCACAATGTTGAGATTCGACTTCCACTTAGGGAAGTTATCTCCAGTCAGGACGTCTTTCGACAACAGGGCCATAATAGGGTTCGACATGATTACTAAAAACATAAAAGTACATTTATTAACAATATGAAAAGAAACAACTATCAATATAATTTAGGAAATAAAAACTATAATGCAAACATGCACGGGATAAAATACTAATCAAAAGAACACAGTTTTTATATTCCAAGGTAATTCGACTAATAGCCACAGTCCGTTTCACTCTGGTGACGTAACGGAGTGCACCTAGTGAACATGAGAACCATCTCAGATTAGTGAGCAATCATAGTACATGCACCTTCATAACTATGCTCACTAACTACGAATTTTATAGGAATCTTTGGCCACATGAGCAACCACCGGTTGGTTCATGCATGAGTCAACCCAACATTTCAGTGAAAGAAATCTAGCTCATACGCACTAGCGTAATTAGTACACGCAGAGATCAACCCTCCCACCTATCGTCAGAGACACAACCTTGGTATTGGAATCAGAAAAGCCCTTCCGAATGGAACTGACCACCATGTTTAGAAAACCGCCGGTCACGAGGGGATCTTTCATCCTCACGGTGTTGTGTCAATGTTGGAGACCTACGACTCAATATACTTTCAGTATTTTAATTTTCCTAGCATTAACTTTAATCTAGGTGATCCACTCGAGTTAACTAAGTCATATTAAAAACTCGAATGTTTCTAAGCTACCCTTAAAAACAGATGTTTCGATATAGCTTAGTGATTAGGAATTCGTGACATCTAGTCTTGATTATCCTAAAAGTATTCCATCACGGAAAAGCTCCCAGTAGAGAAGGTGAGACACTAGGTTTTCTTAAGTACCTCTCAGCTTAGCCTCTTATCGTCTTGGTGACAGAGCTCTCCGATCCGTTCAACTCATTCATTAATTAACTATCCTAATCCAATTAGACAATTTTAATGAATGAAAGCCCATGACAACCATTAACATACGATACATGATCTAAGTTATAGCATACAAGCATGGCATAGTAATTAAATAAACAAGCAAGAGCATGCAAGAATGGTTTGATTCGGATTGATCGTTTCCTATTTGATTCTATAAAGTAAATCAAGATGAGCCCAATCACATTGGCCCATGGATTCAATTGGGCCCATTCTTATGTCCCTTAGAAAAATAAATCAATATCAAATTATTTAATTTTTCTAATTTTTATCGAAAAAATTAATTAAGTAAGGGCCCATTCCAATGTCCCATTAAAAATAAATCGATATCATAATCATTTATTTTGTAATGTTTTAAATAAAAATCATTAGGGCTCAGCCCATACAATTAATTAAATAAAACATTTAAAAACTTAATTTTTTTTTTCGGTAAATTTTTTTTTTTAATGAGTGGGCCCGTGGGCCCACTAGGGTTTCCGGGCTGAGGCCCGGACGAATCCTCTAATCTTGACCTAGGTCAAGATTAGACTTGAGGCTGCACCGGACCGCCGCCGCCACGAGGGCGCGGCCCGGCACGAAGAGGCGGCCGAGACTTGTCACAAAATTTTGTGACAAGTTTTCTTGTGGCGTAGTCGTGGAGGCTTTCTTCGTCCGTCATGCTTCTTCGTTGTGTGTCCGTCTCTTGCCGATCGTCGTGATCAAGAACGTTGCACCATCGGATTACAACAATAATAATAATAATTACATAAAACCTATACCCTTTGAATTTCGGGTTTACAAAAAAATCTAGAAAAACAAGAATCAAATATTCTACGATCAAACCACGAATCACAATCCACATATCATATATTGAATTGCATGAAATTCACATCCACATATAATTTCATTCAAACCATATTTAAATTAATTACAAGAACGAATCGATTAATTAATCATAACATCTAGCTCTGATACCACTTGTTGGGGAATCAAGTGGGTATCAGACACGAACAATCGCTCTGATACCACTTGTCGGTGGATCGAGCTCGCATCGGACACGAACGATCGCTCCGATGCGACTCGTTTGAGATGAGTCCACCATATAACCATATAAATGCGGAAAAATAATTAATTACACTGATCATAAGCTAATTAAATTATGGTTATAATTAACAAGGTCTAGTTATGTTTAATTAATTTAATTCACGAGAGCATATTTATCAAGCAACCGATTTGAACGAAAAACGAATACTTACAGTTTTTGGCTCACGAACTGAAAGCTTTCACAATCCGTCTTCGTTCTTAGTCGTCTTGATGAAGGACTCGAGGATGACACCTTAGTCTTCCGAAACGTAATCTTCGAGGCGAATAAGAAAGATGAGTGGGCACAGTCTTTATCTCACTAGATCACGAAACTAGGTGTTTCAAGATCTCTCTCTTATTTTACTAAGAATGGAAACAAATTTCCGAGGGGAGGGAGAGGCAGAAGTACACGGCCATGGGAGCCTAGGTTGCACGAATTTTTCTCAAAAAAACTACTTTTTTTTTTGCCTTCTCATGAACCCCTATTTATAGTAGTAAAAAAGAGATATTCATGAAATCTTCCAGAATATTTTATTTCCTTTTATTGTGTTCACACTAGAGGATTTAATCTAGGCCCTTGGATCTCAAAAAGTGAATCCTACTTTTTCTCTCATCCATCAGATCAATATCTATGGGATATTATTCTTTTATTTAAATAGAGAATAATTTATTTAGTGAGATAATAAAGGAAGGAGAATATATTATTCTCCTAAATATTCTCCTAAATACTTTCCTTTAAATAAGGAGAAAATATAAGACAATATCTTATATTTTTCTCTCTCCTTTATTTAAACAACTAAAGAGAAAATATTGGTAAATACCAATATTGAAATTTCGAACTTGATGGCACACGGCCAAGGAGATTTGCGCAAACCCTAGTGCCAAAAATCCTAATTCAAATTTTCCATGTGTGCAAGGCCCAATTGCTTAAAACTCAATTAATTATTTATTTACTTGGTCCAACAATAAACAAATAATTAATAATTGTTTATTTACTTGATCAAACAATAAGTAAACAATTCTACCATAAATATTTATTTAATTCTGCGAATACCCGTTTTCCAGAATTAATGCTGTCAATCACAATTACAGCAAGTGAGATTAATAATGATAAACATTATTATACGAAAGTTCTTATCCGCCTTTATCAGAGCCGAATCGGGGACTATGGACCTAGTAATAGGAGCTTAACAAATCCGATGAAAAAGACGAAATAGTCCTTTCTCTTTTTCCATCGATTCGTCTAATCTTGGTCAAATACTCCACCTTGTAAGCCAAGACTGAACTCTCCTTCATACTAGAATTATATTTACTCATCGTGACGAGTGTCCACTGATATAGTCAGTTCGTTATCAAGATCCTCCAGGTTCAACCCGTGTCAAGAGAAGTCAATTTTTCCGTTATACTTCTCTTGATACATATCAGCCCTAAGCATTGTTGCTTCCCCAGCGAAAGATTCTTTCGAACGTTACTTACTTCGAAAGTGCTAGCAATCTATCGGTTCTGGAATCAACCCTTAGGTGAGTGAACATTAACCTTCTTTCAGGAAGGCTGGATTCCGTATTTGTAAATCACTTCCCACTCGAATCATGCTCTGAGAAAACTCCCAAGACATAAGCTGTGATTAGCATGAATAGCCTTTTAGTGAATGAGTCAAAGAGCTCAGTAACATAACCCAGTGTCCATGATCACTTCAGGATTTAGATCAAGTCTCACTGTGACCATCATAGTAGCCTCGGTTAGTGTGTCGTAACAGTCCTTAAACGACACATCTACAACCAAGACCTGTCCAAGTCGTACACTTACCACAAGTGTAGAATGCTCCCACATAGTGATCAGCCTTCACCTATGTGTTCCACATATATGAATTTAGATATAGCTTTCCAGGCGTATATCAGTCATCGACCTCGTTTTAGCTCACCGCCCGAACTCAGGTGCCCAGCACGTGACTCAGTTTAATATGGAGGCTATGGAAGATAGTTGTTATTGATTCTAATTGTTTAGAACTCAACCCACTAATCATATAATGCTAATAAAGTAATCTTATTATCGAATTTAGTAATCATTTATTCATTATCTTCAAGTGGGCAATATTCCCAACAATCCCAATACTCGACCCTACAATTCTCACAAACTTGCTTTTTCATTCAACTCTATGTGTTTTTCTTGGAGTCAATCCAGACCATATAAGGGGTGCAAATATTTAGATGGAAATGGTCGTCTCTATATATCACGTGATGTCATCTTTGATGAGACAATATTTCCCTACACTAAACTTTTCCTCAATTCTTCTGTGCCTCTTCATGTTCCTTCATCATCTCCCGGTCCATCCTTGCTTATTCCTACCGTGTCATCTCTTCCAAAGTCTGGTCTTTCTCATGTTTTTGACCAATATGTACAATCACATGTTCTTATCAATACTGTCACTAACAGTGCTGGTCTTGGTGTTGATGCTTCTCCAGTCTCATCACCTCTAGATGTCACTTCCGGTTCAGGTTCCCTTCCTCATGTCTTGCATGTTCAGTCTGATGTTGAGCAGCTGCCTGAGGTCATTCCACAACTGATTACTCATGACATGACTACTCGAGCTAAGAGTGGTGTGTTCAAACCAAAGGTGTTTAGTGCTGCTCTAGAACCAGACTCTGTGACTGTGGCTATTCAATCTCCTGAATGGCTAGAGGCCATAAAGAAAGAATATCTGGCTCTTATGCGCAATGACACGTGGTATCTTACAGATTTACCTGCTGATCGAAAGGTGATTGGGTGTAAATGGATTTTTAAGTTGAAACAAAACGCAGATGGCACACTGAATATGCACAAGGCTCGGTTGGTGGCTCAAGGTTATAGTCAAACAGCTGGGTTTGACTATAATGAAACATTATCACCGGTTGCTAAGCCCATCTCAATCCGAGTTATTTTGTCTGTGGCTTTGTCCAAATCTTGGTAGGTTCGCCACTTGGATGTTGATAATGCGTTTCTGAATGGTGATTTGAAAACGCGGATGTGTATATGGTTCATCCTCAAGGGTTTGTGGACCCCAATTATCCCTCAAAGGTTTGTCGATTGAAGAAAGCCTTGTATGGCCTTAAGCAGGCTCCGAGGGCCTGGTTTGCTAAGCTAAGTGCAGCTCTTTGCTCTTTGGGGTTTGAGGCGTCTAAAACTGATCACTCTCTGTTTATTAAGGCATTTGAGATGTGTCAGGTGTATATTGTGGTTTATGTTGATGACATTTTGGTCACTGGGAGTGATTCTCAAGCAGTAGAATCAATGATCAAGCGACTCAGTGCTATGTTCTCTATGAAAGATCTGGGGTTGTTGAATTTTTTTTCTGGGGACTGAGGTTCTCAGAACTGATAAGGGTATGCTTCTTTGTCAGTCTAAATATGTCAAGGAGTTACTTGGGAAGGCTAAGATGCAATTTGCATGACCCAACAACACCACAATGACAAGTGGTCTTCGTCTGTCTGGTGATGGTAGTGATAGAGTTGATGATGTGCAGTTGTATCGTAGTATTGTTGGGGGATTACAGTATGTTACGATTACCCGGCCTGAATTGGCTTACTCAGTCAATAAAGTTTGCCAGTTTATGCACAATCCTCTTCAATCTCATTGGGTTGCTGTCAAGCATATTCTGAGATACTTATCTAGTACACTTGATTTTGGTCTACATCTCTCAGTTGGGTCTCACTTCAATGTTACAGCCTTCAGTGATGCTGATTGGGGTGCTAGTCAAGATGATAGACGGTCTACTTCTGGACACTGTGTGTTCCTTGGTGGTAATTTGGTGGCTTGGAGTTCCAAGAAATAGCATACAATCTCTCGTTCGTCATTTGAGGCAGAATTTAGGAGTATTGCTGCTGTGGTGTCTGAAGTTACTTGGCTGTGTTATTTACTAAAGGAGCTTCGACTACCTCAGTCTCGGGTTCCGGATATTTGGTGTGACAATCAAAGTGCAGTTATTCTCTCTGTCAATCCGGTTCTTCATGCTTGAACTAAACATGTGGAGATGGACTTGTATTTCGTTCGTGAGAAGATTGCTCAAGGGTTAATTCAGGTAAAGCATGTTCCTGCTTGTGATCAAATAGCCGATGTGCTCACGGCCAAGGCGATATCTAGTTCGGCATTCCCAGCTCTCCATTCCAAACTCAAAGTCACGTCTCACTCTGACTTTAGTTTGAGGGGGGCTATTGAGACCCCTAGCTGATGTGGCATTTTACTGCTTTCATAGTGTATTACTTTTCCTTTCCTTTATGTCTAGTCTTGTCCTGCGTGGCACTCTCTTCTTTCTCTCTAGTATAAATATCTCAAACTCTGTATTTCGTTCATTACGTTGAGATCTATCCAAACACTATTTCATTGCTCTTCTCTCTAAACCTCATCACACCCACACATCTGTTTTCTTGTTTTTTTTCAACAAAACATAAATTACGAAAAAAAAAACTTTATAATAAACTCAAAATTTCTTAAAAAAATACAAAACGTACGTTTCATACAAATATAATTGCAGAAACCATGGTTCCATTCCATCAGAAATTTCAACATACAAATCTTGAAGAGATTTCCATTCCCGTGGGACATTCGATCCTTAATCATTGAGATACACGATTGAAAACTATAAACAATTACTTATAAATGAGATTCAGATCAAAAGAGATAAATGAAATCTCGTAGATAAATGATCCGGTGATACAAAATATTAAATGTATGTCATTGTTTGTCGAGAAAGTACAAATAACAGTTTAAAGTAACACGCATAGCACATTCTAATGTTTACATCAGATATATATACATCTATTTCTATATTACTGCAAATCTTTAAGAGTCTTGACAACTATTTAAATCGTTTTAAATATAATATATAAGGTCAATAATCTAGTACGATATTTGCAATCATCATCTTTTATTATTTATAAGACAGAGATGCAACAGCTAATAATTTTTTTTTTAATTATAATAATTAAAAGAAACAACTATCAGCTTCCATGAAATATAACTGAATTGTGCCCATTAATTAGGCGCTAGTTTTGGTACTTACATGTATACGAGGTTAAGTGATTAGCTATTAAGTATTTAGCTAATCTTCCGTAGATAATTGTCATAAAGTTGGAACTGATATGATAATTACTCGACGACGATCAAAAAAAGATTAATGAGAGTTGTTCATCCAAACACTTTTCTATCCAACCCTAAGAAACTCAATGACTAATCTCTTCCGTTCAACATAAAATGCTTAATATATGATCCCATGGGATGCGTTTCAAATAGCTGAGCATCTCTATGCTCGATCATTAAAACTTTTTTTCTGAGACATGTTACAAACTTAAACACGGCATACCTTGTGCAGAGGTTTTTGGCATTCAATAAAAACCCACACCTAAATATCTCCAAACACCATTGTGCAATGGTTTGATAGAAATATAAAATAATAAATAATAATATGCGGCAAACATAATGTTTTTCAAAAACCCATCCTTGCAGAAATGTTTACTCAATCCGCATAGCGAAAATAGTTCATTCTTGTAATAGATCTCGAGAGAAAGACCAAAACTAATTAAGGAGGTCGATCGACCGTTGTTGAGAAATCCATTAATTAGGGTTTATAGACGATGATGGTGCAAAATTTTCCGCGGACAAAACGAATAGTAAACAGAACAAATCCCGAGCGAATCAGACTAGGACAGAAGACATATCGCTATCGTTAAATATCGTGTATACAAGTAAATAAGACCGTATTAAAGAACTGAGAACGATATGATTTTTTTTACCGCGTAAGAGATTAAGTTTATGATGACCAGTCATCTAGTACATGGGTCTACTTGTGCCTTCTTCAACAACACTATAGTCTCGAAGAACATTTATGCAGCTTTGTGTGAATTTAACAACAGAAGAACGAATCACAGTATTAAATTTTCAATCGTTCCCGGAATTAATCTAATTCAAAATGTCACTTAATTTCAGAGAGACTAAGTGGCTAAAATCATAAACCAAGATAGACAACATTGCAGTTAATGGAATTCAACTTTCTTCCTTGTCAAGTGCTGTCAGTATAAAAAAGAAAAAAAAAATAACCAAGGAAATGATATATAAAATAGGGCGATGCGGCTATCTAGCCATAGCCATGTTTAATTTTGGCTTTGGCAGATAACTCTCCTTTTCAAGGCAGAGGTAAAATAGCACAAAATTTTAAAAACTCCAAAAATACCCTCACATCGCTAGGCACAGAGGAAAACCACACTTGCCTTTCTCTCAGAGAGGACTTCGCAGACGAACACGATTCTTCTTCGCTTCCGATGCTTCAATTTACCGCCAAGGTCAAGCTCTCCGACGTCGCAAAGCTCTGCCGTCAAAACCCTAAACGAAGTTACAAAAGGAGGCAAGGATTGTTTGGACTTTCGGCTGGAGCGGTGGCTTTCGCCGGATCGGAAGAGGTTTTTCCGGCGGAGTGTTTCAAGTTCGTGGCGTTCGATTCGGAGCCTATGATTTGTTGTCATTGTCGATCTCTGATGTGGTCGCCGAAACTTGGAATCGCCGATGCCGTCGATGGCGATGTCGAAGTTTGGAAGAGAATTGAGGTTGGAGAGAGGGATTCCTAGAGCTAGGGCTTGACGGTAAGTGGAGTTGGTGGTCTTTAGATCGCCGTCGGAGATCGAAGGTCGGGGATCAAAAGTCGGCATCGATCGTTATCACCACCATCATTAGTGTCTTCTTCTTCTTCTTCTTTTTCATAGACGAGTCGATTAAATTTTTTGACAATTCGTTGTCTTCTCGTTGCATACGAGTAGACTTCAAACAGTAGAAAAGTGGATTAAATTTGTTGAAGGCACGATTAAAATTTTGGAAATCATGTCCCTTGACTGAAATCATGTAAGTTATTTGTGTGTTTTGAAACTGAATTAACAAAATTGAAGGCATGATTAATTTTTTTTTTTTTAATTTGTTGACTAGTTTTGACGATGTAATTAGTTTTTGAAAGTATTTGGTATATATATATATATATATATATATATATATATATATATATATATATATATAAAGTGCATTAAAAAGTAGTGAATTAAATTTTTTGATATTTAGATCAATTATTTTAAAAACCTGAAAAATCGGGTCCACTCAAACATTAATGGTATATTAATATTTTTACATTATTAGTGACTAAAATGCACTAATTTATGAAATCTTGACTGTTTTGCCAAATATTTATTTTTAATTGACTTCTTCATACAAAATAATTCTATAAAATAATATCAGAAACTTAATTAATGGAGAACCTGTCACGTTTATTTCTTATTATTAAAAAAAATAAAAAAATAAAAAACTTGTTTTCGAAATCCGCACCTATAAAAACCACTCGTTACAAGTCCCATACATAATTACACACAAAGTTTGTATTTGGCGAGATCGAGGTTTGTGCACAAATAAATAAAATATTGTTTTTCCTTGTAGAATTAGAGTTGATATAGATGGCGGATCTAAAGGGCAAAATAGAGACCGAAGTAGAAATTAAGGTAGAAGCAGAGAAGTTCTATAACTATAAGAAGAGAGCTACGTTTCAAGTTCCAGACATCGCCGGGGAGCGTGTAAAAGGCGTGTCTTTAGACGAGGACTTTGACACTTACGGTCATGGCTCCATAAGGACCTGGATATACTCTCTCGGTAATCACTTTCATTACTTTACTTACAATTAATCATTATATTGAGAAAACGATCGGACATGACACTAATATAGCCTCAACTACAGAGAAATGTCAAAATTTACTTGAACGTGATTTTAGTGGATGGAAATTTTATCCGTATGTTAGGATAGAGTATAAGTAATAACAATTAAAAATTATAAGATTATGAGTATTGTATGGCAGATGCCCTATAGATACCATACTCTTAAAAAATTGCCATAGTAATAAAACCATATTAATGTATCTATAGGAATTTGCTGGAACTTTCGCACTTTTTAATATTTTAGCTCAATTTCCATTTTATAAAATAAAAATAGCTCATCAACCCGAAATAAAATAAATTAATTAACATAACGCACATAGAAATATTCTTCGTGTAATTTTTGTTAGTTTAACATTGAAATTGATTTTTTAATTTATTTTACTATCGGTCAGTTTGATAGTTTTTTTTTTAACGAAAATTTTGGTACTCTAATTTCTTCGTTCCAAGTATTTTCTCTTTAATATATTTTTTTATTCACAAAAAAATATATATATATATATATATATATATATATATGTCATGGATAAAAAGACCAATGGCTATACATTGGACGACCCGCTAGGATTTATCCATGCCCAAACCCGTTTAAAGTTATAAGAATTTGCTGCAACTAGTCAATCCCTTAATTTATTTTAAGATTCCATCCAAAATTTTATTTTACTAAGAAAATAGCTCAATCAGTCCGAAATAAATTAAATAACTAAAATAATTAATTTAATTTATTTCGGCCAATCTGAAATAAATTAAATTAACTAAAACAGTTAATTTAATCTACTTCAGCCCGATGAGCTATTTGTTAATAAAATAAAACTTTAACTATTTTTTAAAATGAATATGAGCTATTGGGTTAGTGACCTAATTGTCCCTTAAAACTAAATAGATACACTAGTTTTTATGTTTTCTATAGGGTATAGCCGTATAGGGTTTGGTTTTTTCGGATCCCATCCCCAGACCCAACCCATTTCCACTATATAACTTATATCACACTACTCGTTTTTTTTTCTATCATGAAAACGATTAAAATAAATATGGTTAAACTATTTTTTTTTCTTTCAAAAATTGGATGTATTTATATCAAAGTTGATGAGGTGATTTAGTTATGGATATTGTAACTGCTAAAAATATTGAACAGCAACCAATATGTTTCATTTGCGTTGTTTATACAATATAAATATATTATGTTTTATATATTTATTACCATATTAAATTAGAATTTTTGCGATTTCAGTGGTGTGTAAAAGTAGAATTAAAATAGGTTTATATTTAGATTGGTAAGATATTTTATGCCAAAACTATTTTATGATTTATTTTCTCATTAATTTTGTATGATTTAGACATGTATTAAATTATTTAAGATTTGTTCTTATAAAATTACTGCCTATATTTCGATAGTTAGTTTCAAAACTTCGTAGGAAATTTTTTTAGGTCCATGGTTAGTTAAACAAATAATCAACAATGGTATTATTAGAAACTTTACAATTGTATAAGTTTAAGAATTTTTTTCAAGAATTTTAAAGTTATGTGTGTATTTAGTATCCTCGGTAAATTTTTTCCTTCTCCGTTTATAAGACGAAACAAGCATAGCTTAATTTATGCCTACACGAATTATATTATTGTTAATTTTTGTTATGAATATTGAATATAAATTCTAGTTTATGACTAAGGCCTAATGAAATATCCATCGACTTGTTGAATATCTTAGATGGGAAATCTGGGGAGTTCAAGGAGAAGGTTGATGTCGACGACGACAATAAGAAGTTTACTCACATTGGAATCGGAGGAGACATGTTCGAAGAGTTCAAAAGCTTTACAATTGTCTATCATGTGGTTGTTAATGATAAGGGAGTTAACTTGGTCAAACTGAGCATCGAATATGAGAAGCTGAATCAGAGTGTCCCAGATCCAACCAAGTACCTCAACTTACTGGCTAATATCACCAAGGATATTGAGGCACACCTTCTACAAGACCTCTAATTAGAATTTCCCTTGTCAAATTAACCTGAACAAAGAGCCCATTGTAACGTTTGTACTCTCTCTCTCTCTCTCATACAAAAATATGTCGTACCTGATTACAGTCCCATATGTCTATGTTTTCCTTGCAGCTTTAATTTTATCTTTTGTCGATCCAGTTGTGAATCTAATAATATCGTCATACTTTGTTTGGTTAATTTTTTTTTTTTGTATTTTTGTAACGCATTTTTCTTTTGCTGTGGCTATTTTCCATCACTGGGTATTTGTATTATGTTGCTGCGAACGGTGAAAAAATTGATTTTCTTCAGTACGGCTGAGTGCATAGAATAACTCGTATCTGAGCTACGTGACGGTAATGCTTTTTTAATAAAAAATGAATACTTTCAAGAGCATTTGTCAAACCTTTAATTTAGTGATGTTATTTATGATTAAAATTTAGAAATTTAAGGATATACCTAAAAATATAATTACTTGGATCATTAACAACCTTATTCGGCAGGCTTCTAATTTGCAAAGCATGAAACAGAAGAATATGTTTGCGATCATTTGGAAGGACTACATACCTAATCTAACTTCGATAATCGATATCCCATAATAGATATATCTATTCTTCGAGAAAATAGCATGCATATTGAAGAGTTCTATTCTTCCATGTCGGATATCTAGGATGAGTACTAGAGTTTGCAAAGTTGCGAGAATTTGCTCAGTATATCTACCACAAAGAAGAAAGTGTTCCTTTCAAGTCGCAATAATAATGGACTCTAGGATGACACTTTGTGTGGAATTTATCTAGTTAGTTTTGTTTTCATATTTCATAATTTTTAATGTGTGCTCGTGTTGTTAGTGGTGGTTTGTTTAATTGCACATTAATATTTTGAAACGGTCTTAGGGTAGGTCAACTTTTTCAAAATTTACGCTTAATATTGATGATTGAATATGTAACTTGGTTGATTCTTTTTCGTTTGATTTTGCCCGTTTTGCATGTGCATGTGCATTTCGATGGTTAGAGAAGTCACTTAGGAGTTCGCCTTTAAATGAACGTTGCTCACGAACACTAAACCCGCTTTATTGCTTCTCGAGGCAAAATTTTAAATTGACATGAGTTTTGGAGGGAGAAAGTAGGCCACTCTTGATTGATTAAAGCAAAAAAGCCGATCCGTTCTATATTTACTCGCAATTATCTCAGAAAAAGCCGAATGATATATTACCTCTCGATATAAGAAAAAAAAAACGTAAGCCATATTGAAAAAATCCCCACGAAGAACCCTGTTGCTTAGCGACTCTTGGGTATTCTCGGAATTTTGTTAAATCTATCAACTAGTCTTTTGTTTTTTTTTTTGTTTAAGTTCATTTGAGACCATGTCGGTGTTTAATTGAGTGTGTTTGTTTTGAAAAATTACTCATGATAGTTACTTAATTCAAAATTACTCATGATAGTCGTCACTACTACAAAATACCCTTTTAGAGTCGCTCAAAAAGCGACGCGCTATATTTTGGGCGTCGCTTTTTGAGCGACGCATATGTTAGTGACGCCCAAAAGTTTGGCGTCGCTTATGATCGAGCGACGCTCCACGTAAGCGCCACGTTGGATTGGCGGGTTTTTTTAATTGGGCGTCGCTCTTTTTTTCTGTGTCGCTTAATAACCTGGCGTCGCTCAATTTTTGAGCGACTTCAAGCTGGCGTCGCTCAAAAATTGAGCGACGCCAGCCTGGAGTCGCTCAGAAATTGAGCGACGCCAGGTCTTTAGAGTCGCTCAAAAATTGAGCGACTCCAGGCTGGCGTCGCTCAATTTTTGAGCGACTCCAGGCTGGCGTCGCTCAATTTTTGAGCGACGCCAGCCTGGAGTCGCTCAAAAATTGAGCGACTCTAAAGACCTGGCGTCGCTCACCTCCAGGTTTTTAGAGTCGCTCAATTTTTGAGCGACTCCAGAATTTTTTTTTTTTTTGAATATTTAAAAAGTACGTTTACCCAATTTTCCTGCAACAAAACATACGAAACAATACTCAAACCAAGCAGAAAAACATATAGCAGCTCAAATTTCTCTTGCTAAATTTCATAATCAAGTTTTTTAACATAACAAAATAGCAGTTAATACCATTTTCACAATAATTCTAGATCAATATAAAGACATTTAGACTAATTCTAGTAACTTAACGCATCATAGTTCAATATAAAGACATCAACATACCATCCACAATAATTCTAGCATAATCTTGTCGAAGTTCGTCCATGTCGGTATCACTGTAAGTTTGCGACGATCGCAACTGAAATCAAAATAAATAAGCATATGAATAAACATACATAACATATTAAGAAACTCTATTAATTAGATACTTACTTGTGCGAGGGTATCACGGAATGATCTCCCTCTAAAAAAATCTCTCATCATTAGTAAGACAAAATATCCGCACTCCGTACTTGAAGGTTGTTTCGGGCCCTATGGTAAAATACATCATTTTTATGAACATGTTTATATTAAAATTATGTATGTTTTATAGTACCTTTTCCTTATGCCAAGCGACCTTCAACGGCACGTTAAAATATCTTCCAAACGCTCTACATAAGATAATTCTAATAAGTCTAAATGCACAATAGAATTGTAGTTGAAAAATGTCATATACGATAAAAAAGTTACTACTTACGTTGAGAGGACGGATTTGAGATCACTCGGAATAGCATGATGAAGAGGATCAAAATGGTACACATGACCATCTCCGTCCATGACCAAAAGTATCCAATGCCTCCTAAATAAAAAAAAATCTTAACTTATAAACAATTTGAAAAAAAAATATAATAACTCATTAACGAACTTACGAATAGTTCCATGGCATAAGCAACATTTGTGTTCCTCTCAAAGCATCCAACCGAGATGCAATATGATTCACTCGATCATCGAAGCTCTTAGGTCTAACATCGATTGCAACTTCCACCGGGTTCACAAATCGATATTCGGTTTGTCGATTATTCGCGTACAAGTCCCTAATCAATGAACAAGTTATATACGATTTTTCGTAATTAAAATAAATAGTTTTTTAAGTATACATACCTCATGTATATCATAATAGTTGTGGCTCCAATCTCCTCGGATGCTAAGAACTGTTCAATATCTTCTTTTAAAACCATTAAATCCGCAGGAGTGCCAAATACTACAGGATCGGTGTCCATAGTGTATAAATGATCGTCTGTAGTGTTTGCCACAATATCCAACAACGTCGTAATTGGATTAGCAACATCTTGAGTGAGTGGGACAGTCGGAGGAGGAGGTGGGTGAGATTGTGGTTGCGTTCTAGGCGCGATCGGAGTTGATTTGCCTTTCTTCTTCGAGCTTCGCATGAGAACCTGCATACACTTTCAATTACATCTATAGTAATATCATCTATAGGACGCGTCCTCGGTTTCTATTGAGACGTACTTGTTGCTTTTTTTTAGGTTTCATAATATCATTTCAACTGTTTGTTTTACTTTTCATTTTACTTTTGGGCATGTTGGTATGTTTGCATTAAGTTAAGACTTTTTTTGTTAAGTATAGTGGACAACATCTTATAGTTGAAGTTTGGGGGGATGATGTAGGAGCAGTTTTGTACTTGGGGACACTTCTTGTAGTCTTGAACGATGAGGGAGTGATGAGCGGAGTGAGAAATCATACGAGGACTTTTCAATACTACAAACTGTGGATCATACAACGGAGTTTTTACAACGGTACAAATAAGTGTAAAAAGTCCACCTTTTTACAACGGTACAAATAAGTGTTGTAAAAATTCCACCTTTTTACAACGGTACAAATAAGTGTTGTAAAAAGTTCAGCTTCTTACGTACAATTGGCCCTTTGTAAAAAATGGGACCTAACCGTTGTACGATCTCACCGTAGTGACGTGTACTTCCCGCTGCGCCAAGATGTTTCTACGAGGTGTACCGTTGAATAATCTCGATGGGGTGACGTGTACTTCCCGTCAAGAATTCAAATACCGTTACCGGTACCGTACTGAGACTCAGATTTTGTTGGGTTACTGGGAATTACCTTTGGTTTACCGAGATATCCAGTGAGCAGATATTTATAAAATAAATTATAATATAATATATATATATATATATATATATATTACATATATATCTCAATAATAATATTATGATAAACTAAATATTATTAATATCTAATATATTATACTTGCACATATTTTTATCATCTTTTAAAATTAAAAGATTAAATGATCACATATGATGTGATTTTTTATATTACATTGTTAATTAATTAAATAATAAATTTAAGAATTTATAAATTAAAGAAAAAAAAGAATACTAACCTATATAATAATAATGATAATAATAATAGTAGTAGTACAAATTGTGGCCATCCATCTAATATTTGCATAGTGAAACATTGTATAATAATGACTTAATTTGAAATTTTGAATAACACATAAACAACTATTAAAAAAAAGGGTGGTGTTAGTCACGTTTGTGGATGGAAGCGTTGATTATTGCTGGCAGTGGAGTGAATACCAATAAATGTTATCTTAATTTTTTTAGTCCTCACACAATAAATGAGATTTGGGTGGAAAACAATAATACGTTTACTTATATAAATTGTGAGCTCAAGTCTTTCTCTTTCCTTTTTCTGTATCTTCTTCAAAAAAAAAATATAAGAACTCCAGACCACCATTGATAACCTGTAAAACAAAATTGAAGTTTGGTATTTTGTTCGATTCTCGGCGGAAAACAGGAGAAATTTAACGCGCGGACGTCGGAAAGTGGTCGGAAGTCGTCGGAACTGGGAACCGGACCGGTTTACCCCGGGTTTCCCGGAAAACTCCGGTTTTGTAACAAATCTTACCGGGACCTCTTCATTTTCCGGTTTTCGGTCGGTTCCCGACCGGTTCCCGCGAGATTTCAAACCTTGCTCCCGCCATGGTGAGATTTTTTTACAACGGTAGATTGTGCCATTGTACACTTGAGACGATCTCGCCGCGGTGAGAAAACAATGTCTCCGTGGCGAGATCTTTCTACAACGGTACTATGAATTGGAAAACTCAAAATGCGAGGACGAACTTTTTTAAAACTAAATACTAGTTTCTACAACGGTTGCTCGTATTGTTATAGAAGCTAAGACCTTGCTGCAGCAAGAATTCTAGCTCGCCGCAGTAAAAAAATTCCAACTCGCTGTGGCGAGATCAAACCATAGAGCTCTGTCTGATCTTGCCGCGGTGACAGAAATTCTCGTTGCAGTAAGATTTAAAAAAAAAAAAAACTCTATAACTTTACATAATGGTATTCGTACCAATGTGTAAAATCTCGCCGCAGCAAGATTAATTAGTATGCGCAACGAGAAAATACTTTCCCATGGTCTGATCACCGCAGTGACATACAATTCTCGCTGCGGCGAGACCTTCTACAATGGTACAGATAATAGCTATAGAAGATCTCGCTAAAGCGAAAAATATACGTCGTCACAACGAGATATCTCAATTTTTTTGGAATTTGTTATAATGTGATGTGTATCGTTGTAGAAACTTCTACGATGGTATGCGTACCGCTCTAAAATCGCCATTATTCTACAACGGTAACACTGGCTTCTACAATGGTACATAACTATTGTAGAATCATTTTACAACAGTTTTGTACTGTTATAAAATCTCATTTTTGTAATTGTATTTGATGAGATTGGATTCGCTAACTTTTGATCCTACTTTTATATCATATCTTGCCGTTGACCCTAGAGTAACGTTATACATTAGTGAAGAGTGACTTGTAAAAGGCATTATTGTGTTCATAGGGATTTTAAATTATGAATTACGGTTTTAAATATTGCCATTAGTATTTTTAAATTTGTATTTTTATTATTACGAATGTAATTTAATTATATGAGTAGTTAGGGTTATTTTATTTCAGTAATTTCGAGTCCTAGTAGGACTATGTTTATATGTTAAATAGCCCGTTAAGAAAAATCCGGTTGTAATCGATGACCTAACTATGAATGAGACTACAAAACCCCCTACACTTAGGCCATCATCACCTCTCTGCGTGGAGCCTAGGCACACAAGTCCGCACATGGCATCACCATCGACACCCTCTGAAACTGCGATGCTCTCAGCTCCGGCAGAACCCCCTGGCACAGCCTCACCCCCTCATCGGTCTCTGCTGGTGTCATCCCGTTCTTTCTCTCCATCGTCGGTGGAGGTTCGTAATGCTACGTCGGAATTCACTGCGCTGGTTGCTGAAAACCGTGATCTCCGCTCACCATCCTCAGCCATCTTGCCTGAGATTTCCTCTCATCAGCAATCAATTCCCACTGATTCTCGGGGGAAAGCACGGATTGTGGGGGAGGTTTCGAATTCCTTGACGACTTTTGGGGTTTCTCATATTTTAAAAATCTCACAATTTAAATCAGATCTCCTTCGACCCAAAAACCTATCTAGAACCCAGCCCACGACCCGATTTTGATTGGAGATGGTTTTACAAAAAATTCGGCATGACCCGACCCCCATCTAGGTTTCGAACACCTATCTGCGTCTCCAAATTCTCCCAACCTTCATGGATCCACGAATGGGGGTTTTATTGCAGCGCGAAACACCAGCGACTTTCAAATACCTTAGCCCTTTGCGATTGGCTCTTCTCAAGGGGGCGCACAAGCGAGAAAGACGACCTGCAAAAGGAGGGCACGCACGGCGGAGGCGAAGCCGTCATTGATTTAGAGTCCGTCTGGAGTGCCTAAAAGAAAGGAGGTCAGTTCGGAGTATAGTGAGTAAGAAGAAAAACAAAGAAAGATTATGGATGATGCAGAGATGAATTGCATCGTTTGGAATGTTCGTGGTTTGGGGAGCCCCGAGTCATTCCTTAAGCTTCGGAAGATGCTTGAACAACTTTTTCCGGGATTGGTTTTTGTGTGCAAAACCCATCTATATGGAAGAAAAGCACGCGAAGTTGGTGGTTCGGTGGGCTTCCCTCACTGTTTTCTGGTGGACAGTGTTGATGCAAGAATCGGTTCCTCAACAATCACGAACTATAGATTATAAATAGAATATCGCTTTTTAATTTGTATATTGTGGATCTTAGAATTCGTCGTGAATAGAATTGAAATAAGCTGAAAATAAATTGAACGTAATAAATATTTTATTGCAAATTTATCAGACCGAGTACAGGAAAATAGTCGAGCTCAAACATAATGAATACGAGCTCAACCAAGACTAAAAATAAAGAAAAGGATTCGGGAGGTTCAAGAATGATAAATCGCGCGCGTAGAAAGTCCCCATCACTGTCTATTTATAGCTGAGGCCACTATTTCTCCACTGTCGATCTGGAAGACACGTGGTCGGCCTGGAATCTCTTGTAGTGTTCTGTGCGAAATGGACGAGTTTGAGTTGGCGAAATAGCGCGAAGACCGCTTCCTCCAGGCTGACTAGGCGAAGTGACGTGACTCGTTCTTCGTGCTGAGGCAGAAGAGACCGAGCGAGCTGGGCATGTAAAGAAAGAGTTGAAAAAGTTGGGCCCAAGGATCATGCTGATTCTCCTGGTCGGGCCCAGTTCGTCGGGCTGAGGCCGAAAAGGTGCAATTAAAGGAGTTAGGATGAATCCTACTCCCACAAACGGTAGAGGCAGAAGTGGTGGGCTAGTGTTAATATGGAAAGAAGATTGGCTCGTCGATGTGAAAAGCTTGTCGTCATTGGCATTTCACGAGCTTCTATGGTCATCCACGCACCAAAGAACGATGATACTAGTGGGAGCTTCTTTGACGTCTCTTTTCTCTTAGTAATCTCCCATAATGTTGTGTGGGTGATTTCAATGAGATTATCGAGTTGGGAGACAAAGTCGGTGGGTCGTCAAGAGTCCGTCGTTCTTTTCACTTAGTTCGAGGTGGTACTCGGGGAGTTTTAGGGTCTGATCATCGAGCTCACAGCGCAGGCAGGCCTTGACCATTCCGAATCAAGCTGTGGTGGTTTAAGGATGGGGAGAGTATTGAGGTTGTGAAGGCGGTATGGGACTCTTGCACCACGATGGGTTTACAACATCTTATAATAAATGCTTGGAGAAGTGTGGGGCTGATCTACGGAATTGGAGTACAACTAAGTTCGGGAGGATTCCGACCAAAATTCACGAGGCCCAAGCACGAATCTCATAGCTCCGGACCGGGGAAAGAGCTGCCCCAAACCTGAAACAAATTATTGAGGTAGAATAGTCCCTCTCGACGCTCCTCGTCGTCGCAGAATATTATTGGAAGCAACGGGCCCGAGTCGTGCCATGACCCACTACGACGAGCTGCGACGTTTACTAACTCAAAACCATTTAAAAAAAAACACGCATAAAATGTTTGAACTTTTAGACACGACATATATACATATAGTACTTTAGCTTCAAAATACGTGGCACAGCTTGTTTAGTTAAAAATAATAACAAACATACTCTCGGACCTAGAAACAGTTTCAAAAATGTCCCCCCAAAGGTCGGGCCCGTATGTACAATCATCAGTTTCACGCTGCCTAAGATTTCCTCAACTATCCATCTAACTCTTACCTAAAATACAATTAAACTTATAAGTGATGGCTCAGTAAGTAGATAAGTTAACTAAGCTACACTACAATGCAATAACATAATGAAATATTTCAATCAATCAGGCACTTCATCATGCAATAAAACATTTACCGGAAACGACGTCCTAGTTGATGTCTAATTCCAGAATATACTTAATTAGGCCCATCTAATACTATAGACGACACTAACCACTATTGGAGCGAGAGAGATCCACAATCCCACCTTATCCCATAACAAACCTATCTTGTCAAGCATCCGTAGTCCCATTTTCCGTATTTTCTTATCAATGCAGGTGAGATCCGAAGTCCCACCTATCATCAGATCAGGCCTCTAAGTGAAATCTGCAGTCTCACAATCCATGCTAATAAACAACAAAGATGTTATTCAAAGTCCCACCTATCCTTTCCTCGAACTTGGAATATAAGTGAGATCTGTGGTACTCCCACTTGCTTTCTTACTAATAAACGGAAATGAGATCCTCAATCCCATATTTCTTCACACATGTTACTATCATCTAACTCATCAGCGTACTTAAGTCAATAACAATAAGTTAACACGTCACTAGGATCATGCTTATATATCAACGACATGACACACATGTAGTTATCAAACAATAGTGTGGCTTGCGCACACCACACCGTAACACACAAAGTAAAATTGTATTGTAAATAAATATCTACCTACCTCAAGTACGACAAAATACTACTTCAGCGATTAAATGATTGGCAATTGTAGTGAGTTCCCCCAGATTAATGGGAAAAGTAATGCTAGGTGGCTTCGAGGAGGATGGAAAAAGAAATAAAGAACTTTGGTTTAACGGGCCGTTGAGGCGTTATCTTGTGGCCGTTGATGCGTTTCAAAATTGACGTAGATGAAAAGAAAAGGGCAGCACGGTTAAGTATTGGAGAAGTAGAAGAGAAGGCGGAGATAGGGTAGGGATCGACAGTGAGTTCGTAAGAGAAATGAGAGATGATTGTGGTGATTTGATCTCTTTTGTTCTTTCTCTCTCCTTCTCTTTTTTTCTTCTTTTTTTCTTATCGATGAGTATCGGAGTATATGAGGTAATAGAGAACTAACTAGACTTATTTTAGATAGGGATGTAAATAAAGCGTCTTTGAGTAGCTTATAGAAATGGGATAACACAAAAAAAAAAAAATACCATGACAAAAAATCTCTCTAGCATTCTAACAAAGGGATTTCATTGAAATTGTTGATGTCTGACCCATATAATTAAATTTCAAACCAGGTCTATAAAATATAAGGGCCTAAATATGCACAAACATCACAAAAACTAAACAAAGCAATTTAAAGAAAAATTTGGTTCTCACAATCTTAGATGCTTAAAAGAAGTTTCGTCCTCGAAACTATAAAGGGAGATCGGTACTTGTGTTTCATATCTGTAAGAATCCTTGAAAATCAAGAACGCAAGCTCTAAGCATATCTTCCAACGTTTGAATTGTATGCGATGTTTTACTGTTAGTTTGAGGGTGAAAAGCGGTACTAAATTTTAATTTGGTGATTATAGCTTGACGTAAACTCCTCCAAAATGCTGACGTGAATATGCTATCTCTATATGAGACAATAGAAATCGGTACGCCATGCAGTCTGATCGACCACCACTTGAACATAAAGTTCCGCAAGTCTATCTATCTTGTAAGTGGTATGTACCAGTAGAAAATGTGCAGATTTTGTCAATCTATCAATTAATACCCATATGGAGTCTTGTTATTTTGGTGTGATTAGTAAACGAGACACGAAATCCATCGCAATTTGTTTCTAATTCCATTTGGGAATTTCTAGCGATAGCAAAAGCTCTGCAGGTTTATGATGTTCAGATTTAATTCTTTGGCACGTGTAATAATTCCCGACGAAAGAAATTACATCTCGCTTCATTCCAGACTACCAATAATATTTTTTTCAAAATCCTGGTATGATTTGGTAATCCCTGGATATATTGTATATGGAGCTGCATGTGCTTCTAACAATATTTCTCATTTTAACTTGGTATTGTTAGGAACACAAAGTCTATTCTTAACTTTAAGTGGCCCATATTTTGCTATCTGAAAATCCTCTCGTTTCCATTTCTCTACCTCCTGGGGAATTTGAGCGAGATCATTGTCAAATTTTTGAGCCTCAATAATCTTAACATATAGAATTGGTCGAAAGGTGAGGTTAGCTAGCTTTCCCGTTATAATCTCCAATCCAAAATTTTGAACATCCTTCTATAATTCTCGTTGAAAAGATTGGAGGGACATTATCATTGCAAATGATTTTCTGCTTAGCGCATCAGCAACTCTATTTGTTTTCCCAAGGTGATAGTGTATATCACAGTCATAATCTGTTATCACCTATAACCATCTACCTTGTCTCATGTTTAAATCTTTTTTAGTGAAGAAGTATTTGAGACTCTTATGGTCGGTGTAGATGTCAATATGGATACCATATATGTAATGTCTCCACAATTTTAGTGCAAAAATCACTAACTCCAAATCATGTGTAGGGTATCTGGTCTCATAATCTGTTAATTGTCGAGAAACATAAGAAACCACGTTGACGTGTTGCATAAAGACTGCTCCCAAACCAAAACCCAAAGCATCACAATAAATGGGCATTTCATCAGTTCTCGAAGGAATGGCCAGTGCAGGCGCTGTGGTGAGTCGTTGCTTCAACTCTTGGAAACTATTCTCACATGCCTCTGTCCACTCAAATTTTAACTTTTTCGAGTTAATTAGGTTAATGGCCAAGCTATTTTGGAAAACCATTCAACAAACCACCTATGATAACAAGCCAAACCCAAGAAACTACTTATTTCAGAGACATTTATTGGCTGTTTCCAAGAGTTCACTGCTTCAATTTTTGCAGGGTCGACAGCGATGATATCCTTATACACCACATGGCCTAGAAACGTCATTTTCTCTAACCAAAACTCACATTTCTTGAATTTTGCATACAACTTCTTATCTTTCATCCGATGTAACACCAGTCGTAAATGCTCTTCATGATCCTTCTTTGACTTAGAGTAAATGAGTATATCACCAATGAATACAATAACAAAGTTATCAAGGAAGTCCTCGAACACCCGATTCATAAGATCCATAAATGTTGCAGGTGCATTAGTTAGGCCGAATGGCATCACCATAAATTCATAATGCCCATATCGGGTCCGAAAGGCAGACTTTGGTACATCTTCCTCGCGTATCTTGAGTTGATAATATCCAGATCGCATATCAATCTTCAAAAAAGTTGTTGCTCCTTGAAGTTGATCAAAGAGATCATCAATCCTAGGCAGTGGATACTAATTTTTTATCGTCACTTTGTTCAACTCCCAATAATCGATGCATAATCTCATCATTCCATCCTTCTTTCTTACAAATAAAACAGGGGCTCCCCAGGGTGAATGACTTTTCCGAATAAATCCTTTCTCCTACTAATCATGCAATTGGATTTTTGGTTCTTTCAACTCTGCTAGAGCCATTAGGTATGGAGTCTTGGACATAGGTGGAGTTTCAGGTAGCAGATTGATTTCAAACTCAATTTCTCACTTCGGAGGTAACCCAAGTAAACCCTCCGAAAAAAGTGTGAGAAATTCTCTAACCACATCTATGTCATTTAGCTCTATCTTTCGCTCCTTAGATGAATCAAACACACTAGCTAGGTATCCACCACATCCACTACTACAAATTAACATATTGGGTGCGAAAGGGTATTAGGTGTGACAATGTCGCACCTAAGCTAACATTAGGTGCGACATGTCGCACCAGATAGTCCTCCAAAAGACTAAAAACTTCGCTGATGTTTAGTGGTATTCGATGCGACTTTGTCGCACCTGATATCACTCTGTCGCACCTGATGACATTGGGTGCGACAAATGTCGCACCTAATACCTTTAGGTGCGACACATGTCGCACATAATGGGTTTAAAATTTAAAACGGTCAGAAATTCCCCCCCGAATATTTTTGGTTCTGTAATTTCACATTAGGTGCGACATTGTCGCACCCAATATGAGTATTAGGTGCGACATTGTCGCACCTAATAGTTTTAGGGTATTTTAAATACCCGGGCGTCTTCTTCCTCGCCCAAACCGCCTCTCTCTCTCTATCTCTCTCTCTCTCCGACACTCGTTCTTCTTCCTCCGCCGTGACCTCTCGCGCCACCGTGACCCCTTCGTCGTCCTCCTCCAAGGTACGTCTCTCTCTCTCTCTCTCTCTCTCTCTCTCTCTCTCTCTCTCTCTCTCTCTCTCTCTCTCTCTCTCTCTCTCTCTATCTATCTCTCTCTCTCTTACTTCTGTCTTTCTCCGACCTGCAGGTCCGTCCCCACTGCCCGCGACCACCTCGGCTCAGCCCGGTCGTCCCCCGCCGCCCGTGACCCCATCGGCTCAGCCCGGTCATCCCCCGCCGCCCGTGACCCTCTCGGCTCAGCCCGGTCCTCCCCCGCCGCCCGTGACCCCATCGGCTCAGCCCCGGTCACCCCGCCGTCCGTGACACTCTCAGCTCAGCCCGGTCCGCCCGTGACCATCCCTCGGCTCAGCCTCGTGACCCCCTCGACTCGCAAGGACAGAGAGCCTCCTGTTAAGTAAGTTTTTATTCTGTTCGATTTTTTTTAGTTACCGTTTTAATGCTCGGAAAATGGTTGGATTCTGAACCTGCCGGATGTTAGTTAGCACGAACGAGCTTATAAATTTATTTTATGTTTATAGGTAGTTCTAGCATTTCTGGTTTCGAATCGGGGATTGATTAGGTCCGCTCAAACAGCTCCCGACCCTCCCCCGTACCCGCTGCTACCTAAATAGCCCCCGGTCCTCTCTTGGCCCAGCCCCGGCCTCGCATCTAGCTCGTCGCCTCGTCGCCGTCTCGGAAAAGGTTAGTTATAATTAGTAATATTTTTTAGATTATTTCATATAGATTAATTAGTAATATATTTGAAAATAGAACTTTGATTATATGTTAACATGTTTAGTTAATTAATTAATTAGTAATATGTTTAGTTAGATTAATTAGTAATATATATGAAAATAGTAGCATGTTAGATTAGATGAAAATACAACTTGATTAGTTTGTTAAAAATTTGTAATATATTGTAATTGTAAACAAATTTAAGAATATGTAACATGTTAAATTAGATGAATTAAGTTAAAAGTAACATATTAAATTAATTAGTAACATGTTTAGGATAGTTTCGGTTGGTTATATATGTGTTTTATTTTAATTGCAGATTTTGGTTAGTCATTATTTTAGGTGAAACTCTGCCGAATTTTTGTTAGAATAAAATCTATTTGTCAAAAAATTAACTCTTTCAATAATATATTTTAACGATTAACTAACACTATTCTCTTTCACTCTTACAAATTCGCTCTCGACTCTTTCAAATATTAATGATTCACTCTCAAATTACTAACAATTCATCACTCTCAAATTACTAACAATTCATCACTCTCAATTTCGTAACAATTCACTCTAAATTTCAAATATTAACGATTCACTCTCAATTTTACCTCTCAATTTCCTAATAATTCACTCTTACAAAATGAATTCTAACGATTCATTTTTATCTCCCAATTTCCCGTCTCATTCAGAAGAATGTCAAATCCAAATAGGGACTGGATTACCGAGAACAATCGGTTGAGTTTGCAATATAAAACAGGGGTTAACGAGTTTATCCGCATTGCAAGCAAACTCCCGAACAAAAACGGTCATTATCGTTGTCCTTGTAAGTCTTGCAATAACGTGAGATGTCTGGATATCGGGGTCGTAAAGAATCACCTTTTGAACAAGGGGTTTACCCCGGGATACACCGAATGGTATCATCACGGTGAACGTCATGTGCTTACCCAAGTAGAAGATGCCAGCGAGACTAACCAAAGAGGAGTCGGTGGATTGCACGATGCTCTCCATGATATAATGGATCACGAGGACTCCGACGATTTTACGGATCCGACTCCGAGTGAAGTGCATGCAGATGAGCAAGTGGAAGATTTGTTCGTCGAGTTGGAAGCAGAATTGTACCCTGGGTGCAAAGAGTTTTCGTCTTTGTCGTTCTTGGTTTCGTTTATGCACATCAAAGTCACGAACCATTGGACGAACAAGTCGTTTACAGAATTGTTGCAGCTCTTGAGGAAGTCTCACCCAATTGGTAACCGAATTCCGGAAAAACACTACGAGACAAGGTGAAGCTGAAGCGTTTCGGTATGTGATACGATATGATCGACGCGTGCATCAACGATTGTGTGTTATTTCGAAAAGATCTCGAGAAAGCTGAAGTGTGCCCAATTTGCAATGAGAGCAGATGGAAGCCAACCGGGAAGAATATATCACAAAAGATCGATTGAAGCGATTGTACGCTTCTCGACACACGTCGCTTGAGATGCAGTGGCACGAACGAGATCGCATCAAAGAAGAAGGCGTTTTGCGACATCCTGCGAATGGTTCGACGTGGAACAGTCTAGATGAGAGATACCCAAATTTCACTGCAGAGCCTCGTAACGTACGTCTGGGACTAGCTTCTGATGGGTTCAACCCGTTTGGGGAAATGAGTCTAGCGTATAGTATGTGGCCCGTGGTACTAACTGCGTACAACTTGCCACCTTGGTTGTGCATGAAAAAAAGAGTACTTGATGCTGACGCTTTTGATACCTGGATCGAGCTCACCTGGAAAAGACATGGACGTGTTTTTAGAACCACTAGTTGAAGAGCTGAAAGAATTGTGGGATACTGGATTCCAAGTGCGAGACGGGGCGAACGATGAAGTGTTTTGATTGCGTGCCGCGCTTCTATGGACGATAAACAACTTTCCGGCTCAATCGTATTTGTTGGGATGGAGTGGCCAAGGGTATCTTGCTTGCCCCACGTGCAACATTGAGACGCCATCTATGAAAATTAGAAACAGGATTGTCTACTATGACCATCGTCGATTCTTGCCTACGCCTCACCGATTGAGGAAAAGCACTGATCACTACCTAAATCGTCACGAGAAGCGCCTGAAACCTGTCAAGTTGACTGCGCAAGACATACTCGATCAGTTGACTAGTGTTTCTTCCACGATAATCGGCAAAAATATCGGTAAACGAAAACGTGCTGAGTGCGAATTGAATTGGACCAAAAAGAGCATCTTCTATAAGTTCTCTTACTGGTCAGAATTGGAGTTGAAGCACAACATGGACGTCATGCATATAGAGAAGAACGTGTGCGAGAATGTTCTCGGGATGATGCTCAGCTTGGAAAAGAAGAACTACGATACGGAGAAGTTGAGATTTGACTTGATGGACTTGAAAATCAAGTCTTCTCTGCACTTGAGACACCAAGGAATGGGCGGTACAAACCGCCAGCAGCGTACACGTTAACGCTTGAGCAGAGACACCGGTTTACCGAGTTCCTCCAATCTGTTAAATTCCCAGACGGGCTCGCTGGAAATTTGAAGAAAAATGTAACTGCTGACGGGAAGCTCACAGGTTTGAAGTCGCACGATTGTCACGTGATCATGCAGAGGCTGTTGGCTGATGGTATTTGCCCTTTTGTGCCAAAACCAATACAAGAGACGATCTCCGAGCTCTGCAGCTTTTTCAAGTTGATCAGTTCTAGAACCCTGAGAGTGGACGATCTCGAAAAAGCGCAAGATTCAATCATTGAGATACTGTGTAAGCTTGAGATGATATTTCCGCCAGCTTTTTTCACGATCATGGTTCACGTGGCAATTCATCTACCAGATGAAGCGTTGTGTGGCGGTCCGGTGCATATGCGATGGATGTACCCAATTGAGAGATACCTTGAAACGTTAAAACAATTTGTCAGAAATAGAGCTAGACCCGAAGGCTCCATTGCGGAAGCGTACGTTGTAGAAGAGGCATTGACATTCGTTGCAAGGTATCTCGAAGATAAGAAAACTGTCGCTGAAGTTCAAGTGCGGGAACTTAGTGTTTTCCGGTCTGAAAACTGTGTGCCTTACGGGATGATGAAGCCGATAGTTTTAGACGACGACCAAAAAGAGAAGGCGGAGTGGTACATTTTTACCAATTGTCCAGAAATCGATCTGTATTTGATCTAAGGGAATCTTTCATTTAAATATGTACATTATCTAGCTCATTGATTTACATCTAATTACGTAATGTTAACAGTGAGCATTTGGAACTTATACAAAATAACTCTGAAGCGGGAACTGCAGATTCTGATCTCGAAGTAATGCACAGAAAAGAATTCAAAATTTGGTGGGACTGATTCAGATGGATGCCCAACAAGCCGAGCTGCAGGAGATGCGGCAACAAATCGCCTTCCTCAGCTAGATGCACAACCAGGCTCCCACGACTCCCCAACCTCCGCATGCACCGCAACCAGGTGGGACTGATCAGCAGACGCCAGGTTCCACGCCGGGTTCTACGCCTGGTTCTATGGATTTCTTGCGAGACCGTCCTTACGGAAGCGGCGGAGCGAGCGGCAGCGCGTCAGGCAGCGGTGGACGAGGACGCGGAAGCGGTTCCCGAAGTTCTGGCAACTTATTCGGTAGAGGGAATTCTACTATTGATAAGTTTTATAGGAAAAAAAATTAGGAATTTATTTTTTCGCTTTTTTAGAATGAATTTGTATTTTTAATTAAGAATTCTATTTTCAGAATATTATTTCTAATTAATTTAGAATTTTGTTAATTAATTTTTATTTAATTCTAAATTAATTTTTATTTAATTCTAAATGAATTTTGTTAATTAATTTTTATTTAATTCTGTAAATTTTTTTTAATTAAAAAACATATTCGGTGCGACATTGTCGCACCGAATATAATGGCGGGAACGGCATTGGGTGCGACAATGTCGCACCCGATATGAATTTACCAGCCAATTTTATTAAATTTGGCAGGAAAACAGCTTGGGCATTTGGTGCGACATGTCGCACTTATTAGGTGCGACATGTCGCACCTAATGCCTTTAGCGACGGGTTTTCCGGTGCGACTCTGTCGCACCTAAAGTCGCACCCAATACACTTTTAGGTGCGACATATGAATTATTCGGTGCGACAATCGTCGCACCGGATGACGTTTTTTGTCCTAATGATCCAGCAGCTAGTAATTTAGAAGCTTGTAGCGAGACGATAAATATTTTTTTCCCTTTAGGAGTTCCCTTGAACTCGAATTTCTCTCCTTCTAAAGGTTGAAAGAGGACACGTTATTCTCGAGAGTTTAAGATAGCATTATATTTGCTAACCCAATCCATACCAAGGATTATATCAAAATCCTTAATGTCGAGCACTATAATATTTACTAGCAATATATGACCACTCACGTATACTGGCAAATCATTGAACAGTGCTTCAAAAATTTGACCAGTCAGTCCCATGGTTATGAAACTATGTGTTAATAGCTCAGGTTCTCTATTAATTTTTTTAACAAATCTTCCTTCAATAAATAAATGAGTTGCTCCTGAGTCTATCAACACATATGCAGAAGTATTAACGACAGAAAGCTGCTGTCCCGGCTGCAGCTTCAACTTATGTGAGATAGTAAACCCTGACGTTTGTCTTCTTCTGAGGCTCATTCTTCCACTCTAACTTCCTATTATTTGGACAATTGTTAGAAAAGTGTCCTAGCTTCCCGCAGTTATAGCATTGCAACATTGTTATCCTATACTCGCCATAGTGATGATAATTGCACAGCGCATAAGGGAGCTTCAGTACGATTTTTATGGCTAGGTGCATTCCATGGTTAGGAATTTGGTGTATGATAGTTTATATTCTCAACACCAGCCCTTGTTCTGCTACTATCATAGTTAGCTTATTGGTGGGGTCTATGTCCTCGGCCCTTATTCCAAATGGGCTTATTGATATTCTGTGTCGATGGAATTCTATGATTTCCTTGAGAATAATAACCACTTAGTTTATCAAAGTTGCTTTGATGAAAGCAAGGGGTAGTTTGTTGAGCTTTCGATTTTTCTTCTGATTTCACATCTCATGATTTCGTTCGTATAGCTCGCTAAACAGCCTCTTGATAGGTTGAGGGAGCTTCTCTTCCAGTATCCATTTCCTTTGCAACTTCTAGATTTAAACCTTGTATAAACTTCTGTTTTCGACACTAGTCACTTGCCATCATGTCCGGGGCAACTCTTGATAACCATTGAAATTGACGCACATATTCCAACACCGACAACCTTCCTTGGTTCAAGTTGTAGAAATCCTTGATCATATAATTACGCACTACATCACTATAGAATTTCTCATTGAAGAGCTCTCGTAATTGTACCCAAGTGAATGCTTGTACGTCCAGCGTCTACTTGATAATCTTCCACCAATATCATGCATCTTTAGTCAACATGTGAGCTGCACAGAGTACCTTATCATGAACTCAAATATTGACTCTAGTTCACTCATCTACTCTTCAAAACAAATGGATCGATATTTTTATCAAAGCTAAGTGGATGTTTTTTCCAAAACTTTTCAAACATTTGTTCCAACATCAGTGGAACATCAGGCACATGTAGCACCGATGGTTGATCTTGATGCTGAACATGTGGTATATAGTAACCTAGAGCTCGAGCTTGAGCTTGAGGTGCGTTTTGCTCTTGTTCTTGTGCTTCTCCTTGTGGCCGATATTGTATAGGTGCGGGATGCACATTATGATAAGGTACTTCTTGTCCCTAGGGAGGTGGTACGTTGTTATGTTGTGGTTGTGGAGCTTCCGACGCTTGGTGTTGAGGTAAAAGATATACTTCTTCATTCAAATCATGACCTTCCTGGTCATTTTAAGCACCTGGTTCTTGTTCCAACAGAGGGAGTAGAGCACCTTGTCTAACCATATGCCTAATAAGATGATTCAACGCCTCAATTTGACGTGCCACACCTTCACACAACTCACTGATTTCTTGGTTTACACAATTACCATCTGGTGGCCTATCTCTTGCCATGATCTAAGTTTTGATAGTTAGCTCCTACGATCTTCACCCATAAATCTTACATACTTAAAAGAGCATAACTTATCTCTTTGCAAGTATGACTCAAATAAGTCAATAATAAACTCAAAACCTATGTATAAAATAGTTAAACAGAGATACTTACAGAGGAGACGTTGAGGTCATGACCTCATGTACATACAAGTTTTATCTACATAATCGACTAAACTGAAGCTCTGATACCAAAACATTTTCACGACATGCTACAACGAGTTGCGACATTTACTGACTCAAAACCATTTACAAAAAAACACTTACATAATTTTTGAACTTTTAGACACGACATATATACATATAGTACTTTAGTTTCAAAATATGTGACACATCTCGTTTTGTTTCACACTAGTTAAAAATATTTACATACATACTCTTGGACCTGGAAACAGTTTCAAAAAGGTCTCCCACTAGGAGAAAAATGACATTTAGAGGCGGCATTTATTTTAGAGGTGGAATCCCGCCTCTATTATTCCGCCTCTAATATCTAGGGGCGGAAAATCCCGCACCTGGACCTTTAGAGTCGCACTTTTAGAGGCAACAAATTCCACTTCATAATCCGCCTCTAAAGTTATTTTAGAGGCGGAAATGTGGCTTTTAGAGACGGATATTCCCGCCTCTAAATGACATTTTTCTCCTAGTGCAAAGGTCGGGCTCGTCTTCCCTCAACTATCCATCTCACTCTTACCTAAAATACATTTAAAGTTATAGGCGATGGCTCAGTCAGTAGATAAGTTAACTAAGCTACACTATAATGCAAGTACATAATGAAATATTTCAATAAATCCGGCACTTCCTCATGCAATAAAACATTTACCGGACACAATATAGTCCTCTATCTCTAACTCGTCCTAGTTGATGTCTAATTCCATAATATACTTAGGCCCATCTAATACTATAGACGGCACTAACCACTATAGGAGCGAGAGAGATCCATAATCCCACCTTATCCCACAACAAACCTATCTTGTAAAGCATCCGTAGTCCCACTTGCCGTATTTTCTTATCAATGCAGGTGAGATCCGCAGTCCCACCTATCATCAGATCAGGCCTCTAAATGAGATCCGCAGTCTCACAATCCATGCTAATAAACAACAAAGATGTTATTCACAGTCCTACCTATCTTTTCCTTGAACTTGGAATATAAATGAGATATTCAGTCCCACTTGCTTTATTACTAATAAACGTAAATGAGATCCTTAATCCCATCTTTCTCCACACATGTTACTATCATCTAACTCATCAGCGTACTTAAGTCAATAACAATAAGTTAACACGTCACTAGGATCATGCTTATATCTCAACGACATGACACACATGTAGTCATCAAACAACAGTGTGGCTTGCGCACACTACACCGTAACATACAAAGTAAACTTGTATTGCAAATAAATATATACTTACGATTAAACGATTGGTACTTGTAGTGAGTTCCAGCAGATTAATGGGAAAAGTAATGCTAGGTGGTTTCGAGGAGGATGGAAAAAGAAATAAAGAACTTTGGTTTATCAGGCCATTGAGGCGTTATCTCGTGGCGGTTGCTCGTCGTGAACGTTGGTTTCACTTTGACGTAGATGAAAAGAAAATGGCAGCACGGTTTAGGATTAGAGAGAAGAGAAAGCGGAAATAGGGTGGTGGATCAACAGTGGGTTCGTTAGGGAAATGAGATATAACTGTGGTGATTTGGTCTCTCTCTCTTCTTCTGTTTTTTCGTCTTTTTTCTTATCGATGTGTATAAGAGTATATGAGGCAACAGAGAACTATATAGACTTATTTTAGATAAGGATGTAAATAAAGCTTCTTATCGATGTGTATCAGAGTATATGAGGTAACAGAGGACTATGTAAACTTATTTTAGATAGGGATGTAAATAAAGGTTCTTTCATAAGCTTATAGAAATGAAATAAGACCAAAAAAAATCGTTATGACAAATAAATCCCTCAAGCATTCTAACAAAAGGATTTTGAGCCCTTCGTCGAGGGGATTGGGTCTCGTTTCTTCGCCTCGCAACGCAATGCCCTTGACGCCCCATTCACCACGAAGGAAGTTAAAAGAACAGTGTTTGACATGAGATGCGACAAGTTCCCGGGACCAAACGATTTCAAAAGGGCATTTTTTTAGAAGGCGATGGATACGGTAGGCATCACGGTGTCTCAGATCTACCTCGGAGTGCTTAATGGGTCTTCCTCGGTTAATGTATTCAGCCATACCTTTGTGACTCTTATTCGGAATATCTCAAACCCGAGACGAGTTGCGGATTTTTGACCAATAAGCCTCTGTAACATGATATATATAAAATAATCACAAAATCTTTGGCTAATCGGCTTAAGATTTTCCTCGACCCTATAATCTTGCCTAGCCAAAGTATTTTTTCTCGAGCAGGTTAATCACAGACAACATCACGGTGGCTTTTGAACTCCTTCATTCGATAGGAAAAAATGAAGAAATGTTCGAACGGTTGTGTAAGCCTCAACATCGACATGAGCAAGGCATACGATATGGTTGAGTAGAGTTTTGTCACTGCCATTATGCAAAAAATTGGTTTCAGCTCTAGGTGGTGCGACATCATCATGGACTGCCTCTCGTCTACAGTCTACTATGTTATTATAAACAGATTTCCTGGTGGTAAGGTGACCCCTCAAAGGGGAGTATGCCAAGGCTGCTCGTTGTCGCATTTTCTATTTCTTCTGTATGCTGAAGGACCTCTCTTCACTCCTTGCCACGATGGCGAGGGATATGGATTTCTTAGGTTTCGCAGGTAGTCGATGGGAACCTTGCGTTAGTCATTTATTCTTCGCGGATGACTCTAAGTCGGGAGACATTACGGCTATCAAACATGTGTTATAGATCTATGCTATAGCCTCGAGACAATGCATTAATTTTTTTAGAAGTCGAAGATGAATTTCAGCCCGATGTGACATTAGAGCTGAGAGACGAGCTGGCTGGTCAGTTGGGGGTGTCATGTGCAAATGTTCATGATAAATATTTGGGATTGTCGTTTCTAGTTGGGAGAGAGAAGAGAAGATTTTTCTGTATGGTTAGAGATCGAGTATGGAAAACGCTTGCCCAGTAGAAAGGAAAGATGTTCTCTCACGCCGGAAGAGAGATTCTTGTCAAAGCGGTTGCCGTCACACTTTTGACGTATTCGATGAACGTTTCTTGAATTCCCATTTCTCTTTGCCGGGAGATGGAATCTATCATGGCCCGCTTTTGGTGGGGAGGCGACAATTCCCAACGTAAAATGCATTGGCAATCTTGGGAGAAGTTGTACAAACCCAAAGCATGGGGGGTTTAGGCTTTTAAGGACTTGGGCCATTTCAATCAAAAGACATGCTTGGTTAAAAAGCGTGGAAAATTCTCACCTGCCCTTTCTATTTGGCATCCCGGGTCCTTAAAGCAAAATACTTCCCTAACTCTACGTTCTTGGAGGAGAAAGTTTCAAACTCGGCACCTCATTTGTGGCGGTCCATGGCTTAGGGCCGTGAAGTTATCAAAAAAGGTCACCGGTGGAAATTAGGGATGGTTGCACGATTAAAGTCTTCAAGGATAGGTAGGTCCCCTACCCACCAAATTTCCGCCCGATAAAAGTTCCATCGGTGGAACACGGAGATATGACGGTAAACTCCCTTATCCTCGAGAGCGGAGGTGAATGGAATGATCAAGCCTTTCAGAGTACTTGTTGTTTAGTAGACCACGTGGTGATAAAGAGCGTTCCCCTTGGTCTGACGCTCACACCTGATAGTATCATCGTGAACTTCGACAAAAATGGTGAATACACAATAAGATCGGGTTACCGGCTCCTTGATCAAACTCTTTACCTGCCGGCCTCATCCTCTACAATTTATCCTATATGGGCTAAGGTGTGGCAGCTGCGAGCCCTTCGAAGGTCAAAGTGTTCATGTGGCAAACTTTATATTGGTGTCACCCAACTTTCGCCACTCTGTCTAATTGAGGAATTAATTGTGCGACCCACTGCCTTACTTGTGGAAAGCTGGAATCTTATGCACATGTATTCTTCGAGTGCTGGAATATTCGAAAGATATGGCAAAATTTGGTTTTTCGTGGAAGCCTCATATCGCATGACAAATTTGACTTCTGAGAAATCGTGGAGTATGTTTTGTAGCGATCTTTCAGAGAGGATCGAGAGATTTTTAGCACAATTTGCTTCCTTCTATGGCAGTCCCGGAAAAATATCATCCACGGGTCTGAGCGCACTCCTCCAGAGAGAATCCCAGTCCGTAAGCGAGTGACTTGCTAATTTCAACGCCGCTCATGACCGACATGGCCAGCCTCGCCGTCGACAAAGCAACGAGAAATGAAGATGGTTTCCACCGAGGAACAGTGCCTTGATTCCTTTGTCGAGGGCAGGAACAAAATTGGAGTTATCGTACGGAACAACAAGGGTGTCGTGATAGGCGCGTTTTGCAAGATGCTTTCGAACGTCTACGATCCACTAATTGCAGAATGTATGGCCATTTGGGAGGGACTGATTTTTGCAAGGACCCACGGTCTTATAGTTGACATCGTCGAAAGCACTTGCGTCCTTGCTATCTCGGGCATCACCGCATGGAACAATTGTCTAGCCACCCCTAAGACCGTCGTCGATGATGTTCAATGTCTTCGCAGAGAAGTCAGAGTTAAGTCTTGTTGCCACGTACACCGGGATGGTAATTATGCAGCTCACTCTCTAGCTTTTATGTCTATTCAATTTCGAACCAATGTAACTTGGTTGAATGAGTGTCCTTCTTGTATCAATAGTATAGTTGACGCTGATGCTGATTCGGGCTAGATCCCGCTCTTTTTGTGCGTGGGGCCTTCCTGGGTCCTGCCCAAAAAAGTTTGAATATTTAATCAGAGGGGGCGAGGAATGATTACATTTCTCGGAATCTGCCGTACTTCATCTTTTTTCTGAGGCTGATTTTGTCCCCGTAACAAACTTTACCGTTGAAGTTATCGTTACTGTCGAAGAATACCGTCAAATACCGTATTTACCGAGAAGAATCCAGTGAACAAATATTTATAAAAATTCATACATAACATAAGATAAAAATGGAAATAGTCTACAATATTTTCATTACATTACAAGTCATAATTCAAATAATTTAAAATAATGATAAACCAAATACCAACACTAAAATCAAAGATTAACAACACAACATTTATTTGAAATTATATTAAATTCATATTTAACAAACAAAGTAAAAATCAAAACATTCATATTAAAAACAATAAAAATAATAAGCAAAAACTGAATACAAAATAAAAATAATGATAATATTCATAAAAACCAACTAACTATAATAAACATTCATATTCCACAACTAATATAACAAAAAAAAACCCAAAAACACTTTAAACAAAACATTATTTTTCAGAAAAAAAACTGGAAAAAATATGGATCAGATTAATACCAATAATCAAGTTAGAAACTAAGAAATTGAACTTAATTATCAAAAACTCACAGGAAATTTCATAAAAACAACTATAGTTCATCAAAGTTTGAAGTTCGTCTGGATTCAAACACTTACCAGTCTCCACGCTCGCTTTTCGTCGGGACGCGGGGAAGAGTCGCCTTCAGACTACTGGAAAAATGAAGGAATCCGTGGGATTTGACGGAAAACAATGACAAATCGTCTTCAGCCAAACAAGAAAAAACCCTAAAACTTCCCAACACTTTTCTGATTTTGGTCTCGATTTCCACTTAAATACCATGGTTTTCTAAGAAAAAATAACTTAACCAAGCCGATTTTCATCAACAAATTTATGTCCTGGTTACCGTCCGGGTTACCATGGAATTCAAAGAAACTTCTGATTTTTTAAGAACCGGTGCTGAGACTCTCCAAAACTCTAGTTTCCATCCGATTTCCGTCCAATTTCAATCCTTGGTCGTAACGGTTGCTTAAACGACACATCCATAACCAAAGTCTATCCAATACGTACACATACCAACTGTGTAGAATGCTCCCCCCAAGTGATCAACCTTTACTTGTGTTCTACATATATGATTTTAGATCAAGCTACCCAGACATAGATCAATCACTAACAAATTTTAGCTCACCGCCCAAACTTAAATGCCCATCATATAACTTAGTTTAATATGGAGGCTAAGGAGTAGATGAATGTTGATAAATCTATAATAGAAATAAATTATAATAGAAATAAATTTTTCGATTCACATAAATAAAAATATGATAACTTAATTTTATTGATAATTTCAGCGTCTCAAAGATTACAAATAAATCTTCTCGTGGGAAATAATCCATAACAATCTTCCTCTTTGACATAGAGAAGATGTGGCATATTTCTAAGACCCATCCCTTCTATGTGCTTTGTGAAGACAGGATCAGACAGTGCCTTCATCGTTAGATGCGCGATGTTATCCAACGTCGAGATCTACATGACAGCTACATCTCCCCTTCGAACAATCTCTTATATAAGTTGGTATTTTCGTTCTATATGCTTTCCTCTCTTGTGGTTAAGAGGTTCCTTTGAGTTTTCTATAGCTTCAGTCTTGTCACAGTGTAGCTGAATAGGTTCACTCATGTTTCGGTGTTATAACAATGGAGCTGAATAGGTTCACTCATGTTAGGAATTACTTCTAGACCGCCAAAGAATTTTTTTAGCCAGCCAGCCCCTTTAGTCGCCTCGAAGGCGGCAATATATTCAGCCTCCATAGTAGATTCTACGATACTGGACTGCTTAATGCTTATCCAAAAAATAGCTCATTCATTGAGAGTGACTAGTGACCCAAACATTGACTTTAACACGTCACAGTCTACTTGAAAATTAGAGTCAGAGTAACCTTGTGCCACCAAGTTCTTACTTGTGTACACCAGCATCATGTTCCTAGTCATGTTCAGATATTTCAGTACGTGTTTAACAGCCATACAATGATCAAGACTCGGGTTTGACTGGTATCTACTAACTAATCCCACTACATAGCATGTGTCAGGCCTCGTACACAGCATAGAATAAATTAGGCTCCCAACTGCTGAAGCATATGGAACTCGTCTCATATCATATTCCTCTTGCAGTGTTTTAGGACACTGCTCCTGGGATAGAATCAATCCATGACGCATTGGTAACAACAAGTTATGAGCGTTTTGCATCAAAAATCGAGCAAGTACCTTACCAATATAAGCACCTGGAGACAAAGCTAGTACTTTATTCTTCCTATCACGAATGATTTGGATTCTCAAAACATAAGCAACATTTCCTAAGTCTTTCATTTAAAAATGCTTTGCCAGCCAGGCTTTCACATGTCTTCTCTTGACGGGTCTGAAGTCACTTTTCTAGAGCTCGGTATACTCAAGAAAAATTAGGGTAATTCGAATGATCGAGAGTTTCGGAACACCTTTGAATCACGAAAAAAGGGGGAGGAATCAACTCCTTTTGAAGCCGAAAAAGAGAGAGAATGTTGGGGATTATACCCGAAACGTCCATCAATCCACGGTTCTAGGGAGAGATTTGAGTGTGATGGTTGGTGGCCCTTCGCTCGACTTGACGCCAGAAGTGAGTTTGTTTTTCTCTCGATTCCACATCGGGAGTGAGTTTGCTCTTCTTTCGGTTCCACGCCAGGAGCGAGTTTTCTCTTCTCTCGACTCCACACTGGGAGTTAGTTCGCTCTTTTTTTTACTCCACACTGGGAATGAGTTTGCTCTTCTCTCGACTCCAACCTAAAAGTGCGTTCGCCATCGTGGTTTCCTATGAAAAGAGAAAGCGTGAACTCAGTCGGTGATATATTCTTCTTATTAAGTAAAGAACATGATAATCGGCTTCTCAAGCTCTTGGACACTTTTACAGATGGAATATATTTTGGCTTGATTAGTCTTTGTTTGTGAGAGAAAAAGAGAATATTTCTTCTCTCATTCTAGCGAGAAATGGAGTAGATTATTTCTCTTATTTTGTTTTTAGGTGAGAGACGTTGAAGATTTTCTCTTTTTTTGTGTGATATTGTGTGAGTGGAGTGGTTTTCTCTTTATTTTTTTGTCTCAAAAGTTCTTGTGGGAGAATAATTATTATAGAGAAGTAGGTGAGAAAATTGTGGAGTGAATGGGCTATTTATAGTGTTTTGAAGTAGACCTGAGGGTTTCTGAGTTGTTTTGTGGGCTCTAGCCGATTTGGCTTAAATTGGATGATTTTGTGCTTTTTGGCGAGCAAAAAGGCAATTAGGCAAGTAGAAATTGCTTAGGGCGGGAAGATTCCTGATTTGGTCGAGTAGATTCTGCATTGGGCGCGAAGAATTGTAGCTGGGTAGCTCCAACTGGGCGATGAGCCAAAAAATGGGAGAGTAGATCTTCCCAAGAAAGAAGTCCAGGCCCGCTTGGGCGGAAAAAAATTCATTTTGGCGAGGAAAGGCACGAAAGTAACGAGCACACGCGCAGGAAGAGAGGCTGAGAGTTGGCAGGCGCGTGGAGAAACAGTGTGTACGCATGGAGAAACAGAGTAAGGCTATGAGGGTTGGCTTTTGGTGGAAAAAAGCCTTTGGGCCCACTTTTTTGGGTCCAACATTAACCCCCTAAATTCTCATACGACTTGTCATGCAAGAAATTTAGTTATCTCGAGGGAGTTCTTCATGTGTCTCTTTCGTCAATGGCGTTGGTGTGTGCTCATCCAGACTGCAAAGGATCTAATTTTGAGCTTTTTGGAGCCGTGCTCATTTGGATCGTGATGGATCTTACTTTAAGCTTTTTGGTGTGCTATGCTCATCTAGACCGCGAGGGATCTGACTTTGAGATTTTTGGCTTTCTCGTCTGGATTGCATGGGATCTGACGTTTTGTTGTATCTGAATCGTTAGAGTGGTTCAGGTAGAGGTCACATGTGGTGATGATGAGGAATGGACTCGACTTTGACCCAACTTTCATGGTGTCAAGCGAAGTATACTTTGAACAGTGCAGCAACCTGAACCTCTTGTAGCCCAAGTTAGTCACTATTTTGGATAAGCTCACTAGTACCTCTTAGGGTTAGTGTTAACAATATTTTCCACTGAAGATAATAAAATGAAGATGAATGATTACTGAATATAATAGAAAGTTTACTTTATTAGCATTATTGAAGAATGGGTTATTTTCTAGTTAGAATCAATAACAACTATCGTCCATAGCCTCCGCACTAAACTAAATTACGTGATGGGCATCTAAGTTTGGACGGTGAGCTACAACATGATCAGTAATTAATCTAAGCTTGGCTAGCTGAATTGAAAATCACATATGTGGAACACTAATGAAAGGCTAATCACTTAGTAGGAGAATTCTATACAGTTGGTCTATATACGACCGAGACAGATCTAGATTAGATGCTTGTTTAAGTAACCATTATGACGCACAATTCTAGGTCGACGGATGGTCATATGATAATTGATCTAAATCCCGAAGTAGTCACATACTTCTAGGTTGTATTACCAAGTACTTTAACTCATTCGTTCATGGCTACACAGACGCCTAAATACTTGTCTTGGGAACTCGGGATATGATCAGAGTGAAATGTAATTCACAGATACAGAATCCAGCCATCACGAATGAGAGTCAATGTTAACTCATCTAAGTGTTGATTCTAAATCGATAGACATAGTAAGTGCGTATGAAAGAATCTTTCGTTAGGGAAGCAACGGTCCTTAGGAGTTATATGTAGCGAGAAGAGTATAATGGTAATAATTGACCTTTATTGCTACGAGTTGAACCTGGAGGATTGATATCATGTAGTGACTATATCAATGGATGCTCGTAAACATCGAGTACAATATAATTCTAGTAACAAGAATAGTGCAGTTCTGGTTCATCTTGTGGTGTGACGTCGGGATTGACGAATTGGATGAATAAGAAAAATAGAGATTTCGTCTGTTTATTCGGATTCATAGGAGCTTCAGTTACCAAGTCCATAGTCACATAGGTGACTCTAATAAGATGGATAGAGCGACTCGTAATAATTAGATAAATGATTACATACTCACACAGTTCAGATTTAATCGTAAAAATATTTCCAATATATAAAATAGTTTTTGGCGAATTAATTATGGTGTAAATAATTATTTATGGTTGAAGTAATTATTTAATTGATTTTCTTATTGGGCTTTAAGCAAGCTGAAAATAAATAAATAAATAATCTCAAGGCCCATGGGCATTTCGGGTAGGCGGCCAAGTAAGGGCAATATTGTCCTTGGATTATCTCTTTATTCGTTTCATATTCTCATGGAAAAAATAAGTTAACTAATTAAATCGAAAGATATTGATCTGACTGATGAGAGAGAAAGAATGATTAGTAATTACGATTTGATGGTTTAGATTTAATGAAAATCTTCTAGAATAGTTTATAAATATTTGTTTCCTATTTTCTTGGGAAAAAAAAAACAAAAAAAAGGTAACTTCCAAATCTAGATTTTGACTGAGGGCTAGGAATAATTTAAGGGATTGAGATCTTGATCTAATGGATTAGAGAAAAAATCTCAACGATAAATACTATATTCCTAAATAAGTACTTACCTAAAATAAGAGATTCGGTTAGAGATTTGATTGTCTAGAAATACTATAAATGGTGGGAGATGTGCAAGGAAAAGCATGCAATTCTATCTCTAAACAGAGTAGAAAAAATTGGCACACCCTTCTCTGGCTGTGGCCGAATTTTTTCTCTTTCCTTCTCCCCAGAATTTCTCAAGTTCCAATCCTAGAATTGAGAGAATTGTTCGAACAACTCGTTCGTTCTATTACTGAGTAAAGAGTTGGCCCATACCTTGGTCCCTATATATCCTTCTAGAGATGACATCTTGGAAGACTACGGTATCGATCTTTCCGAGCAACTGAGGAATCGATGATCCAAAAGCAAGGAGAAGCCGAGGAATCCGAGAGCGTGAAGATCCGAAGATCCAAGGAGCAAGGAGCAGCCGAGAGATTTGAAGATCACTGGAAGCCTGACGTAAAAAGCAAAGAGATCCAGAAAGCTAGGAGCGTGGAGGATATGTAGCTGAGTTGAAAGGTATGTAATCTGAATTCCTCTTATGGTATTGTGTTGATTGGGTTTGCCTAAATATTAGATTTATTGTTGTTGAATAAGTTTAAGTATCCTAGTAATTATTGTTTACATTAAAGATTAGCAATTGTTTGTGTATTCTTCTATTCAGCATTTGTAAACACATTTTAGGGCTAAGAGATTTGTTACCCAATAAGAAGTATCAAATCGATCATTCGTGATCGATACATGGGAACCGTAACTAACCTGTAAGAAGTAATTTATCTAACAAGTGGTATCAGAGCGAAGTGGTATCAAAGCGATTGTTTGTGTCTGATACAGCCTTATTTCCCAACAATTGGGTCTTCGCCTGTTTTGTGATTTTACGAGCCACGGGGGCTAAGCAACACGATTGTGGGGATTGAGCGACTCAAAATCACGGGGGTTGGGATTTTCGGAGCCATAGGCGCTAAGCGACATGATCGCGGGGATCGAGCAACCCAGAACCACGGGGATTGATATTTTCGGAGCCACAGAAGCTGTGCCGACTTGATCCCGTGCTAATCCAAAACAATGGGGATCGAGATTTTAGAAGCCACATGGGCCTTAAGCGACACGATCGTGGGGATCAAGTTACCCAGAACCATAATGGTCGAGATTTTGGAGCCGTGGGGGCTAAAACATAGCCTTGAATCAGTCCTCCCGTACAAAGTGAAGATAACGGGTCATTAATTAAAATTTGATGTACAAAATTAAAAAGAACATTAATATGATGGGCAATAATAACACAAAATATATTCAAATTATAAATCTCCATCACAAATAAACTTTAGAATGAATTACATGACATAAGTACATAAATAAAAAATAAATTTTCAAATGTAAAAATACAGTAAAATGAAAAGTTATATAACTAAATTATAATTTATAATTTAACTAAATTATAATTTATAATTTGTATGTTTTCACTGGCTTATATAATATGTTCTTTTCTTGGGGATATATAATGTGATTAAATCTTTATCTTATTTTATAATTGTGTGCTAATGTTTATCTTATATATAATGTGTGCTTATCCAACAAAATATTTATATTATGCAATCACATTTATATGAGAGACATTAATTTTAAATTCATATGAAATGAACAGGAAAAAAATATCATTGGATATAGAATTCACAATTTAAATATATGTGGATTTAAATGGGATACATAGAAAGTTGTTAAAAATTGATAAAATAATAGATAAATTAGAACATGTTTTTGTGTGTTAAAAATACAATCCTTGGCTAAAGATGAAATACTACTTGATTTGAAATAAATTGTATAATAGAATGAGAGAAATTATATGAAAATAGTTATAGGTTGGAGATAAATTGTATAATAGAACATGTCTTCCACTGGAAGACTCGGACTCCTTAACCAAGTCATCACTCATCTCCTATATCCATGAGGACACGTGTCATGGCAATTTAAGAATGATGAGAGAAATTCAACAAGCGCTCTCCGATAATCGCGCACTTCGACAGTCTATAAATTCATTTTCATACAAAAGATATAGAGGCACTATTTTTTATATACACTATATTATAATTCGCTTGGATCCACTTTTCATATATAGAATCGACGAGCTTGACTCGGTTGAAATTGCAATCATTTAATAATATCAGTTTATTTCATTATTAGTTCATTTCGAATAGATCATTATTCCGAGCTTACGTTATATTCTCATACGACAAATTTTTGAGATTCTTATAACCAAAGTCAAAATAACGTCATAATCACATATTGTTCATGATTTTTGAAGCCTGATTTTGGCATCAACAATAACTGAAAAGGGGAGAATTATACGTATGATATGCGTAGACCAATTATCAAAATATCGATGTTGATATTGATGCTGAGATTCTGATTTTATGGGTATATCAATTACCGACTAGTAAGCCGCAATGATTGCAATACCGCTATTATACTAATTTAAATTTATGAGTATGCCAAGTACCGACAGTCATATCAACTGATATCTAATAATATAAAAAATTTAAATATTTATCAATATTTCTAGTTTCAACTTTATTGTAAAAATAAATATTTATCTAAAATACTGTAGAGCATACTTCGTCAACACTTGAGTTGGGTTAAATTTTGAATATTTTTAACGTTTTAATAGTTGGACGATTATTTCCATGGAAGTTAACATTGGCTATTTCAAACCCTGCCTTCAAAAGTAAACGTATGTTTCAGAAGACCAATCAGAAAATGGTAAGAAGACAACTATACCTAAATAAAGACGCCAGAGACAGAAATATGCACAATAATTACAAACTAGAACACAAATCAGCAAATGAGCGATGAATTGCAAGCCAGGCAAACTCTTAGTGACACGATCAGAAACCAAGAGAGAGAGGGGAGATCTTTTACCAACACAATGAAATCAACACCAAGCCTGAAAAAATATACTACCACCATTCACGATATGTTACAACCACCTCTCTCAAAAGGCAATAAATACACCATTTTCTTTACAATGGCTTGTCGGTAACATGTAAGAAAACTCACCCGCCGTTAATCATAATCGACTGAAACGGAACTCGCTTGATCTCAAGAAAAGTCGAGAACTCCTTGTTTAAGGGCTGTTTCCATGGCTCGCCGTCCATTTGCATGAACGCGTCTTTCCATTCCCCGCCTCTTACTTCCAGCCGAATCGAAGCAGCCTGAATAAAAGAATACCATGAAAAATCAAAAAGAAACATGAAGTATGAATTGATCAGCTGTCGAGGGAATTAAAATACACGAATCATATATAATTTGTATAATACCTGGGCAATGTGCTTGGCTGATATAAGCTCAACCATGACAAAAGAGGCATGCCATCCTTGTTTGAGGCCGAATATCTCCAAGAGACCATCGTCGGCGTGGGCCTCAACAAACCCTCTCTAGAATAAACAAAAAGATTAAAAAAAATTCACAATATATTGCATTATGATAGGAACAAAAAGATTATAAAAATATGGGCTCTCTAGATAAATATCCATATGAAAATTCATATTTTGCAATATAGCTAATATTTGGTCAAATTTTAAGTAAATAACCATGAGATTTTATTAACAAAGCCAAAAAGACATTGATAGTTGTATATATTCGTTAATAATTGTAAATAATCTTCCGACTTCGAGAGCATAGATGTAATGCTACTAACATCCAAACAATCCCACATCATTGTAATAGTTATTTACTTAAAATTTACAAACGACTAGTTATTTAGCAAATCTCTCCAAATTTTAGTGGCTTTACTCAATTAATTGTAAAAATAAAGAAGGCAATGCCCATGTATTTTAGCCTCAATTTGATGAATTCATTTGAAGCCTGATTTTCAATGATTTTCTATAAGATAGTAAAAAAAACTAAAGAACTCTCATGATCCGAAACCTATCTTTCGTGTATTACTTAACTCTCTCACTATGTCAAACAAAGACAATTGAACAAAATGAAAATAATTAATGCCCCTGGTTACGGTCTTACATAATTTTACACAAATACATACCTTTTCCAAGTAATCGGGTTTTAAATTACCCCATGGATGTCGTCCACTTCCATAGTTGTGGAGATTCAAAGCAACGATAGACCTCACACTACATTCAACAAAATAATATTGTTTTCGTTAAATAGCCACAATAACAAAATGAGAAATATATATTAGGGGTAAACTCTTCTAATTATAATGTAAATCAAGATTAAAATTATCACATTTACCAAAGTAAAAAAAAAAATCAAAGAAAAAAGTAAATTAATAGTATTAGTTCTTTTATGTTCCTATACTCTTGCTGGCATAAGGAAAATATTAGAATGAGCAGATATTAATTCCCAATACACTAGCATTTGGATCTGATTTGGTTAATAAAACAATGAAGTGTTTAGTAAATTCATGAACACAATGCAATTGATAGTATTCATAGGAAAATGAAAGCTCCGGGTAATTCGAGAGACCCGTGGCTGTCCACAATTCTTTCAGAAAAATATCCCAAATGATTCGATACCTTTCTCCCACAATTCTCTCTTATTTGAATACTAACATCACATCTCATTATGCTATATTAACCCAACTCTCTTATTATCTACTTTCTGTTATCCAATATCCTAACAATGAGTTAATCAAATAAATTGGTATAGCATAATTATATTAACTACAAACCGTGTTACCAGAAATTAAGTTTGTAAATCGAATTTCGCAGTTCAAAAGTCATACCTTGAAGGGATTGGAATCAGCTCCCATTCTGAACAGTTTACCTTTTTAACATGCAACCTTACAATGTTTCTTAGTCCCCTAAAAATAAAAAAAATATTGGAAGAAAATTAACAAACATCACCAAGATAACATATTTTTCGTAAAGACAAGTGCTAAACAAGGAAATCCTACGGTTCTTCCGAAATCCCACTCCCGCGTGGCATAAGTACTTTTCTTTGCTTTAGCATTTCAAGAAAATTAACAAACATCACCAATATAACATATTTTCCGTAAAGAAAAGTTATAAACAAGGAAATCACAGGGTTCTTCCAAAATCCCACTCCCCCTTCATAAGTACGTTTCTTCGCTTTAGCATTTCGAGTAGCAGAACAGATTGCAAGATTACAAACTTGTTTTCCACTGAAAGATGTCTCACCTTAAACTCGGATCACTTGTGCAAGGTGTGAAGAACCATCCTTGTGTGCAACTGTAGCCAGAATATAGCAGCTGCAATGATAACATACTGATAAGTTTATATAATCTTAGCAAACATATTGAATCAACAGAATCAATAGATCAGGCCATAGATTATAGTAAATAAAGCAGTTGTAACTTATGTGTGATATTTTTTTAAACAAAACAAATTTTAAATACATACCTTATTTGTGACTGGTCCTTGTGCTAGATAGGGTTTTTCATTTCGTAAATTATGGAATCCATAAGCAACCTGTGCATCCATTCCTGTATTAGGCATAGTCACATGGACATTCTCAGCTTTTATGTCACAAGCTACACATGAATGAGTCATGACTGATTTACCCACAAGTTAAAGGTGTAGCGCAAATAAAAATAAAATAGTACCTATGCTAAAGTAATTATAAAATACTCCTTCATACGAAGATGATTTCTCAGGTAATTTTCCTTCATTTTGGAATCCCTGCAACCCAAAAAAATGATAATCCATGAGCTTTCGGTCAAACGTCTCACAGAAGAAAACGACTATTCCAACTAGTTTATTAAAATTAATATAGAGAATCACGAGTAATTGGTCAACTTTAAGTTTTGCTTTAAATTCTATCACATGTTTTAGACTATTCAAAAATCTAACCAAATAGTACAAGTTTTTAAAAAAAAATATATATATATATATATATATATATATATATGTATAACTCGATGACCCTTAGTTTAGGTCATTTACAATTTATTTATAATCATTTACCATATAATGTAATTTGATCATTTACCAGATGCTTTATGATCATATCATCAACTAAATGTGAAAATAAAAGAAAAAAAATTACCAAAGTGGAGAGCTACAAGGGATTAAATGAGCATTTACAAACTAACCTCATCAAAAGCACACTCTTCTGTAGGCTTCAAAGAGTGTGGTGGCTGCATAACTTCACCAACTGGCATTGACAGCGCAAGACGCCAACTGCATCATCAAAATAATCATCATGTCTACCTTTTTATAATCAAATGGGAAAAGGATTGTCTTTTAGAATTCATTGCTACTTGATGAGCAAGTCGATAGAAACATACCTATCCAAACGGCATGTTGGACCCGTAGTTGCCCTGTAGAGTGATCTTTTGATGCCCGATTTCCAGGCAAACGGAAAAGAACCGCCCTGTTAAAAAGATAAAAACAATTTAATCATTATAAATAGGCCAGCAAGCACAAGATAACTAATCCGATATTCACTAAGAAAAATAAAACTCACCCAGCCAAAACTCCTTGATAGATCATTTCCAGTCCCAAGTGGAACAACTGCTACCGGAGGAACTGGCTCACGATTCTGTTTATTAAGATCACCTAGACATCCTAATACCCAACCAACCGTGCCATCACCGCCCGCCACCTGTCCAATCATCCCAACATCAATTTTTTATTTTCTTAGCCATGTCACAAAAAAGCCATACTTAAGAGTAAAATGCAGCTTGGTCTGATTTTCATACCATGACTCTCATCCTCTCACGGCACTCTTTCGCACACGAGTCTCCGAGCTGGGCCAGCATTTCTAGGCAACCCAGACCATACCGGACAAACTCGTGAGGCTTCACATCTTGTAGATCGAAAACCTGAAATTAAATCAAATCAAATCAAATCCCCATTTAATTGCAGTGAAGGCCAGAGAAGTATTGGCAAGAAAATAAAGCAAAAAGCTTCACACTTGATAACCTCTATTTTACCTGACTTCAGATCATCAAACAGTTATCTATCAGACCATCCCTCAAGAACAGCAAAAAACACACAACTTTCAACTAGAAATATCTATAGAACAGAAGTACCCTGTTCTTTATCTTGCATCAAACATCACTCCAGATCCCCAAAATGAAAAAAAATAAATAAAATTTAAAAAAAAAAATCCAACAACTATTAACAGTCCAAGCACACAAAAAATCACTTAAGAACATATTCTTTGTTTAAATAATACCTATAAAGAAAATGCCAACCATATATACCAAATCCGATTCACATAAATTGTATGTCAATACTTTATAAAATAAATAAATAAATAAAAAAGCAAAACATGCAAATGAAGTGAGAACGAATCTAAAAAAGAAGATAAACAACTATTAACAGTCCAAGCAGACAAAAATCACTTCAGAATCCGATTCACTTAAATCGCATTCCAATACTTCAAAAGCAAAACGATCTAGAGATGGAGAGTTGTGAATCAGCAAATCACGCGAATGAGGTGAGAAGAATCTAAAAGAACAAAATCAACAAGACACGTGCTCATGGATAATGATCATGATCACAATGATGAAAATAATAATAATAATAATAACGACCTGTTCTTCGCTCATAAGCTGCTGAAGTCTCTCCTTAAGCATCGGACCATGCCTCCCTCCGCTCTTTGGGTTGATAAACACCACCATCGGCGACTCAGGTGACGGCCGGGAGGACTCGTCGGCGTTGGCTTCTCCGGCGGCGCTCGCGGCGGCGCGTCGCTCGTCGAGGCGCGTCTGAGCGGCGGCGAGGTCCTTGAGCCTGATTGAGTCTCGGAGAGCGAGTCGGAGGTATCGCGGCATCAGAAGCTTCGCCTTCAATTCCTCTTTGTCGATCCTCATCCCAGTCAAGCCACAGCCTCTCAGCGATTCCACCATCGACGATCTCGCCAAGATCCGACCGGATTCCTCCGTCCCTCCGCCGCCGGAAGACTTCGTCGGCGACCTCATTTCCTTCTCTCTCTCTCTCCTCTCACTAAAAATAGCGATTTCTTGCGTCGATGATTTCGTATGTGTATAGGTAGGGGTTAGAGAATTAAGGATTTTGAATTGATTTTTTTTTATAATAAATAATGAGTGTGTCTTTGTGTGTCTGTGTGAATATAAATTGTATTTATATTTAATATTCGCGGGCAAGGAATAGAGGAAAAATATTTTATTTGATTTTAGTTTTCTGCTCTGGAGTTCGGTTTTATGGTTTTGTTGTTCGTGTTGACCGAAATGCCCTTTGCTAGTGTGTTTATTTACGGAAATGCCTGTCCTGACACGTGTACGAAGCGAATCCAACGAAGCAACCAGTCAGGGAACTGCTGATATCATAAAAGGTGGTTGACGTTGATTTTTTTTTTTTTTTTCTCCGGTAAATTTCTACACAGTCAATTCAAGAGCCAAAATGCGACAACTTTATTATTAAATTTTCTAATTGAATTTTTGAAATAATTAATGTCTTTACACATGTAACAAATAATATATTAATATATGTGCTGTTGCTTGTGGAGAGTAACACCCTGTAACCCGGTCGATACATGCTATAAAAATTGATTATTTTCCTTGCTATTATAGGTTACTCAAGCTTTTGAACATTAAATTATGAAGATAAATTGTAATTTCATTAACAAATATCTGTCATGGTATCTTTGTTTTAGTTCTTAAAATAACAGAAATATCATATTATACACGTAAACTGAAACAGTAAAACTAATTACGTTTATATATCGCTCTTTGTTTTTTCCTAATACAATTAACTAGTGCCACCTAGCTTTCCCTCTTATAGAAAAATGAATAAAATGTATATTAACTGAAACATCTCATTTGAGGAAGATATTCCCATTTCGGTTTCTGTGTTAGGTCTGGAGTTTGATTAAGATACAAGCATATCTGTTGGGGAAGAAATGAATATGTTTTGTCGTTGTTGATGGATAATAAGTGGATAACCTTAGAGAATTGAAGCTGTTCCAACCTGTAAAGAAATAAAAGGTAACCTAAAATAGTGTTGTGAGATTCCAATTTTCGATTCAGAAACTTTTGTAGATTTAATAATAGTGTTGATTTTTATAAGGGAATAAATCCATGCTTGAATCGAATAATTATTTGGACTGGTTTTTTTTTTAGAAGCAAAAATATGAAAATGAGCTTTGTAGGAAAATAAATCCAAGTTAGGCAAAGCCTAGTTGTTGAGACCCAACTTATGACTTTCGAATTTGAAACATACGGATCGAGTTCTTGCCTTATCTTAATGTCTTACCCGGATCGAAATCGAAGAAGTTAAAAATGATGTAGCCTTAAAAATAACAATATACATACTAAACTCTCTTTTGTTCGGTAAAAAACAATCTTTTTTTCCTCTCTCGCAAAAATTGTACTTTTGACAACAAGTCAAGAAACAACATATGATTCTCGATGTGAGAACGAGTCTGTTCTAATTAGCTCGCGTGTGAGAAAACGTCTAGTTTTTCGTAAGAGAAGAAGACTTGTCACGGTCGGATTTAAATCGAACCTCGAGCGTTCAAAGTTTTATTTGTTGTTTCCTTTGTGTGGGAGACGGACGAAACTGAGAGTAATTTGGAGGACATTTACTTATTCCTATTAAAATGAAAATTTACCATATTAGGAATCTTTAGTTACAAGTTTGTCAGTAATTCCAGTGATTTAGCGACAAACTCGTAACTAAAGAGTCCTAATATGGTAATTTTTTTGTTTTTCATAAGAATAGGTAAATTGTCTTCAAAAGAGTCTTAATTGTGGCAATTTTGTTTCTTGTTTTAGGCCTACAACAACAAGAACGCAGGCTATGGAAGAAGAGAATAAAGCTTTTTGTTTTCTCGCAATTGAGTCCTCGTTGCCGCAAAGCCGAATTGTAGAAGGGGATAGGGTATCAAAAGAAGCAGCATGTGGGGATAGACAGGGAGGCGTGCAATCTTCTCATAATCAGCCTCTCTGACAAGCAAATGTCAATGGCAGCGTCAAGACACTTTTGATGTTGTGGTATAAACTCAAAACCATCTACATTCTTAAACATGCTCCTAACTTAAAAGATCTTTAATTTATAAAAGAGTGGATTAAGAATTAATTTATTCTAATCTAAATTAAAGTGGTTTTGCTTAACTCTTTGCTAAAAAAAATAAACGTTTACTTCAAGATTCTTTATAATACTTGAGTAGCGACACCTAACTTAGGTTTGATGTTCAGTTTGTAAGCATTAAACAATTATAAATAGTGAATATCTTAGAACTATGTAACTTTCACATACTCTTAGACAGTGGGAAAGCCTACATTGATCCATGATGAGAGCGACAACGGTGGCGAAATCACCGGGAATTGATTTCTCTCTCTCTCTCTCTCTCTCTCTCTCTCTCTCTCTCTCTCTCTTGACCTCTTAAGACTTCAGAGCTTTCTGTTGATGGAAGAGGAAAATTGCGTAATGAGTTGAGAGAGTACCAATCCCTAAGGTTTCTCTTTGTATAGACTCACCATCAGGGTTATATAGGAAAATTATCTTTATTTTAATCAACCAATAGTATTTAGCTTGATTATATGTTAAACTCACTGATTGGTATTACACTTGAGCCACACACAAGTGGGCTTTATAAAATAAAGTCTAGCATTCTCGCACTTGGCTCATGCGTCATTACATACCATATGGTTTAGTAATAAACGTAATTGCGCATAGTATAATTAGATAAATCAATCATAATATCAGTTACATCATAAAGTTTCTATTAATCGTGAAAACTAATAAAGATCGTAGCGATTGTACGTCAATTAGTTGACATAGTCTCTTCTATGTATCACAATACTAGCTTCACACTTAATATGACATATAATAAGATATTCATAACAGTCCAGCAATAATGTCTTTGTCAGGGATAAAACGAATCTTGATCACATCCATGTTTATACTAATTCATTACTTCATATTAGAAACAAAATAAACGAGTTCAAAGATCACATAAAACATACATTACATCAAGGATGACATCCAAGGATCCTCATTCTTTCGACATGATCAATTAATGCCTTAGGGGGCAATCCTTTCGTTAATGGATCTGTAACCATAAGCTTTGTGCTAATGTACTCGATTAACACCCATTTTTTATGAACTTATTCTTTAACAACAAAGTATTTCAATTCCATATACTTAGCACATTTCGAATACTTGTCGTTCTTAGAAAAGAAGAATGTTGCAGAATTATCATAGTAAATTTTCAGCGGCTTGGCGATAGTATCAACAATTCCAAGTGTTAAAATAAAGTTATGCAACCATAAATCATGAACTGTAGCCTCAAAGCATGCTACGAATTCAGCTTCCACAATAGATGCAGCAATGATAGTCTGCTTTACACTTTTCCGTGAAATCTCCCCTTTGGCTAAAAGGAACAAATAGCCAAAAGTAGATTTTCTGGAATCCACGCATCCGGAAAAATCGGAATATGAATATTCAATCACATCGAGGTGGTCAGGTCTCTTATAAGTGTGCATATGATCATTCGTTCCTTGCAGATACCTCAGTACTTTCTTTGCAGCTTTCCAATGATCTATTCTTGGATTACTTTGATGCATGTCCAACATTCCGACAGGAAAACTGATGTTTTGCCTGATACAAGTATGTGCATACATCAAGCTTTCAATAATAGATGCAAATGAATTTGTTCCATTTCTTTGCATTTCAATTCATTCTTTGGACATTGATTGAGACTAAATTTAGCTCTCTTCTTAATTGGAACGACAGAGCATTTATCCATCTTGAATCTCTCTAGAACAAATTAAAGATTTTTGAGGCAATCTCAACAATCATTGTGATCTATCAGGAGATATCTCTATCCCAATCAGATAAAATGCATCACTCATGTCTTTCATTTCAAATTTATTAGAGAGAAACTCATTGGTTTGATGTAATAAACCAAGATCATTAGTAACAAGCAAGATGTTGTCAACGTATAAAACTAGAATTATAAACTTACTCCCATTGATTTTCAGATATATACATCGATCAATGATGTTTTCTTTAAATCCAAAAGATGTGATGATATCGTTGAACTTAAGGTACCATCGTTTGGAAGCTTGTTTAAGTCCATATATTGACTTCTTCAGTTTACACACCATATGATCCTTTTCGTCAACCAAAAAACATTCATGTTGATTCATGAACACTTCTTCATCTAAATTCTCATTCAAAAAGGCAGTTTTCACATCCATTTGATGGAGCTCTAAATCATAATGAGCTACCATATTTATAACGATCCTCAAAGAGTCCTTTTTAGAGACAGGTGAAAAAGGTCTCCTTGTAGTCAACACATCTTTTTGAGTAAAACTGTTGGCAACGAGTCTGGTCTTGAATCTTTCGATATTGCCATTTGCGTTGGGCTTGGTCTTGAAGACCCACTTGCACCCAACTCTTTTACAACCTTCGTGCAATTCAACAAGGTCCCAAACTGCGTTGTGATCCATTGATTTTAGCTTTTCTTTCATAACGGTTAATCACTCAGTAGAACTCTCACTTTTCATGGCTTGTGAAAACAAAACTAAATCATTATCAATTCCTAAGTTGTATTCCGACTCTTGTAGATAAACTATATAATCATCAGACATAGCGGATCTACATTCTCTTACAGATCTTCTTAATGCGACTTTTTATGGTTCATCTATGATAGGTTCATTTGGTACAACATCATTCAATGGTGCTTTGTTGTTAATTTGTTATTCTTGGAAATCATTATCATGGTCAACATGAATAAGAACAATAACTTGAGAAGAAGGTAGAGGCAAATGTACTTACACTCTAACTTCTTGAATTTCCACATTACTGCTGGTGATTATTGCACCTCAAACAACCATTTAAATGCGGAAAATATTAATTACGCTATCATAAGCTAATTAAAACATGGCCATTAATTAAACAAGATCTAGATTTACGTTATTTAATGAGAGCAAACGCAATATGTCAAGCAACCGATAAATTTAATGGCAAGTTCAGAAAACTTCCAAATTTGGGCTCACGAACCGAACCTTCAAGCTTTCATAATACGTCTTCAGTCTATAAAAGACTCCTCACGATCAGACCTTCGGGATGATTATGAAACTTTCGGATTCTTTCATGTCGTGTTGATGACACCGTAGTCTTCCGAAACGTAATCTTCGAGGAAGATAAGACTAATGAGTGGGCAACAATTCTTGATCTCACTTAGATTTGATGTGTTTTAGATCTTTCTCTCTTATTTCTAAGAATGGAATTGAAGCAATTCCAAGGGGAAAAGGGAAGAAGCAAAATCACGGCCAAACCAAAGAGAGGAGGCCAAACTTTTTAATACTGTTTTGGTTAAATTTTGCTTCTCATCAGCCTCATATTTATAGCAGTTAAAAGGAGATATTCTAAAATGTTCTAGAATATATTATTTCCTTTTATTGTGTTCACACTAGTGAATTTATTTTCAGCCCTTGAATCTCATTTCATGAATCATACTTTTTCTCTCATCCATCAAATAAGTATCTAGGATTTTATTTTATATCAAAATATAAAATATTTTATTTGTTGAGAGAATATAGGAAAATATTTCTCCTAAATATTCTTCTAAATATTCTCCTAAATATAAGGAGAGAATATATGACGATAACTAATTTTCTATGTTTTCTCTCCTTTATTTAGGAGCAAATAAAGAGAATAAACTGGTATAAACCAGTATAAAAAATCGCCCACCTCTTGGTAGGGAGGTGAAGAATTTTTTCTTCAGCGCAAGGCCCAGCCAAAAAATCAAAATTATTTATTTACTTGATTCAACAATAAATAAATAAATTATTAATTTATTATTTAGTTGACCAAAAAATAAATAAACAATTCTACTATAAATAGTTATTTAATTCCGCAAATACCCGTTTTTCAGAATTAATGATGTCAATCGCAATTACAGCAAGTGAGACTATAACAATGAAACCATTATTATATGAACGTTCTTATCCGCCTTTATCGAAGCCGGATCGGGAACTATGGACCTAATATTTGAAGCTTAACAAACTCGATCAAAAGACGAAACAATCATTTCTCTTTTACATATCGTTTTGTCTAATCTTGGTCAGTACTCCACCGTGTAAGCCAAGACTGAACTCTCTCATAATACTATAATTATATTTACTAATCATGACGAGTGTCCACTGATTTAGTCAGTAAGTGATCATGATCATCCAGGTTCAACCCGTATCGAGATAGGTCAATTTGTTCCGTTATACATTTCTTGTTACATATATACCCTAAGCACAGTTGCGTCCCCAGCGAAAGATTCTTCCAAACGTAAGCCAACTTCGGAAGTGCTAGCAATCTATCGGTTCTGGAACAAACCCTTAGGTGAGAGAACATTTACCTTCTTTCAGGAAGGCTGGATTTCGTATCTGTAAATTACTTTCTTCTACGATCATGTCCCGACTTCCCATAACACCTATTTAGTCAGCGTTTCATCAGCTTTTAACGTGGTGAATTAAAGAACCCGGTACACATGACCTAAAAGTCCATGATTAATTCAGGATTTAGATCAAGCGTCACTTTGACCATCATAAGCAACCTCGGCTAGTGCATCGTAACGGTCCTTAAACGACACATATATCCAAACCAAAGTCTGTCCGGGTCGTACACTTACCAAAAGTGTAGAATGCTCCCACTGAGTGATCAACCTTTACTCATGTTCTACATATGACTTTAGATAAGACTTTCTAGGCGTATATCAGTCATCGACCTTGTTTTAATTCACCGTCCGAACTCGGATGCCCAGCATGCGACTTAGTTTGATACGGAGACTACGGATGATAGTTGTTATTGATTCTGAATTTTATCTGACCTCAACCCACTAATCATATTATACTAATAAATAATTTCTTATCTTATTTAATAAGCATCATCTTCTAGTGGACAACATTCCTAACAATTACGTGGTTTCAAACTCCCACTAACTTCTCCATTTTCAATGAACCTAAACATTTCCACTTTCAAAAATTCTAGTAATATGGTTAGATAATTACAATAATACCCCTACATGATAATTACTATAATTTTGCTAAAAATCCACGATATGGCTCTAAAATATTTGTTGTGACGAAGGTCCCCACGACAGTAATTAATGGGATTCATACAATATTTTTCGTAACTGTGCAATATGACAACGTCGTGGTGCAAACTTACATTGGACGGCGCTAGTCCCGAGTTCAAGCTTATTGATGGCCGAAATATAATACCACTCGGTAGTCATAAGATTAAGCTTCAACCTATAAAAATATACTATGGCACTGGGAGAATGATACCTACCATAGAGACACCTCCACAAGATAATCATGCATACCAGAGTTCGATATACATTGGGATTAAGTTGAGTCGATGATAAGTTCGATCCTTGAAGAATTCTCTAAAAGAACGGATGAAAGCATATTCCACCAAGGATCTGAAAGATGGCGAGGTTGACCACAACCAAACCCTTAGGAGGCAAGTCGGCATACTAATCCTCTTTCGGGGCGATGAGATCAAAAGTATCACCAATCGCAACAGTACTCTAAAAGCTCTTTAGCTACGTATTTCTCGTGATGATTGAGGGATAAACCCTAGTGGTAAAAGTCCCCAGATTTTCGCTCCACATATATAATGACTTGCATTGAAAACCACACTAGTGATTGGCTTGACAGCCTCAGTCCCTACAGCAAACTTAGAATGAGGTGAATGCTCATGATCTTAAGTCGGCCCTTCATAATGGAAGCTCACGTTGTCAGTAATCGATCCTGAAATTATCACTGAGCTCAAATATCTCAACTACTTGAGGTTCAGGAGGATCCGGTGCCACCAATATTAAAGGAGAAGTTATAATATAGCACTCCGGCCCTTTTTCTAGTGTAAGAACTAAAAATAATTGAAATGAGGGTCATGTTCACTTCGGATTACTAAAAATAATATGATTGCCTTATTTTAAGAAAAACAAAATCGAACCACTAGAGATGCAACCACAAAACTAAAACCTAACCTTGAATGCCGAATAAAATCGCCCGGAAAAAACCTTGAAGCACCATAAAATTCGCTAGAGAAATAGAAAAACAAGAGATTTCTTAATTTTTGTAAAACAAAAAAATTAGGTAACTAGCCAATTAAAAAGTTTGGAATTGCTATATAGACAACGTTTGGTAAATCTTAACTAAATAGCCATAAAGATGACGGCGCATTCCTGCTTTACCCTTTCATTGGAATAAAAGAATGTGGTATTTACGTGTATTTACACGTGTAAATACACGGACGTGACTATTTACCTAAGAATTACGAAACGTTGGCTATATAGCAATGTGAAACTATAAATATGACTATATACCTAATGGACCTTTTTTAAAATAACCTGAAATTGCATCACCTACATGTATTAAAATGCGCGAAAGGCATGATGAGATTTCTAAGAGAAGACTTTCCAATCAAACGATCATGGATGAACCAACACATTATTTCATGGTTTTTCATGAGACTTAAGTATCAAAGACGAATCGACGCATCTTATCAAGGCATCTTTTTATAGCTGACACATTAATTAAAATATAATGCAAAATCTACATGAAAACTTGGTGGAAAAACACCAAAAATGTGTACCGAATAGAATTTTGATCGAGATAAAATAAATATCTTAGTACATAATAAAAGTTAAAGAACAACTAACATACCGGTATCTCGATCAAGAGACACCAAACAAAAATACACATAAGATAAGTTCCTCATTATTTTTTTGCAAAACACTAAAAAACTACAAGACAATGTCATAAGAGGGAAATTACTGAGAAAGCATAATATATTTCACTTAATATCGAAGTCTCACAAAGGGATACCGAACAGAGAAGTCATGTATCATATTGAATGAGAAACGAACATGACTATAAGCTAATATCCTATAACTCTTATACACTAAGACTAGTCCAAACAAATGTTTACAATGACCACGTAAACACTAGATAACTTTTTAAAATCCATGAAAGTTACTTGGTTACTAAAATTACTTGTACATCAACAAACGGCTTGGCAGTTATATAACCGTCCAGACGTTAATTTGATCAGCCCACGATCTAATCTCATCCACTAGTATAAAAAATACTTAAGATGCATCATAATATGGGGGGTTCGCCAAATATGAGAATATATTATGCTATCACACAAATACACCACAAAATTAAATAAATATAGCCAGTGCATTCGGGGAGATTCGATCTCGCAGTAAGAGAATAAATGGTATTACCACCTGTCACAAATAAGTTTGGGCCCCACGTTCCATTCTTGTCATTAACTTGTAAGTAGACATCTCTGCATTACAATTATAAAAAAATGGAAAGAAAAATAAATTCCCATTCAAATGTTGAGACGGTAGACGGTCGCAGCTGATTCAGCCATATTTATGTACATACTTACATTTCATATTAATTGATTGCCATCAACTTGTTGCATAAATTCGAAAATCTAAGTGGGCACCAAAATAGCTTGATTTTTCAACTTGCACAAATCCCATTACTAATAATAATATCTAGCTAGGCTTTATTTGCCACCGCTGGTATATATTGCAGTAGTTTATTATATTTGGAACATATTTAATATAATATTTGAATAGTAATAAGTAACAACATTATAACACAACGGCTTCTAGTCCATAGAGCGCCATTCTTTTAACATTAATTTGGATGATAACTCATATTAATTAGATTTGGGTATGTAGTTTGGTCTTTTGTTTTGATAGTTGATTCCTAAAAGTTCCACAATTATATCTAAATCAAGCCATATATAAACTTTGTTCCCATTACTGCAAATTGTGACTTCTATAATCAAAATTCAAATAATTAACAAATTAGCTAATTAAAACTAGAATTTTTTTAATTAATCAACGCTTTGTAAATTTTAAATCAATAGCCAACATTTTGATAAACATTTCAGTTAATTTACGCGTGTAAATATTTGATCATGGTTATTCATAAAAAAATTTGATTTTTTTTATTAAATAGCAAATTAAAACTGTAAATAGAATTATATATCTAATTGATCCATAAAAATTAAAAATTAAAACTTATTTCTATTTTGAAAAACTCTGACTCCTTTAATTCCATGACTTTAATTCACGATGGAAGTTCTGTCTTTTTGCTGTAAATTCCGAATCTTACCTCTATTCAATTGCATTTCAAAGGAGTAAATTAATTCCTGAAATAATGACAGATCGTAGTCACCATTTCAAGTTTTTTTTTTTTTTTAAATATGATTATTTGACCATTTTTCTATATAATGTTTGTCTCTTTCTTGATGATGTTTGTTTCATTTGCAACTGGTATCTTGGTTTTGATGGAACACAAAATTTGTTTCCGTCCAAATTGCCCATTTTTAACCATATACATAAAGCCAAAAATTTGCTCAATTTGTGGGCATAACAAGCACCGACATAAAAAAGTATATCCATCAGTTTCGCTGTCTCTGTACATTACTATAAACAGAAAAAGAAGGTAACAAATAGGCTAGAAATTGAAATACAAGATTTAATAGTATTTTATGTAAAAAAAAAAAAAAGATTTAATAGTATTTGTTTGCACTGTTTCGAAATAAATTCACCTTCCATTTATTTCCATCTGTGGCTCAACAACGACACATTACAAGGACCTTTAAAAAATATCTGCTCCATCTACCAAAGCAGAGTTACATAAATAAAGAGATAAATAAATATTAATTTATGAGATAATTACCAATTGTTTGTTGCCACTCATTCATTAGGAACATTTCATTAATTTTTGGATCCATTAAATATATTCATTTTTTTGTCTCTCAGTACTTTGGGTAAATTTTATAATTTATAGTATAATTAAGCACGCTTCACTGATCATATCTCAACTTAAATATTTCAAAAACCGGAATACTGTATTAAAATATTTATGCGTCTTTCTTGCATACTTTCGAATTAGATCAATTTATTTAGGATACGGTCACTTTGTTTGGGTGATAGTTAATTGAAACTAAAAGATTTAAAAAATGAAAAGCTTACTATAAAATTAATAAAATATATACTCAAAAAGTTTTTGTTTTCTATTTTTTAATTTTTGTAGTTGTACTGAAAAATTATTTTGCAGTTGTTTTCAAAAAGCTGTTTGGTACAGTTTTCATTTTTGTTTTTGAGAAAGTGAAAAAACTGAAAAAAGTGTTTGGCATAGTTTTCATTTTTGTTTTTGAGAAAATGAAAAGAGAAGGAGGAGAGAAGAGAAGAAATTTTTTTTTCCAAAAACACTTTTTATTTGTTTTCAGTTTTCTTTACTTTTTTACAAAACAACTTCAAAATTTTTTAAAATTTTTTTCCGAAAACACATTACCAAACACATTTTCCAGTTTTGTTTCCTATTTTCACTTCTTGAAAACTCAAAAACAGTTTTTGAGTTGATAACCAAACATGACCATAAATATTAGATTTCAATAAATTCAATTATAAACTTTTTATTTGTTTTCAGTTTTCTTTACTTTTTTACAAAACAACTTCCAAAAATTTTTAAATTTTTTTTTCCGAAAACACATTACCAAACACATTTTCCAGTTTTGTTTCCTATTTTCACTTCTTGAAAACTCAAAAACAGTTTTTGAGTTGATAACCAAACATGACCATAAATATTAGATTTCAATAAATTCAATTAGAAATTATTTATATAAATAGTCAGCAATAGAATTATACACTATTGACTTCATAAAGGAAAAATTGTACAAAGCCATTTGAAACTAATTAATTAATAAAATAATTAAAATTTCAAATTTTCAGCAAAATAGTCAAAATTACGTTGTCAAATATTTTTTATATGAAGATTAATTTTTTTTACAATTATTATAAGTAAATCATCACTTTTAAAAATATTAATCATAAATTAATTTTATTTTTGAAACCTAATTACTGTATATTTGATTATTTTTCTAATTTTAGGTAAATCTTAGTTATTTTACAAATTCTTAATTTTGAATCGACCAAATCTCTTTTAAAATAATATCTTTTGTACAAGAGTCAACTATGCTATGTGATGGAATGGGCCTTTGACTTTCTCTTCCCGGTCTCAATCTAGCTAGTTCGACTAATACAGCACAATGGCAGTATGGTATTTCGTCAACAAGAAGTGGGCAAATGAGTAAATTAACGAGAGAAGGTCTTCGTGTGGGTCCACGCGGAATGTGACTTTACCTTTAATGTTAGTTGTCCAATGAGCGTCGAAAGAGAGAAAAATGCTCAAAAAGGAATTTAAAGAGAAAATTCCAAAAGTATATTTTCCTTCGGCGTGTTGCTCTTCTGTACGATTGACCGCTCCATTGTTTTGTGCGCAAATGTCCTTTTTTTTTTTTTTGCAATGAGTCAAGCTAAGTTTGCCCAATTTAAAGTTTTGACTATGAATTCTAGTCCACAAAATTAGAACGCTTTTGGCACAACACAACTAAAACGACACCAACAATGGCACCATATTTAATATAACGTTTTTTTTTTTGTTTTTTTTTGTTTTTTTTTTTTTTTTTATATTATATCATTACAGCCATCCTTGAATTTATCCAGTGACCATTTTTTCACACAATTTATAAAGGTTTTTTTTTTTTTTTTTTTTTTTTTTAAAGGGGATGAGAGCTCAATTTATAAAGGTTTGATAAGTGAAAATTAAGGACGAGCAAAATCATCATGAGGGCACTTAGTGACCATCAATAAAATTCGTAGACAATAGCAACTTGATCCACGAAAACGACTCATACACGGTCGAAAGCCTCAATGATTATCTCATGACGAAGCTGAAAAGAAATTTATGTAGTAACATAGGTTACGATTGATAAAATTGGACGTTGGACACAAAAATTGAGGCAAGAATGATAACCTCTTAGCCGCGGTAGGCTTTGAGCTTAATCGTACCACGGTTTGAAGTACACTTATAGGTGTGAAAGGAAAATAGCATGCATTACAATATTCAGTTGTTTGATCCTTCTGGCTCGCATGGTGATCACCTAAATATATCACATGGCCAGCCTCTAAAAGGACCGGGAATTGCAAAGCTTCGTTTCACCGCAAGGACCTTATGTCATTGTTTGAACATCGATCCGAATTAGCCCCGAAACAACAAAGACCGATACCATTATTTTGGAACTGTACGAGGCCCTAAGAGAAGTGGTGGGAAAGTTAGTCTGTAACAATTTCGTCAAGGAGGCATAGTAATCGACATGGGTGATTATTCATACTTGAACGACGCATACCCCACAGACGGCTTCCCTCTTTCCTATATCGATCACTGAGTCAATAGAACAATACATAAATATCTCAGTTTTATGGAAGCATACTCATACTATAATCAATCCCAATGTGCAGTCTGGATAAAGAATACATTGCATTTATTATTAATCGTGGCCAATATAAAAATAAGAAAACCAATGAATGACATCACTTTCCACCAAAAATTCTTTTAAATAACTTGACGTGTCAAAACTCATCCCTCATCAAAATAGAAAAAAACTAATTGTGTTTGGAAAAATATGCTCGTGTGACGCTAACGATCTTTAAAGTGCCTCTCATCAAACTAAGTATTGTTATGCTCGACCTGGACATTAATAAAGGAGAATGGAGATGAGTAAAAATACGAGGAAAAACCCACGTCATCTTGGGGACATTAATTCAATAACTCAATGGTCAATGATAGTGGCACCAAATTAACAGTAGCGACATGGTTCTCAAGGATGTTTCCAACCCGATGGCAAGCATCAATGACTATTTTAAGGCTAACATGAAGATCCACCTCGACGTACTCCCTAGCAAAATACCATTTTTTTTACTTATCATTGACTGTACGCACCATAATAGGCATATCCGCCTTAATTTATTCAAGGTAGTTTCTTGGCCGAGAAGGAAAGAAAGTGTTATGTCGTCATTTTCACACTGTAAAAACGGCATCCCCAGAGAAAAAAACGACAAGGCAAGCCATAATATAAGGGCCCGAGCTCACTATTAGGTGATTTAAACCCAAAGTCATGTCTGCGCCAAGACCTTCCCAGCACCAAGCACTCGGTCGTCATGAAGAAAGTAAGTACTTGGCCAGCCAAAAGAGACGATCACTTGACCTTCATGAATGAGTGACCAACCACTGGGCCATCATGAAAAGTTGAGTATTCACCCAAGCAAAGAAGAAGACCACTCGGCCACGTGGGTTGCCTCAACCACTTGGCCACACAAGGTAATGAGTGCTCGGCCAAAAGAGGGAAAGACCACTTGGCCATATGCACCACCACTCGGCCACCAACAACTTGGCCAAGACCATCTGGCCACCAACCACTTGGCCGATATCACATGGCCAAGACCACTCGGCTAAATCTCCACTGCTCGCCCAAGGCTAACACTCGGCCATCTCCACCTTTCGTCTACAAGACCACACATCCAAACGAGACCACTCGTCCGAACAAGACCACTCGTCCATGAGACCACTTGTTCGAACAAGACCACTTGTCCGTCAACCACTCAGCCATGACCACTCATCCATCAACCACTAATTCATAACCACTCATCCATCAACCACTCATCCATGACCACTCATCCATAAACCACTCAGCCGTGGCCACTTGGCCATCCACCACTCATCCATCACCACCAAAATCATTGACTCCTATAAATACCCATTCCACTCACAACACAAGATAGGTTCTCTGAACTTGTCAAAACTCTACACAATTGAAACCACGACTCTCTCTCTAGAAAATATAGAGACAGACACAAATCGTCCACCAATAACGCTACAACACGACTAATGTTGAGCGTTAGAGCGCGCACCAAGGAAAACCACTATGCATCCCTTTAGTTCCCGTTTCTTGTCTTTTCAGACAAAGAACATGACGAAGACGAAGATCGCGAGGAACCCAAAGAACACGATGAACTTGAAGGCCTTGATGAATTTAAAAAACGCGTAGAACCTGGAGATCGCGAGAAACCTGAAGAACGCGATGAACTCGAAAGACTTGATAAATACGAAAATCGCGAAGAACCTGAAGAACATGATGAACCCGAAAAACTCGATGAACGTGACGAACGAAAAGAACACAAAGGCTAACTATTGACGAAGTGACGAGACAGAGACGGCGAGAAGAGAAAAAAATCACCACACTCAACCTACGTGCGGTCATAGGGTCCGATACTAGACCGAACCACGGACGGTACAAGTGTCAACCCAAAAATGTGGTTAACAAAAAGCGCTGTAACTCAAAAGTTGCACGAGTCAACCCGCGCTCAAGCCGGCAGTTTGTAAACCCTAATCCTGCACGTACAACATTTATTACTGAGTCTTTAGGATATTTTTAAATTGTTTTCTATTTCATGACTATATGAGATTTGATTAAAGGTTAAGTCTAGAAGAGGAGGTTGATTTCCCTTCAAATTATTATATATATATATATATATATATATATATATATATATATATATTTTAATAAAGAAAAAAAATTGATAAACCTGATTAGTTTTTTTTTATAATGGTTATTTAATTTAAAGCAACAACCTAATTTAATTGTTAAAAAACTGATAAAATCATAAATTATCTAAAACTTATGTTTCAAAAAGTTAAAAACTTATGAAACCCTATATATATATATATATATATATATATATATATATATATATATATATATATACACACACGTGTGTGATAAAATTCAATAAGAACATGAAAGTAAAATAATAAGCGAAATTAGAGACGTCACATTTCGTGGAACAAAAAAAATCAAGTTATTGGGGTAGCTAATTTGGTCTAATAGTAATTTTACACATGCATCGGTTAAGAAGTTTTGGGTTCGAGCCATCTATATTAAATAATGTGTTTTTGATTAATAGTTACCATCATACGTTAGTACTGCTAATATATCATGTAATTTTTGTTATCGAATCACTTCTTAGAATAGAAAAGAAAAAAAAAACTATTATAGGTTATCAATTATTTTTTTAATTAAATAAACTATGAATATTAGCTATTCCGTCAAAGACTTTCTCGAGGGAAAGACTCCTGAAGTAATGTATACAAAGTTGGTCATGTATTTAGTCTATCGACCAATAAAGTCTATTGAGACTAATTATATCTTCTTTTTTAAGATGAAGTGTACCACGTGACAATCACGTATACCGGTCGAGCTTTTAAGGTCTCATGAATGAGATGGGTAGTAGTATAACTGCTACCAATATGTTGCAAGAAATTAATAAATATTGACTTGAAATTACTAGTTCCATTTTTTCATCAAAAACTTGTTGATTATGCTATGTTGATCGACAGCATGTCATCCAAAGCATCATTTTGATCAATTACTAAGGAGAATTAAGCAAATAGCTTATTTAAATCTCTTATATTCAAATTTTCGCTTAATTATTTAAAAATTAAGAATATAACTCAAACTAAAGAAGTTTGCACCATATTACTAGACACAAACATAAATTTAACTATATGTGTAACCAAGACCGGCTGGATATATATAGAAGCCTTGAGCAAAATTTAAGAAAATATGCATTTTGACAATATATATATATATATATATATATATATATATATATATATATATATAATCATTTCTAATAAATATAAAACATACATTGTTTTCATAAAATTCAAAACACAATGTCTATCAATATGTCTATCATTTGTGCATGTTTCTTCATGTTTTCCATTACTGTGTGTAAATGGGCCTTTTTCCATTATTTAAAAAAAAAAATTGGGCCAACAATTAGAATGAGTCTTTTATGACCTAAGTTGTCAACACAAGTAGATTAAAATAAGAAAAAGGGAGGGAAGAAATTTAGTGTTTGATAACTCATTTTTTATTCTCAATCAAAATGCTAATTTAGACATTTTTATCAGTAAAAAGAGTAGATAAATATTTTATATTCATTTTTACCCTTTTTTTTTCTTAACCTTTTTTTTTTCCTAATTTTTCGTTTTCCAATAAATCTAGTTTGTTAAACGATTTGTTGACACATATATATGTCAACAAATGACACAATTTGTTGACATATATATGCAAATAAATAACACTTTTTTTACACGTCAACAAATGACATAATTTGTTTATATATATGTCAATAAATAACACGATTTATTGACATATACGTCGACAAATGACAACATTGAAAAGTTTGTGGATTTGTTGACATGTATGTCAACAAATATCACGATTTGTTGACATACGTGTGAATAAATGACACGATTTGTTGACATAATTATCAACAAATGACACAATATTATGTACTTTTTTATGTGAATGTTAACATGTCATACATACCATACATTCAAGAATCAAAATTAATTTCATACGTATCACATTAGAATAAAAATGAATGTTAAAAATAAAAAAAATATTAATGTCTACTGTATGGAAAGAACACTAGGCAATTCATAAGAAACCACAACAAAGAACCAAGTAGCTGGCATATTTAAGCAGAAAATTCTTAGTAACCATACCGCAATCAACATTTCATTTTTTTTTACTATACATAATTATTCTGAAAAGTATAAAAAAGAAGGTAAGAAGATTTTTTTTTTTTTTTTTTTTCAGTATAAAATTCATCATTGTTGACACTTGAATTATAAAGATTTTGATTCCTTAAAAAAATTGTACCAATGTCTACGGAATAATTTAAGGGTCTCGCGAGTCATGATTCAACTTAATTAAAAAGAGCAAATGAGCTTTTGATCTTTTTGACTTTTACATGGGAAGCATTATTATATGCCGTTAATACGCTTTTACACGAGTGTAGCATTGTATAAGGGTGTTTTTTTTTAGAATGAATGTCCTTTTCATATTTTTAATCTGAATATGAGTTTTTTTTTTTTTTTTTTTTTTTTTTTTTTTTTTTTTATGTCGTAGATGATAATTTGATGATTGATTATGATGTTCTTGAGTTGATGTTCTTGAGATGAATATGATACTTATGATGTTTAATGATGATTAATAATGTTCTTGAGTTTAATATGATGATTTGTAATGATGAATTGATATCATATATTTGTTATATGAAGTATGAAGTTTGAACTATGAAAAATATGTTCATTTTTGTAAAATATTTGTCTGAATATTTATCGGTTTCCTATATTTTATGTCTGTTTCATCTACAATATGCGATTTTCTGTCGGTATCGATTTCCTTTTTTTTTGTCTGAATATTCATTGGTTTCTCCTCCAATAAGCAATTTATCCCTCAAAATTAAAGTCTCGGTACGATAACGATAACGATAACGGTAAAGCGAACCTTGCTTATGACTTGTGACTTTTGAGTTTAGAAAAAAAAAACTTTTAAAAACATACATATCGATTATGGTGGGACACAAGTCATGTATCTGACGTAAATAATCAAATTATGTAGGGAAATGGCCAGATGTAGTAGTCTTTTTAATGATTTGGACCAAAATATAGAGTTTTTTGTTTTGGACACTTTTAGTAGTTGCTTAAGTGAGCAAATACATATTTGCCCTTCTTCTTCATTCTTCACGTTATCTTCTTCTTCTTCTCTCCTCACCCGTGCGACATTGGAGAGCAAATAGAGCAAGGAAAAAAAAAATTCCAGACCACATCATCCAAGCTCTCTTCCCGGCCGGCCACCCAAAATCATCACTGCCACCTTTCCTCGTCTTCCTTCTTCCTTTCCTATTCCCGCGCGCCACCACCAAGTCTCCTCCATCGCGCGACTCACAGCCACCGATCCTCCACCGCGTGCGCGCCAGCCGAGAGACGGGAGAACGCCGCTGCCGAGTCTCCTCGAGCGCTCGACCGCCGTGAAGTGTGCGCCGCCGCGAGCTAGGAAACGTCGGGAGGGAGAGAAAGCTTGTGGAGGAGGCCGGATTTCAGGAACATAGAGAGGTGAGGAGATTTCTTCATATTGGAATCCATGTTGATTAGGGTTAGATTTTGATTTGGGGGTTTTGGTTGTGAACGTGTTTTGATTATTTTAGTTGAAGATTTGAATTGCTTTCGGTGATGGTTCTTCTGGTTATGGGTTTGTTCTTGGTTTTGGACGAGTGTTGTTTTGGATTGGGTCTTGGCCGTGAGCTTGGTTTGCTTGTGTGTTTTTGGCCATGAGCTAAGGTTGGCCGTGAGCTTGGTTTGCTTGTTTTTGGTCGTGTTTTACGTTTTGTCCGTGTGGTTCTTTTGGGTGGGAATTCTGAAATGTGTTGTTGTTGTTTAGTGTCTTGTGATAGAAAATCTGAGCCTCGGGAATTCTGAAATTTGAGATTTGATATTTCGTTCGGGCTCGGGTTTCTGTTAGTTAATTCTGAGATTGAAATGTGGTTTTTATGACGAGTTAAGTAATTTAGAAATTGACTCAATGTTCATTTCTGAATTTCACAGCTCAGTCGCAGATCAAGTCAAAGCGAGCGAAAATCGGCGTAAACTGAGCGCGTCGAAGCCGAATAGTAGTGAATTCATAAAAAGATTTTAAATCTCGATCTCACTCGTGAGTCGTTTATCGCTTTATAGCGTTAGACTCGAGTTTTAATTTTTGGATTTGAGATTGTATTCAGGGATTATTAATTATTTATTTAAGAATGTTCGAGAATTTAAATTCTGGTTAATTAATTCATAATTCTCGGTTTGTATGATTTTTCAGATTATTCATTTAATTTATTTAAGACTCGTTAAATTCTCGAACCCCTGAACCGACTCGCAGTGAATCCCGATAATGAACCTTAAGCTCGTCAGCTTCTCCCGAATCATTGACTAATGAGATTTCAACAATTTGAACAACTATTGTCATTTATGTTTAGGAATTATAGACGTCAAAAAGACATAAATTACTGAAATTGTAACATATAATTAGTCATTCATCCATTATTGGAATACACTCCCAAGTTTCAAAAAGACATATAATTAGTCATTAAACTATAATAACTGAAATTAGTTCAAAAAACACATACAACTATAATAATTCATCCATTCCTATCGGACAAAGGAACTGGACTGTTGCATGTAGTCCGGTTGTGACCAACTTCTCCACATCGCGAACACTTCCTAAGAATAGGCTATTCCCCTTGAGAATGTATCTGTCTCTTCTTCGGTCTACCGACGGCACGTGATCTGTATGTCGGAGGCTTGTCTCTCATTTATACAACAAATATGTTCACTCTCATACCTTAATAAGAAAATTCAAAAATCAGAATAACTTTAGATTGATATGTATAATTGTAATAAAACTGTCATAAATTGTAGACTTATAAGTCTACAGTTAACAACAATTGTAGATATCGACGTCTAGAGTTGTAGTAACTGTAGATTTATAATATCTACAATGAGACTATTTGTATATATGTATATCTACAATTACACCAATTGTAGATATACATGTCTACAATTCTTTCAATTGTAGACATATAGGTCTACACTTTCAGCAGTTGTAGACTAATAAATCTACAACAGCTTAAGGTGTAGACCTATATGTCTACAATTACAAGAATTGTAGACATGTATATCTACAATTACAATAACAACGTATGACGGGGACAGTCTACAATTTCAGAGATTGTAGACATGTATATCTACAATTCAAGAACGCGAAAAAAACTCAAATGTTCAAAAACACGAAGAACAACACACAAACATGCAAACCCAACAACAAACAACACAGAGACGACGGGTAATGGCACCAACAAACCCAGAACGACACATACCTGAACTAGATCTCCAGCCATGATTTTTTTTGCCTCACCACCGGATCGCGGCCATGAACAACCGTCGTGATTTAGAAACAAAGCCATGTGCTGAATCTCAACAAGGTTCATCCTCATGTGCTCACGCGCTCGAGCTCGTCGGTGGTGAGCGAGGACGACCAACATAAAAATGTAAGCTTTTTTTTTGTATGTCAAAATGAACGAGAGAGAAAAACAGAGGAGAGAGAGAGAGAGAGAGAGAGAGAGAGAGAGAGAGAGAGAGAGAGAGAGAGAGAGAGAGAGAGAGAGAGAGAGAGCTCTGAGAGGTGAGAGTTTTTTTGGCTTTATGAGCAAGTTTTGGATTAAAATGAACAAAATTAAAAATTAAAGGGCAAAGAGGGTAACAAAGATTTATCTCTCCTCATATTGGTAGTATAATTGTCCAAAAACATGTACCACAACATTTTGGTCCAAACTTTCTAAATGACTACTAGTTGAGGCCATTTCCCAATTATGTATGTGCATAATACACAATATATGCTATGGGTATCAAGTAGATAATTTTACCCGGTAGGTATATCCGCTACTCGGCCCATTTAAGAAAACAGTAATTGTGAGCCCACTATCTCTATTGTCTATCGAGTAATGTATATGGAAAGTTAAAATTTAAAGATGTAAATTCTTTGAATAGTTTAAATTTTCAAATCTTTCAGGGATACTTCTTTATTTTTTAGTAGAGCAGGAGCGGATTCCGCACAAGATTTTTCTTATCGCAGGCCCACAGTTGAGTTTTGAGATTATTTCGCAACTGTCCACTTTTCCCAAATTCCACAAATATTGTAATTATTATAGTAAATACCGCAAATATTTTAACAAATTCCATAGATACTGTAATTATTTTAGAAAATACCGCATGTATCATTTATATTAATTAATTTATTTATATAATATCTCGCGGTAAACCTTCGACACTTACCTAAATCTATAAAAATGAAAGTCGGGGTAATTAAGCGGTATTTTAATCCTCAGTTTTAACCCATTTTATCATTATCTTAAAAATGATATAAAAAGAAAAAAGAGTTAAAAATAACTCAAATAAAACTATAATTAACAAACAAAAGAAGAAAATTTATGGAATAAAATAAATAAATAAAGTATTTGAGGGAATAAATAAAAAAAATGTTTTCTCTAATGTACATACGAAATGAATCAAGGAAGTAAAAGTTGGAAGAAAACACTGTGTTGAGAGAGTGAAGGCGTTGAAGCAACTGTAAAACCAATGGCGGAACGAACTCAATCCCAGCTCTTGGCGACCGCTCTCATTGCCGTTGCTGTCTATGCTTTCTCTGGTAATTTCATTTCATTTCCGATTCGCTGTTCAATATTCTCATTCGCTTTCTTCTCTTCTTAGCTTATTTGTGGAAGAGAAAGTCCAGAGCTTTCGAAGCTAAGATTCGTGAGCTCGAGAGTTCACTCAAGTCAGCCTCCGAGAAATGCGCTTCAGAGAGACAAGGCCGAATTCGCGCTCAGCAGGTTTTTTTTTGCTTCTTATTTTACTTTTTCAATTTACAATTTTCGATATAGTGTGTAAATGAATGGATCAAGAAATTAGCAATTTATTTGGAAAATCGAAGAAGCAATCATATTCATATGCTGTAACAAGGTTTCTTGACCTAGTTTAAGTTTAAGGTCATTCAATCCTTATATATTGCTATTCATTTTCTGTCTCTCTACGTACTATTTTGTTCAATGCACAGAAAATTTCTTCTTATTTGTATTGATGAAAAAAGGTTCGGAGCAGATTGTGAATTTGATAGCTCTAAGTACCTTGATATTTCAATTTCCTGATCATAATACTATCAATCCAACAATGCCACGGCTAATATATATATTTTTTTCTTATAAATATATTGCAGAATTTAAGGAAAACACTAACTCAACCAAAGTTTGGCGATTCGGAAACGACTGCTTATCCAATGACACCTATTGGTACGGTCCGGTCATGCTTTTCCACTAGGTAGTGTAGTTCACTTGATCAATCACTTTTTGAAGTAGATATTCTTACATATTTTTATGTCATTTTACACCCATGTACTTTGAAGCATAACATTATAAGGACAACAGTGGCGGCTGTTTTTTTTTCCCTGCTGAGTGAGAAAACAATTCGTCATGAAATTATTCTTAGATTTAATATCATGTTATGTCTAAATTCCCTTGTTGAGGAGCCATGTAAATCTTTGGTAAGATGTGCTATATGTTTCTGGTGATTATTGTGTGAAAAAAAAAAGATGCTGTGAATTTGTGTAGAATTATGCGTTTGTTTAATGAGCATTTGAAAAGCTCCTACTTTAGATATTGACGAAAATTTATCTACAATCAGCTCTTGCTGCTAATGTCAAATCTGCAAGGATTATAGGTAGGTAATTCATGCAATAGATGACCAATCTGACTTTTCCGTGTTATTTCCTTTGAGGTGCCTTGATTATTATTCGATAAGGTTTTGTTATTGTGCCTTCAATGTTTGTTCGTCTTTTATCTTCCAGAATCCTAAAATTCATTGATCGCCATTTGCAAATTTTTGTCCCTGACTGAATATCAATGAAATTTATATCCTTCCTTTACAAATATATCACAATTGATTTATTTTCCAATGCAAAAGGATACCGTGTGTTGTGGTGTCAGTTCAGCGGCAGATATTTACGTTTCTCATCCTCTTCATTCAGCGTCCGGAAATATATCCTTTCTTACCATAAAATAAATAGTGCCTTACTGCTAAAGTAATGATTTGTAATTGTCCAGGAACGGGACACCGAGACAACCTTTACTCGTACCTCTTGCTAGAGCGTGTTTGGTCTTTGATACATCTCGAGTCCCACCAGCATCTCTCGAGGGTCTTTCTGAATACTCTCATTGCTGGATTATATATGTTTTTCATCTAAACACTAATCTGGAGAAGCTTTGGAGGAATCCAAGAGAGTCAAAGTTCAAAGCCAAGGTATATTTTTTCCTTTATTGCTCGGCCATGGTATTTTAGACCTGTCTTTTGGGACATTATTCATTTTTCCCCCCATGAATTTTTATAAAAAGTTGGATCAATGATAGGTGCGAGTTCCAAGACTAAAAGGTGGGAGGGTTGGAGTCTTTTCAACACGGTCTCCACATCGTCCGTGCCCCATTGGACTAACTGTTGCGAAGGTAAAGCTTCAAATTACTCATAAGTGGATGGTTAGGTTTTGGAGACCCAATATCAAGGACCTTGAATTACTTAGAATACCGTAATATATTATTGTAATCTGTGCTACGAAATGTATGACGGTTCGAGCTGAATTCACATGGGAAATCTATAGTTCTTAAGGTCTGTGAAAAGAGCAGAAGCTTATACGCTATTTGAGCTCTCCTTAATTAATCTGAGATGGAATGAGTGAAAAAACCTTTAACCAAAATATACGAAATTAATCTGGTAGTTGATCCACGGATTTCAATCTATGTTCTCTTTTTGATTTTATTAGATTGACTATGTTTATGTAATTGAGTTTTTATCCCATTCTGGTTTTTTCCTATCCTTCTACAATTATACCAGTTAGCTACTTGTAAAAGTGTCTCAATATTACTCTGTATTGAACTTAGAAACAGAATGCTTGTGGGGTATGAAACATTCTAAAAATTTATGCGTTGGTGAATGTTTCTTCATAGATTGAGGCAGTCCAAGGGAATATGATATTGCTCTCTGGCGCAGATCTGGTAGATGGGACAGTAAGTTTTCACGGCTCTCTGCTATCTGGAATTTAAAACTGGTATATATGCATGTGGGATTGGGTTTTCTCTATTCACTTTGAATGTCTTGTTTCTATATCACGTAATCTGTTTTCTCTTTTATCAACAGCCAGTGCTTGACATAAAGCCCTATCTCACATACTGTGATAGTGTTGAAAGTGCAAGTGTACCCAAATGGATCACGGTATTACCTCTTTTGTTTTTCAGTTACACCTTTCTTGTTAAAATGGTACACTTGGTACCAAAGTGGTTTTCTTTCTGTTTAACAGAAGCGAGGTTCACTTGGGCTTTTGGTACATTTAACTTCTAAAGAAACTAATCATGATTGCCTTCATCATTCCATGTCCTCGAATTAAATACTAGCGCCTCTCAGCGACATTGTAACGTTGATTTCTAAAGATTAAATGTGGTATTTGAACAGGGGGAAAATTTGTTGGCAGTAGATTCTGTTAGCTTTTCCGAGGGCTTTGGTCCTTCACTCATCGATTCTTGGAAAAAAGTGGTGGGCGCTCTATCTAGCCTCTGGGTTTCTGTGTTTGCATTTCTACTTTAAGCCATAATTTGCATTACTTCCTTTACGCTGTTCAAACTATTGCTTAGTTGAATGTCATATTCACAATGTTGATTGGTAAATACGTGTTTTTTTTTTTTTTTTTTTGAAACTGAACCGTTTGCTGCTAGATCAATATTCAGTTTCCAGGGACTTTCAATACAATTCCATATTAATCTTCAATGGCTGTCAATAAGAGTGTGAAGTATGACCACTGTGTTTTGTCTGAAAGAATTTAGTTCCACTGGAGTTGTATTTCAGAGTCTAAATGTGAACTGATTTTTTTATCTTGTACATCAAATACTAGAGAGAAAGAGAGCGAAAACGAAAGAAAGACAATTTCTTCGCTTTGATTTCCCAAAACAACAGAAGAAAAGTAGATCCATTTCATTTGAACTTCATGTATTTCTACATAAAACATAAGTCTGAATGTTTTTTTCCAGTTTATATTATTATTATTATTATTTTGTATTTTTTTTTCATTTCCGATGATATTATCCTTGCATTCAATACAAACTTGTTTATCTCCGGTTTTTTCAGGGTAAGCATTCGCTATATGCGTCTCCGGATGAGTTTCAAAGGTTTATAACGCAAGTTCTGTCGTGGGACATTCGTTCGCTATCTCAACGCAACCGACCTCACGAATCCGTTACAACAGAAGTCGATGGTGATGAGCGTTCTAATAATGCTTCAGATTCCGATGATCATGGAGGCGAAGCTGCTTCTGACTTGGGAAGCAATGTATCTCCTATTGATAGTAAGGAAATAATCTATAAACTAATTTTGGAAGGTTTAGATATTTTCTATGAAATCGATGGCAATGGTAATGTCATTGTGCACAAGATTTCACAATCATCAGCGGCTATTTCTAACGGTAGGCAAAACGGGTGTAATTACTTGGCATGGAGAGAAAAGCTAATCTGACTTGTACTGCAAGATATCTAGCTTCGAGCATGGTTTCTTTCCTCAAATAATTATTTTTTTAATAGTAGAAGGTTACTTTTTCTTAATGTTTTGGTTAGGAATTAGGATAATATTTGCATATCTATTAAACTATTTTATTCTCTCTCTTTCCATTTTTGAATGGCATATGATTTTATCTATTTCCTTCCCTTTTCATGAGTTGTCTAGTTTTTCTTTTAGTACCTTATTTATTTATTTATTTTTTTTCATAAATATATGGATAAATTACATTGTTGCTCCTTTTATTATGACGTTGGTAACGTTTCACCCCTGAATTCTAAAATCGTGCATGATAGACTATGAAATCTTACATTGCAACAAATTTACCCATTCTGTTAAATTTTATTGACGGACGTCCAGTTATTTGTCATGTTTTGGTCATGTGACCATTTATTTTTGTGATAGTATCAAAATACCATTATAAAAGTTAAATAAGAATAAAACTTTATTTATCTCTCCCTCTCTCTCTCTCTCTCTCTCTCTCTCTCTCTCTCTCTCTCTCTCTCTCCTTGACCCTAAAAATCCTTACGGTTTTTTTTAATAAGGCAAGCCAGCAAGATCGATTCACAGTTTGTGGTTCTATCAAAGGCGCGAAGGTCGCGACTCACGAGCATGGTAATTTGTAGATCGTTTAGCAAACTGTCGCAGCCACAGAGATTAATCCATCCGCTCTTTAGGCTGGCGAAGATCAGCCCTAGGATCCCGAGTTTAGGACTAGGTTGACGGAGATCGACCATTTCTCCGCGCTCCGCCTCACGAGGCCCTCGACTGTGTTTTTTTTTTTTTTTTTTTTTAAATAGAACATGGTGAGAGAGAGAGAGAGAGAGAGAGAGAGAGAGAGAGAGAGAGAGAGAGAGAGAGAGAGAGAGAGAGAGAGAGAGACGACGGTGACAATGTTGGGAGTTTGTTGAAGTGTTGGATCTTGGACTGTATTTTGTTGGTATAAAGAATGAGATTCATGGCCCTTTTTGGCTAATTTGTTGGCGAAATAGAGGTAAGGTGTAATATGGCCAAAATTGTTGTGACTCCATAAATGTGTTTTCAAGGAAAGAAAAGAAATTGTTTAAGATTTCAATGTCTTTACGGGAATTAGAAACCAAAGAATTAGAGAAGGTTTAAGGATGTTATAATAATTTTGTTGCACTTGGTTTGATGGGTTGGTTTGACAGGTTTATTTTGTGGGTTATTAGTAATGGTTTTAAGATATGGATTCATTTCAGAGGAAGAAAACAGAGAGAACTATAAGTGATTCCAAGCAACAATGTAAGGCACTCCAATTCCAAGCACTAGACTCAGCCATAGATCGAGCATGAGTTGGGTTAAATTATTATTATTTTTTTAATTTTTTTTTTTTAATTTTTACATAAAGTTATTATTAACATTGGTGTGCTTTATTCCAATTAGAAATAATGACTTCAAAATGATTTTACACTTTTATCCCTAAATATTATCTCACATAAGCATTGACCGTTTAAAATATGTTAAATACTTAATAGAAGAGGTAAATTTGTTGCAATGTAGGATTTCATGGTCTGTCATGCACGATTTTAGAATTCAAGGGGTGAAACGTTACCAACGTCATAATTGAGGGGGCAACAATGTAATTTATCCTAAATATATTTGTAATCTATTCTCTAAATTCCAATGCGAGTGATTGGGAAGATAACTAAACTACTAAGAGCCGCAAATGTCATGTTTTGACGTCACCGTAATTGTGAAAAAATAATGGTCTAAATTTGTAATCTCGAGATATCTATGTACTTTTTTTATTTTTTATTTTTATTTTTTAAAACAAGAACACCGTTATATTGAAAACATTCAATAGCCGATTACATGAGTGGTGCTTCAAGAAAAACCCGAAACAAGCCCCAAAAAAGAAAACAAAGTAAAAAAGGGACATCTCAAAAGCAAACGTCCTAGAGCCTATTTGAGAAAAAAAAAAAAAATCTTAGAGATTGCAAAACAAAAAAACCGCCCGCTGCTCCCTGCTCGCTGTTTCGAAGGAAAAACAAAACACCATACTATAATCCACGAAAACCAAAAGCATCCTCCGAACCTTCTCTCAATCCAAGCGAAAGACTTCATAAAAATCCAGAACGAATCCTCATGAACTTCGGTTTCCATAAGCTAAGTAGATAAACTATTTTTCGAAGGATCTCTTGTATCCAACTCGATCTTCTCAACCTTTCCTTTTCACCACCACATGTTCTACGCCACCTTGCTCTTTATGTACTTTATTAATGCCCTATGCTAAAACGTTATTGGTGAACAAATGTGTACATTATGTGAATGGATTATTATGACCCTATAATAATAAAACAAAACTATGTTAATATACCCGCCGGCATTTTTACAGAATAAGACCATCGTCCAACATATTAAACCTATATTGCAATTAATAAAAAAAAATTACTTTTATCCTGAAAAAACTATTCTTGTTGTCGAATTTCCCAAAAAAATATGATAAGCAAATTTCTGTCTGGAATTCTAACGTAAAAATAAAACTGTAGAAGGAAAAAAAAGTCGAGGGAAACAATATAATCTAAAGCTAATAGTTAAACAAGGAAAATCTAATTATATTTATATCTTGTAATAAACAATAATAAACAACTGAAACAAAAATTCCAGAATGATACACTTGAAAAGAATACATAAAACTTTCTTTTCATATATTTTTTTTTTCCTGTTGTCAAAAATACAAATTAGTCAGAAACTGGTTACTCAGGTATGTCATTTTATCTCATCTCGGTAATAATCAGCCGATGAGTCTTTTACTGGGGATTGCTGAAAGTGTAAGCACAGGAAAATCAGAGTCTGATATCCGGCCCGGATTTACCCTCTTCCGAAAGTTCCTCAAGTCTTCGGATAACTTTCGCGGCCAGATTTGTGTACGCCTTCGAGACTACAGACTCGGGCATCGAAATCACTACGGGGAGACCTTCGTCGCAGCCTTCTCTGATTGCCGGCTCCAACGGTATCTGAAATCATTAGAGCTAGATTAGAGTTTGAAATCGGATAATTATGATGAATCACAGGTTATAATCAACCTCGACAAAAAAAAAAATAAAAAAAAATAAAACCCCAAAGAGTAATGGTGAAGAAGCGAGCAGACCTCGCCGAGAAATTCTAAGCCCATTTCGGAAGCTGCCTTTTGTGTGCCACCTTTTCCGAAAATGAAAGAAGGCTCGCTGCAGTGTGGACACTTGAACCAACTCATGTTGTCTACAACTCCCAAAATCTGTTTAAGTGATATGGGTCTGATTAGTAAAAAAATATTAATTATATAATTATGGGAAAACAAATAAAATTATCTTCATTATACTTGTGTTATTTGAGAGAGAAAATTTATAAAGAATAACTTCAGGGCCAATATATAACTAAAATCTAGATTTAATTTTTTCTATATGCTAATGCATGGTTTTTTCTCTACTCTTGATTTTCAATTTTTGCAGTTTTTTCTATCAAACTTCTAATGAGAAAACTGCGAGCCCCAGAACAATGAGAAAACTGCACGCGCACTTCTTTTTCAACTCTAAATTTTCAGCGACTTCAGAACATAATTTCAAATATTGATTTTCACTTTTTCTTGGTAAATCTTGGATTCATAACAAAAGTTAAGCTAGCATAAAAAGCGGTTGAAGAAACTGTTTAAATATGTTGTGTCCTAGTTGTCGGTACTGATCTACCTATCTTTCTAATATGCATGTGCTCTAGACAGGACGATAATTAAAACACAAAGGGTTACATACAGGAACGTGAACTTTCGAGAACATGTTAATTCCTCGACGAACATCCATCAATGCAACATCCTGAGGCGTAGAAACAATCACCGCACCTGGAAAAGGAAGTGTTTTAAAAAAAAAATACATATTCAAAATTCATAAGAGAGTGCTAAATTGTTGATAAAAAAAATTCACACAAAATATGAAGGCTCGGGTCAAGCTTAAATCCAATTTCGCACACATTAAAATAACTAGAACTATAAACTGGCAAGGAAAATGGGGAAATCTTCGGAATAAAATGTTACTCATCTTAGGAAGAGACAACATAGAACAATTTTACTTCTTTTTTTTTTCGTTTTTAAATGAAACTTTTTGTTGGTTACCTGAGAGTTGCAATCTTTGGGAGAAGGTTATCTGTGTATCACCGGTACCAGGAGGCATATCCACAACAAGAATATCGAGATTTCCCCACTCAACTCCTCTTGTCAATTTATCAAGCGCATTCGAGACCTGAAAGAGTTTTAAGACACTCCGGGGTTTTATAAGTTGCAACAAAGCCTATTAGGAGGAGTGTAACACTAGTCTGATATTATGCAAGATAAGTTAATATATCACTTTAAAATACACACACACACACACACATATATATATATATATGATAAAAAAAGATTACCATTGGACCTCGCCATACAAGTGGGGCATCTTTCTCCACAAGCAACCCCATTGACATACACTTAACTCCATAGTTCTCAACTGGCACCATTTTCTTATCTGCGAGATGAAGAAAATTAGAATGAAAGCATTCACATGCAAGATAAAGCACTTGAAAACTCACTTGGTAGAGTACGCAACAAAGAACGGCAAACAAACAAAATGAGTAGCTTACGAATTCCACACCTAAAAGTATCTTCATTTTCTTGAAAGTTGTAACTTTTCACTGCCTATTGAAAATTATTCTTTTAGATTACAGGGGGGGGGGGGGGGGGGGGGGGGAAATTAAGGTTATGAGACAAAGAGTAAACCAAAAAAATAAAAATCAAAAGACAGCAGAAAAATCCTATAGCAATCCCTTAATTCATCAATGTTAGTAATTGAGAGAAATCTTCTGAATTTTCCGAAAATACTCTTGTCAAAATTTACAAGCGTATATGTAGAACTGTGTGTTTTAAAGATAAGAAAGAAGCCTGGTTGATGCCAGGCTTTTAGGGTTTAGAAAAGCCTGGTTGAAAACCTTTACAAAATACTTACTGATACAGGTATCAAAGAATTGAGAGAAAATCTGGATTATATTTATTTCATCAAAGCTAGACATACAATTTCATCGATGATAAAATTATAATAGACAAGCAACATGAGACAAATCAGAAACTACAGACATTGTGAGCTATGAATAAACAGAGATAAAGGTTCCAAATTCAAGAGGAATGAAAGAAAAAAGAGAAATGTCGATGAGAAAAACCTTTAGTCACATCAGGCTTCTTATCCAGCTTCATCATGATCGGAACATTTGGTCCATAAATATCGGCATCAAGCAAGCCAACCTTCAATTGACACTTATTGGCAAGTGCAACGGCCAAATTAACTGGAGAAAAAAACCATTAGAAATAAATTAAAAGTCATTTGCTCCGGTTTATCCTAGAGATATTTGTTAATTGTGAAAGAGTTGCTCTGAGAAAACAATAGAAAAGTGTATCCCTCTAAACAAGGAAATTTTTTGCGAACATACAGCTCTGAAAGAGTTACCTAATTTTTTGTTACCTATAACCAAAGAACTACTAATTCATTAATGTGAAACCAAGAACCAATTTGTGGAAAACTAGATGAAAAGGGAAGATAAGTAATAATTACCAGCTGTGGTGGACTTGCCAACACCACCTTTAGCAGATGCAACAACAATGGAATGCTTGATTCCATCGATCTTAAGCCCTCTAGAATACGATCTAAAACCTCCAAGCCTCTTCACAATTAAAAATGTCAAAAATCAGACATTAGGATGTTGGTGTGGAAAAATCTCTTTTAGTGCAAGCGTGCGGGAAGAAGTATCAGTAAATACGGAACTAAAATGATCAGAAAACTCACAGCCAAGGATCTTCGGACCTCCTTCATGACTTCCAAAACTTTCCTATCACAAATTAATTTAAAACAAAAACATCCAACTGTGAAAAATATATACATAAAAATGAAGTCAATACTTTTTTTTTTTTTTTTTTTTTTTAATTATACGAAAATTGGTACCCCTTGGCAATGATTTACTGGATCCAACTTTCAACAATGGTTGAGCTCGAATTTCATTCCCTACACTTCTCGGTGATTTGATAATTAAGCTCCGGTGTGTCGTTACACATCTTCGGAGCTCGATGAGACGAGTTCAATGGAACTGTGGCTTCTCAGATTGGATTAGGCTAGCCTGAAAATGGACCGATTAAACGAGTGTGGGTCAGAGGATCTCAGTGACTTCTTCTATTAGATCAAGTATTAGATGGTTGGAGCTTTGTTCGTTCCCGTGAGCTATTGCAATAATTGTCATCCTTATTCATATTTACAAATGCAGGTCATACTTAGGGCACACACAATCGCAGACCAAGAACACGCACACACCAAAAAAAAAAAATCAGAGGAAAAAGAAATCGCGAGTGAGGAACTTCTTGTTTTCTCGAGGAATTGACCACATTGTGTAGTAAAGTTTCACAGTTTCTAGTAGTGCACTTGAGGAATTTTCTCAAACATCTAGCGTGCATTATAATTACACATTCGTCCTTGGAAAGCAAAATCTTTGTATTTTGTGTTCTTTGTGGACTTATCTGTACCAAGCATAAAGATAGCTTGTGAAAAAGAGAAAAAAAAAAAAAGAAAAAAAAAGCTTCATTTGACAGCCATCATTGGACCAAGATTCAACAATAATTAGTGTTCCTTTTAAACGTCTCCAAAGGCCACAGTTAATAACAAACTACGATAGGCTAAATCAATAATCAGAAAGAGAGGCATGTTAATCTATGTTCCTATTGGAAAAATATCCAATAGTTAATCCTCAGGTTCATACCGAAGAAAAGACGATCAAGTCGGAGTTGAATGTCATTGGAAAAAACGCAGAGAGCAAAATCAACAAAATGATAAAATTCGAAACCGGGAAAATCTGACCTTGAGGCAGAGACTTTCGCCGGAAGTAGAGGCTCGAAATCGTGCAGTGGAAGCTTGTACAGTGTTCGGGAGTTGATCGAGTATGTCTTGGCTGGCTTGCGGAGGAAGAACGAGCGTACGAGTTCAGACTTTGGTTGAAGAACGATTAGTCAGGGGAAGAAGGACTTACTAAATTAATTGGCAAAACAATAAAAAACTAATTCAGACAAATAATCAAAGCTACAATGTCAAATATTTTTTTTGACAATGTTATTGAAACTTATTATTAAAACCAAGGTTGATTTATGAAAAATCGTCGTACCGACGGAAAACCGAACGGAAAAAATATGGAAAATGACAACTGATATGCCGTTTTCAAATGTCGTTTTCCATGGAAAATCGACACGTTGATGAAAAACCGAATGAAACAAATGTTGCATGTTGTCGCACGAAAATGAACAACTATTGAAAACCTCGGGCGGTTCGATCCAAGGCCGGACCAAGTGATAGCACCCGGGCCAAGAGTGTGAACTCGATAGTCTCGAGCTAGGGTTTTCTCCGATCAACCCGCCTCTCGGGAGAGGTAGGGGGTGAGGAGGAGGAGTGACCGTGCCTTGGTTGTCGGCTGCCTACGTACCCGTGTGTGGGATCAGGTCAGAACGTAGTTCAAGCGTGTGAGACGCAGTATGAGGCGCGGAGCCTTGGTGGAGAGGCGTGCTCAACGAAGGAGACGGGGCGCGGAGGAGTCCTCGGCGACGTCTCAGAACTTCGGAGATCGCGTGCGCGAGAGAGAATGTGTGTTTTCTCTCTTTTGGAGACGTGGAAGGCTCTAAGTCAAGAGTTCCTTGTTGTGGCGGAGATTCCGGACGCGTAGGCGATTCCTAGTTGGAAATGCCGGACGCGTAGGCGATTTCTCGTCAGAAATGGTGGACGCGTCTAGGGTGCTAGACGCGTAGGCGATTTTCAGTCGAAAAACGTTAGAGCACTCGTGGGCTCAAGATTAATCGTTCGATCAAGAGAGGCGGCACTCGGGAGTCCCCGGAAAGCGCTTCAGAATCTCTGAGAACGAGAAATCGAGGAGAATCTGCTTCAGGCCAAGGATGACATCCAGAGAAGCAGAGAGAAGTCTCAAGTTCCTTGAGAAAGAATGAGATCGCTTTCCCCTCAATGAGAGGGGTATTTATAGGTGTTTGGGGGCCTTAGAAGGCTTCTTTTTCGTCCATGTGGGACTAGGAACGCGCGTGGCATCAATTGGAGGCGCACGGAGCGCGCGGCGCGCGGCGCACGGCGCAGGGGGCGCGGCGGGCGGGTCGTCTGGCGCGGCGCGCGGGTCACTGTACGCGGCGCATGGAGCGCGCGGCGCGGGCGCGTCTTGGCGCGGCGCGCTGCCTTCCTGGAGCGGCGCGCGGCTTGCTGCATGGCTGGCCGACGCGGCATGCTGTGCGCGCGGCGAATGGCTCGTCTTGCCGGACTCTTGTGGGCCTTTAGGGGTCTTCGAATACCATTCTTGCCATGTGAAATATGAAGGTTTTGACTCGAGGAACAACTCAAGGCTCGACTCGAGGAGCGACCCAAGGCTCGACTCGAGGAATGACTCGAGGCTCGACTCGAGGAGAACGACTCGAGGAACGACTCACGGCTCGACTCGAGGAATGACTCGAGGCTCGACTCGAGGAGAACGACTCGAGGCTCGACTCGAGGAACGACTCACGGCTCGACTCGAGGAACGACTCGAGGCCCGACTCGAGGAGAACGACTCGAGGCTCGACTCGAGGAACAACTCAAGGCTCGACTCGAGGAGCGACCCGAGGCTCGACTCGAGGAACGTGATGATTTGGCACGAGGACTTGTCAGTCGACTCGTGACAGAAGGCTTGCCGCTCTTCAGGACCTCCGGCCTGACCATCGGCCCTTTGAACGGCGTGTCTTCTTGGCGTCTCGGGTTTTCCGAAAACGACCGACAACATTAGCCCCCCAAGTTTATCGCTCGGGAGGCCCTGGGCAGTGAACTTTTAGTTGTTTCCGCCGGGTGTTTGAGGAAAATTTATCTCCCAGGGCTTCGCTGTCGCGAAGCTTTTGTGAACATAGAGAATATTCTTGCGAATGCTAGTGCTCTCTCTCGCTTTTCCGTCTCTCTCGACACGAGTGTGTGATCGCCACGTGGAGGAGGATCTAAGCGGATAGGAGACGTAGCTCGACGTGGGCGAGGCAGACGCGTTTGCGTCCATCGCTCTAGCCCCGGAGCAAAGGGGACATGCGTGGGCAAGCGGGACACGCATTTGTGTAGAGGCGGCCCGGCGTGTCGCGGCTCGTTGATCTTTTGGCGAAGTCATGCCCAAGTCTTTCTTCGATGGCATTTTGCTTGATAATATCATCAATCCGGAGTCCATGGGACTCGACGGTGACTAGCAGGGCGACGATTGTGTAATCGTGACTTATTAGGGGAAGATCATGGCTTCCGTCTCGGCCAGCTTGGAAGGCGACTGCACTCTCGGCCACGGAGGTTGATGCTGCGGGCTGATGCTTCGAGAAGACGGAGTGGCACCTGGCGGAAGGCTCTGCCGCACCGGAGGGCTTCGACTGCTCGGGGATAAACGCTAAAAGTTTGACCACGTATCAAGCATAAGTCGGTCTCACGGGGCATCCGCCATTCCTGCCTTGGTGACGCTTCTTCGTCTGCGTTCGGAAGATCGGCCCTTATTCCCAAGGCGCGAGCGCGGGTCTCTGCTTTGGCTAACCTGTTCTTCAGGTTGCTCCAGCTGTTTGTTCGAGGAGCGGGACTCGACTCGAGGAGAACGACTCAAGGCTCGACTCGAGGAGACTGACTCAAGGCTCGACTCGAGGAGCGAAGCTCGACTCGAGGAGACTGAATCAAGTCTCAACTCGAGGAGCGAAGCTCAACTCGGGGAGCCGACTCAAGTCTCAACTCGAGGGGCTAGGCTCGACTCGGGGAGCCGACTCAAGTCTCGACTCGAGGGGCTAGGCTCGACTCAAGGAGATTGGCTGGACTTTAAGGAATATGACTCTACTCGAGGAGCGATGCTCAACTTGAGGAGTATGGCTCGATTCGAGGAGCAAGGCTCGACTCGAGGAGGATGTCTTGACTCGAGGAGCAAGGCTCGACTCAAGGAGAGCGACTCGACTTTAAGGAGCGATGCTCGACTCAAGGAGAATGATTTGACTCAAGGAGCAAGACTCGACTCAAGGAGAGCGACTCGACTTTGAGGAGCGATGCTCGACTTGAGGAGAATGGCTCGACTCGGGGAGCAAGGCTCGACTTGAGGAGAATGACTCGACTCGAGGAGCAAAGCTCGACTTGAGGAGAATGACTCGACTCGAGGAGCGAGGCTCGACTTCGAGGAGAATGACTCGACACAAGGAGCGAAGCTCGACTTTAAGGAGAATGACTCGACTCAAGGAGCGAAGCTCGACTTCGAGGAGAATGACTCGTCTCGAGGAGCGAAGCTTGATTCGAGGAGAATGACTCGTCTCGAGGAGCGAAGCTCGACTCGAGGAGAATGACTCGTCTCGAGGAGCAAGGCTCGACTCGAGGAGAATGACTCGACTCAAGGAGCGAAGCTCGACTCGAGGAGAATGACTCGTCTCGAGGAGCGAGGATCGACACGAGGAGAATAACTCGTCTCGAGGAGCGAAGCTCGACTCGAGGAGAATGACTTGTCTCGAGGAGAATGACTCGACTCGAGGAGCGAAGCTCGACTCGAGGAGAATGACTCATCTCGAGGAGCGAGGCTCGACACGAGGAGAATGACTCGACTCGAGGAGCAAGGCTTGACTTGAGGAGAATGACTTGTCTCGAGGAGCGAAGCTCGACTCGAGGAGAATGACTCGACCCGAGGAGAATGACCTGTCTCGAGGAGTAAGGCTCGACTCAAGGAACGACTCACGGCTCGACTCGAGGAACGACTCGACTCGGGGAGCAAGCTCGATTCGAGGAGAATGACTCGACTCGAGGGGGTTCTACACGACCTTAATTGTCGCCTGGGACTCTTCCAGGAGGAGCTTGCTCGAGTGAAGTCTCAGCTAGCTCAGGCTGAGCGAGGTTCTCGCTCAGAGGCGGGGTTTGCGAGTTTTTACGAGAAGCTTTGATTAGCTCGCACGGAATGGGGAGTCTCCCAAGGCGGGTGTGATCGTGCTCAGTCGGCGGTGGCGGAGATAGCATGAACTGTGCCTAGTGTGGCGGTTCATGTGCGTTACGGTTAGTCATCATATGCAATGCCTTGTGGTGACTTAGAGCGCGTCGTTAGAGACGGCTCTGTACGTTGTTTTAGGCATCGTAGGCATGTCGTGAGGGATGGCATAGATGCGGCATGTAGGTCACTTAGGTGCGTCGCGAGGGACGACTTGGTTGCGCCATGTGGGCGTCTTAAGTGCGCCATGTAGGCGTCTTAGGTGCGTCGCGAGGGACGGCTTGGTTGCGCCATGTAGGCGTCTTACGTGCGCCATGTAGGCGTCTTAGGTGCGTCGCGAGGGACGACTTCGGTGCGCCATGTAGGCGTCTTAAGTGCGCCATGTAGGCGTCTTAGGCGCGCCATGTAGGCGTCTTGGGTTGCGCCATGTAGGTGTCTTAGGTTGCGCCATGTAGGCGTCTTAAGTGCGCCATGTAGGCGTGTTAGGTTGCGCCATGTAGGCGTCTTACGGGTTGCGCCTTTACGCGTCTTACGTGCGCCATGTAGGCGTCTTAAGTGCGCCATGTAGGCGTCTTGGGTTGCGCCATGTAGGCGTCTTATGGGTTGCGCCTTTACGCGTCTTACGTGCGCCATGTAGGCGTCTTAGGTTGCCCCATGTAGGCGTCTTACGGATTGCGCCTTTACGCGTCTTACGTGCGCCATGTAGGCGTCTTAAGTGCGCCATGTAGGCGTCTTAGCCTGCATCTCTGGGATGGCTTATGGCGCGCCGCGGAGGCGTCTTAGCCTGCATCTCTGGGATGGCTTGTGGCACGCCGCGGAGGCGTCTTAGCCTGCATCTCTGGGATGGCTTATGGCGCGCCGCGGGGGCGTCTTAGCCTGCATCTCGGGGATGGCTTACGGCGCGCCGCGGAGGCGTCTTAGCCTGCATCTCTGGGATGGCTTGTGGCACGCCGCGGAGGCGTCTTAGCCTGCATCTCGGGGATGGCTTATGGCGCGCCGCGGAGGCGTCTTTAGCCTGCATCTCGGGGATGGCTTATGGCGCGCCGCAGAGGCGTCTTTAGCCTGCATCTCGGGGATGTCTTACGGCGCGCCACTGAGGCGTCTTACGTGCACGCTTGTTCCCGTTTTATGTTCGGGTGTTTTGTTTTGATGGAGCGTGCTTTCTTTTTGTGGAGCGTACTTTCTTGAGGATTTTGAGCGTACTTACCATTGCCTATGTCACTAGCCCCCCGAGTTTTGGGTTTACAAGTGTAATCTTTGATGATTGAAAATCTTTGATAAAGTGGGTTTTGAAAGAAAAACATCGAACTTTATTAATATTGCAAAAATTTGAAATCCTAAAACATTGGCTCGTAGGCCTTATTGAATGTTGGAAAGCAAATGAATAAAATGGGGGGAGTGCTGGCTAGTGGTAGTAGTCTCTCAAGTTTTCCGCATTCCACAGGCGACGGATCGGTGTCTCGTCCGTGTAGTGTGTCCCGTCATGTATGACTTGGCAGACTTTGAAGGGTCTCTCCCTGTTTGGGATGAAGACGTCGTTACCTTGCACTTGGGTGTCATGCAGGTGTCTTCATGGACTTCGCGGAGGACCTTGGTCGACTCGACGCCATCTCTGAGCTGGGAGATTGTGTTAACCGTCTTTCTAGCAGTTTTTCCATCGATTCCCTGGACGTAGCATATTCTGGCTTGGGATTGATCTCCAGCCATGATGCCGATTCCATCCTTTGTAGAGAACTTCACCAGTAGGTGGTATGTTGAAGTGATTTCCCTTAGCCGGTTCAACGTGGGTCGTCCAATGATTACGTTGTAGGGGGACTCTTGGTCGACCACTAGGAATGGGACCATGTGAACGACTTCAATGCCTCCGGGAGTTCCGAAGGTGACCGGTAGATCGATGATGCCTTCGGTCATGACTCTCTCCCCAGTGAACCCGAATAAAGGTGTTTGGGTCGGAGTTGGGCGTAGCCTCCCGAGCTTCATGCGCTCTAAGGTGGACTTGAATATTATGTCGGCAGCACTGCCGTTGTCGATGATAACCCTTTTCACCAAGTTATTAGCCACTTGGGTTTTGAGCACAATCGCGTCATTGTGCGGATGCACAAATCGCTTGGCCTCTTCGTTGGTGAAGTACATCGTCTCGTGAGACACGGACGGAGGTTCTTCATATGTGAAGTTGACGTGCATAGCAGCGTCTCCTTGGGACGCGGCCCTCAGGAATTTCTTCCGCTGTCGGGCTGAGTCTCCATCTTGTGGACCGCCCAGTATGGTGGTCACAACGTGGAGTTGTGGATTGGCATTGGCAGTAGCCGTGGTTCGGTCGGCAGAAGCGGCTGTTCCTCCTCCATTGCCAGACTGTGGTCTGTTCGAGGTGGGGCCCGCAGCGCTAATCATGCGTAACACGAACTCTTTCAGCTCACCCCGTTGGATCAGAGCCTCGATTTGCCTTTTGAGATTGTAGCATTCGGAGGTCAAGTGACCGTATTCCTGATGGAACTCGCAATATTTAGATCTATCGCGAGTCGCGGGATCTTTGTTCATTGGAGCCGGGGGAGTGAACTTGTCACGCGCTAACGCTAGGATTTGATCCGGCGTTGTGTTCAACGGCGTGAACGACGAGTACCCTTTGAAGTTTTCCGCAAGTCGCGGCTTTTGGGGCATCGGAGGTCGGTTATTAGAAGTCTGACCCCCTCTGTTTCGTCTTTTATGGGAGTGGCCTTGCTCGTTGCTAGGCTCGTCTCGACGGTGAGGGCTTTGATTATTTCCCTTGCGGCCATCGAAATAATCTTCGACTCCCATGAAGGTCTTGGCTCGAGTCATTAACTCGGCCATAGTAGAAGGGACACGGCCGAGACTTAAGGAAGTCACTTGTGTGCAAGCCTTCAATGATGGCATTGATTGCATCTTTGTCGTCAAAGCGGTCGACCTTATTCGATTCTTCAGTGAATCGGGCGAGGTATCGTCTAAGAGACTCGCCATCCTCTTGCCTGATTGACCACAAGTACATCTTGGTCTTCTTTGGGACCATAGATGTAGCGAACCGTGCTAGGAACATGTCCTTCAGGTCTTTGAACGAGTGGATGCTTCCTGGCCTTAAGTTCTTGAACCACTCGAAGCCGGGTCCGGCGAGGGTAAGACTAAAAGCTTGGCACATGGCACCGGGAGCGACACCCTGCATCGTCATCCAGGTTTCATAGTGCTGGATATGGTAAGTGGGATCCGCTTTTCCATCGTATGGAGCGAGGTTCGGGAGTTTGAAATTTCCCGTACACACCTCGGCCAATATCTGAGCCGTGAAAGGCGATGAATTCTCCTCGACGACCCCATAGGCACTTCCGCCTATTCCGTGTTCTCGGAGATCTCGTACTTCATTTCGAAGATTATGGATCATAGTGATCACATCGAGACCGGTAGTCGGAGTAACTCCCTGTTCGGGAGGAGTCACCTGTCGTCTTTCATTTGACCCTTGACCCGTGCGGCGGTTCCCGTTAGTTGGGGCTGCTACGGGGATGTTTGGCCGAGAGCTCAGTCGCTCTCTTAGGTCATCGCCACGCTCAATGCGTTGGGCGGTGAGGTGGTCCCTAAGATCAGGGCTGGTCGTACGGAGGCGCAGGCTTCGTCTGCGACGGCGCGTTCTCCGCGTGCCCTGACTCTCCGCAACATTCTCCCTTTGACCTAGTCGATCGAGGGCCGAACGTCGGGAATTTCCCTCTTGAGAAGCAGCCGGCGCGTCGCCTGTCCGGGGTAGGGGGTTCGAAGGACCGGCTTCAAACACGGCGGGGTGTTCCCCGTCCTTCGTGAGAGAAGTCTCGATATCCTTCGAATCGCCAGTACCCTCGTAATCAGGGTCGCGGTCGCGGCTTTCCTCGTTGAGGTTTTCAGGATCCTCGTTGGGGGTCATTGTGTCATGCGCGGGTTGCTTCGCAGCCAGTCGGCTGTGGTACCTCGCGTTCTTCGCCTTTAGTTGGCGGACATTCTCCTCCAACTCCATGATGCGGTGGTCCCTGCTATCTGGAGATGGAGATGGTGAGCGGATCGAGCTCTCTTCATGGAGCGACTCTTCGTCACCATGCGCTCGGGAGCGCAAGAAGTATTTCTTGGTCCCAGTGACGTTTTCGGGGTTGTTCACGCCCTCAGAACGTACGGGTGGTTGGCTACTCATCGTTTCTCAAGTTCGAGAAAGTTGAGTTCGCAGAAGAAAAGAAGAAGATGAACAGAAGGGATTTCGGGCTGAATAGGTCGGGAAGTCCCCTCCTTCTAGCGCCAAAATGTTGTCGCACGAAAATGAACAACTATTGAAAACCTCGGGCGGTTCGATCCAAGGCCGGACCAAGTGATCGCCCCCGGGCCAAGAGTGTGAACTCGATAGTCTCGAGCTAGGGTTTTCTCCGATCAACCCGCCTCTCGGGAGAGGTATGGGGTGAGGAGGAGGAGTGACCGTGCCTTGGTTGTCGGCTGCCTACGTACCCGTGTGTGGGATCAGGTCAGAACGTAGTTCAAGCGTGTGAGACGCAGTATGAGGCGCGGAGCCTTGGTGGAGAGGCGTGCTCAACGAAGGAGACGGGGCGCGGAGGAGTCCTCGGCGACGTCTCAGAACTTCGGAGATCGCGTGCGCGAGAGAGAATGTGTGTTTTCTCTCTTTTGGAGACGTGGAAGGCTCTAAGTCAAGAGTTCCTTGTTGTGGCGGAGATTCCGGACGCGTAGGCGATTCCTAGTTGGAAATGCCGGACGCGTAGGCGATTTCTCGTCAGAAATGGTGGACGCGTCTAGGGTGCTAGACGCGTAGGCGATTTTCAGTCGAAAAACGTTAGAGCACTCGTGGGCTCAAGATTAATCGTTCGATCAAGAGAGACGGCACTCGAGAGTCCCCGGAAAGCGCTTCAGAATCTCTGAGAACGAGAAATCGAGGAGAATCTGCTTCAGGCCAAGGATGGCATCCAGAGAAGCAGAGAGAAGTCTCAAGTTCCTTGAGAAAGAATGGGATCGCTTTCCCCTCAATGAGAGGGGTATTTATAGGTGTTTGGGGGCCTTAGAAGGCTTCTTTTTCGTCCATGTGGGACTAGGAACGCGCGCGGCATCAATTGGAGGCGCACGGAGCGCGCGGCGCGCGGCGCAGGGGGCGCGGCGCGCGGGTCGTCTGGCGCGGCGCGCGGGTCACTGGACGCGGCGCATGGAGGGCGCGGCGCGCGCCTGCCCGGCGCGGCGCGCTGCCTTCCTGGAGCGGCGCGCGGCTTGCTGCATGGCTGGCCGACGCGGCGTGCTGTGCGCGCGGCGAATGGCTCGTCTTGCCGGACTCTTGTGGGCCTTTAGGGGTCTTCGAATACCATTCTTGCCATGTGAAATATGAAGGTTTCGACTCGAGGAACAACTCAAGGCTCGACTCGAGGAGCGACCCGAGGCTCGACTCGAGGAATGACTCGAGGCTCGACTTGAGGAGAACGACTCGAGGCTCGACTCGAGGAACAACTCACGGCTCGACTCGAGGAATGACTCGAGGCTCGACTCGAGGAGAACGACTCGAGGCTCGACTCGAGGAACGACTCACGGCTCGACTCGAGGAACGACTCGAGGCCCGACTCGAGGAGAACGACTCGAGGCTCGACTCGAGGAACAACTCCAGGCTCGACTCGAGGAGCGACCCGAGGCTCGACTCGAGGAACGTGAGGATTTGGCACGAGGACTTGTCAGTCGACTCGTGACAGAAGGCTTGCCGCTCTTCAGGACCTCCGGCCTGACCATCGGCCCTTTGAACGGCGTGTCTTCTTGGCGTCTCGGGTTTTCCGAAAATGACCGACAACATTGCATATTATTATAAAATATATAAATACATACATATATACATCTTTTAATTTTTTAACTTTGTAATTTACATGATATTTAAATTTGGAGCTATAATAATATCTGTAAATCTAATATATAGACTTATACGTAATGGTATATATGTTTCTTTTTCTAGTGTATATACACTTGCATATTGAAATTTTCATTTAAATTATTTTTATATAATATTGTATTGATATATATGTGTGTATTTATTTGATCTTCTATAGATATGAGTCATAGTTAAACCTGGCTTGGCGGGAGATACCGTGACTCCCGCTCCCGCCAAGCCCGGACTCCCGTTACTTGGCCAAACGGGAGTCCCGTCCCGTTAATGAACGGGACGGTAACGGGAGTCCCGCCTAACAGGATTCGGACCCCGTTAGGCGTAAAAAAAAAGAAAAATATTAAAAAAAATGATTTAAATGAATTTAAATAATTATATAGAAGGACTTAATTGAAAAGATTTTAAAGTAAATGGGGAGAAAAGAATAATAAATAAGAATGTGAAATTAAAAATGGGCCTCCTAAAAAATCTCATCGACCCCTAAAAAGGTGCGACGGCGAGGAAAAAGAGCACCCATTTCCTCGTTTATTATTTGAAAAATTATCCTAGACAAGGGCCGGGATATCCCTTAGTTATACAAGTTAGTCTAACCATTGATGTTTACATTTGCGAAATCAACTTCAAAATCGTCAAGAATATCGAAGCACATGAATGTTTCTTGTGCTCGATTTCTATGTTGAATCCAATCCTTACCACACGCCAATACTTCGACCATCTCCGGTTTCAAGCTACATCTTCTATCGTCGATGATGCGGCCCGCGCTACTAAAAGACGCCTCAGATGACATGGTTGAAACAGGGATGGTGAGGATGTCTTGTGCCATAGATGACAAGACCGAGAACCTCGCATTCTGTCTCCACCAAACCAGTAGGTCGATGGCTTCGTCATCCGGTTTGACCCACTCGTTCCGATCGTACTCTTGGATCTCCGGATGGGACCGTGCGTCGGCTGGGCCCTACCTCGTCTGACTTGTCCCAGCTTCTTGTTGTTGAGGGGATGGGCTGTAAGCGGGCGCGTTGACGAAGACATTCATGTATTGGTGTCTTCTTGGATACTGCGTCTGTGATTGATTTGTTTGTGCTCGATATTGCGGTAGGAGTTTCGCCTCGTATACCCTGAAAAGATCATAAAAAGCTTGCACGATCCTCGCGAGATCAAGTGCAATGTAATCTTGGTCCTCGAAATGATTTCTAATGTACTTAAGAAATTTTTTTAAACCACCAATTTTACTTCGGCAGTCTAGAATGGCTCCAAAACCATATAATAATGGAACCTTTCCAGCCCCCCAATATTTTAAAAACTTGGCTTCCATTGCTTGAATGCAATCTTCAAAAATTGTTTCGTTTTTATATTTATCAAAATGCACAGCAATTGCGGTCATAATATGAAGACCGAGAAAAGAAGTAGGAGTGTAAACAGCAGAGAGATAACAAGTTTCTTTGTAAAAAATGTCGAGAAAAGAAACAAATGATTCAGCCATCCTAATATCATATTCGGTGATAGCGTCATCACCATGTTCACTGTTAATGTGAGAAACAATAACATAATATAATGCTCGGATAAAAAGTTGGTCAACATGAGAAAGGTAGAATTTCACCTAATTTTGTTATCTAGGTGAAAGGTGCGCTCTTGGAGACCGTTGTGTCTAAGGCGTCTCTTAAGCTCGTCAACTCTAGAGGTTGAACTATTTATCCAACTAATGTAATTCCTAATCTTGTTGATTGAATGGTCATAACTAGCGGCTCCAGCTTGAACTATAAGGTTTATGATATGGGTAGCACATCGTTGATGCAAAAGGGTATCGTCACAATGAAGTTTCTTCTTTAACTCTCTAATCATGGCGTTGTTGCTTGTGGCATTATCTAAGGTTACAGACATAATCCTATCGGTCAAACCCCACTCAGCCATAACACTAACTATGATATCTAAGATGTTTTGACTAGTGTGAGAACCTTCTATCCTCCTAAAGGCTATGATACGTTTGTTGAGGTTCCAATCGTCGTCTATATTATGCACTACAACACTCATGAAATCCATCTTTGATTGACCAGTCCAGATATCCGAGGTTAAGGCTACGCTATACCTACCAGATGATATTGTGTCTTTCATTTGTTCCTTTTCTCCTAAAAACCATTTTAGGATACCGGATCTCAAGGCTTTCCCAGACATTATTTGAACGTTTGGAATTATAGAACTCATGAATCTAACGAAGCCTTGAAATTCATATGACTAAAAGATTGATCGGTGGAAACAAAATACTCTACTAAATCCCGTCTAAAGCTTACAGGATCGATGTGACTTACAACGCTTGTCGAGACTCCAGATTGCGTCCCTTGGCAGTGCCTGTGATGACTCCACAATAGTGACGTCCCGACTCTTGTGTTGTGAGCGTTGAAGATTTTGCCACAACTGTGACATTTTCCGGCTTTTTCGCCGTTTGCCATCACCTCTTCAAAGAAAGTCCACACAACGGACCTAGCACGACGTCGTGGTGGTTGTTGTTGTTGTTGAGCACATTCATGTTGTTGTTATTGTTGTTGTCGTGCTCGTCGTTGTCGTCGTTGTTTTGTCTCATCTTGTTGTTCACGTTGTCGAGGTCGTGGAACTTGACTTTGACGTTGAAGTGGTGGTGGTACGTCTTCTTCTTCTTCCTCCTCATCTTCTTCATTTGGATTTTGGGTTTCATCGTCATCTTCTTCTTCATTTGGATTTTGGGATTCACACATATGTTGCTCGAATTCTTGAAATGCTTCATAAGCCACTTCGGATGGCGGAATTTGAGCTTGATAGGCTTGCTCGGGATCCATTTGAGGGTAGTATGGCACTTGGGTGTTTCGGTGAATTCCGAATGGCCGAAAGTAGGAGCAACATAATTTGGATCGAAACTGTATTCGGTGTTTTGGTCGAGGGCGTTTTGAGACAAGTGCAACCAATTTTCTTCAAATCGGTGCATTTGTTGACCTCGGGAAGCTCTTCCCTTCGACCTCCTCGGCTGTGGGATGAGGATGCCATTAAAAATTGAGAGCGTTTGAGAGAATATGAGTTGAAGATTGAGAGAGTTTGAGAGGATTCGAGATTGAGATTGAGAGAGTTTGAGAGAATTTGAGAGAGTTTGAGAGAAAGGTGTGAAGAAAATGAATGAATTGGGGGGCTATTTATAGATTTTAGAAATAAATGGGTAAAAAAAAATTAAAAAAAAAACTCGAGATAGCCACCAACGGTAATATTGCAACGGTAAAAAAAAACGGCTACTTTTTTTCGTCTGTTGGATCTTTGAATTTTTTAAAAAAAAAAATCTCGGCCGGGGCTAACGGGATCACCGTATCCCGTTAGTCCCATTAACGGGCTCCCGTCCCGTCCCGGTAGCAGTAACGGGAGCGGGACTCCTGTTACTGTGCCTAACGGTAGCGGGGATTCCGTCTCGTCCCGCTACCGTTAGGCCAGGTTTAGTCATAGGTTAATCTTTAATTGTTGGTTGATTGTGTCCAACCAGAGAGAGAGAGAGAGAGAGAGAGAGACAGAGAGAGAGAGAGAGAGAGAGAGAGAGAGAGAGAGAGAGAGTGATCGGCCCCACTTTTCAAAAAAAAGCTGGGCAAACATAATTAAAAGAAAATACTTAATATAATATTGTATTGATTTTGTGTCACTGTCAATTCAACATCGCGTAACATCCCCCCCCCCCCCTCTCTCTCTCTCTCTCTCTCTCTCTCTCTCTCTCTCTCTCTCTCTCTCTCTCTCTCTCTTCTTCTTCTTCTTCTTCTTCTTCTTCCACCACCATTTTTTTTCCAAAAAAACTAAGCTTTAAAGTCTTCAAACTGAAAAAAAAAACAACAGTTAGAAACGAAAAAAATGTCTTCGTCGGCTGCGACCCTTTTGGAGCGAAACGACACATCGTTTCGACGAATGCCGAGCGACATTCAACGAAGAAACGAAAAATAACGTCTTCGTCGGCCGCTCATATCCCGGCAACGGCACCGCCACCGAATTTCGTCGACTTTCGTCGACATTTAAAACCGTGATTAAAACTGCGTGAATTGATTAACGTTAATGGTATCTTGTGTCGTGTGATATACCGTTATTCCAGAGAGTCGAAAATAAACCGAAAAGTATTTCGCGAGATATTTCGGGAGATATACATATTTTATATATATTAAAAAAATATCTCTACAAATATATTCTTAACCCCTTATTTAGTGTTTTAAGAATGACCCATAATTATATTACATTTTTTAAAAATATAAATTACTTTTTATTTAGAATATATATGATGTTTTTAGGTGTTGAATTACATAAATATATAAATAACTTATTTTAAAAGGGAATCAAAATATTCCATGAACAAAACCATTTTACTCCAAAAATAGTTTAACCACAAAAAGTAGTTTAACTGTACAACTGACACAATTTATTCCTAAACGATGGGAAGGATGTGGGGAGCATCAATGACACCATCATCACGCTGATCCCTAAGATTGAGGAACCTAGGAGAGTGAGTGAGTTTCGGCTCATCAGCCTGTGTAACGTCGTCTATAAGATAGTTGCTAAGTGCCTTGTGAATCGTCTTAAAGGCACTATGCATGCGGCCATTTCAGAAAATCAGAGCGCGTTCGTGGGTGGTAGGCTTATCTTTGACAACGTTATGGTGGGTTTTGAAGCGCTTCACACGATGAAGCGAGGCAGGTTTGGGAACGGGAGGTGGGCGTCTCTTAAGCTTGACATGGCGAAGGCTTACGACCGGGTTGAGTGGTCCTACCTGGAGGCGGTGATGCTGAGGCTCGGGTACTCGGTCCAATGGGTGGAAAAAGTGATGAGATGTGTCTCCTCGGTTCGGTTTACCTTCAACATTAACGGGACCACTCGGGGCCACGTGGTTCCCAGAGAGGCCTCCGACAAGGCGACCCGCTCTCTCCCTTCCTTTTCCTTTTCTGCCCAGAGGGCCTTTCGAGTCTCTTCAGAGCGGGAGAGTGTACAGGAGCTATTAGTGGGGTCCGCTTCGGAAACCTTCGCGTGTCCCACCTCCTTTTTGCGGACGATAGTTTGATGTTCTTTAAGGCGTGCCATGAGGAGTGCGTGGCTGTGGCGGAGATCCTCCGGGCTTACTCCACGGCCTCGGGCCAGCTGGTTAATTTTCAGAAATCTGATGTCTGTTTTGGTAAAGACGTCGGGACGGAGGAGGAGCATGAGCTCCTTGCCCAGACCCTTGGAGTTCGGAGGACAGAATGCCATAAACGTTACTTAGGCCTCGCTGCGTTCACTGGACGGAAAAAGAAAGAGCTCTTCGATTACGTGAGAGAACGTATCTGGGAGAAGATTAAGAGTTGGAACGGTCTTTTCTTCTCGCAGGCCGGTAGAGAGGTGCTTATTAAGTCTATCCTTCAGGCTATCCCGTGCTATGTGGCCTCATGCCTCAAGCTTCCGAAGACTCTGACCTCGGAGATCCATTCGGCCATAGCCAAGTTCTGGTGAGGGAACTGCAACGGGGCCAATAAGACGCACTGGGTTGCTTGGGAGGTCCTCGTGCGGAATAAGTTGGAGGGTGGCATGGGCTTCAGGGATTTGGAAAAGTTTAATTAAGCTCTGATCGCTAAGAACGTGTGGAGATTCCTCAGACGACCTGGCAGTTTAGTAGGCAAGGTCTTCAGCGAGAGCTACTACCCACACGGGGACATCTTCAGTGGTCACTGCGGGTCGAACAGCTCCTTTATGTGGCGCAGTTTGGTTTGGGGGAGGGAGATCATCTTGGCCGGCACGAGATGGAACATTGGGGATGGCGAGTCAATCATGGTAATGGGAGATAAGTGGATTCCTAGACCGAGGTCCTTCTCGTGGGCTGACCCCCCTCTGATCCCCCCGGATATGAGAGTTGCGGAGCTGATGAGGTTGGACGGAGATTGGGATGAACCGCTCATTCGGGCCATGTTTGGAGAGGAAGACGTTAGAGCTATTCTGAGTATCCCGTGCGGTGGCGAAGGGGTCCCTGATCGACGTCGTTGGCACTACACTGAGGATGGTGAGTACACGGTTAAGAGCGGGTATCAGGTGGCTATGGAGTCCATCTCTGAAGCCAGTTCGTCCGACCAATCATTGACGAAGATGGTGAAGAAAATTCTGGAAAATTCTGGAAACTAAGAGTCCATCCAAAGGTGAAGCTCTTTATTTGGAAAGTCTGCAAGGGTCAGATCCCGACTCGCACCGCCTTGGTTAGGAGGAAGGTTATCACTGACGATCGCTGCCCTATCTGTACCGGAATGGCCGAAACGGTTCACCATGCGCTCTGGGGATGCAAGTGGAGCAGGAAGGTCTGGAAAGAGGCGGGTTTCGGCGGGATCCTCCCAGCGCACGGGGAGGGCGAGGCTTTTGCTAACATTCTCAGAGCGGCGGACTCTCTCGAGGTGAGTTCTTTTGAATTTTATATCACTATCATCTGGGGATTGTGGAACCACAGGAACAATGTCGGCTCGGGGAGGAAAGCTTGGAATCAGTCAGAGCTTGTTCAGTGGACTGGGAGCTTCCTCGAAGAATTCAGAGACGCGAACAAGGTAACCGCACGGGGAGAAGATATAAGGAAGACCAAGCCTAGGTGGATCCCTCCGACGCAAGGAACAATCTCGGTGACTGTGGATGCTGCGCTAGATCGGGACCAGGGAGGGTTTGGTGTGGGGTGCATTGCTCGGGACCACACCGGAATGGTGATAGCCTCGCAAACGTTTTCCCAAGCTAGGGGGTTTTCCCCCCAGCTTGCGGAGGCGTTTGCGGTTCTCCAGGGCGTAGTTTTGGCTAGCAGCATCGGCGGGTCGAGATTGGAGCTTCATTCGGATTGCTCGGAGGTGGTCAAGGCGGTGGCCGGAGGAGAGATTCCAACGACTGAGCTCGGGACGATTTTGCATCACATCAAGAGAGAGGTAAGTAATTTGATTGAGTTTAAAATTATGTATATTCCTCGTCTCTGTAATGTCGCGGCACACAATTTAGCCCGTTTTGCTGTTACTCAAAGTTCGAACTCGAGATGGATGGGGCTTGTCCCTCAATGCTCGGAAGAGGCTATTAGAGCCGATGATAGAGAGATTCAATCCCACATGTCGGGATAGATTTTCGTGTTTGGTTTGCTGAGTTGGTTGCGTGGTTGTGTTTTTGTTCCTCATCTCTTGTAACCACGGTTTTCCTCCGCCATACGTGAGGGTTTATATGATATCTCCGTGGCACCGCCCACGTTTCTCAAAAAAAAAAAATTATGCTTAAGCAAATACGGACATAAGAGTATACGACATTTCTGTGACATTTTAATTTTATATCAGTATTTGAGCTTGCACGTGTAATTGAATTCTAATAAGTTAATACTTAATAGTATAATTTATGGAAACTTGAGTAGATTAGCCAATCAGAAATATAAATTTGTCAAAAATAGTCAATGGTTAGTTTATTTTGCGAAATAGCCAATAAATAAATGAAGGATTACAAAAAATTAATTAATTAAAATATAAAAAATATTACAATAAATAACTCTTCCATTAATAGATTAAGAATTCCCTAAATATATTATGAGATCTTCACCGTCGATTTTCACCGCTGAGTCAACTTGTCGTCCGTCTCGAGCCTCCGATTTTTCGACCGAAAACGCAGAACTTCCCTCGCTTTCGCCGCCTCCGACTCAGCCTGAAACAACCACTCCGAATGAACGAATTAACACTGAACGAATTAACATAAATTAACAAATAAACACAATTAAACTTAAATTAATACGACTAAACCGAAATAAACTGAAATTCCATCAATAAAAAAAGAAAGTGTATTTAAAAAAAAAAGAACAGTGATAGCTCTGTGAAGAGCAGCGATGGCTCCGGGAAGAGCAAGGCTAGGCGAGGGACTGCGACGCGCTTCTCCGCTGCGTCGCCAAGCTCGATCTTCAGATCCATCCTATGGATCAACGGAGCTCCGCCAATACTTCTGCTGAGGTCACTGATGCGATCTTAGGTCTGATCGAGTTTTCGAAGGAGAAGAGTATGAACTCGGAGACGAGTTTGAGCACGAGCCCTATGTTTTTAATTGGTGGAGAATGAGAAGAAGAGAGATAGAGAAGTGGAAGATAAGGTTGTGGTGGAGCGAGTGATCAAGGTTATGAGTGAAGAAGATGTGGTTGAAGAAATCGGAGTCGAATCACACAAAATAAAAAAGAAAGTGTGTGAGAGAGTAATTAAAGATTATTCAAAATAACTACCCATCAATCAAATCCCACGAAATCAGCAAACTTTATATTGATTTTTTTTTTATTAAATCAAGATAAAAGGTTAAAACCAGCATATAATTTTTGGTTTACCTGTCATGTCATTCAAAGTGGCTATTTGTCTAAATTTTTGGAAACGTTGGTTATTTTACAATTTTAACGTTTCAAGTTAACTAATTCGTATAATATTAGTATTACTTTCCATTCTATTATCTAATGTGTCACTTTTTTTTTTAAGTCCCACATCGCTATAGGAGTTAGGCTATACAAATTTTGGAGTATTATAAATAGAAATGAATTTGATGCAATGTAATGATCTTGATTGACCATCACTAATTAAAGGTTAGTTTCTATTTTTTTCTTAACGGACAAATTTGTTAATTTGAATTGATTATTTAACAATTGCTCATATTGGTAAGATTAGAGTTCATATATTACTCGGTTAAAATTAACCGTATATTTAGGTATATTTTACTCATCTAATTAACTCTAACTGAGTAAAATGTTGGTTAACTTAAAGATAATCAAATTATTAATAATAGTTTTTTGTTTTGAACGAACAATTGTAAATTATAATGTTGGCTTTTGTAATCACAGTATGACTTATGTATTTCAATCTATCATATGTTACAAATTTTTTTAAATAACTAGCCATTCAATGACATGGCATTAGAAATGACAACGAGTACGGGTATGAACGGGTACACTTAAACCGGTACCCTACCTGTTAACCCGTACCCATTAATCCGTTTTCTCAAACGGGTCGTGTAGCGAGTGTGAAATTTCGATACCCGTTACCCGTTGACCTGGTTCAAAAGTAAAAAATAAAAAAAATAAAAAAATTAACTATTCAATAAATCTAAATATAAATTATAAACTATAATTTACAGTCAAAATATATAATTTAAAGTGAGAACACTAAAGCAAGTTAAAATTCATATGTACAAAACAAACAATTTAGAAGTAGGTGTTTATATTTTTTTTTTCTAAATAAAAAAATTTTATAACGGGTCGGGTTAACGGGTTAGCGGGTCGGGTAAAGTTATACATGTACCCGTACCCGTCCCCGTCCCCGTATAAATGTTAACGGGTATTACCCGTTAACTCGTTTCAAACAGATATTATTCGACCCGTTTAGACTTGGTAACGGACCGGTTAACGGGTATCCGGTAATAATTCCATCTGTACATGGCTCTGATTAGTTTAGGTTGAAATTTTAATTTTAACTTTTATTAATATTACGTTTTGTTTAATAAACAATAGGCACATTTTTTTTTATTTGAGATACACGGTATTGAAAGTTTCTTTTTTTATAAAATCCAGTTACGATTTTATATTCACACGTTCAAATAAGCGTGACTTAATTATTTTGAATATGCGGCTTCAGAGTTATGTTTGAATTTCGAAGTTCGAAAAAGAAAAGCTTGCAAGTTAAAAAACAAAACCTCAGGTTCAGAAAAAATTATTCTACGCTCGTTTTTTATTTTATTTTATTTTTTTTCTTCAAATATGCGTAATTAGTAATTAGTAATATCTGCTGGTAATCAATAATAATCGTTAATAATTTACTGATTTCCAAGATTTTATGTTTCACACAATTAATAACCATTACGTTATCCGCTTATCTCTTTCTCCAGTATATTTTATGGGTTTATATACATTTAATTATCGTTAATTATTATTGATACGTGACCCTCATCAGCTTCTCCATGATTTTTTTTTTCCTGCAATTTTAATGTGTTGAATGGCTTTGTTATTTTGGCTATCCTTTTCAAATTGTGTAATTGGTTGCGTGTAGCTTTTAATGTTTGCCTCATTAATCGTTTCATTAGTTTTTGTCATTTATTTCATTTTTCGTTCTGAATATTAATGCAATGCAATGGACGGAAATTAAATTAAAGGGTAATACAGTCTTTATTAGATAGGAAATAATGTGAAGTGACTAATAAACAATAATTATCTTGACTGCTTTTTCAAGTTTGCCAGAAATCTACACTGCCCAAATAGTAATCAATGCTCGGTTATTCAATTTTTTAAAAATAAAATGAAAAAAACATGCAAAGCATGCTTTATGTATGCCTTCAATATAAAGCTTTCGTAAGAAATAAATGTAATGACGATTGATAACAAAATTGTCAATTGCTATAACAACGTGTTAAACTGGACATTCCTTTCTAAACTTCGGGAATCAAAGAGTACAAATAAGCATGATTCCGAAAAAAGAAAGAAAAAAAAGGTTATTAATGCCTATCGGTTATTTCGGTTAATTCACATTAATTGGCTTTATTTCGGTTTAAAACAATTAATTGGCTTTATTTCGGTTTAAAACAATTAATTGGCTTTATTTCGGTTTAAAACAATTTTTTTTTTTTTTTTTTTTTTTTCATTAAAATTGGGTAAAAAACCCATTAATACAAGAGAATAACACCTTAGTACATGGATTACCAAGACCTAAGTCGAGGTGAATCTAACACTAAATTCCGGTAAAAGAACGATATGTGCAAACTTCCGGCAACGGGAAGAATTACAAGCACCAATAGAGCACACAAGAGGCTCGTTAAAAAACCCAAAGAATGGCGATGGAAAAATCCAACCAAACTCGGTCCGATAACCACGAATAGGGTGGCTATTCAACCTGCATAGATAAAAACCTAACAGGAAATACACTACGGGAGACACGACTACGGCTAATCCGAGCCCAAAACAAACCAAAACAAAACAAACATAATAAAAATTAAAAGGATCCATACTCCAACCAAGAATCTTAAAGCTAAACTGAAAACAAAAACAGCCACCAAACCAGTAGACCAACCACAAAAACCGATCCAATCAGCCCAGATCTGCGCACATTCGTCAGTCGCACAACGATCGGAGAGCAAGAGCCCGGCGGCGCACACCGACGGCGGTCGTACTACGGTCGGGGAGCGGAAGCTCGGACGCGGACGCGCACAACGACGGCACGCTGGGAGCCACACTCCGGGGGTCGTACGCGGACGGCGGTCGCACCGTAGGAGTCCGGTGGTGCACAGCGTCAACGAACCCACGAGTCCAGCGAACGACAACAACACCGCTGCACTGGGCGGGGATGGCGATCCTGAGCCTTGCTGGCGGCGGCGGCGAGGCCGGGGCTGGTGGTGGACGCAGTGGAGCTGACCGGAGCTCAGGTGATGGAAGGGGTGCTCGAGGGCTGGGCGGGGGGCTCTAGGCGGTGGCCAGCCTCTGGAGAGTGGTCGGAGTGGCTGAGACCGCCTTCGAGCTCGGCGGTCGACGGATTTGAGCCGCGACAACGACGGCGTGAAGAATCGCCCTCCCCTCCGGACCGGAGCCGCGACAGCGACGGCGTCCGAACCCAGAGGGACGGCGGCGGCGGTTCAGAAGTAGGGTTTCTTCTGTTCTGAGTTTTCTTAAGGAGAGAGAGAGAGAGAAAAGGTATTCTAATAATAGCCAAGATTTAGGTTAAAGGTTAACCTCTAACTGAAATATTTCGGTCTATTGAGGTTTGTTTTCCAAAAACTTTGTTCAAGTATGAATATCAATCTTTAGTAATATCAATACCTTTTCAATAACATTTTATTGCTGTGAAATTTTAATGTACTCATCTCCAGCGGCTATAGACAAACAATTTTTCCATCCAGAGCATCATTTAATATTTTATGTTGACAAGCATCGAACCATCGGTACAATCAATGTCAAACCTTTAGTATTTGGCAAATAGAATATGGATTAAGCATGTAATATTTATATACAAAGCCAAAATTAATTTGTTTCCAATTAACAATTAGCTTTGACATGAACAAAATCTTATTACACAGAAAGAAATCTCGATGTTCTTATGGACCGAACTTGTCAGCGTCGTAAAACTCAATGTTCTTATACTTCTGTGATATTATCTCCGCCTGAACTTTCCTTGCGGTGTCGGTTGCGCAACCGACAAGAATAAGAACTGACGTACCCGCAAATCCTCGGAAGGCAGTCAAGTGAGTGATCTGTTCCACCGCCGCGGGACCCGCAGCCAGGACAGCCAAAAAGGCTGAGCCGAGCACTGATATCCGACTTAAGACCTACATATCAAGATTAGTCAACATCTAAAATGACTATGAAAGCTTGAGATCAGGGAAAAAAAATATTACAATTAGATAATGTAATGAGATTATGAAATACCAATGTCCTACATATATTAAGCAACCCTTTTCGGACATACAAGTTTCTTCTTAAGCTCTGTTTTATTGATGGAATAGAGGGTAACATAACATACACGAGAAACAAGTGGAATTTTTTGTCAAACAGTTGTAAATTGTAAAACCAAAAAAAAAAAAAAGGGTTACAAGTGAACATTCCAAGTAATTGGCCATTGTCCCATATATGTAATTGGCTATTTGGCCTCTGATTAATTCAAAGGAAATTTTGTTTTAAAAAAAAATTCCAAATAGTACACGACAAAGTAAGCCGAAAATACCATAAGAAATCAGGCAAGAATAAAAGGATATCAGTTAGCTCGACAGCAGAGAATTCAGGGTAGCAAGCAGGGTACTTTCTAATGTAACGTTATACACTTCAAAGTTTTGGGAACGAAAATTCCGGTTTCCTTTGCAGGGATAACATAATAACGCTAAATTTCCATAAAGAAAAGATTTTGACACGTGAATTATGTGCGCAAAATATACGTTTGTAAAGAAACTAACCGTTTTGATATATGCAGCGGTACTTTTACCGGGGCGTACAAGTGGAATCGATGCACCTTGGCGCTTCAATTGTTCGCCAACATCGTCCGGATCCAACTGTAGGAAAGTGTAGTAATAGTTGAAGAAGGCTATCAAAAGGATGTTCGCAGGAAGATAGAGTGAACCTGAAAAAGAGTTTCCGTTTTAGTTTTAGACTCGGATTCTTTTCACACCGAAAAATGTTGAGGTATAAAGGGCAATGGATGTCATATTATAAAAGAAAAGACAAAAAAAAAAAAAAAATTCAATTGAATCTTAGTTGCAACTGGATTTGAGATTGATTAACTACCTCCAGGATTTAAAGTCAACGCAGCTTTCTTTAATGCAGCCAAACCGGTGAAGCGAGCCAGTGTCCCCGGAAGAGCTAAAGATGATGTTGAAAATATAATTGGCATCACTCCAGAACTATTCACCTGAATACGTTATGGTGACAGAATTTAGATAGGACAAATATAAATATTTAAAATCAGTACATGATACAGAGTATAATAAAACGATACAATGGTTAATATTATTCCTATTCATTACACCGAGAACGAGCTTTGTATAATGTTAACAGAAGAATAAACCACACGAAAAAAAGACGCGCAGTCACTGTTCAATTCAAACATCAATCAGAAACATGTTATGAAGTGCACAAGAAGAATAAACCACACGAAAAAAAGACGCGCAGTCACTGTTCAATTCAAACATCAATCAGAAACATGTTATGAAGTGCACAAGATGTAAATTTAAATAATAAACAAAAAATCCAATGATCATGAGAAATTTGAAGAATACTTGAAAGAATTTCACAGGTATTTTTTAGCAAAACTATGCAAGTGAAAGGAAGAAATTTAGAATCAAGACCTTAAAGGGAAGGTAAGCAGATCGTTCAAGGCCTCCACTTCTACTGCTGTATCTTGAGGCATAGTTAAGCGGAATTTTCCTCTCTGCTTCCTGAAACCTTTTATTGAATTATTCGAACCGACTTCTCAAATGTTCAAGAGGGAAACAAACAATAGATGTCTTATGCTATGAAAATTCGACATCCAAAATTAGAAAAAGGTATCGCACGAGTATTACCTGAACATAAACAATTCCAAAGACTAGTAGAAAGAACGAAGCGAAAATGATGCCAAGTCCAGTATAGTTTCCATCGCTGAGAGCTTGAGAGATGGTTCTACCGAAAGAGGCGGGCAGGTACGAGATAATGCTAGTGAAAATGAGAAGCGAAGTTCCGTTCCCGAGTTTTAAGTCTGAGATACGCTCCCCGATGTATGTCGTTAGTATCGAGCCGAGTGTCAATAAGGTAACAGAAGAAATAACCCATTCCGTGCTGAAGTCATTAACGTACTGGCGAAGGAAGAACACTTGCCCTATTGCCTGAAACGACGTTATCATGATGCAAATCCTCACAAAGTTGTTGGTTTTTATTTATTATTATTTTTAAACTAGTTTTCTTGCCGAACTTCGTAATATTTGGGAGGAGGAAAGTGAGGACTTCGATATCGTAACATGAAATGTGTGATAAAGGATTGTCCTCCTACAGGAATTTCAAAACTCAATGTTCTCTTTGCTTACATTAGTAGCAAATTTGATCTCACTAGCAGAGCGGTAAATGTAGTTCTAGTCGAGCTTCGATATTAAAATTTGCAAACTCATTCTTGTAAAGTATATCGCACTATCAGTACCTGAACGATGGCGAACCCAACTGAAGCATATCGTGTGTACTCGAGAATTTTCTTCCTTCCCGCTTCGCCTTCCCTTTTCTGAAGCTCCTGTAATTTGGGATAAATCTGAGCAAGAAGTTGAAATACGATCTGCGCATTGATGAAGGGAACGATTCCAAGTGAGCATATCCCGAGTCTACCGATCCCTCCTCCCGAAAAGGTATCTAAAGTGCTCAATAAACTGTTCTGATCGAAATTCCCCAAGAAAGCATCTCGATTAACTCCTCCGAGAGGTACATATATTCCAAGTCGGGATAGGGCTAAATAGCCCAAAAGCTGGAGAAACTTTCCCGGCAACGGGCCTTTGAAGAAATCCCCAAAGTCAATGGAACTATCCTCGATCGAAGCTGTCAAAATTACCAACATAGGCTTATCAACTTCGATACCCAAAATTAATAAATAAATAAAAATTTTAGCCATATAATAATTCATGGACGTACCAGCGACTCCTCGACCTGAAGACTTGTCATTTCTTGTCGAAGAGCTCTCGAATGTCTGCGTAAAGAGACCCAGAAAACTTTCCCAAGTCGAGTTTACGCTAGAAGACAAATCTGGATTGATTCCCAATGGATCAAATGTTGAGGCTTCACACCTGAAATGCCACTCAAACCAGCAAAAACAGAACATTATAATTTATAATGAGTGTTTGCCAAATCACTTTCCCAAGTCGAAATTTGTTCTTTTCAGTGACTTGTGTTCCAAATCGAAGAAAAAAGCCAATTTCAATAACACGTAAATTATTCAGCTAAGATTTTACCAATCTACAAAACCTATCTGTGTCAGCATTGCATGAACAAGCTCTAATCAACGCTGTTGCAGAACAAACACATTTTTCACAGAACACCATTTTCCAACACGCATTCGTATAAAACTCGAAACCCTAGCCAGAGAAGAGCGAATTCTCCAAATAAAGAGGATGAGCGAGAAAACCTGTCAGAGACGAGGCCAAAGCTCCATGACTTGGAGGCGTGAGGGTTTCTGTGGAAAGACAAGCTTGAACGGAGGAGAGAAGCTTTGAGTCTTGGAATTGACTTTGGGTTGAAACGAGTCGAAGAAAAGAAATGAGTTGAAGAAGAAGAAGAAGCTTCACCGACCGTTATCAACATGATTATCCTTATTCTATTGATCACTCAACCAGAGTCACTTGTGCCTTATTTTATCTTCTTTTTATTTCAAATTTTTTTTTTTCAGGCGTTATGTAATTAAAAATGTATTCGACTTATTTTTACGGGAAATGGACGAATCTATTAGTATTTTTATAATTTATTTTTGATTCTTTGGCAATCTTTTTAGTGCACCAGTGTACAAAATTATATTTGCCCTTAGCTTTATGTTTTTTTTAACATTCACCATATTTCAGTCTTTTTCTCTTAAACACTCTTAATTGCGCCAATCAACCCCATTTTTCCTTCTCTCTTTCATTTTCATTTCTTCAGCAAAATCAGAGAGGGAGAGGAATAGCGACGGCGATACGAAGCAAAGAAAAACAAAGTAGAAAAAAGTTAAAAAAAAGTGAGAGTAAAAATGGATACAAAATATTCTCTCTCTTTTTACTAATAGAATTGTCCAAATTCATCCGGACTATTAGAAGGAATTACCTCTTCTGTTTGCAATAAGCCATCTTCCAATTACTTATTGGAAGTGGCACTTCCAATAGGTAAAATGGTGTCTTTCATTGCTTAATGGAAGTGGAATTTCCGTTAGACTTAGTGGAAATATGCATTTCCATTAACTTCCATTAAGTAATAAGAAAAAATAAAAAAAATCAAATTTAAGTGGTAGATGAAAGGGACTAAATTGTTAAAATTTTAAAAGAATGTACTAATATGTAAACTGAATTTCATCTTTATTAATAACTTTTTTTTTTAAAAACAAGTAAAAACATTACAACAATATTATGAGTAAAACATTACAATAAGACTACATTTAATTAAAAGTCATGTTTTGAAAGTTCATATCAAATTTATCAACAAGATCAATGTTCACAAATGTTACTTGAGAACGTTGTTCGTGTTGACATCAATCTTTGTATATGGTGAGAGCCTTGACCATTTCGAGTTTCAAACTCTGCATTCGATCGTCGATGATGCGACCCGAGCTACTAAATGCGGACTCGGACGATACCGTTGAAACCTGGATCAAATGTACGTCTCGGGCCATCTTCGACAAGATCGGAAACATATTATCGTGTTGACGCCACCATGCTAGCAATTTGAGGTCGTCTTGGTTCATGGAGGCGAATTGTTGAGAGATGTATAATGCATGCAAAACCATATAGGTAAGGAATTTTTTGAAGTTCCCTAATATTTTGAAAATTTTGCTCTCATAGATTCTACGCATGGTTGAAAAATTTCAAAATGGTTGCAATCGTGAAGATGTTCGGCAATTTTTGTAACACTATGTATGGCTAAATAAGATGTGGGTGTGTAAATAGCGGACAATGCACATGTTTCATCGTAAAAAAAAAGTGAAGAAAATGACCTTAGCCACTGCGATGTCTATTTCGGTTATGTCATGGCCTCCATTTATGTTCACGTATTCACGTGTAACCTCCACATGTCTATCGGCCAAGAAAGAATTCAACATTAAAAATGTTGAGTTTCACCTAATCCGTTTATCGGTGCGAAATTGCCTCTCGTCAAGACCGTTCATTAAAAACGTCTCTTAAGGTCATCCACCCTTTGGTTTGAACTGTTTATCCAAGCTATGACTTCTCCAATCTTATTGATACACTCGTCGAAATGCTTAAACCTGGATTTCACTATGAGATTTATGATATGGGTAACACACATTTGGTGCAAAAGACACTCTTGCTTGGGTATCTTAAGGCGTAAAGCTCTCACCATGACGTCGTTGCTGGTGACATTATCTAGAGTTATTTAGATTATTCTATCATGAAAATTCCACTCTTCTATTACATCTAGAAGGATTCCTAGTATGACATCTGATGTATGACTACCATCTATTCTTTTAAAGGCTATGATCCTCTTGTTTAGATTCCAAGCCTCGTCTATGTTATGAACTATAACAAACATGTAGTCCATTTTAGTATTTCTTGACCATATATCAGAAGTGAGTGCTATGTTAAACCAAGCAGACATGAAGCAGGCTCTAAGTGTGTCTTTATCTTCCAAAAAATTTCTCATGATATCACTTCCAAGAGTTTTTCTTGAAATAATGTTAATACAATGAACTAGGTAATGCACAAATCTACCAAAGCATTTGCTTTCTACGTGAGAAAACGATTGGTCGGTAGAAACTATGTACTTAACAAGTTTTTTTTCTAAACTTTATGAGATTGTGAGTATTCACCTGAGATGAAGAAGATCCCTTTAGGATGCACACTTGTAGTGGTGGCGTAACGTGGAAGTACCGTGAGAGGAAGAGTTGGCTTTGATGTGCTTCCCGCATTTGCTACATAGACCCTTCTTTCCTTTGTCATCGTTAATCTCAAGAAAGTATTTCCATATTTCGGAATGTGATTTTCTTTCTTCTTCATTTGTTGAGGTTGTGGAGGCTGTTGTACTTTGGGAGCTTCGTGTAGAGGAGTTATCTCGTGTTGAGGTGACTCGTTTTGAGGTGGTGGAGGTTGTGACCCGTGTTGAGGTGGTGGTAGAGGTGCCTCGTGTTGTTGGTCTTGAAATCTACGAAATTGTTCTTGGTGTACGAGGTAAGGCTCTTCGGGTGGATGTTGGTAGGATCTAGAAGGTTGGTAATGAGGAGGAGGATGTTGTGTACGATATTGTTCGAGAATTGGACGAGGAGGATGTGGAAGATGTTGTGAAAGAAATTGTGGTAGATTTGGTTGATAAGGGGAGATCGGAGCAAATCAGGTTGATTCCAAAGGGACATTTGGTGGATGCCATTGTGGTCGTTGGAATTCGATGTAATTCGGATTTTGAGAAAGGTTTAGCCATTTTTGTGGAAATTGGTTTGGTGGAGAGGGTTGTTGAACTATTTCGTGTTGCTCATCTTGTTATTGTGATTGCGATGGCGTGAGAGTGCGACTAAAACTTCGACGCGATTCACGTGAACCTCGACAAGAACCTCGGTGAGATGATGACTCTCCAGACATTATAAACTATAATTAATACTATAATATATATTTGTATGACTTTAATATATAATAATTTTTTTTATAAACGTAACTATATAAAATTAAGTAGAGTATAAACTTAAGTATATAAAAAATATTAGAAACTTAACTATATAAAAGATATTAGAATACAAACTTAAATATATAATAACAATTTTATAAACTTAATTATATAAAAAAAATTAAAATAAACTTAAGTATATAAAATTAAGTAGAATACAAACTTAAGTATATAATTAAATTTTATAAACAGAACTATATAAATAAAATTAGAATACAAACTTAATAATATATTTGTGGAGTATTTGAGAGAATTTGAGAGTTTGAGAGACATGAATGTTTGATTTATGATTAAAATGGTTAGAAATTGTATGTACTTATAGGAGAAATAAAAGACTAGGTTAAAATTTTAAGAAATTGTGTAAATTCGGAGGTCCAACTGTCAAATAACGGACAAATTTTTTCAGCCGTCCAAATTCAAACCGTTGTGAATCTGACGGCTGAGATTTAATAAATAAAAAATCGATGACTATTTGGTTTGCCCACTTTTAATTGACGTATCTTTACCTTTCCTCACTGTGCCCTTCCTTTTCTCCAACGGCAACATAAGGCCTGGCACACTTCCGACAACCTTTTGCTGCTTCCACCACGTGTAGGAAGGAAATATTTCGTCTCCATCTCACGCGGTACTCGGCTGTACCATGAGGCCCACGCACCACACAGAAGCTCTTCCTTCCGTGTGGCTTCCGTGGCTTCCGACCGTTTGCGCAGCATGAGTCCAAATTAGCATTTTAGTTGATTATGGGAAATGAGTTATCAAATGGTAATAGATAATTCGTCTATTTCCATATTTTTAGACCAAAATACTTTTCGAAGCATTTAAACAAAAGTTTTCAATTTTTTTTTCTATTATTTCAACACACTCTCTCTCAGTCTTGACATATTCCAACGAATTCCGACGATCTCCAATGATCCCAGACAAATACGCTTGCTATTAATTTTTAAAAAACTATGTTGATCGACGGAGTATGTCGAAATCCATCAAGGCAGAGAGAGAGAGAGAGAGAAGAGAGAGAGAGAGAGAGAGAGAGAGAGAGAGAAATTGTGTTTAAATGCCATCAAAGGCAATATGGTCCAAAAATGGATCATAATTCAAATATCATATATTTTTAAAATAACAAGCCAACTATTGATATTTCTCTATTTATTAGATTCACATTATAAAATTTCTCCTTGAAAGTTGGATTGGGAAAATGGCATAGATAATGTTTTTAATATACAATATTTTACAATAACGGTTGTTTTAAAATAAATAATAATAATTTTGTTTAAACGAGATTATTTTTCTTATAAATGAAACTATAAATACTAAAAAAAAAATTAATAAAGCCCAAAATGGTGAACCATTTATTATTATTTATTCTTGTTAAAAAAAAAAAAAATTGCTTATGACTTAAAAAATAATATTTTTGTCATAAAATTTAGATACACCATTGTCGTGATAAGTTTAACCCAATATTACATATTAGGCCTAATTGGTATTACTGACTTAAATGAATTTGGGATATTTCCTACTCTAGGACTAAAATATGAGATTTTTCCAACTTTGTTTTTTTTCTTCTTGAAAATGTCACAACTAGGACTAGCTCTGGAAATAGAGTTTAATTTTTCCTAATCTACCCTCGTGTCAATTAGCACATTCCTTACGAAATTATTATCTAACCCAAAAAAGAACCCTACCCAATAGCTCGTCACATATATTCCGACCATCTCCATCTCTCTCTCTCTCTCTCTCTCTCTCTCTCTCTCTCTCTCTCTCTCCTTTTCCTCATCTTCTCCATTTCGTGATTTATCTCTCCCTCGTCATCCACATTTTTTCCAGCTAAAAAACCCTACCCTATATAGTATGCTCATCTCTCTTCATGTCTCTTCCCATTAGCTCATTATCTCTCTTCCTTACTCTTCCCACTATTCCGACTAGCTCTCTCTCTCATTCGGCCCTCAATTTTCGACTAGACCAGCTGTCTCTCTCTCATCTTCCTCATTTTCTCTAGCTCAGCTTTCTCTCTCCGTTCTCTTCCCCAGTTTCTCAGGCCAGCTGTGTCTCCCAGCTTAGCGACAAAGCTCCGCAGCACAACGACCAGTTCAAAATCTTCGACATTAAGCTGATTACGGTAAGTTGTTCATATACGTAGGTTTAGTTTAACGTTTTTCCCAAAATTTGAGAGATTTGTTAGTGATCGGCTTCGAGAATCACTAAACAAATCAAGTTTTCCGATCGAAGGCTTCGTGAATATGTTGTCATAAATTAGGATCTACGTGACAACGATGCCACTAAATCTTCAACATAATCACGAAGTAATTTATTCGCGACCATATTATCTTGAAATATATCGATTGTGTGACAACATAATCATGAAATAACATATTCGTGACCATGTTATCACAAAATATATCGATTACGTGACAACATGGGCACGAAATAATTTATTCGTGATCACGTTAGCACGAAATAACTTATTCGTGACAACATAATCACGAAAGAACTTATTCGTGACCATGTTATCACGAAGTATATCTATTGCGTGACTTCAAATATTACTTTATTTTATTATAAATTTTGAATTGTTCTCTATATTTGGACTATGTGCAGTGATGAGACACGTTCATACATTCGTCAAACATAACAAAAGATGGGTGAAGCCTTCAAGTTACGATGAGTTCTTGCATCTATTGTATGTCATGCTACAGCTTTCACCTTCTACTCATAAGCTCCATGTTAAGTACGAGACAGAAGGGTCGGTGCCACCAGTTATTATTGCGTCGGACCTAAGTTTGAAATGTTAATTGCATCTTCGGAGGGAGAAAACGGACATGTTAAAATTGAATTTGGTAGTGGACATAGAGAAATTGAAGTCAGACCAACCCAGTGTTGACTCTGATATGCCGTGTCCAGAGACGGAGGGTGGTGCTACTAAATTCCAAACCACAACTCTGCACGAGTATGCCGTGTCCAAAGTCGGAGAGAGGGGGGGGGGGGGGGGGGGGGGGGTGCTTCTGAGAACCCAAACCACAACTCTGCACGAGTTGCTTCTACTCAAACTCAACCAAATATGCCGTGTCCAGAGCTGAAGGGTGGTGCTTCTGAGATCCCCAACCACGACTCTGCACTAGTTGGTCCAAATACCGAGGGTGATATTTTTGAGCTACCCAACCACGACCCAAGTCAGAGTCCTTCAGGCACACTAGGGCACACTTATGCATCTTCAGGCACACTGGAGCCCACTCCAGCGTCTTCAAGCACCCTAGAGGAGTGCCATTCGCCTTCATCACAAGACTCATATTTCAGAATTGATGCTGTCAATCATAATTACAACTTCTGAGATTATAATAATGAAACATTATTATTCGAAAGTTCTTACCCGCCTTTATCATAGCCGAATCGGGGACTATGGACTTAGTATTAGAAACTTAACAAATCCTATGAAAAAGACGTAAAAGTCCTTACTCTTTTCCACATCGATTTGTCTAATCTTGGTGATACTCCACCTTGCAAGCCAAGATTGAATCCTCATTGGTACTAGAATTATATTTACTCATCGTAACGAGTTTCCACTGATATAGTCAGTTTGTGATCAAGATCCTGCAGGTTCATCCCGTGTCAAGAAAAGTCAATTATTCCATTATACTTTCTTGACGCCTATAAGCCCTAAGCATTGTTGCTTCCCCAACGAAAGATTCTTCTGAATGTACAAACTTCAGAAGTACGATCTATGAGTTCAGGAATCAACCCTTAGGTGAGAGAATATCTTCTTTCAGGAAGGCTAGATTCCATATCTGTAAATCACTTCCCACTCAAACTATGTTCCGAAATTCCCAAGACATAAGCTGTGATTAGCATGATAGGGACCTTTTAGCGAATGAGTCAAAGAGTGCGGTAACATCCAGTGTCCATGATCACTTCAGGATTTAGATCAAGTCTCACTGTAATCATCATTAGCGACCTTGGTTAGTGTGTCATAATGGTCCTTAAAAGACACATCTACAACCAAGACTTGTCCGGGTCGTACACTTACCTTAAGCGTAGAATTCTCCCACTAAGTGATCAACCTTCACTTGTGTTCCACATATATGACTTCAGATTCAGCTACCCAGGCTTGAATTAATCATCGATCAGTTTTAGTTCACCTCCCAAGCTTAGATGTCGTGCATGTGACTCAGTTCAATACAGAGACTATGGGTTGATGAATATTTGATAAATCTTAATATATAAGAAATAACGCTTTCGATTTGAACAAATTATAAATGAAAAAACGTTATTTTTATTAAAAATTCAGCGAGAATTCACAAAAGCATCTTCTCGTGGGCAAGAATTCCTAACAATATCGCACTTTGACCTAGAGAAGATGTGACATATATCTAAGACCCATCCCTTCTATGTGTTTCAAGAACACACGTTCAGGCAGTCCCTGTTGGAAATTGAGTAAAATTAAATAGATGTTTTAATCAGCTCAATTTAATTTGTTCACTAAAAGACAAAATAGTGTGTTGTTGATTGAGAAAGTGAGTTTGTGTGTGGGAAAGAGTCTCACATGGAACAAAATACTAAGGTGAATGAGAAAGTGACGATCTGGACGAAGTGACGAAGTCATTTCAGCTCGACTGGGCGAGGTCGACTGGACGAAGTGACGAAGTCATTTCAGCTCAACTGGGCGAAGTCGACTGGACGAAGTGACGAAGTCATTTCAGCTCGACTGGGCGAGGTTGACCTCCAGGTGAGCTCGAATCCCAGGCGAGCTCGACCTCCAGGCGAGATCGACCTCAAGGCGAAACGACACGATTCGCGAGCTTCTCGCGGCGATTCTCGCCAACGGTCGCGTTTCCTCATTTAGTAGTTATTTTTAGTTACCGTTCGAACTAACGGTCACGTCGCTTCGAAACGAGCTATCGTTTGGCCAACGGTCGTGTCGTTTGCGACTATAACCGTAGTTCGACCGAAACAGTGCGTCTGTTCGTCGAACCTCTTCACGAACAGGTACGATTGCTTATATAATCCGACTTCGGATTTAGTAATCAACACAGGTTTTCGAACCAACTTTCTCAATTCCCGAAACACTAATTCAGAAACACAGTTCTTGCTTATTTTCGGATTTTCACTCTGTCTTGGTGCAGTCCGAACCAGGCTTGTTGTATCCTGCGGTATTCTTGTACAAAAACCTTAAGACACTTTGGGGTACTCGAAATACTATAAGGAAAACGTTCCTATGCGTGATTCAAGCCTCGAAGTCTTCAATTTCGAAGAATTGTCTAACAATCTTATAGTATCTTGTGTTATGGCTACCGAGGCGTCTGTTTCGAGTCTGAAAGTGATGAGCCAGGACTTCGTCAAGTTGGACCATTTCGACGGCACCAATTTCACCCGCTGGTAAGACAAGATGCGTTTCTTCCTCACCGCCATGAAGATCTTCTACGTGCTCGACCCGACGTTGGTGCCCATCCCAGAGCCGACGGACGAAGATGATGACGAACTCAAGGCGGACCGGAAGTAGCGTCAAGATGACGAGCTGCTGTGTCGGGGTCACATTCTGAACACATTGTCAGACCGACTCTACGATCTCTACACCGACAATCCATCGGCGGTCGAGATATGGAAGGCTCTCGAGTACAAGTTCAAGGCTGAAGAAGAAGGTACCAAAAAGTTCCTTGTCTCGAGTTACTTTGATTTCAAGATGTTTGATGACAAGCCTATACTTGCTCAAGTTCATGAATTGCAAGTTATAGTCAACAAATTGAGGGCTGTGAAGATAGATATTCCGGAGTCTTTCCAAGTTAGTGCAATTATTGCGAAGTTGCCCAATTCGTGGAAATGCTATCGGAAGAAATTTCTTCACAATGCCGAAGACTTCTCTTTGGAGCAAATCCAGAAACATCTTCGAATCGAAGAGGAATCAAAGATGAGAGAGAAGACGACGGATGCCGGTACTTCCAAGGCCAATGCGGTAAGCGCTAAAGGCAAGAGGAAGTGGAATGACAATGAAGGAATTTCGGGTTCCAAAAAGGACTTGAAGAAATTCAAGCATTCTGGCAAATCCAAGTCCTTTAACAAGCCCGGGTCCAAGGGGTCCAAAGGGGGCTGCTATGTGTGTGGCAAACTCGGTCACTATGCTCGAGATTGTCGACACCGCAAGACGGATGTGAAATAGGTCGACGCCACTATGACCGATACTAACATAGTCGCTACGTTGAGCGAACTCATGGCGGTCAAAGGCAAGGTTCAAGGGTGGTGGTACGACACTTGTGCTACCGTTCATGTCGCCTATGATAGGGCTGCCTTCAAAACCTATTCCGAAGTCAACGATGGACAAGCGGTTCAGATGGGAAACGAGCATCGCTCTCAAGTTGTCGGCATCGGGAACGTGGATCTCAACTTCACCTCCGGGAAGACGGTCACTTTGACCAATGTTCTCCATGTTCCGGATATGTGTAGGAACCTAGTTAGTGGCGATCTCCTAGGCAAACTGGGGATCAAATCTGTGTATGAGTCGGGCAAGCTTATCTTGACCCGTAATGGTGTATTTGTTGGCAAAGGCTATTCCAGTGAAGGGATGGTCAAACTATGTATTATTGACAATGTTATTAATGAAATTTCTCATTCTGCTTATATGCTTGATTCTGTTTCTTTATGGCATAGTAGATTAGCACATATTGGTTTTAGCACTATGAAAAGGTTAATTAAATGAGGATTAATTTCGTGCAAATCTGATAAATTAGAGAAATGTGAAATATGTGTGAAATCTAAAATGATAAAGAAACCGTTTTATAGTGTAGAGAGAAATTCTAAGGTGTTAGATCTTATACACTCTGATATATGTGAATTTAATGGCATGTTAACCCGTGGGGGAAATAGGTATTTTATTACCTTTATTGATGATTGCTCTAGATTTACATATGTGTATCTTTTGAAACATAAAGATGATGCTTTTAATGCTTTTAAGGTGTATAAGGCTGAAGTAGAAAATCAATTAGGAATTAATATTAAAGCCCTTAGAAGTGATAGGGGCGGTGAATATTTTCCTAGTGATTTTAATGCTTTTTGTGAAGAAAATGGCATTGTTCATGAATGTTCCGCACCTAGAACACCACAACAAAATGGTTTAGCCGAACGTAAAAATAGGACACTTCAAGAGATAATAAATGTCATGTTAATGCATTCTGAATTACATTTTAGTTTGTGGGGTGAAGCTTTACTTTCCGCATGTCATATTTTAAACCGTATTCCTTTAAAGAAAACCCAAATATCTCCGTACGAGGTATGGAAAGGGCGAAAGCGTAATATTGGGTATTTCAAAGTGTGGGGGTGTCTAGCCTACTACAAAAACATGGATCCTAAAAGGACCAAGTTGGGTCCTCGAGGGATACGAAGTGCTTTTATTGGCTATGCTACGAATAGCAAGGCATATAGACTTCTAAACTTAGAGTCTAATGTAATAGTAGAATCCCGAGATGTGGAATTCTTTGAGAATCTTAACTCGAAAGGAAAAGAATCTCAAAATTCCACTAATGAAGAACCTCGACTAGGCGAGCTCGATCTCCAGGGAGGATCGACCTCAAGGCGAGCTCAAACCCCAGGCGAGCTCGACCAGCAGGAAGGATCGACCTCAAGGCGAACTCGAACCTCAGGCGAGCTCGACCTCCAGGCAGGTTCGACCTCCAGGCGAGCTCGACCCCAGGTGAGCTCGACCCCAGGCGAGCTCGACCTCCAGGCAGGCTCGATGCCTCGAGAGGAAAGTTCTTCTAGGGTAGTTGTAGAACAACCCGAACTTTGGAGAAGCAAAAGAGTCCGTAAGACTAAGGAAATAGATTTTCGTCTTATTTCTTTTTACCTAGTAGAAGGAAATAGAGAGAGTTTTGCTCGAAAAATTCCTATTATTCTTCTTATGGAAGATGATCCTAAGACTTATAATGAAGCTGTGGCTTCTCGAGACTCTGCTTTTTGGAAGGATGCTATCCAAGATGAAATGGATTCTATTATGTCAAATCACACTTGGGAGATTGTCGATCTACCCAAAGGGTCGAGACCTATTGGGTGTAAGTGGGTGTTCCGAAAGAAGTACCACAGTGATGGCACTCTTAACACTTACAAGGCTAGATTAGTAGCCAAAGGATTTCGACAACGAGAAGGAATTGATTACTTTGACACATATGCACCGGTAGCAAGGACAACAACAATTAGAGTGTTGTTTGCCTTAGCTTCTTTGTATAACCTCAATGTTCATCAAATGGATGTCAAGACGGCATTTTTAAATGGAGATCTCGATGAGGAGATTTACATGGAGCAGCCGGAAGGTTATGTGCTTCCGGGTAATGAACAAAAGGTTTGTAAACTTGTTAAATCCTTATATGGATTAAAACAAGCACCCAAACAATGGCATCAAAAGTTTGACTCAGTCATACTTTCGAATGGATTTGTTCCTAACGTTTGTGACAAGTGTTTGTACACAAAGGTGCGTGGTAACCTTGTGATCTTCCTATGTCTCTATGTTGATGATATGTTGATCATTAGCAATGAGATGAAAGGAATATTAGAAACGAAGAGGTTTCTATCTTCCACTTTCAAAATGAAAGATCTTGGACAAGTTGATACTATTTTGGGTATCAAGGTTCATAGAACCAGTGGGGGTTATGAACTTAGTCAATCACACTATGTTGAAAAAGTGCTTGATAAGTTCAAACATTTAAATTTCAAAGAAGTGAACACTCCATTTGATCCAAGTGTAAAACTTGAAAAGAATGATGGAAGGGCTGTGGCTCAATTGGAATATGCTAGTGCGGTTGGTTGTCTTATGTACTTGATGCAATGTACTCGACCAGACATAGCATTCGCCGTTAGTAAAATGAGTAGATTCACTAGCAATCCAAGTGCCGAGCATTGGAAGGCCATTGGGATAATTTTGGATTTCTTTTGAAAACCAAAAATCTTGGACTTCAATACGGTCATTTCCCTGCCGTACTAGAAGGATATACTGACGCAAGTTGGATATCGAGTGTCGGAGATAACAAATCTACGACAGGATGGGTGTTTACACTTGCCGGTGGGGCGGTTTCTTGGAAATCAAAGAAACAAACTTGTATCACTCATTCGACCATGGAATTAGAGTTCGTGGCTCTTGCTTCCGCAGGTCAAGAGGCTGAATGGTTGAGGGATCTTCTTTTAGAAGTTCCATTGGCTAAAGACAATATATCAACCGTGTCGATACATTGTGATAGTCAATCAACTTTAGCGAGAGCATACAGTGAAGTGTATAATGGAAAGTCTAGACATATTAGTCTGAGACATGACTATGTGAGGAAATTGATCAAAGATGGAATCATTTCGCTCACATATGTAAGATCAAACTTTAATATTGCTGATCCGTTCACTAAACCTCTTGCAAGAGATTTGGTGAGATCGACCTCGAGAGGTATGGGTCTTAAACTCTTTGAGTAGCGATCTGACAATGATGGCAACCCAACCTAAGGTTAGGAAATGACTAACAATAGGTTCAATGGGTACGAACAAGTCATTGAATTGGATATTCATAACATTATATAATAATGTTGACTGTTACAATCGGGAGGTTGAGTTTCTTAACTCTTAATGAAGTTCAGTCTTGAGGACAAGTATCTATACGTAACAGAGATACTGTAAGAACTTCACCTATGTGAATTTCGGGATGGTGCCGTCCCAAAGTGAGAGCTGGAGTTTCTCTCATAAAAAATTCACGATATAGGATGAGCACATGGCCATTAACGGTGCTAAGCGTGTGATATAGGCGAAGAACACTAAAGGGTGTGTGTTGAGTAACACCGATTTTATCACAAGGAAAATAGGTTCAAAGCCTGGCTACCTAATTTCCGATAAAGTCTTGTGTTGCTTATACTAAGGATAAGTTCAAATCGAAAGATACTTATCTGTACTAATACTCTTTGTTTCTTTTCTGGATTCTATTTTGACTTTTCTGAACAAGTGGGGGATTGTTGGAAATTGAGTAAAATTAAATAGATGTTTTAATCAGCTCAATTTAATTTGTTCACTAAAAGACAAAATAGTGTGTTGTTGATTGAGAAAGTGAGTTTGTGTGTGGGAAAGAGTCCCATATGGAACAAAATACTAAGGTGAATGAGAAAGTGACGATCTGGACGAAGGGACGAAGTCATTTCAGCTCGACTGGGCGAGGTCGACTGGACGAAGTGACGAAGTCATTTCAGCTCGACTGGGTGAGGTCGACTGGACGAAGTGATGAAGTCATTTCAGCTCGACTGGGCGAATTCGACTGAACGAAGTGACGAAGTCATTTCAGCTCGACTGGGCGAGGTCGACCTCCAGGTGAGCTCGAATCCCAGGCGAGCTTGACCTCCAGGCGAGATCGACCTCCAGGCGAAACGGCACGATTCGCGAGCTTCTCGCGGCGATTCTCGCCAACGGTCGCGTCTCCTCATTTAGTAGTTATTTTTAGTTACCGTTCGAACTAACGGTCACGTCTCTTCGAAACGAGCTATCGTTTGGCCAACGGTCGTGTCGTTTGCGACTATAACCGTAGTTCGACCGAAACAGTGCGTCTGTTCGTCGAACCTCTTCACGAACAGGTACGATTGCTTATATAATCCGACTTCGGATTCAGTAATCAACACAGGTTTTCGAACCAACTTTCTCAATTCCCGAAACACTAATTCAGAAACACAGTTCTTGCTTATTTTCGGATTTTCACTCTGTCTTGGTGCAGTCCGAACCAGGCTTGTCGTATCCTGCGGTATTCTTGTACAAAAACCTTAAGACACTTTGGGGTACTCGAAATACTACAAGGAAAACGTTCCTATGCGTGATTCAAGCCTCGAAGTCTTCAATTTCGAAGAATTGTCTAACAGTCCATTAGTCTTCGGATCCGCGATGTTATCCAGCGTCGAGATCTTCATGACATCCACGTCTCTCCTCTGAACTATCTCCCTTATGAGGTGGTATTTTCGCTCTATATGCTTTCCTCTCTTATGGCTGCAAGGTTCCTTTGAGTTCACAATCGGTCTAGTGTTATCACAGTGGAGTTGCACATGCTCGTTCATATCAGGAACTACCTCCAGTTCGGCTAAGAAGTTCTTAAGCCGAACAGCCTCTTTGGCTGCTTCATATGCTGTAATATATTCAGCTTCCATTGTAGAGTCTGCGATACTAGATTGCTTAACGCTTCTCCAGAAAATCGCCCCTCCATTGAGAGTGAACACTGACCGAGACGTTGACTTCAATATGTCACGGTCTGCTTGAAAATCAGAGCCAGTGTATCCTTGCACCACCAAGTCATTACTTGTGTGAACAAGCATCATGTCCCTAGCTCTCTTAAGATATTTGAGGATATGGTTAACAACTATTCAATGATCAAGACCAGGATTTAACTGGTATCTACTAACAACTCCCACTGCAAAACATATATCAGGTCTAGAACACAACATGGCATACATCAAACTCCCAACCACTGAGGCATATGGGACTCGACTCATATCCTCCACTTCTTGAGGTGTCTTAGGATTCTGCTCTTTAGACATGGCTAACCCTGAGCGCATCGGTAACAATGCGCCATAAGCATTTTTCATCGAGAAGCGGGCAAGTACCTTATCAATATAAGTACCTTGAAACATAGCTAGTAGTTTGTTCTTCCTATCACAAATGATTTGGATTCCAAGAACAAAAGACACATTTCCCAAATCTTTCATTTGGAATTGCTTTGCCAGCCATGCTTTTATGTCAGACATGATCTCAATATCACCTCCTATAAGGAGGATATCGTCTACATAAAGCACTAAGAAAACCACCACCTTTCCCTTCGAGTACTTGTAAACACAAGGCTCAGAAAGGTTTTTTTCAAAACCATAGGTCTTGATAACTTCATCAAACCTTTGGTTCTAGGATCTAGACACTTGCTTGAGTCCATAAATGGACTTCAATAACTTGCAAACCTTGTGCTCTTGACCCTTTTGTAGGAATCCGTTTGGTTGAGCCATATAGATTTCTTCTTCCAGATAGCCATTCAAGAATGCTGTCTTTACGTCCATTTGCCAGATCTCATAATCATAATGAGCGGTAATGGCCAGAAGAACTCTGATGGATTTAAACATGGCCACATGAGAGAAGGTTTTGTCGTAGTTGATTCCTTCTCTTTGGGTGAAACCTTTAGCCACAAGTCTAGCCTTATAGGTTTTGACTTGTCCATCAGCTCATTTCTTTCTCTTATAGATCCATTTGCACACAATCGGTCTAATTTGTTCGGGTGCCTCTACAAGAGTCCATACTAAGTTTGAGTGCATATACTCTATCTCTTAAATCATATGGCTTCTAGCCATTTATCTTTGTCCTAGTTGACCATTGCATCATGATGAGTGCGTTTTATACGTATAAATCACTCGTTCCCGGAGTTGAATCGAAGCAAATCCTTAAGTGTTTTTTGATATATTTTGTGTTTTTATTTGTTATTATAGGTTTTCATGATCTAAAGTGTTTTGAGGGCAATGAAGCAACTTTGGGATGACTTGAAGATTTTTCGGACGAGTTAGAGCTAATCAAGAAACATGGCGTCTTCTTTTGCATTATTTGAGATTCTGAAGTAAAGATTCTGGTTAAATTCTTTCCATCATTGGATAGAGCTATCTCTTAGCTTTCCAACGCATATTTATTTGCGAAAATCGGAGCAAGAAGATACGGCCGATACAAAAACAGTGCGCGCGTCCGGAAGCATCCTCGCGCCGCGAGGAAAAAAGTGCGCGCCGCGAGGATCTCCAGAGTACCAGTGCGCGCCACGAGCATTTGACACGCGCGCCGCGCGTTCCTTCGTGTTTTGACAGACTTTCTTTCCGTTTTTGATATTTTTGGGCCATTTGAACCATTCCAAAGGCCTAATATGCTCCGAAAATCACCCATTGACCTATATATTCGACTTTAAGCTCTTAAAAACACATCTTCCCTTTTGTTTAAGTTTCTCTTTTATTGTTTGGTTGTTCTTGAGAGCTTTTGAAAGAGGAAAAAGGCGTTCTTCAACGGAATTGACAACCCGACGAGTTCTCCTTCTCCGATTTCATTCGTTCTTCTTTCTTCTCTTATTTTATTTATTTTAATGCTCTAAATTATTGTTGAACATCAATTTTATTTAATATGAATTCTATTTTGGTTTCAATCTTTATTTTATTGCTTTTAATTATTCTGTTATGTTTAACGTTGATTATGAACACCATTAGAGGCTAAGTTTCTTATGGGGTTGCGATGTAGCCAGGATTGATAATGGTTGGGTTCGTTATGGTTATATAATTATTGTTTGCTTCATTATTATGAATTGCTTGATATGAATTGTTTCTTATGCTTTATAATGTTTGATCACCAATAGAGTTGTTATCTAGGATTGTTTAGCTACTCGAGAGAGAGTAAATAATCGTGCTTTTGTTCATGTCTTCATAGTTGATACTAGGTTAGTAGAAACTCTAGGCAATTTATGTAATCGTTTGAACTCTTGTTTCATTGCGTGTGATTGTTTTAATAGGATTAGATGCCGAGAGGATAATAATCCGTCAATTACATAGGATTGCTAGAACACTCGAGAGAGGCTAGTGAATAATTTTGATAGAGGGAGATTAGCATCCATAGGAGTAGATTTTGTTGTTCAAACCCGAAACCCCCAACCTAGTTAGTTCAGGTGAAATCGTGACCCCTACCTTCTCTTCTTGCAAAACTCGTATCTAATTCTCTGCTTTAGTTTTATTATTACTCTTGCTCAAACATCCTCTTAATATTATTTGGAGTTAATTAGCATCAAGTCTTAGGAAATCGCTGTTTCACTAGTCTCTGTGGGTACGATACTCGAATTTACATTCTATATAACTTGAGTGACACACGTACGCTTGCGTGCGCGAGTTATTTCACAACACATCATTAAATGACACGGGTCGTCGTCGCTCGCATCCAATGCAACGACGTTTGCTTCAAAGCCAAGATATCGGGCAGGCTCTCTAGAGACCCTTCCACTACGATGAGGCAATGTAGAACTTGGACCAACATTTGTGTTTTCTTCTTCATCTCCCACTCTCACATTAGTTGTAGGTGGAGATGGTTCCCCTTGGACGTTAGTCTTTGGGGTTGGTCTAATCGTTTCCTCGAGTACTTTTGTACTACAAGGTTTATGTGATTTAACATAATCATCTTCAACAAAGTAGCATAAGTAGAAACGAAGGTTTTCTTATCCATGGGATCATAGAATATACCTCATCTCGTCTCTTCTGGATATCCAACAATGAAACATAAGTTTGTTTTCAGTTCTAGTTTACTTGCCTTCTTTTTCAAGACGTGAGCGGGACAACCCCCTATTCGGAAGTGACGTAAGCTAGGATTAGCTCCATTCCATAATTCCAACGGGGTTTTGGATATCGATTTAGAAGGAACATGGTTCAAGACGAACAACAGTTTGCAAAGTATAACCCCAGAAATATATTGAAAGGGAAGAATAGCTAATCATGGATCTTACCATGTCTAATAGAGTTCGGTTTCTCCTTTCAGGAACTCCATTTTGTTGTGGGTAACAAGAAGCGATAATTGCGACACAATCTCATGTTCAAGCAAATAATTGATGAACTCAGTATCCAAGAAATCGCCTCCCCGATCAGATCGAAAGGTCTTAATAGTTTTACCTAACTGGTTTTCAACACAAGCACGAAATGCTTTGAACTTGCTAAGAGTTTTAGATTTTCGGTGCATTAGGTAAATGAAACCATATCTAGAATAATCGTCAATGAAAGGGACGAAGTATTCATAACCGCCTCTCGCAGCTTCACTCATTGGTCCACAGACGTCAGAGTGAATTAGTTGCAGAGGTTCGGTGGCTCTTAGTCCTTTGCCAGAGAAAGATTTTTTAGTCATCTTTCCTTCAGTGCAGGATTCACAAACCGGTAGAGTTCCCACTTTAAGGTATTTCAACGGCCCAAGCCTTGAAAGCATCTCTAGCTTGTTTATATTAATGTGACCAACTCTTAAGTGCCATAAATATGTTTCATCATCATTGGATACCTTTAAACTTTTATTAGATGTGTGTTTAGCTACCTTAAACATCTCAACATTAAAAGGAAATTTATTTTCAGGGGATATCACATATAAACCATTGTATGAATGAGCATCACATATAATTCTTCCATCACGAGGAATATTAAAAGCATTTTCATTCATTGATAAAGAATATTTATGTTTTAGTAACTCAGAAACTGAAATCAGCTTTCTACAAAAACCAGGAATAAAATAAACTGAATCAAGTATCAAATATTTTATTTCCAAATTGGAGTCGAACTACTCCTAAAGCTTTAGCCGTGACGGACTCTCTGTTCCCCACTCTAATCTGTAGTTAATTTACCCTCAGTTCATCTCACGAGTCAAACACCCGTAAAAATGTACAAACATGTTTAGTTGTCCCCGAATCAATTATCCAGGACGAGAATGAATCTCCAGCATAAATTGCCTCTAATACATGTATGTTTGTGAACGAGACAATACCTCCACAAGACTCAGGATACAAGTCTACTACTTCGTCATCATCAACAGAGATGTAGATGACCGAAGGCTCTCCCACTACGAGAACATTCTCGAATGGTAAGTCTTATGGTGAAGGTTGACGGGGCGGTGATGCCACACTCGGGCGCACCTGATGGTAAGCATACTCTATCAAACCATCACGCCAAGCAAGAAGTTTGCTTTGAAACTTCGACATATTATATTTCAGGCCATAGCCGGAAAGTAAGTGACAAAGTCGGCGTATTCCTCGGCGAGCGAATTCAGAATGATTTCGACCCGAGTTGCCTCATCAATCTTTGTGCCTTTATAGGCAGCTGCATTCATCCAATCAGCCATGTCTCTCATATAGAGAATGGCACATTCTCCAGACTGCATTTTGTTATCCATTGTAAATTTCAAGATATCATAATTCGAGGCCATGCTGAAATTAATAAAATACAAGTACATGAATAATTATTCGAAAAGAAAAACATTCATCAATATATTTTAGTTTATAAAAAAATGATGCAATAATTAAGCATGGGGAAAAATACTAATCTCTAAAAAGACCCAGTTTTTATGTTCCATGGTAATTCACCAATAGCCACAGTCTGTTTCACCAAGGTGACGTAAGAGAGTGCACCTAGCGAAAATGAGAACCATCTCAGATTAGTAAGCAATCGTGATTCATGTACCTTCATAACTATGCTTACTAACTACTAGTTTTATAGGAATCGTTGGCCATATGAGATAACCATCGGTCATTTCATTCTTGAGTCAAACCAACATTTTAGCAGACAAAGCTTAGCCCGTGCGTGCTAGGGAAGCCTAGGTCAGGCAGAGATCCACTTCTCTACCTATCGTCAGAAACACAACCTTGGTATTGAAATGCACTTACACCTTCTGAAGGGAATGGACCACCATGTCTTAAGGACCGCCGATCACGAGGGGAGCAAGACCACTTTCACGGTGTTGTGTTAATGTTGGACGCCTTAGAGACTCAATATACTTTTAGTATTTTAATTTTCCTAGCATTATCTTTAATCTAGGTGATCCACTCGAGTTAACTAAATCGTATTAAAAACTTGAGTGTTTCTAAGCTACCCTTAAAAACATAAGTTTCGATATAGCTTAATTATTAAGAATTTAGTGACATCTAGTCTTGATTTTCCTAATAGTATTCCATCACAGAAAAGCTTCCAGTAGAGAGGAAAGGCGCTAGGCCTTTTAACAACCCCTCCGCTTAGCCTCTTATCGGCTTGGAGACAAAGCTTTCCGATATGTTCAACTCATTACTAAAACTATCCTAATCCAATTAGATAATTTAAAATAAATGAAAACCCATGATAATCATAAACCCACGATACAATATCCAAGTTGTAGCATTGTGGCAAAGTAATTAAATAAACAAGCATAACAAGCAAGCATGGTTTGATTTGGTTTGATCGTCTCCTATTTGATTCTTAATAAATAAAATGAGATGAACTCAATCATATTGGCCCATGAATAGAATATGAGCCCACATCTATGTCCCATTGAAAAATAAATCAATATCAAATTTCTTATTTTTCATGTTTTTAAATAATTAATAAGGCATAGCCCATATAATTAATTAATTTTAAAACAATTTTTTATTAATAAGACTTGGCATCCGGGCCTAAGCCCGAACTATCCTCGAGCCCACCGGCCACGTTGGGACTCGACCCGAGTGGCATGGACCGTGTGCCAGGAGGACAACACGGCCCATGAAGACAGCACGGCCCCGAGTGGCGGGGTGGTTCTTTGGTCGTGGAGGCTGTCCTTCGGTCCTTCACTTCTCCTTGTTGTGGGTCCATCTCTCGTCAATTGTTTCGATCAAGAACGTTGCTCGTCGGATTACAAAATAATAATAATATTTACAAAAAACCTATACCATTTGAACTTCGGGTTCACAAAAAATCTAGAAAAACGAGAATCAAATATTCTACGATCAACCCCGAATCACAATTTACATAATCATATATTGAATTACATGAAAAACATAATCAAAAATATTTTTTTTCATTCAAACCATTTAAATTAATCACATGAACGAATTGATTAATAAAGTAAATCAACTAGCTCTGATACCACTTGTTAGTGATTATAACACATTAATAACCATATTAGTTGCAGAATTAATTAATTACACTAACAAGAGCTAATTAATATTATGGTTATCTAACAAGATCTAGATTTACTTATTAATTATTCATGAAAGCGATGTCAACAACCAATAAGAGCAAGCTTTATAGATTTAGAGAGACTCACATGATTTGGATCAGCTACAGAATCTTCAAGCTTTCACTCCTCCGTCTTCAGTCTTATAAAGACTATCTTCAAGCTTTAGCTCCTAAAAGATCTAGACTGGACAATGATGACACCGTAGTCTTCCGAGACGTAATCTCAGAGGCAAATACGAAATATGAGTGGGCACAATCTTTATCTAACTACGATCGAGAACGAGGTATTTAGATCGCACCTTGTTTATGGGATTGGAATCACAGAGTTCCAAGAGGGGATAGAGAGGTCGGCCAGGAGAGGGAGAGCTTGGTCGAATTTTTCTAATGCAAATCACTTGTTTTTTGCCTTCTCATGAACCCCTATTTATAGTAGTGGAAATGATTATATTCTTGGTAGTTTCCAAAATATATTATTTCCTTTTATTGTATTCATACTAGTGAATCAAAGCTTAGCCCTTTGATCTCATCTCACGAATCCTAATTTCTAGTCTTAGCATCAGATCAATATCTATGAGATCAAGTCAAAGAGTGCGGTAACATGATCCAGTGTACATGATCACTTCAAGATTTAGATCAAGTCTCACTGTGACCATCATTAGCGACCTCGGTTAGTGTGTCGTAACGGTCCTTAAACGACATATCTACAACCAAGACCTGTCGGGGTCGTACACTTACCAAAATCATAGAATGCTCACACTAAGTGATCAAACTTCACTTGTGTTTCACATATATGATTTCAGATTCAGCTACCCATGCTTGAATCAATCATCGGCCAGTTTTAGTTCACCGCCCGAGCTCAGATGCCGTGCATGTGACTCAGTTCGATACAGAGATTATGGGTTGATGAATGTTTGATAAATCTAAATATATAAGAAATAAAGTTTTCAATTCGCATACTATAATGACAAAACTTTATTTTATTAAAAATTCAGCGAAAATTTACAAAAGCATCTTCTCGTGGGCAAGAATTCCTAACACGTTCGTGACTGCAATGTCACGAAACATGGTCATTTCGTGAGAACATCATGACCAAATTTAACAATCTACTAACCTTATTCAATGTATGATTCTGGGCATACGTGTGCAATGCAATTCAGACAAGGAAAACATCCCCAAGCTACGTGCACATTCGTCGGCAAGGTTGTAAAACCCAAATATATCGATCCAGCGTGTTCGCCACTTAAACCAAACGATATTTTGTGCCACATGCAGCAAGATTTTGGAGTGAAAATGGGTTACAAAAAAGCGTGGAGATCAATGCAGAAAGTACTAGCATCCTTATTTGGCATCGAGGATGCTTCATACGCAATTCTGCCCAAATTTATACACATGGTTTCACAAATATAATTTCTCCACAAATATAGTTTTTCAAAAATAGGTTTTAAATATAATATATATGTTAAAATTCTAGTTATATAAAAAAAAGTGCATAATTCAGAAGATGTATGTTTTTTTTTTCCTTAATTCAAGAAACAAAGAGTGTCATTTGTAGATCACAATTTGAGTACGGGTTCTATGGTGTACTTTATTCTATAATTTTGTTTTGTTTTGTTTTACACTTACACACAACTCCAAATGGTTCTTGACATACCTCCGTTTTTGGCAAACAAATAAGTTTTGGTTTAATTTCTAAGAGGAGAACAAAGTTTTGTGACCACTCAAGTCAAGAAATTCATCTTTCCGTGACTAACATGTCACAAATATTTTGACTTTCATGACCACACGTCGTCACGAATTTCGGAAAATCGTAATCACGTGGTCACGGAAAACGAATTTGTTTATCACGAAGAACCCGTATTTCGTGCCGATCTAGTCACGAGAATTATATATATATTTTTTTCATTTTTCGATCGGATCGACTTGACTTGAAAAAATGTAGCGGTTCCATGGCCGGTGACGAGGAGATGTCGAATTTAAATATATATATATATATATATATATATATATATATATATATATATATATATGTGTGTGTGTGTGTGTGCGCGCGCGCGTAGATGGACCTAGTGAGCCAACATTGTAAGAGATCTTGTGACTTGTATTATTTTGTCCACAAATATAGTTTTTCAAAAATAGGTTTTAAATGTAATATATATATATATATATATATATATATATATATATATATATATATGTTAAAATTCTAGTTATATACAAACAAATGTAGACTTCAGAAGATGTATGTTTTTTGTCCTTAATTCAAGAAACAAAGAGTGTCATATGTAGATCATAATGTGAGTACGGGTTCTGTGGTGTAATTTATACTAAAAAAAATTTGTTTTATTTTACACTTACACACAACTCCAAATGGTTCTTGATATACCTCCATTTTCGGCGAACAAATAATTTTTTGTTTAATTTCTAAGAGGAGAACGAAGTTTCATGACCACTCAAGTCATGAAATTTATCTTTCACTGACTAACACGTCACGAATTTTCTGACTTTCGTGCCGACATGTCCTCACGAATTCCCAAAAATTGTGATCACGTGGTCACGGAAAATGAATTTGTTTGTCTTCATTCTTGTCTTTTTTTTTCTTCAGTCTTATCTTCTTTCTCTTCGTCTTCTTCTTCTTTCTATTCTACTTCTTCTTTCTCAGGTTCGTTCTTGTCTTCCTTGTTCTTCTCCTCTTTTCCTTCATCAATGGACACTTTCTCGGCCCCATCTACTTCTTCTTCTCTTTCTCGTGTTCTTCTTCATTATTTTCCAACACATGCTGATTTGCTAGGAGTAGGTGGGATGAGAGTATGTCCATTTTTCGGACGGTCTTTTTAATATTGGCGTGCATTGCCTGCAAGGTGGACGAAAACTCCATCATACACTTAGAAAACTCTTATTGCAAATCCATGAGATTGGATTCCACTGCCAAGATCCGAGTCTGCAACTTAAGAGACGCAAAATAGAGAGAGAGGCGTTGTCATGAAACAAAACAACTGAGTAGCAGATAGTGACAAAATCGAAAAAATTAAGTGACAACATAGTCACGAAACAACATACTTTGGTGACTATGTTGTCACAAAATAACATTATATCGTGACTATATTGTATGAAGTCGGTATGATTAAGTGACAACATAGTCACAAAATAAAATAATTCCGTGACTATATTGACAAGATGTTGTTACAGTTCATTGACTTTACCTCGTGATTTGACGATGAGGTGACATAGTCTTGACCCTTCCACTTCTTCCCTGATTAGGGGGCTCGAACCACAGGCAAAGCTGATTCGACCTCATCGCCAATTGGCCTGAAGTGGATCTGGAAAAAAAATTAACAAATCGGTATAACAGTTCTATATATAATTGACAAATTATTATTGTAGAGCCATCTTTTAATCAATGGCATTCAACACTCGAGCAAAGTGAAGTTTCACGAATTTGGGGATACTTATAGCTCCAAATCTGGCGGATATGTTCTTCGCCTTCTCGACGAACAAGTTCACCGAGTCCAAGAAGTAGTCTCATACGACGTTTCCCCATGGATAGGTGTCAAACACCTCGGGGTCGTCCACCATCTTGATGTAGCTCAAGGTAGGCAGTTTGATTGTCTTCTCATTTGTGAGTAGTACGTGGTACAGTGTTGGAATTGATCTAGGGTTGAGAAAAGATTTAACGCTTCGAGCAAGCGGTGGAATTTAAAAAATTTCTTTAAAACAAGTAAAACGTTTTTACTAACCTAGACAAAGAGCAAATACATATAAATTAAAACTATTAATGAGCATTATATGTTTACTATCCTTTGAGAAGCTTGAACGTTGAGAAGCCTTAGGAAGGTTGAAACGTTCGTCTCCCCTCGCAGCACGTCTCTCTTCTTTCCTGGGGAACTCGAGCAACCACGAAAGTTTCTATCACAATAATCACTCGAGAAAGAAAGGAATTAGTGTGTGGGCACTTTTAAACACGACGACTCAAGAACAAGTCTAAGAGTCAAAGACCTAAAACACTAGGTCAAATGTGGACCTAGGTGCCAAAACAAAAACGAAAGAAAACTAGAGAGAGAGAGGGAGAGGGGCGGCCACCACAAGGTCTAGATAGAGAAGCTCTCAAGCTCTAACTTATGTGGGATGAATAAACAATGAGAATGAGGCCTCTATTTATAGGGGAGAGATTACCTTCAATAAGGTAGTTTCCTCTTCTATAGAATATCACATATTCATGAGCAAAAATTGTCCTTTTTTCCCTTAGAGTCACACGGCCATAATGCCTTCTAGAAGGCTTGAATTTGTTTCCTCTTTTGTTCTCTCCTTGCTTGTTGGCCGAAATTCCCTTTCCTCATAGAGGAAATTTGTTTCATCTTTTTCTTTTGGCAAATATCTTCATACATTAATGCACAAAATAATCTCTCCTTTTTCTATCTATGGTGGGCGGCCAAGAGCATCTAGAAGGAGATTCTATATGTTTCTTCATTTGTTCATGACAACATAAGAAAGACCCATTAAGAATTTTCAAATAAAATTTTATGAAATAAAATTAATCCACAAGGCCCAATGAACTTGTTATGGCCGAATGATAATACGTCATCATATGAAAATGTCAAAAAATTTATTGACATTCATTTCATCCTATGTCCAAAAGGACAAAATTACCGTTTTGACAATTTTCGTAAAACTTGTCTCGTTCTTGTTTTGACTTAGCTTCTAGTTTAACTATTCCTACTCGATATGATTTGTGACAGTGGCCTCATGGATCCAAATGAACAAAACTTGAGCTAAAATACTTGGACTCAAAAGTTCACAAACCTTTTCCAAATTTAGCTTAATGTCAACTGACTCCACTAAAGAGTTGACACTGAGAATCTTTCGGTTCAAATGAATTTATTTTCTACTCAAGAATTCAACTAAATTGTGACGAGTGGATCCACTGAATATTATCTATGTTTACCTTCATGAATATCATCAGCTAGTCGGGATTTACAAAATTACCATTTTACCCTTCTAGCTGTTATTTCCTCAACTCCTTTGTCGCTTGTGAATAAGTTAGAAGCAATGTATTGACGAGGAGCTAACAAGTCACATTGTTTCATCTAAAAGAGTCATGACTCAATTTGGACACTGGCCAGTTCATTTATTCACATTCCAAGGAACAAAGCATGATGTGATATACATTGCATTTCAGCAATCTTGTACATGAATTCCATATATATGAGATCTTCACAAAGTTACTCACGACATCTTCATAACTTAGTACTTCACCAATAGCACCTGTTCAGAATCATTGAGACATGTCTCGTTTCAGGATTTAGGCAAGCATGATGCAATTCATACGTAGTGACCTCGAGACATAAGAGGTTAAATGGTTTGTTCTTATTCTGTCTCTAGAAGTGCACTGGTCAATTCAGTACTTTCAGAAGATTCCTAGAAGAACTATAGAGTCTCCAACTCTCAATGTCCCATAACCAGACATCATAGATTCTCCTAACAATCGGACGGAGATCAATAGTACTTTGATCCTTAGATTGTGAATATATTGTTTTAAGCAAACCATGAAGAGTTTGTTCATGCAAATCTACATTTGTCTCTTCATGAGTTGTTAGGTTTGTTTATGGACTAAAGACTAAGGTTTTATCATAAAGCTTCAGACAAGGAAGAATGAATGAACGTTTCAACTTTTATTAATAAATAAGCAATTACAAGCAAGAGTCTTCGTGAGACTTTATTACATTAAATGTACATAAGTAAAGACTACAACTCTTCTTGTGGGCACCATTGACAACAACAACACACTAGCCAGTGTCACAAATGATGATCACAGTGACATTTGATCTTAATCCTGAAGTGATCATGGACTACAAGAACTATAGAGTCTCTAACTCTCTATGCACCATAACCAGACATCATAGATTCTCCTAACTATCGTTCTGAGATCAATAGTCATTTGATCATTAGATTGCGAATATATTGTTTTAAGCAAACCATGAAGAGTTTGTTCATGCAAATCTACATTTGTTTCTTCATATGTTGTTAGGTTTGTTTACAGACTAAAGACTAAGGTTTTATCATAAAGCTTCAGACAAGGAAGAATGAATGAACGTTTCAACTTTTAATAATAAATAAGCAGTTACAAGCAAGAGTTTTCGTAGACTATATGACATCAAATGTACATAAGTAGACACTACTACTCTTCTTGTGGGCACCATTGACAACATACAAAAAGTGTATGAGTAGAAGTCTCACTTTTTTCTTGTCACTCCATTGCTCGTTGACCTCCCTTGCAACTGCATCAATTTTGCCATATTTTTGGCCGAGAACGCCCATGCAGAACGTGCCATGATACAACCCTTTATCAACCACATTCTCTTACTCTTTCTGCACTCCGTAGGTTGGATCAAACCTCAATCCCGTGATCTTAGCGAAATGCTTCTTTGTGAACGCCCTCGGTCGTCCACCAATCTCTATGAACAACGAGTCATTTGACGTGTCGGCCCCGTCAAGATACCCAGCTCTTAATACTAGGTGACTAATAATCCTGGAAGACTTGGTGTACAAGCAAGTCCAGGAATTGCCAGAAACAAGATTTCCAGAATAAAGCTCTTTGGGGAGATGTCATGCCCGTCTCTTCTGCGAAACCATTCAGGTTTCCGTGGAAGGTGAAAGGATATCCCTCTTTGATGTCCTATTCTTCTATATGTCGGTTCCAACCCTGTATAAATCATATAAATAAGGTCACTAAATTAATAACACATCACGAAAACAGATAAATTTGGTGACAACGTTGTCACGAAATCTAGTGATTGTTTCGTGATAATGATGTCAAGAAATATTTGAATTTGGTTACAACATAGTCACGAAATTAACATAGTCACAAAATGATCACTAGATTCCGTGACAACAATGATCACGAAATCAATGGAAAATAACAAAAAAACCACACAATCTAGAGCAACATCTAACCTACATTCTAACCAACACAAACCAGGCCTATTTTAACACAAAAATGTATTTTATCAAGCCACATTTTCACCAAATTAAACATCAATGTTTAGGATATTTCTAACAATTTTCAATAAACACATTTTTACAAAATAGTCACGAAATTCGAAAATCCACATCCATGAAAATCACAAAATCTCTATCAAAATCAATGGGAAGCACAACAAAATCCTGACCTAATAACAAAAAAACTAACCTTCCGGTGTGGGTATGTTCTGCATGGGGCCATGACGAATGCATCGACGTCAAACTCAGAGGAGAAATATGAACCAGGGTCCTCAGTTTTCTCGATCTTCTAGTGTTTGGCAGAATACTTTGGCGGTGTTGAGGGCTTTCTCTTCTTCGTCGGAGTCGCTTTTTTCGTTACATGAGTCGCCTTCTTCTCGACTACGGCTTTGCATCATAAACCTCTCGTTGACTCCGACGTGGCGTTGCATGTGTCTCGGGCGGATGATTTTTTGTTGGTGTTTGATAAGGATCGTGTTTCGAAAGCTTTTTAGGGTTTGTGGCTTTCGTGGTTGGGTGACCAGATTTCCTCTTCATTTTTATCGGCGAAGGAGAGTGAAGAAGAAGAAGAAGAAGAAGACAGCGATTGGGTCGGCGAAGGTCCTTTGTGTCGGCAAGGAAGGTGAGTTTTTTTTTAATAGTTTTCGTGAGAAGATGAAGGTCACGAAGCGGAGATATCGAGAGAGACAACGAGTGAGAAGTTAATTGTCGTAATTCAAATTAACATGTTCTAGTCAAAGCTAAGATAAGGGTAAAATTGTCATTACAATAAGTGGGGGTAAAAAAGAAAAAAAATTTCTCTTTCCTAAGCTAGTCTTATTTGCTACATTATTTAAAAAAAAAAAAAAAACAAAGTTGGAATAAGCCTCCAATTTAATCCTACAATAGGCAAATTCTAAATGAATTTGGTCTTGGGCTACTACCAAAAGCTAACTAGCACTTTTCTCTTAAATCTTCAAAAAGTCAAAAAGCCCAATATCACTAGTTTGGCCTGGTATTAAATATCCAAATCCAGTTGGCTTTTGATTATTACCAAACCTAACACGACATTTAAGCAGTAGTCGGCACTATATAACAAACTCTTAAAAAAAGAAAATGAACTAACAAACTGAAAATACCCGGACTATAGATTTCCAAATTGAAACTAGACTAAATACGGTTCAAATGGAAAAAATATGGAGTAACAAAAAAGTATCAGGCCTAATCAATGATAACTTTTGTAATTAAGAAACAATAATTAAAAGAGGAAAAAAAAAGTCTTTAGTTCACTTTTTTTAGGAGTGTTTTTCAAAGTGATGACATGCATAATAATTCAAATAAAAAGAGTGACATGTACTTTATGAATCAGTTGCCTAGACTTTAGTTGCGAAAACTAGGACACCTACAAAAAAGGACACAGATCTTAGGTCATGTGCTATATAAAGCCGAGCTATTACCATAAAGGTATAGACAAACATAGGCAAGATTTTGATTTTATGTAACAACTCTTAAAAGATTGGTTGATAATATTTTCAGAGAAAGGTGCACATCCACAATTTCAGGCATTGTCTCCTTCATTGAAGTAACCAAACTAAAAGAGAGAAAAAATTGCTTAGTTTTTACATATTCATTCGGCTTTAAATATTTTGCTCTTAACGTTTTGTGTTAAAAAATATTGTTGATTTTATTATTTCTAATAATACTAATTTTCAAATTAAAAGAGAATTAAGACATCTGCAACCAAGTTGTTGATATCTTAGACTCTTTGACCATTTTTATAATAAATATCAAGCTAAAAATCTTTAGCATTAAACGTTAAGCTTCTCATGACTGCCTGACTGTGCATTGGAGTTATATAAGCAATAACGAAGTTTGAAATTTTCTAATTAGCCAACATTTTTATATTTTAATAGCCTTAAATTATTATTACAAGTAAACAAATAAATATCCTCCATTAAATGAATAGTTTCCGATTATAAATTAAATTAACAAAATAAATAGTAAATGGCTAGAGCATTTAAATAGGACAAAACATAACTCTTAATATTATACATTAAAAAATTCGAAAAAAAATATAATCCAAAATATAACGTAGCCAATTTCCACAAAGGAAACGGTCATGATTTCTCTGAAATTATAACAAGAAATACAGGTTTATATCAATTAACATAAAGTTAGTATATTTTAAAATTTTCTAATTAGCCAACATTTTTATATTTTAATAGCCATAAATTATTATTACAAGTAAACATATAAATATCCTCCATTAAATGAATAGTTTTCAATTATAAATCAAATAAACAAAATAAATAGTAAGTGATTAGAGCATTTAAAGCGAAAAATGACACATATATACCTTGTGTTTTAGTGAAATGTCGAGTTTAACCTTTGATTTTCAAAAATGTCGAGATCATACAATCTGTTTAACTAAAAAGACGAAATTATACCCTGAAATAGACAACAGTGCCACAAATATTCTTTTTTATTGACTTTTCATTGACGTTGCCTATAATATTTATATGTAAACAACAATTATCTTTATTCATTCGCGTCATATATGTAATTTATTTAAAAACTAAAAAAATAAACAACATTGTCTTAATCGTGAAGAACGCAAAAAGAGGCAAAAAGGTAAAAATCGATAGTTGATAATCATCAAAATTACATATTCGGACAGAGAATCCATGATTTAGAGTTGCAATTCGAACACAGAATGAAGTCATCTCTTCGGAGATATGAATTTTATTATTTAATTTCAATTTAAGGTTATTTTTATTTCAAAATTGGAAATTTGAAAGTTAGAATACTGTTTTGGATTTGATTATGTTTTTCTTATATAAGAGTTAATATCAATGAAATGGAGATTTGTGACATTATTATCCATTTCAGTGTATAATTTCATCATTTTAGTTAAACAGAAGGTATGATCTCGACATTTTTGAAAATCAAAGGTTAAAGTCGACATTTCACTAAAACACAGGGTATAAATGTGTTATTTTCCCGCATTTAAATAGGACAAAGCATAATTCTTAATGTTATAGATTAAAAAATTCGAAAAAAGAAAAAAATAAATATAATCCAAAATATAACGTAGCCAATTTCCACAAAGGAAAATGTCATGATTTCTCTAAAATTATAACGAGAAATACAGGTTGATATCAATTAACATAAAGTTATATATACACACACATATATACATACAAACGTGTTTATAGTGGTACACAATGATTAGTATCCGTTACTATATGTTATTATCAAGTATCAACACAATATTGAAGGGCTTGTATTCGTGGTTCACTCTATACACCATTACCACCCTCCCTCTTTTCGTTGCTCAATTTATTGAATAAAAAGCCTTCACCCCAATTGAATCGATACCATATGAATGTTAGAAGGTTGGCCCAATTATAACTTGTTTATGACGATATATTGGTTAATATCATACGAGTTTAAATAAAAAATCAGTTCCATGTAACTTATGCGTTAAACTTAGATCTTAAGACCACCCACACGCACCTACCTTGTGCGTATGAGAATATTGAGTTATTCTCCATCGATCTCTTACTCGAAAACCATCAACGCCGTGATCGAAGGTTGCGTTGGAGTCTTCCACGATCCACATTTTCAAAAATTTCTGAACAAAATTAAGTTCAAAAGGAGAAATGTCAGAAGATTATACATTAAAAACCAATGATCTGCAAAAAAATAAAGAAAACCGCATAGAACATCTCCCAATTTATTCCTTCAAGACAAATCTCCCACATCATAATCATGCGAAGGTTAGAATATCCCCCAAGTTCCGACTCAGTTGCTCGTGGAGTAGCGATTCAAACAACAAATTTCTACAAGCTTCTACGACGAGCGGGTTGAATATTAGAGCGTGGGCCATGGAATCTCGGTGGCATCCGCAGAAGATACAATCTCATGAATTTACATAATAGTATATATTTGTATTTTTTACCAATCACTTCCATTTATTGATAATAACTACCAATATTTAAAACCACATGAAAGTGTATATATGAAAAGAATTGTACTAGAAGCGAAGTATTATTTTTAAAAACAAATTACTCGATTGACGATTGTAGTTAATAAATTTAGAAAGTTAATAAAATTTACTTCTAATGTTAATTAACTTCATTTCTAACCAATATGAGATAGTAAAAAATTTTGAGATAAATTACCAAGACTATTGAGTAATACATGTTATATCATCATTTTCTCATAAACAACGCCGATGACCCAAAGTCATCAACCCAAGTCCATCTTAGGAATCAGGCATAATCAATCAATAAACGCCTCAAACCTGCGGTTAGTGGCAAAGACAGGTTTGCAGCACAAGTCCACGGTCTCAAGTTCAAAGGGGAGTGCTCGTCCACCTCAAGTTTAGATCCATGACGGTGTCTTCGGCCACCTCAAGTCGATTTTCATGGGGGGAGTCCTTCTCCACCATAAGTGGCGGAGGTCCTTGCCCACCTCAAGTCTAGGTCCGTGATGGGAGTCCTTGTCAACCTGAGATCTAGGTTTTACCAAGAGTCCTTTGTCACCTTAAGTCCAGGTCCACGGTGAGATTCGTTGTCCACTTCAAATCTAGGTATACAGCAAGAGTCCTTGTCCCCATCGACCCAAGGTTCACTGTGTGGAGTCCATGACAAACTGGATGTCCAGGTCCATGACGGCCTCTCTTGGTCCATGAAAACTCCTCAACTTTAGATCCGTGGTTAAGTCCTTGGTCACCTCAAACTTTAAGTCCACTGCGTGAAGTCCTCAAATACCTTAAACTCTATGTCCGACTTGAAGTCCTAGACCACCTCAACCACAGAGCGATCTCGACCACCAGGTACACGACGGCCTTAATTTTCAAGTTCAAAGAAAGGAGCTTTCGGCCACAACCCCAAGGTCCTCTACCAGCTTCTCCTTGCCATCTACCCTATGGTTACCTATTGGCCCGACTGCCTCCAAATCCGATCAATCCTATTAGCCTCTTGGCTCGTATAAATACACATAAACTCAATTTAAGAAAACTCTCCTCCCTCTCACCCCATGATTTTTCATATTCCACTTTTCTCTACTTTTTTTTAAATGAGGAGGAGTCAGAAACTTCTTTTTGGCGAGACGAAAGGACCACAAGTTGGAGAATTTCACCTTCATTTGGCTCACGGTTCTATCCCTAAATTGAATCACGTAATTTCTAAGTGTTGATCCCGAAACGAGCATTAATTATACGTAAAATGAAGAGAGTTTAATTTAATGATATAGTATAAGGATTTCTTCTTAAGAGGATAGCAAACCAAACGAACTAAAATTAAATTAAATTATTTTTATATGGCTACTTTTGAGATCCCTTACTTTTCTACTGTATGCTTAGCGATTAGATTTTGAATTTTAAATGAATTAATAAAAAGTGTCACAAATATAAAAAAAAAATATTTATCAATAAGTAAGACCATCAGTCTAGAGCCTCTGGACTACTTTTTTATTTTTTTTTATTATTATTATTAGTATTGAAAACTAAATAAATAAAAGTCTCCCAAGAGTTGGTAATTGTGTATATGACTCTATGACTTTTTTGTTATCAGGGTAATCCATCTAACAGCGCACTCAATTTCAAACATGGTTTTAAAGATGTACACAACTTTAATAAATTTTGTAATCTAGTCATTTACATAAATAAATGGTTAGAAAATATCGGAAATATCCTTATATAACAGAAATCATAGAAACCAACTACTAACCAAGATTTGAGCCACCCAAAACTTATCGCGTGTAAAATAAACAAAAATTAATTGAAATTAACCCTGAAAAACTATCGCGTGTAAATAAACGAAAATTAACCAAAGAAAACTTGTCTTACATTATCGATTACGTAGATTTGAATGCCCTTTTCAAATCAACTAATTAAACTATAGAATAATATATATTATGGACTATTAAAAGTTGACGTGTATTCTTTTTATTTTTAAAGGAGAAAGCTGACGTGATGTGCTGCTTTATTCTTCCGAAAGGTCTCATAAAAGATCTTCACCGCATGGAAGCTGATTTTTGGTGGGGGAGCACCGAAGACAGTATGAAGATGCATTGAGGTAAATGGGAGAAACTTTGCTATCGGAAAGAAGAAAAAGGTCTTGGGTTTCGGAACGTAGAGAGTTTTAACCAAGCATTATTGGCTAAGAGCGTGTGGAGAGTGATGAGGTTCCCTTCATCTTTGGTTGCCCGGGTTCTCAAAGCGAGCTACTTTCCGGTTTCGGACATCCTCTCGACGACCGATATGAGTTATGCGTCTAGTGTGTTGAGAGGGCTTATGTGGAGGCGAGGACTCATTAATAAGGGATCAAGGTGGAGAATAGGGTCGGGAGCCTCGGTGGATGTGCGGTCGGGAAGATGGATCCCTAGGACGGCCGGTTTCACGGTTCGCGAGCCTCACCGTATCCCAAAAAGCACGACAGTTGCAGAGCTGAAAACTCCGGAGGGGTATTGGAACATTCCCCTCCACTGGGATTGTTGCCGAAGTCGTGGAAGAGGTGCTCATCTTTTAGCCAAAAAAGCTCTCCTGTTTGTAGACCATGTGGTCTGGGAGGAGGTTGTTCCCCCATATCTTGTTGAACTTTGTTTGGCTAAAGTGCCTTAATCCATCTCCTGAATACTAGGTTTTTCAAAAAAAAAAAAAAGAAAAAAAGAGAAAGCTGACGTGTATTAATTGCATTATTTGGCCGATCAAAATGTTGACTATATGTTGATGTTAGCCGATTTTAATAAAGGATAATCTAGGAATTTTCTAAATGAATAATAAAACCACGTCATTATTCATGGCTAAATTTGAAACTTAGGTGAAATATTGGCTAGATTACAATATCAACGTTTCAAGTGACTTAGTCCGACTAATTTTTCTTTTATTAATTATATATGAATCTTTTTATTTTTTTGGAACTTGAGACCATAAATTCTCTCTCTCTCTCTCTCTCTCTCTCTCTCTCTCTCTCTCTCTCTCCTTCATCTTCTTCTTTCTTCTTCACCACACGATTTGTTATAGACCTCAAATTAAACTCTATTTGAAAATTCTGGCCGACAAGAGCACGAAGAAGAATATTGGGCTCGACGGCGAACTGACACCAAAATCATCGAAAAAATGTTGAATGCGCACTACGAGCGTCGTCCAAAGACGTGATGGAAATGGTGGCGATCTCGCACGAACAGCCTCTGCGACTCAGACCGAAACACGATGACACATATATTTTTCAACGCAAAAAAGACGAAATTTCGTGACACAATACGACGAAACGCATACATAATAACAAATGTGTTGGTCTTCTCCAATTCACTCGCGATTTCTCGAAATTTGAATTCTTAGTTCAAATACCACTTAACCAAATTTCAAGAGTTCGGAGACCGAAGTGACACAGCAGTACAAAGGACAAGAGTGACAACAATCTTATTAATCCAAAAGTGTTTCACTCTAGTTTGTGCTGCTCTAAATATTGGAGAAGGACTATATATGTAAGGTCTATATATTACACATAGGATCTAGATATTAAAATCTAAAACACCCTTTTACTTACCTTGGCAGGATTGATTCTCATTGAATTAAAAAATGCCAAAATTAGTTAGTCCACTCCCACATACCAAATAGTTTGAGAAAAAAAGGCGAGGCAAAAACAAGTTGATCGAATTATGAATATATGTGTAATGTGTATTATATATATATATATATATATATATAAAATGTACGAGAGGGAACAGGTAGGCGTGGTGGCCAGTAAGGCCTGCATATCTACAAGCAAACTAGCAATGAAAAGGCATGTTGTGCTTTGTCATATAATTGTCTTTTGCCTCATAACATCCAAATCCTTTACATTCCCTTTTCATTATTAAAGTTTTATTTTAAATATTCCCATCCACTCGTTTATTTTTGCAAAGTGAAATCATTACATCACCCAACCGATAAAAATATAATAGACACACATTAGAATGCATATCATGTATTACAAAATTAAAAAAAGATACAGGTCCCTCTGTTAAAGTGATAATCAACTAAGATACCAATTAATTGATTAGTAATAAATAATCAGTCTATTTATTAACCTCCTTATCTTTTTATTACAATTAAATCATTAGGACCCAAGAAGCCTTAAGATGTCAGCATCTTCTTAGTAAAAAAGACTGGATGTATTAAAGTATATATCTTCATAGACAATACTTATATTTTTTTTCCCCTTATAAAGGGGTTTAGGTAAACCAAATTGGACCTACATCATTTTGTTGGGGATAGATTGGTGGCGTGGGAGGAGAGTTTATTTTGGACTTCTATTCCTATCTTTTATATATATATATATATATATATAAAATTCATTTCAGATCATGACAAAAACTAAACTTTGATCAAAGTAGGTTAAAAGTCTACTTAACTTAAAACAAACTAAATGGGTTTTTACAATGCAATCTCACACTTTTATTATATATTCACCTTTCATGTTTTGCTTTATTCTTATCTTAACCTTTTTAGGATCTAAATCACATTGACTAACCTTGGTTTTTTATTTTATTTTTATCTTTTTTGTTTTCTTGCGATCTAGCTAATAAAGCTCATTTTCCCACTTTTTAATTCATTTCATTATGATGCTCTCTTTTTTTTTTTTTTTTTTTTTTTTTTTTTCGTGTGGTTGCATACGCTTGGGATCTATGACAAAGCCCCTAACCTAATTTACGAACAGCCTGATTTCTATTATATATTATTTGAATGCATAAACTATGACCTGGCCGTTGGAGCAAAGAGTATAAGAAATACACATTTATGTGATGCGTAAAGTTTAAATAGAACGGAGATAAATTGACAATACCTAGAACTCACACGTGCAAGAGTGTCCCTGTATTGTACAATGTTACCTCTTTTTTTTTCACCCATGTACATATCAGTATATATGACACCAATTATCAATGTATCAATATATCGGAACAATATTTTATACGATGATATAATTTAGAGAAATTGCCTAATTTACTATCAAAACAATAACTTATTTCTAATTTCCCACCAAAATCATAATTTGACCAAAATTATCACTAACTCATTTGTATAATTATCATTTTACCCTCAACTTAATTTTTTTTCTTACAACCTACACCAACTTGTATTAATGAGCATTTAAGTATGACATTCTCTCTCTCTCTCTCTCTCTCTCTCTCTCTCTCTCTCTCTCTCTCTAAAACCCTCGGCTTCTCTATCCCCACGAGACCTAAACGTTGAGGGTTTGTCCAAGACCAGCCCGCGCACAAGATCGTCGTCCAAGAACAGCCCGCGCACAAGGTCGTCGTCCAAGACCAGCCCGCGCACAAGATCATCATCCAAGACCAGCCTGCGCATAAACTTAAATCCTAAACCAAAAGACTAATCATAAACTTGTTTCAACTTAACTTCAACAAGATGTCTCTCAACCATCCTTTCCTCAAACAAACTCAAAACCAAAAACTACGTTGATTGGAAACGTAACCTCGACATTGTCCTTGCTGTTAACAAGCACAAATGGGTATTCACCACCCCGTGTCCTCCTCAGACGAATAATGATTCGACTCAAAAGGACAAAGACGCCTTGGCGGCTTGGCTCCGCTCCGATGAGATTGCGAGGTGCTATATCTTAGCATCTATGAACAATGTGCTGCAACAGCAACATCGTGACACCGAGACAGCCGCTGACATGCTCTACAATCTCCATGAGATGTTTGGAGGGCAAGGACGTCAGGCCAGACAACAAGCAGTCAGACAGTTTATGAACTGTCGTATAAAGGCTGGGACTCCTGTCAGGGATCATAAGATGCTGATCATTAGTCACCTGAATGAGATGGAAATCCTAGGATCTGAGATTGATGGGGAGACCAGAATAGATATGATATTGGAAACTCTCCCCGAATCTTTTGATACCTTCAAACTAAACTACTCCATGAACAAGCAAGAGTACACTGTTACCGAGCTTATGAAGGAGCTTCACACTGCTGAAGGTCTCACTAAGAGAAAGAGGAACCAATGAGAGGCACATGCTGCTGAGCACAAAGCCTCCACCTCCGGATCTAAGAAGACTTGGTCATATTAGTCTATACAGGATTAAGAGACTTGTGGGGAACGGTCAACTCCAAGCCTCTGCAATAGGTTCATTTCCTTGGTCATTACTTTCATACATATATTATACAATTAAAACTCAAATTAAATCTATTTAATAAGTAAAACAATAACTCAAGTACGAGAAAATACAATTTTACTCTATAAAATATCTCCATGTGACAAAAACGTGTATAGTTGACAGTCAAACTTTGACAGAAGGGGCAACGTGCGAGAAAAGAAAAAGATCATATGATTTTTTTTCAACAAATTTGAGTTCATAGGGTAAATTGCTTTTTTGCTCAAGTGTACAGAGGGTAAACTTGTTATTTATTCTAATTAATTTGATGAAAAAAAATAGCAATAATGATGATGATAGTAATAATAACAATATTATTAAAAATTACAATAATAATACAAATAAGGTCAAAGGATACGCTTTATTACCTTACCTCAAATCATAGGTAGAACTATTTTCAAGGGCTTTGAGAAACATCACTTTACTGAGCCAATTTTTAATTTTTCTTTTAAATAACAATCACGGTTACGTATGTACTATACGATGCAACTTAAGTTATGGTAATTAGTTTGAGGAATTCATAAAACAAGTCAAGAATTGGTCAATTAGGGATTAGAACTTGGAAGAGCAATATCATTGAGAGAGAGAGAGAGAGAGATCAGACGAGAGAGAGAAATCACACATATAACCGATTCATAACAATCACCGTACGTTGCATTTTTGTCTTCATAAAAAAAAGGCAGATATGAGATGATGAGGGGACAAGTATAAATTTGAAAAGGTATGTGGGCCCACAGAAAGAGAAATGCCACCCTGTCTTTACTCATGTACAATTCTATTATTAATTAATTGATCATTTATTTATTAATGGATACGTAACATGGATAGTGACAAACCAAGAGGAGCTTTCAAATTTCATTTGTGATCAAAAGTATATTCTTTCAGGAAGAGAAGAGTCATGCATAACTGGCCTTATCTTTCCTATTTGAGAAATTCCAATGCTAACCTTTTGTACCAGTATGCTTTGGATAGAATCCTACTCTTCCATCTCTAAAATTATTTTATTGTTCTTTTGTGTTCTGTAAGAGTACTGTTCATCGTCTCTATTATGTAAGATATAAAACTCCTTTTATAAAAGCATACTTAAGCAGTAAAGAATATATAATTAATGTCTAATCTTGAGATATACACAATTGTGATTCTATAGTATTTTTGTAAAAATCTTTGATGTCGATATTGAATGAGACCAGTGGCATTTCAAAGTTTGAAGTGCTTGAATCTTTAACGTCACAAATATAAGGTTTCGTAATTACCTCAATCTTAAAGTTAGACATAAGTTATTGAGGCGCTTCATTTTCTTAGTTTGTCAATGAGTGAGGTCTTAATTGGTGGATCAATACCTCGACAGTTGGTGATATGACTTTGTCTATTTTGACTTATAAGACTCGCATATATGAAATTCGTGTCCAAGATTGCTTGAAGCAATGTATATCGTCTCATGCTTTGTTATTGAGAATGTGAATAGATAAACGGCGGTAATAATCAAAATGATTCATTTTATCAAAGCATAATAACATGTTAGGTGCGTCTCACATAGTACAAACATTAAATAAGTTAAAGGAAATTATAACTAGAAAAGTAAAACGATATTTTGTAAGTCCTGTTTAGTTAATGACATTTACGAAGGGTAGCATCATTAAGTAGTATGTGGATTAATATAATAATTTAGGTATTGCATCAAACTAAATATATAATCCCGCATGATGTTATCCGTCAATTTCGAGTCCTCATAATTACATGACGGACCACCGATAAGTAGGCTTCTCGATGACTGGGCCTCTCAGGCTTCATGGCCACTCGGCTCCCAGCCTCTCGGCCATTCAGCTCCCCGCCTCTCAGCCACAGGCCTCTCGGTCACTCAGCTCAAGGCTACTCAGCCCTAGGCTACTCGACTCCCTACCTCTCGCCTACAGGCCTCCCGGCATCTCGGCTCCCAGCCTCTTGACCACTCGGCCATCAGCCATTCGGCACTCACTCCGAAAGTCTCTCCACCAGCCCTAAGGGGATGCCTTCTGAATGCCTATAAACATAGGCACCAACCCATGCAACATGTAAGTCATTTGTGAGTCTCAAAACCCTGCTGAAACATTGTGAAGGCTTGTTTTTCTCACAATCTCTCTGTCTCTCTCTCTTAACACACTTTTGAGTCTCAAAACGCTGATGTACTTCTAAAAGGCTCGTTTAACTCAAATTTGTCCTCTAAACACCAAAATCCTCTCTTCCTCCTCCTCAATCCTCCTAATGTTGAGCGTCAGAGATGTAAAGAAAGGCAACCCCTGTTTCCCCTTTGCAATTCATCATTTCTCTCATGCTTTCAGGATACCTCGGAGGACTTGGAGGACAATTCACGGCTATGATTGAACTCAGGGCACCAAGTTCAAGAAGCCTAGGCTAAAAAACGATCACATGGTCTATCCTTGGGTCGAACCATTCGAGGCTCTAAATCATTGTCTGAAAACGAGCGACAAGATTTTGGCGCTAACAAGAGGGGACTTCCCGCTTGACAGTCTTGTTCCCTCTACCACAACTTTATCATCTTCCTTATTTCATTCGCACACACGCTCGAGAGATGAGTCAAGTGCTCGTCGCATCCGTGGCAGGAAAAACTTCAAACATTAGAGAGACTAGCTCGAGACACGACCAAACCCCTTGAGGGACTAGCTCAAGGTACGACCATTGTCGCCTAGCCCACTGCGACGGTGAATCGTTGCCTCATGATAACATGGATCAACCTACTGAAGAAGGCTGGCTAGACCTTTTAGGCTTCACAGCCAAAGACCTCTCGGCCACTCGGCTCTCGGCCTCCGCGGTTCTTGGCGTCATAGCCACTGGGCCTCCCGGCCACCCGATCTCTCGCGTCCCAGAAACACGGCCTTTTGGCCACTCGGCGACTTGGCCTCCCTAACATCTGGCCTCTCGGTCTCTCGGCCTCCCAGCCTCGAGTTTGCATATGAGAGTAGGTTCATCGAGTCGACTCTCAACTCCTCGAGTAGAATTCCGAGTCCATGAGTTAACTCTTCCGCCCTCGTGTCGACTCCAAGTCAAGTCCACGAATTGACTCTCGAGTTCTCATGTCGACTCATAAACAAATCCATGAGTCAACTGACAAGCCCTTGTGTCGAACGCATGTCAAGTCCTTGAGTCGACTCGGACGTCCACAAGTGGACTCTAAGAAAGATTCCTCGAGTCGAATCTCAAGTCCATGAGTTGACTCTCGAGTCCTGCTCCTAAGTAAAGTCTGCGAGTTGACGATCGAGTCCTTGTGTTGACTCTCATACGCAACTCCACGAGTCGACTGACAAGTCTTTGTGTCAACTGCAAGTCAAGTCCTCGGGGTGCATGACCTGCTGGACGACGGCATCGAAGTGAACAACATCGACCTCGACGGTTGCACCGCCCTCCACATTGTCGCATGCGTGGGCCACTCAAACGTGGTACGGCACCTGGTCACTGCGCCAACATCGACGTGCGTGACCGGTGGGGAAGCACGGCGGCAGCGAACGCCAAGTTCTACGGCAACACAGACATCTACAACATGCTGCAGTCGCGAGGAGCCAAAGTCCCTGAAAGTCCCCATTTAGAAGATGGACACATTGCTGATTTGCTCCCTAATCCTCGCTGATTTGTTGGCAGAAAAGCCGGAAGACTTCGATGTGCGTTCTGAATCCGTGTGAGGTGCCAAAGTACGAGCTGAACCCAGTGGAGCTACAGATGCATAAGAGCGATGGAATCACCGAGGGCACCTTCCAGGTAGACCCTCTAATACTCGTGTTGACTCAAAGATAGATATCTCGAGTCGACTGGCGAGTCCTTCAGCCGAATCTCAAGTCCACGAGTTGATTCTCAAGTCCTCGTGTCGACTCCGAGCAAGATTCTTTGAGTCGATTCTCAACTCCTTAATTTGAATATCAGGCCCACGAGTAGACTCATAATTCCTTGTGTCGACTCCAAGTCAATCCACAAAATCACTCTCGAGTCATCATGTCGACTCCCATACGATTCCACGAGTCTGCTGATAAGTCGTCGTGCCAACCTCATGCAATTTCTTGAGTCGACTCCGATGTCCTCGAGTAGATTCCAATCAAGATTCCTCGAGTCGATTGGTTTATTTTGCGAAATAGCCAATCAATCACATTAGCCAACTTGATCAGACAAAAAAACCCTTCATTAAAATAAAGGATTACCAAACATAAATTAATTAACAAAATTAAATAAATAAATAGAAAATATTACAATAAAAAAACTCTTCCATTAATAGATTAAAAATACTATGAGATCTTCAGCGCCGAATCAACTTGCCATCTGTCTCGAGCCGCCGATTCTACGACCGGAGACACAGAGCCTCCATCACTTTCACCGTCTGCACTTCGGCCCGCTCTACCCAAAGTAGTGACTCCACAGAATGCGCAGACTCGCCGTTTTTGTCTTGAGCAATCAATTTTCCGACCAGAAACACAGAGCCTCCCTTGCTTTCGACGCCTCTGAATCAACAAGAATTAAAACTGAATTTAACAAGCAATTAATAAGAGTTAACACTTAATTAACAAGAATTAGTACTAATTAACAAGAACTATAAAAAAATTAACACTGGATTAACACTGAATTAACACTAAATTAACACTGAATCACAAGAATTAAACAAAAATTAATACGAACCAAAATTATGCATTGAAATTTAAACAACTATAGAAAAATATACCGATTTAGTCTCCCTAAATCTCGATCGCCAAATTTGCGATAAATGACGACAAGGAACGATCATAACCAGCGCTGGTTGTCCACCGGAGAAGAGAGAACTCGTCGATCTTGATGGGAGTGAATCTTCCTAGGTCAGAGAAGAATATGGTGCAATCTTCGTCTCTCTTCGATCCGGACCGGAGGAGCTGTTATTGACAAGAAATCAGCAACGTGGAAAGCTTCGGGTTGTTCAATCCAAGGCCGGACCAAGTGCCCAAAACCGAGCCAAGTGTAGGGACTCGAAAGTCTCAAGTGTCGTTCCCCTAGCCTGGAGGCATTCTCTGAGGAGAGAAGTGTTGGCTTTGATGCTCACAAGAAGAGTAGTAGTTGTTATATGCATTTGATGCAATAAATTCTCACGAAGACTCTTACTTGTAAATGCTGAATAATTAATAAAGAGTTGAAACGTTCATTTATTCTTCCTTGTCTGTTTGAAGCTTTATGATAAACTATAGTCTTTAGTCCTTAAACAAGCCTAACAACAAATGAAGAGTCAAATATAGATTTGCATGAATAAACTCTTCATGGTTTGCTTAAAAAAATATATTCACAATCTAAGGATCAAAGGGCTATTGATCTCAGTTTGATTGTTAGGAGAATCTATGATGTCTGGTTATGGGACATTGAGAGTTGGAGACTCTATAGTTCTTCCTAGGTATCTTCTGAAGGTACTGAATTGACCAGTGCACTTCTAGAGACAGTATAAGAACAAACCATTTAACCTCTTTCGTCTCAAAGTCACTATGTACGAATTGCATCATGCTTACCTCAATCCTGCAATGAGACATGTCATTTCATAGCGTACATACTCTCATTTGAGAAAGTAAGAGTTCTAGATTCACTATGTGATATAGAAAAGACCTATTAATGAAGTACTAAGTTATGAAAATGTCAAGACAAATGGTATCAGAGCTATGGTCAAAGTTTAAGCATGTGCATGTAATTTAAACTATGAGTATGAAAATTGTTTTCTTAATTTTACTCGGGTAATGAATTTGCTAGAATTATTTTTTAGATTTATTTTAATTTATTGCTCGGGCCGTTAAATTAAAATGCATGTTGATTTTCTACACTATTGGGATGCTATTAAAACACATTAGAATAAGTTCTAAAAGTTTTTATTTTTTGCATAATCAAAATCGTGTTTTGAGAAGTTTGAGAATTTCAGGTAATTTTATGAACTAGAAATATTGTCTTGCTTGCTTTATTTATTTACTCGCTTGTTTTACGTTTGTTGTTATTTTCTTTTGTGCTATATTATTAACTTGTTAATAAAACACATCAATAAGACTTAACAACTCAATAAAAACATTTCGTTACACCTAATTATTTTGCATTTTTGTCCTCGACCGAATTTTTGTCCAAAATTCCTTGCGCTTAAGAATACCTCTCGGTAAAACGAGTGCATCTCTTTGCTCAAAACTTAGATTTGAATGGTTCTTAAACCAAATTAAAGGCATGTGAGTCTACTTTCCAAATCATCCAGAATTAGCTCAGTTGGACATTGGAGCCGCCGTCGACAACATTTTTACTCCGAGGTGCTTGCACTCTGGGATTCTAGGATTTCTGAAAATTTTGGATTCCGGATCCCGGATCCCATTCCGAGAGTTCTAGAACTCGAATGGAAAAATTTCATTGAGCAATTTTTTTTAAGTATAATTAACATAATGTGTAAGAATGAAAAGTTTTGATATTTTGAATATTTTCTTGAAATTGAGATTTTATAAAAATTAGTTTGAATTTTGAAACAGAGCACAGAGAAGTCCTCGGCGATGTTTCAAGACTCTAGAATCGAGTGACCCGAGAAAGAATGTGTGTTTTCTCTTGGAGATGTGGGAGATTCTCAATAGGGAATTCCGGGTGCAGCCGTGTGCGTTGGAGATGAGGGAGATTCTTAGTAGAGAATTTCGGGCACAATCATTCGCGGGAGATTAAGCGCTCGATCAGAGGAAATCGTACGCAGAAAGTCTCCGGAAGCGTTTCCGAACTCTAAGATTTAGTAATCTTGAAGAGAAATGAATATGTCTCTGATCCTCTCTGGTAGGTGGTATTTATAGTGAATGTGGAGGCCTAGGAAGGCCTCTGGACGCACTTCCAAGAGCGCGCGATGAAATTTCGCAAGCTTAGAGCACGGGGCGCGAGAGCAGGGCGCACATGCGCCTTCTGCGCTATGGCACGCCGCACCACTTGTTAGGCACAACACACTAGTTTGTAAGGCGCACATGCATGCCTCCATTTTTTAGGCGCGCGCGCGTGGGGGCTATTAAGAGCGCACTCCCCACGCATTTTCGCATGGCGCACGAGGCGTGTGGCGTAAGGCGCGCAACTTACATTGTGCGTGGTTGCAAGGCGAGCGAGTGTGCTTACCTCGGGCCCATTTCGAGTGGGCCTTAGCCTTCGGGATTCGACGCGGAATTCTTCGTAAGTCACGAGGAGTTTAATAATTTTTGAAAACAACCTACAACATTAGCCCCCAAGCTTGTTTCATGGAGAACTCCGAGCGGCAAACTTTTAGAATCTTCACAGTTGTTTGAGGAAAGTTTGCTTTCTTGAGTCTTCGTCTTCTAGCGTGCATGTCATCGGTGGACATTTTTTTTATGCCACTTGGAGTGCTTTTGTTTAGTGTAGCGTAGAGCGTACAAGCTAACGCAGGATCGCTTAGGCATTCGGGCCAAGAAGCGCAATCACTTAGTTGCTCCGGACAAGAAGCCTCATCATGGGATAGAATAACGCATGGAGTACAAACTGATGCGCAGGATCGCTTAGGTACTTGGGCCATGAAGCGCAATCGCTTAGTCGTCGGTGACAAGAAGCGTCATCCTGAGATAGAGTAGCGCAACACGTACAAGCTAACGCGCGAGATCACTTAGGCACTTGGGCCAAGAAGCGTAATCGCGTAGTCGTTGATGACAAAAAAGCGTCATCGCGGGATAGAGTAACGCATGGCGTACAAGCTAACGCACGAGATCGCTTAGGCACTCAGGCCATGAAAGGCAATCACTTATTTGCTCGAGACAAAAAGTGTCATCACGAGATAGAGTAGCACAAAGCGTACAAGCCAACGCGCGGGATTTCTTAGGCTCTTGGGCCAAGAAGCGCAATCGCATATTCCTTTGTGACAAGAATTCCTTTGTGACAAGAAGCTGTTATCAATAGTGCCCACAAGAAGAGTAGTAGTCATTACTTATGTACATTTGATGTAGTAAAGTCTTACGAAGACTCTTGCTAGCTAGCTGAATAATTGATAAAAGTTGAAACGTTCATTCATTCTTCCTTATCTGTTTGAAGCTTTATGATGAACTATAGTCTTTAGTCCTTAAACAAACCTAACAACAAATGAAGAGTCAAATGGCTATTGATCTCAGTATGATTGTTAGGAGAATCTATGATGTCTGGTTGTGGGACATTGAGAGTTGGAGACTCTATAGTTCTTCCTAGGTATCTTTTGAAGGTACTGAATACACTACTACAAATAAACCTTTCTGGTGCGGAGGGGCATTAGGTGCGACAAGTCGCACCTAAAAGTCGCACCTAAATGGGCAACAGGTGCGACTTGCCGCACCCAAAGGTCTCCAAAAATGTAAAAAATTTCGCTGATTTTAAGTGGTATTGGGTGCGACTAGTCGCACCCAATAGTTTTGAAAAATTTCAGGTGCGACTAGTCGCACCTGAAAGTCTTAAAAAAATTAAGCGCTCAACTTCTCCCCCTCATTTTTTTCATTTGTCTGACGTGGTATTTTTATTTTTTTTTTTACTTTCAGGTGCGACTAGTCGCACCTATTATCTTTTTTAGGTGCGACTAGTCGCACCTATTTGAGTATCAGGTGCGACTTGTCGCACCTGATTACTAGGGTTAGTTTTTAAAGCTGCGTCTTCTTCACAACAGCCCCAACACCCAACAGCCACTCTCTCTCTCTCTGCGACTCTCCCTCCCTCTATCTCTCCCTCTGCGACTCTCCTTCCCTCTCTCTCTCTCTCTGCGACTCTCCCTCCCTCTCTCCCTCCCTCTGCGACCTCGCTCCCTCTCTCCCTCTCTCTTCTCCGAGCCACCACGCGTACCGGTCTTCTCCGACGTCCAAGTCCACGCCGGTCCTCTCCTCCGTGCCGGTCCTCCGCAGCCTCTCTTCCTCGCGCGCCACCTATTCCCGAGACCGAGCGCTGTCGCGCACGTTCGCCGCCAGCCGCTGAGGACGCCGACCGGGGAAGGAACGACGGGGAAGAGGTGAGAACTGACCAGGGAGGGTTGATTTGGTGGATTGAGGTGAAGAATCTATCTCTCTGGAATTGATTTTAAAGGTTAGGGTTTGTGGATTTGAATTTGGGGCTTTCTTCTCCCAGCTTGATTTCATGGTTTAGATGTGGCTTTAAGCTCGTTTTGGTGCTTGTTTAAGTTGTGAATTGTTTGATTTTGGAGTTGGTTTGGAATTGTTGGTTTTTACTGCTTTGCACAGCCTGTAGAAACGGACGTGGACAGTCCGATCCTCCGCAGCCGTGCCCTGTGAAGCTCCGCCGCCACCTCACCACCACCATCTTTAGTCGTGCCTCGCCAGCCCCGGCCATCATCTCGTCCTCTCCGCCACCTCACCACCACCATCTTTAGTCGCACCCAATACGTTGGCGGGTAGGGTATTGGGTGCGACATGTCGCACCCAAAAGTCAAATTCCTGCCTTATTCTTAAGTTCCCACGGAAAAATAGGCGCGACTTTAGGTGCGATAAGTCGCACCCAATAGTGTCGCACCTAATAGTATACTACTATTGGGTGCGACATGTCGCACCCAATAGTATTAGCTGCGGACTATTAGGTGCGACTTAGTCGCACCTAAAGTCGCACCCGATACTACTATCGGGTGCGACTTCTTGGGCATCAAACCTCTTCTGTCCCAAAGGCACTTTGTACGAATTGCATCATGTTTACCTCAATCCTGAAATGAGACATGTCATTTCATAGCTTACGTACTCTCATTTGAGAAAGTAAGAGCTCTAGACTCACTATGTGATATAGACAAGACTTATTGGTGAAGTACTAAGTCATGAAGATGTCATGAATAACTTTGTGAAGATCTCATAGATATGGAATTCATGTACAAGATTGTTGAAATGCAATGTATATCACCTCATGCTTTGTTCCTTGGACTGTGAATAAATGAACTGACCAGTCTCCAAATTGAGTCGTGACTCGTTTGAATGAATCAATGTGACTTGTTAGCTCCTCGTCAATACATTGTTTCTAACTTATTCACAAGCGACAAAGGAGTTGAGGAAATAACAACTAGAAGGGTAAAATGGTAATTTTAAAAATCCCTACTAGTTGATGATATTCATGAAGGGTAAACATAGATAATATTCAATGGATCCACTTATTACAATTAAGTAGAATTCTTGAGTAGAAAATATATTCATTTGAACCTAGAGATTTCAATGTCAACTCTTTAGTTGAGTCAGTTGACATTAATCTAGAACTTGGAAAAGGTTGTGAACTTTTGAGTCCAAGTATGCTAGCTCAAGCTTTGTTCATTTGGATCCATGAGGTCACTACCACAAGTCATTAGAGTAGGATTAGTTAAACATGAAAGCTAAGTCAAAACAAGTTCAAACGTTGAACTAGACAAGTTTTATGAAAATTGTCTAAAGGGTAATTTTGTCCTTTTGGACATAGGATGGTATGAATGTCAATAAATAAGTTTTATTTTTATTTTGTCATATGGTGACAATAAATTTAGTCGCACGGCCAACTTGAGAAATTGGGTCTTGATGATTGAATTTCAATTCATAGAATTTTATGCGAAAATTCTAAATGGGTTTTTCTTATGTTGTCATGAACTAAGAAAACATCTAGAAGCATGTTCTAGAAGCTCTCCAAAACCATCCATACCAATAGAGAAAGAGAGATTATTTTGTGCATTGATGTATGAAGATACTTGTCAAAAGAAAAGAGGAAACAAATTTCCTCTAAGAGGAAAGCATATGGGCGGCAAGGAGAGAGGCAAACAAATGAGGAAACAAATCCAAGTGCCATGAAGGCTCAACTTGGACGTGCAAGATGGGAGAAAGGGGAAACAAGGATTTGCTAATGAATATGTGATATTCAATAGAAAAGAGGAAACTACCTTTTCAAGGCAAACCTCCTCCTATAAATACCCCACCTCATTCACAATTCACAACACACAATTTTGAGATTGAGAGCTTCTCTCTCTAGTTATTGGCCGCCCCTTCTCTCTCTCTAGAATATCTTCTTGTTCTTTTTGTTTTGGAACCTAGGTCCTCATTAGACCTAGCGTTTTGTTTTAGCTCTTTGGCTCATAGACCAGTTCTTGAGTCATAGTGTTTAAAAGTGCCCACACACTAAATCGAACCTAAACTCTAAACACTCTAGTGGTAGAAACTTTCGTGGTTGGTCACAGGTTCAAGAAGACTAGTGGGAGAGGCGAGCTGAGTGGGGAGACAAGCGTTTAACCTTCCTAAGAGTTCTCAACGTTTAAGCTCAATTCAAGGTTGGTACCGAGTAAAAAACTATAAGTCGTTTTAAAATTTTAAATTATATGTTCATGCACTTTGTCTAGATTGTAAAAACGTTTTACGAGTTTTTAAAGAAATTTTTATATTCCGCCGCTTGCTAGAAGCGATAATCTTTTCTTAAAGCCTAGATCTATTCCAGCAGAAGCGTCATCGCGGGATACAGTATTGCAGGGCATACAAGCTAACTTACAGTATCGCTTAGGCACTTGGGCAAGAAGTGCAATCGCTTAGTCGTTTGTGATAAGAAGCGTCATCGCGAGATAGAGTAGTGCATGGCATACAAGCTAACGCGCAGTATCGCTTAGGCACCTAGGCCAAGAAGCACAATCGCTTAGTCGTTTGCGACAAGAAGTGTCATCGGGGATAGAGTAGCGCAGGGCGTACAAGCTCACGCGCGGGATCAGTAAGGCACTTGGGCTAAGAGGCGCAATCGCTTAGTCATTTACAACAAGAAGCGACATCGCGGTATAGAGTAGCGCGGGGCATACAAGCTAATGAGCGGGATCGCTTAGGCACTTGGGCTAAGAAGCGCAATCGCTTAGTCATTTGCGATAATAATCATCATCGCGGGATAGAGTAGTGCGAGGTGTATATGCTAATGCGCGGGATCGTGTCTACCTTTATCTATAAAACGAAGAGTTTGATATTTATTACCTTATAGATTTCACCTAATTTTCAAGTGGGATTACAATGTCTCGTTCCGAGGCATGAATTTATTGAAAGCGAGAAAATAAATACAACCATTTAGATGTCTAGGTGACGATATTGAGGGGCGCTTGGCGGCCATTGTTCTCTTGGTGAACCGCTGTGGCATGTTGGCTTGTGAAGGTGTTGTCGTTGACAAGCATCTCGAGCATGAACTCTTTTAGTTCCCCTGCTTGGATGAAGTCTTCGATTTGTCTCCTTAGTTTTTTGCATTCGGATGTCAAGTGATCGTGGTCCTTATGAGCATTTTAAGATAAATCAATTTAATAAATATCTCAAATTTGTAAAGTATAACAAATAAAATTCAAGTGGTCTAATTCGAGATCGTACAAAATTGTTCTACTTTTTGCATCTTAAAACCATAAAAAAACAAAAGAAAACTAACTTGATCTTTAGATTTATTTAAAGTCCTCCAGGAGCCGTATGCAGTGAAAATCTCATGTACGGGTACTTGGTCATATCGCGAAGCGCGTCGGCTTTCATCGGAGTGGGATTGTGAAATTTATCGCGTCCTAGGGTGAGAATCCTTTCCGGCTACGTGTTCAGCGGCGTATAGTGTGCGTAGTTGTAGAACACGTCTCAAAGTTGGCTCAAAGGTGTTTGAGGGTTGTCATCAGTCTTAGCTCTCTTTCTACGCAAGTCACGGTTGTTAGAGTCTTCATCTTCACTACGATAGTCGTCATGGGATTTTGGGCTTTGAATAAAGTCCTCGAAGGACATATACTTTTCTGCGCGGGTCGAGAGTTTAGCCATTGTTCGCGACTCTCGCTTGACGAGTAAGCTGAGAAAGTTCCCCATTCGCAGCCCCTCGAGCATAGATGTGATGACGTCTCTGTCCTCGAAGTGGCCTACTTTGTTAGACTATTCTGTGAATCTAATAAGGTATGTGCAGATGAATTCTCATTTTCTTTGCTTAAGGGATTTCAAGTGAGCTTTCTCAAGCATTTTCTCGCGGGAGCGCCGCTGAATCGAGTGAGAAAAGATCTCTGAAGCTCCTCAAACAAGTTAATCGACCTAGACTTCAGGTTTCCGAACCATTTGAAGGCGTTTCTGCCTACGGTGAGATTGAATGCATGCACAAGATTGCCGGCGAATGTCTCTTTACGGCCATCCATATTCGATATTGTTGGATATGGGGAATGGATCTATTTTTCCTTCATAGCGCGGGAGATCTGGCGTACAAAAGTCGGCCGGGAATTCCTCGTTGAGGATTTCTTCCATGAATGGGGAAGCTATAAGTTCCTTCATTCCCCAGACCTCTTAGATCATGTTATGCACATCTACGAAGTTGCAGACCTCGTTTCTGAAGTCATGGAACATGGTGGCAACATCTAGATGTGTTGCATGGAGACCCACTTACCCTCTTTCATAAGAGTCCTGGTCGACGGGTGTCGTACGAGGTGGAGCGTCGTTACTTTGACCGAGTTCAGCCATCATCTGTGCGAGAGGGGCAATTCTTCATTACCATTCAGCTGTTGCGAAATTGTGGCGCTAGTGCGCCCACGGGCCACGATTCAGACCCAGTTCATCTGTGTCCTTGAATGGGAGCAAGATGTATGCAATGAAGTCGTAGGGCTTCAAGATTCACGTCGGACAACGTGCCTGTTGGTGTTTTCCCCGTCGAGGATGTCGTGATTGAGGCCCCGAGCATTGGAGTCGGGTGTTTCCTCGTTCTCGTTCGTGCAAGAGTGAATGTGACCAATACCGTCTCCTTTTGCGTGAATGTTCGTGTGTCCATCTTCGGGCGAGAGACGCTATGATCCTGCCCTGTCGGGCCAAGGAGTCCCTCGATGATGGCTCTATCGTTTCCTCGTCTTGTGCGGTGGTCTGTCAGTGGACAGACGTATTCTTCAAGCTCGATAACGCAGAAGTCTCGCAGGTCTTGTTTAGGGATTGGATTTCCGATCTTATTTGGAGGCAAGTCCTGGTTCCTCTGCGCCAGTTGGGGCACTTTCACCACGAGTGTTCTAGCATTTGTCAGATGTTTTGTGGATTTGATTGTTCATGTTTTCTCAAGTCTGAGAAAATTGAATTCTTTAGAAGAAGAAAAGAATGTGATTGGAAGGGATTTCGGGCCGTTTAAGTCGGGAAGTCAACTCCTTATAGTGCCAAAATGTTGTCCACAAAAATTGCAATGTGGAATACTTTGGGCGGTTCGACCCAAAGCCGAATCAAGTGGCCACAACCGAGCTACGTGTAGGGACTTGAAAGTCTCGAGTGTCGTTCCTCTAGCCCGAAGGCGTTATCTGAGGAGAGAAGAGGGTGAATGGCCATGTGACGGCGCTTCTTGTGAATTGCCTACATACCCGAGCTGTGGGATCAAGTCATGACGTAGTCCTATGCGTGTGTGTACCCTATTTGGGGTGCGGAGCCTGAATGGTTTGCTCGTTAGAGGAAACAAAGCGCGGAGAAGTCCTCGGCGATCTTTCAAGACTCTAGAATCGAGTGACCCGAGAGCGAATATGTGTTTTCTCTTGGAGATGTGGGAGATTCTCAATAGAGAATTTCGGGCGCAACCGTGTGCATTTGAGATGGGGGATATTCTCAGTAGAGAACTCGGGGAGTAGCCGTGTGCGGGAGATTAAGTGCTCAATCAGAGGAAATCGTGCATAGAAAGTCTCCGGCAGCGTCTCAAAACTCTGAGAGCGAGTAATCTTGAAGAGGAATAAATGTGTCTCTGACCCTCTCTCAGGAGGGGGTATTTATAGTGGATGTGGAGGCCTAGGAGGGCCTCTAAACGCAGTTCGAGGAGCGCGCGATGGAATTCGGCTAGCGCAGAGTGCATGAGCAGGGCACGCGCACGACTCACATCTAACAAGTGGAGTGGTGCGCCAGTTTGTTAGGCGAGCGTGTGTGCCTCCTTTTTTGAGGCACAGGCGCGAGGGGGCTTTTAGGTGGGCATGCAAGCCACGAATCTACTTGGAATAAGACTCGCGGGTCTATTTCCGGTGGTACCCAACACCACATTTTTACCAAAAATATGAGATTTAAATAACCTAACGGTTATATCATGTGGAGGTGGTATTGAAGTCAAATTCGGAGGCACACTCAAATCAATAATAATTATAGTCTCCATGTCTGCAAACTAATAAACAAAAGAATATTAGTTTTTCATGAATATTTCAGCACTAGAAAATAAACGAACCGACTTGATACTCTCTGGGAATGCAATCTGCCTAAAACAATAACGCGTTAAGATTATTAGCCATAATGCTAATAATAGACTGGAAAAATAATTAGACGAATTACAAAAAAAATATTAAAATAAATAAACAAGTAACTAAAATAGTAAGCATATATATATATATATATATATATATATATATATATATATATATATATATATGCAGTACAATGAAATAAATAAACCGTCAGATATCACCAAGAAATCGGTAGAGGATGGGAAATGGAGAACGTCGAGGCTCGTTAGACGATATTCCTATAGCGTTATTGCTCTCTCACCGAGTGTAAAGTTGTCGATTGGTTTGGGTCGGACCAGCCCGGCCCAAAAAAATTAGGCCCTTCGGCCCAAAAATGAAGGGGCCCAGGTCGGCCCAACCCAAATTAGAGAACCATCAGAACCAGCCCGGGCCCCAAGCACAAGGCTCTCTGGGTCACAGGCCGGGCCTGGTCCTAGGTCGGTTCTGGGCTTGATCTTGGGCCGGGTCTGGGCTTGGTTCGAGCTTGGTCTTGAGCTTTGTTTGGAGTTTATTTTGGGCCTGTTTTGGGCTTTTCTTAAAGGTCCTATTTTGGGCTCGTTGTTTTTTTGTTTGTTTTTTTTTTTTATATAAAATTTTTTGGCTGCATAAGGGTCTATTTTGAGATTGAGATTGATTTGTATTTCTTTTGTATATAAAAGATTGATAGCTTGTAACAAAAAATAATAATCCCCCCCAAAAAAAAAACTTTATTCGATAAATATAAAAAATTAGACTACTTAACTGCCTTCAATAAAAACCTTTTTAAGTAAAATCCGGAGGAGCGGGATAAAAACTTAGTGAAGGAAAAGAGTACAGTTTGAATGAATAAAAAAAATTACATGTGGTTACTTAAAGAAAAAAGAAGCTTCATTCTCTAATAATGTGAAGTACGTCGCAATCGGGTCTTCATCACTGTTTTATTTTCGCCTTCTTGCATCCTCCGGGTGATTGAATAACATGAGCAACCGTCTCCCAGGGAACACTGACGTTCGAGATGGACAAAGTGCCAACTTGTTCAACTCCGAAAAAATTGAACTTGTGTCAAAATACTACCACCAACACCAAGAGGATTGAGGTGAAAGAAGAAAATATTTTCGTGTGTTTACTACATCCTGACTTTGCTTGCCTCTTTTCTCTCCTCTAAATGAGACCAGAGTTTAGCCTTTTATAGGCACTCTTCACAACGTTTTTGGATACAATACTAATGCATTGTAATGCACATGAAAACACACATAAAGGAAAAAAAAAACACGTGCAACTCATTAGTGTGTATTGATACATGAGTTACAAAGGTTATAATTCAGCAATGAAGCCACGTTAATGACCAGTCATTAACATACACAAAACTGTTTCAGAACATTTTTAAAGTTGAATGTTTTTAACACACTTTACCCATTAATTTTTCATTCATCTTTAACTCCGATTTAGGTAAATAAATAACCAATTTTATACCCCTCACAATGAGGATTAAGAATCAGTGATAACATTTTAGTTTCGATGAGTGGACCTCACTTGAGTATTTCCCACAAATAAGCCAATACAATGATATTAAATACTCTTTGATATCATTTAAACACACAAATTTTCAACATACAATTGATTGAGAAGGTGGTTACAATTTGTTCAGCATTCTCTTAAAATATCTAAACCAGTTGAAAATTTTCCCCTATCACGTGTAGGGATGGTAATTTGGTCCGGACACGAAACAAAAAACGATTCGATACAATTTAAATCGGATTTGGATCTCAATAATCAGTTGATTCCTAATTGGATCGAACACGGTAACACGATTAAATACTGGGTCAAAATGGCACGATTTCGGTAACACGATTAAAATCTGATTAACATGATTATTAAATGGTGGCCATGGAACACGATTACATCCCGCACGAATATGACCCAATTAATAGATTACGAGTAATAGCACGATTACGACCCAATCAAGCACAATTATTATTATCTACTTAAAATTATTAATTTATAACTATAAACATAAAATTGATATTTGAAAATATGATGAAATAAAATAAGGTATATTCGTATTAATATCAATTTACGTATGATAACTTATAGTCAATAGTATACCAACTGACTTTATGAAAGCAATAATAATCTATCGAAGTAATTGTTTTCAATTAATTAATTTAATTAGTATGTCTAGTGGTGTTCTCATAATTCAAAATTTAAAATAACAATAACGGCGGTCTCATAATAACGTATCGTATTCAATTCTTAGATGATTTCAATTCAATTCATATTGAACAATCACAATTCACAATCGAAATAACAATGGTCTCATAAACGTATCGTATTAAAATTTAATTGATTTCAATTAAACTAAATTCATATCGAACAATTACAATTCACAATCACAATAACAATAGTCTCATAATAATGTATCATATTTAATTTTATATGATTTTAATTTTAATTCAATACATATCGAATAATCACAATCGAAATGACTACATTCTTCTAATAACGTATCTATTCAATTTTATTTTATTTCAATTTTAATTCAATTCATATTGAACAATCACAACTAACAATCACAATAAATATAGTCTCATAATAACGTATCATATTCAATTTTAATTTATTTCAATTCAATTCATATAGAACAATCACAATCACAATAACTATAGTCTCATAATAAGGTATTGTATTCAATTTTATTTGTATCGTATTCAATTTTATTTGATTTCAATTATAGTAAAATGACTTCTTACCTCCATTTGTTTTTCGAATTCTCCTTAAAAAAATTCATGAATTCGCTATGTGGGACAGTACGTGTGGCAGGTACAAAAAATGGAACTGGGAGTCGTTAAAAAAATTCATGAATTCTCCTTAAAAATTCATGAATTCACTATTCAATACGTAGCCGACTTATACCTAGCACAATCGAGCCTTGTTTGCACTCGTTATTAGCTTTACGTTAATTGAGCTTTTTTATTTTATTTTATCATCTTAGGATTATGAGTCTTGATATTTTTTTTTTTTTGAAATTCAAGTTACATGACGAGGATGTACAATCCGAAGGAAGTATTTGTATGGGCTAAAACTAATCATATGTCTTCTTTTATTTATTTTTAGATTAATGATTATATATTGGAGACTTATTTTCCTATGACTACTATGTTTGAGATATTTGTATTTTGTTAAGACTGTTTTTTTCTATTATGACTACTATGTTTTTGATAATTTAATTGCAATTAATTGAGTCCGAATGGCCTAACACGTTTAAAACACAATTAAATAAACCATATAACACGATTAATAAATGGTTGAATTTGGTTATAATAATTATTTATGTAAATACGATTAACACGACACGGTTACAACAACACGAAATTGCCACATCCCTAATCATGTTAACGTCTATAGCAGTTCGGGTACTATTTGGCTATGAGAAAACTATAAATTGGAGCTTGGGGTCAAGAGAAACATGCCACTCGTTTACGCTTGTTCTCTCTTGTCGTTACGTGTGTTGTTGGCTTATTTTATACTGCAAGTTTGTATGGCAAGATGTCTAATAACATGCTCAAGGATAGTTGAGACATATTTGCCTCTGTGTGCATAATTGTATTTTCGGAAAATTTCCTGAAATGTCAGAATGATTCGCGGAATACTTTCTACAATGGTTCTCTTCGCGTGTATGGATTAGAAAACATCTATTCAACTTCCATAGGTGTTGACTACTATAAAAGCCAAGCGATTCACCCTTAGTAGTCTTGACACATTCATCATACTTTTAGGGTTTTTTAGACGTGCACGATCGGCAGACTGAAAAACTAGCAGTTTGATGTGTGTGGTGTAATTCTCTAAACACTTTTCAAACATCTTAATGTTAGAGAGTTGATTGGGTTTTGTGATTTCCTGATTGAAGGTTTCACGAGCGTTGACATCAAAGAATATCAAACGTTGGGAAAGTGTTTGAGAGTGGAATTGAGAGGATCTCAGATTCAAGGGGACCCTGATTTAGTAGTAATAGGAAAAGGGTATTGAGACATGGTTTGTTCATATAGGTCCATTTTTGTACTATTGACTTCTTATTTGTATAGTGAATTTTCTTTCCACTGGGCATACTGCTCTCCAGAGTAGATAACGTTGCACCGAACTGAGTTATCATTCTTTGTGTCATTTATGTTTATGCATTGTCTTTTATTTTATCCATACATTGCATCAGAACAGATTGTCGCTTACATTTAGTCTACATTGTGTGCGACATCTTGTCTCTGACTAAACATAATTTCAACCGGTATTAGATGTTGGAATTGATCTAGGGTTAAGAAAAAGTTTAACGCTTCGGGCAAGCGACGGAATTTAAAATTTTTCTTTAAAACGAGTAAAACGATTTTACTAACCTAGACAAAGAGCAAGTACATGTATATAAAAACTATTATGAGCATTAAAAATTTACTAACCTTTTTAGAAGCTTGAACGTTGATGAGCCTTCGGAAGGTTGAAACGTTTGTCTCCCTCGCAGCACGTCTCTCTTCTTTCCTCGGCAATTCGAGCTACCACGAAAGTTTCTATCACAAGAATCAGTCGAGAAAGAAAGGAATTAGTGAGTGGGCACTTTTAAACACGACGACTCGAGAACAAGTCTAAAAGTCGAAGAGCTAAAACACTAGGTCAAATGAGGACCTAGGTGCCAAAATAAAAACGAAAAGAACTTAGAGAGAGAGAGAGAGGATGGGAGCAACAATGTCTAGAGAGAGAAGCTCTCAATCTCTAACTTATGTGGAATGACAAAACAATGAGAATGAGGGCCCTATTTATAGGAGAATGGTTAACCTTAGAAAGTTTCCTCTTTTTTCAAGCATTTATGAGCAATCTCTTATTGCCCATTTTCTCCATATGCGCCCAACATGTCTCATTCCCTTAAGGGAGTTGTTTCCTAATTTGTTTCATCTTCTTTGCTTGCCTTGGCCGCCCATATCCTTTCCTCCTAGAGGAAATTTGTGTCCTCTTTTTCTTTTGGCAAGTATCTTCATACATTAATGCACAAAATAAACTCTCTTTCACACTATGGCATGAACGAAATTCAGCTTTCTTCTCCTAGGGTTGGACGTGCAAGGCTTCTAGAATGGGTTTCTAGATTTTTCTTCATTTGTTCATGACAACATAAGAAAAGCCCATTAAGAATTTTCAAGTAAAATTCCATGAAATGAAATTAATCCTCAAGGCCCAATAAACTTTTCATGGCCGAGCGCTTTAAGTTTCATTTGTCATCATATGAAAATGACAAAAAAATTATTGACATTCATTTCGTCTTATGTCTAAAAAGACAAAAATACCCTTTAGACAATTTTCGTAAATCTTGTCTCGTTCTTTATTTTGACTTAGCTTCTAGTTTAACTATTCCTACTCGACGTGATTTGTGACAGTGACCTCATGGATCCAAATGAACAAAGCTTGAGCTAAATACTTGGACTCAAAAGTTCACAAACCTTTTCCAAGTTTAGCTTAATGTCAACTGACTCCACTAAATAGTTGACAGTGAAAATCTCTCGGTTCAAATGAATATATTTTCTACTCCAAAATTCAATCTAATTGTAATGAGTGGATCCATTGAATATTATCTATGTTTACCCTTCGTGAATATCATCACCTAGTCGGGATTTATAAAATTACCATTTTACCCTTCTAGCTATTATTTCCTCAACTCCTTTGTCGCTTGTGAATAAGTTAGAAAAAATGTATTGATGAGGAGTTAACAAGTCACATTGTTTCATCCAAAAGAGTCAAGACTCAATTTGGACACTGGCCAGTTCATTTATTCACATTCCAAGGAACAAAGCATGATGTGATATACATTGCATTTCAGCAATCTTGTACATGAATTCCATATCTATGAGAACTTCACAAAGTTACTCATGACATCTTCACAACTTAGTACTTCACCAATAGGTCCTGTTCAGAATCACATAGTGAGTCCGAACTCTGACTTTCTCAAATGAGAATACGTAAGCTGTAAAATGGCATGTCTCATTTTAGGATTAAGGTAAGCATGATGCAATTCATACGTAGTGACTTCGAGATATAAGAGGTTAAATGATTTGTTCTTATATTGTCTCTAGAAGTGCACTGGTCAATTCAGTACCTTCGGAAGATACCTAGAAGAACCATAGAGTCTCCAACTCTCAATGTCCCATAGCAAGACATCATAGATTCTCCTAACAATCGTACTGAGGTCTATAGTCCTTTGACCCTTAGATTGCGAATATATCGTTTTAAGCAAATTAAGAAGAGTTTATTCATGCAAATCTACATTTGTCTCTTCGTAATTTGTTAGGTTTGTGTATGGACTAAAGATTAAGGTTTTATCATAAAGATTCAAACCGACAAGGAAGAATGAATGAACGTTTCAACTTTTAATAATAAATAAGCAATTACAAGTAAGAGTCTTCGTGAGACTAAATTACATCAAATGTACATAAATAGACACTACTGCTCTTCTTGTGGGCACCATTGACAACATTAGAGCTGGCACCCAGATCTTAGGGTGTGATCTTTGTGTTGTTAATTTCTTCTATTTCTGATGGCTAATACTAGGGAAGGAGGATCTGTTAATCGTCCACCGGTTCTTAACGGATCGAACTATGGGTATTGAAAAGCACGGATGTATGCCTTTCTAAAATATGTACATAAAAATACTTTGAAGGCTGTCATAAATGGATAAACTGCTCTTACTATCAAAGATGACAAAGGTGTTGTTGTATCTATCAAACCTGAGAAGGATTGGGATCTTGCAGAAGATGAAGCTGCTCTCGATAATTCTCGTCCTCTTAATGTTATTTACAATGATGTTAAAAAATTTATATTCAATATCATAAACACGTGTTCCAAGGAGGCATGATAGATTCTTGAAGTTGCACATGAGGGGATTGCCAAAGTCCGCAACTTAAGATTTCAACTCTTGACCACCAGATTTGAAGCCTTAAATATGCTAGAAGAAGAGACTATTGTTGAGTTCAATGTGCGCATACATGATATTGCCAATGAGTCATTCTCTCTTGGAGTTCCTATGAGTGATAAGAAACTTTTTCAGAAGATAATGAGAGCTGTCCCTGAAAGGTTTAGTATGAATACTACTACTATTGAAGAAGTGCATGACCTCTCTCAAATAAAGGTTGACGAGTTAATTCGGTCTCTCATGACCTATAAATTGTCTCTATCCAAACCTGAGAAGAAAAAACAAGGGCTTAGCTCTCAAAAGCTCTATTACAGATCAGATATAGCATGTATTTTCTAATATTGGTGATGATATTAATGATACTATTGTACTTCTTGCCAAGAATTATAACAGGGTGATGAGAAGACTTAATAAGCTATCTTGGAATAATTTCCCCCTTTGTTTTCAAAGACAACCTTCCTTAACAACAGTATAAGAAGGGAGGAAATACTAAGAGAAATGGTTGAGATGTTGATAGATCTAATGATGGTCGAAATGGTGACAGATTCAATGCCAACAATGTGAATAGAGGCAAATGGATTCAATCAAAGAATACAAGGCTTTAGGCAGGAAGAGCGCCCAACTTCCTCTAGAAACATAAAAGTGTTGGTGATTATGCACCCATATAACCATGCGGAGAAAATTAATTATGCTACTTAAATAATTAATTAAGGTTATTTGACAACAACTATATTTACTTTAATTAATATTAAGCATGAGAGCAGTATCAAGCAACTGAATTAAACATAAGAGGAATTAGAAAAACTTACGGGTTTCTCCTTAGTTACGAAATCTTCAAAGCGTTTTTCAAGCTTATGTCTGACTTCCTCCGACTCATTCTTCAAGCTTTATCTTCCACGATCAGATCTCCGGGAATGGCTTTAGTACTCTCGTTGTATGGTACTCAGAAGATGATACTGTAATCTTCAAAAACGTAATCTCTGGACGAATAAGAAGTAAGTGTGGGCTTATTATGAATCACACTACGACTCTGATTTATGATTTCAGATGGTATCGTGTTTTTGGGATTGGAATAAGGAATTCCAAGGGAAAGCGAGAGAGAGAAGAGATATTTATAGTGGATTTCTCTTGTGTTCTTATTTTGTTCTCCTTGACCCCCTATTTATAGTGGTAGAATAGAGATATTCTAGAAAGCTCCTAGATATATTTTATTCGCCTTTATTCTTTCCTATTTTGTAGTTAAGCATGAATCATTGGATCTTGACTACAAATCCCGATTTTTCTCTCATCCATCAAATAAGAATCTAGGGTATTATATTTCCTCATTTTCCTCCTATATTTAAGGAATCTTAATATTTGAGAATAATGAGGACAATATCTTATTTTTTAATTAACGGAGAGAATATGGACCTAGTAACAGAAGCTCATACTAATCCGATTAAAAGAAGAAATAGTCCTTTCTCTTTTCAATCGATTCGTTCAATCTTGTTCAGTACTCCACTAAGTAATCCAAGATTGCACTCTCCTTATTACAAGAATTATATTTCACTCATTGTCACGAGTGTCCACTGATATAGTCAGTTTGTGGTCAAGATCCTCCAGGTTCAACCCGTACCGAGAAAGGTCAATTATTCTGTTATACCTTCCTTGATACTTATAAGCCCTAAGAACCGTTGCTTCCCCATCGAAAGATTCTTTCGTACATTACTTACTACGAAAGTACGAGAAATCTATCGATTATGGAATCAACCCTTAGGTGAGTGAACATTGACCTTCTTTTAGGAAGCCTGGATTCCGTGGATTTGAATCATATTCCGCTCATATCATATTCCGGATTCCCAAGACATAAGTATCCTAGAATAATAGTAGCCTTTAACGAATTAGTCAAAGAACTCGGCGATATGACCTAGAAATCCATGATCACTTCAGGATTTAGATCAAGTCTCATTGTGACCATCAAAGCGACCATGGTTAGTGTGTCGTAACGGTCCTTAGACGACACATCAACAACCAAAGTCCGTCCTAGGTGTACACCTATCACAAGTGCAAAATGCTCCCACTAAGTGATCAACATTCACTTGTGTTCCACATATATGATTTTAGATTCAACTACCAAGACATGAATCAATCATCGACCATTGTTTTAGTTCACCGCCCGAACTCTAATGTCTAGCATGTGATTAAGTTTAGTATGGAGACTATAGGTTGATGCATATTTGATCATTCTTTTATTAGAAGTAAGTATTTCAATTCATAATGTTTTCCACTGTAAGCGGGTAGAAGAGTCACAGGTTATGAATAAGAAAAATGAAATGATTGTATCTCTTATCGAGGATAAAACTAGGTTGTTGGAAACTATTATTGACTTGAAGCGTGAAGTTGTTTCGTCTCAATGCTGAACTTGAAAAGATGAAAAAATAAATGAGAATGTTAAATTCTGGAACAAACAATCTGGACAAGATCTACGCTATTGAAAAACTTGCGAAAAACATAAAGTGTCTTGGTTATACTCATGGTGGGTCTAGCTTCAAGACCACATTTGCTCCTCAGAAGAGAACGATTCTAATGTCTCCAAAGATGTTTCAAACATCTAGCACCGACATGCGCCAAAATCATCCTCAACAATAAGTTATTAAATCAATGAGGCCTCCTATCAAGAAACCTCGTTGAATTTGTCACTATTGTGGTCGTCGTGGTCATATTCATCCTTTCTATTATCGTCTCTATGGGAGAGATCTTCATCGCCCTCAATTCTCCCAATGACTTCAGAATGTGCAAGCTTCAAACAACCCCAAAATCTGGAAAGTCAAGTCTGATTATCGGGCTAATAATGCCTACACCTCTCTTCGTGCTTCAAACAATGAAGATTGGTATTTTGATAATGGCTGCTCTTGCTACATGACAAGTGTCAAAAGCTACCGGACCAGCATAAAGCTCTACTCAAACTATCATGTCACATTCAGCGACGGTGTAAAAGCTAAAAGTATTTGTAAATGTCAGCTCAATTATCCTGGTCTTTCTTGCTTGAAAGATGATTTATTAGTTGATGGTCTTACTGCTAACATCATCAATATTAGTCAATTATGTGATCAAAACTTGTTTGTTAACTTTACTCGTGACGAGTGCATTGTTTCTAACAAGCAACATGACAAGCACATGAAAGAAACTCGGCCTCCTAACAATTGCTACATGTGGTCCCCAGTAAAGATTTCCCAAGTTCAATCTTTTCTTATCCCTAAGATTAAAGAAGCTAAACTGTGGCATAAAAACCTTGGCTATCTTAATCTAAAAAGATGAAGAAGATCATAATTGCAAAGGCCATTGTTGGCATTCCTGAATTCAAGGTGGAGAAAGGAAGAATATGTAGTGTGCTAAATCGGAAAACGAATAAAGACGTCGCATATAATGGTGCAACATCTTATCACCTCTTGTGTTTTTGAACTTCTTCACATAGACCTCATGGGTCCCATGCAGTTGGAAAATCTTGGAGGAAATAGATATGCGTTCATCTGTGTTGATGACTACTCTAAGTACACTTGGGGTTGATTTTATTCGTAAAACGTTTGACACTCTAACTGTCTTTGAAGCTATTTGTAATAAGGTTCATCGGGCAAGAAAATGGAATTATTGGGAAGGTGGTCAAAATTCAAAGTGATCACAGAGTTTGAAAATTCCAGCTTTTCTGATTTTTGTGACTCCCATGAGTTCTCTGCTCCAATTACTCCTGAGCATAATGAAATAGAAGAGAAAAAGAATCATATGCTACAAGAAATAGCAAGAGTTATGATGTTGCATAAAACCATTCCTCTTTATTTTTGGGCAGAAGCAATTAACACTGCTTGTCATATTCATAATCGAGTGACTATTGGTAGGGGCTACTATCACTCATTATGAAATTTGGAGAGAGAGAAAGCCGAATTTTTGCTACATTCATATATTTGGTTCAGTTTGCTACATCCTTTCCGATCGTGGTCAACGAAGAAATCTTGACTCTAAGAGAGACGAAAGTATTTTTCTCGGATATTCTAAAAATAGTCATGCTTATCGTGTGTTTCATAAGCGGATTAAATCTATGATGGAGTCTATTAATGTGGTGGTCAATGATAATCTTAATATTGTTGTGAGCTTTGTTGATGAGAATGATAGTCCCCTTGTTAGTACAAATGTCAGGAATGATGTTACATCCAATTTATGGGACATTGATGATGAGTTAGAACTCTTATATGATCATCATAATTTTGATAAAGAAAGAGAAAGTACCACTGAGAGCAGAGGTCCTTCTGCAATAGTCCAAAAAAATCATCATGTTGATGAAGTCATTGAAAATCTGGATGAAGGCATTCAAATTCGAAGAAAAGACTAAGTCAACTACAGGGAGATGTTTAGTAATGTGTACTTTACTTCTAAGATTGAACATAAGAATATTAATGAAGCTATTGATAATGAATTCTGGTAAATGCTATGTAAGAGGAACTTGTGTAATTTGAGAGAATGAACTATGAGACTTGTCTCGAACCTGAGTTTGTTAATATCATCGAAACAAAATGGATCTTTAAGAATAAGTCCGACTCTTCAAGCTCTTGAACCTGCTTGGATCACATCTAGACAAATCGAAGCAGGACGGCGAGGAATGGACATGTTACTCGCAATAAAGCAAGACTTGTTGCACAAGAATACACTCATACTGGAAGGATAGACTTTGATAAAACTTTTGCTTCCGTTGCACGTCTAGAAGCAATCAGATTATTGTTTGGCATCTTGTGTCATCTTCAGTTCAAATTGTATAAGATGAATGTGAAAGTGCCTTTTTCAATGAATACTTGAATGAATAAGTATATGTTGAATAGCCTAAGGGATTTGTTGATCCAAACTTTCTTAAATATGTGTATAACCTCAGAAAGGCTCTCTACGATCTTAAGCCAGACCCTCGTGCTTGGTATGAGAGACTCACTGAATTTCTTGTTTAGAATGGCTATGCTCGTGGAAGAGTCGACGAGACTCTCTTTCTGGAAAAAAGAAAGAGAAAATCTCATGATTGTTCAGATATATGTCGATGACATAGTTTTTGGAGGAATGTCTACAAGGAAGGTGGAACATTTTATCCAATAGATGCAAGCTGAATTTGAAATGAGTATGGTGGGAGAGCTAAATTACTTCCTTAATTTTGAGATCAAGAAAATGGAGGATGAGATCTTTATCTCTCAAAGTAAATACGCTAAAAACATCGTAAAGAAGTTAGGCCTTGAAGGTTCATCTCATAAGCGTACTCAGATTGCTACTCATGTCAACCTCTCTAAGGATGAGGATGGAGTTGTTGATGATAAAATTCTATACATAAGTATGGTGGGAAGCTTTCTTTACCTTACTGCCAGCCGCCCTGACATAACTTTCTCTATTGAAGTTTGTGCTCGTTATCAAGCAAACCCCAAGATGAACAATCTTATCAGGTTAAGCGTATCATAAAATACATTGCTGGTACTGTTGATTTTGGCATTCTATATTCTTTTGATACCACCTCCACTCTTGTTGGATATTGTGATGCTGATTAGGCTAGAAATGTCAAAGACTAAAAAAATACCTCAGGTGGTTCGTTTCTTTCTTGGTAACAATCTCATCTCTTAGTTTAGCAAGAAACAAAGGTGTGTGTCTCTGTCGAGTGCAGAGGGAAAATATATTTCTCCAAGTAGTAGCTACACCCAACTCTTGTTGATGAAGCAGATGCTTGTTGAATTGATGTTCCTCAAGATGTCATGACATAATGCTGCGAGAATATGAGTGCTATCAATATTTCCAAGAATCATGTTCAGCATATCAGGACTGAGCACATTGCTATTCGCCATCACTTCATTTGTGAGCTAGTGGAAGAAAATAAGACATGTCTTGAGCAGGTATCTACAGACAAACAACTTGTTCATATATTTACTAAAGCTCTTGATGCTAATTAGTTTGAAGCTCGTTGTTCGCTCCTGGTTTGTGTATGATACATTTATAGAAATGACTAAGTCTAGCCCCGTGTTTTTTTTCATGGGCCTATACGTCTGGTTGACCCATTCAACTGAACAACAATTAGTATTATGTTTCTTTCATTTTTTCATCGACCCTTTGTTCTGGTTGGCTCATTCCACTACAACAAATACAACAATTACCGACGATTTTTTTCGTCGGTAATAACCCATTAATCGTCGCTAAATATATTTAGCGACGATTTATTCGTCGCTAAATATTTACCGACGAGATTAGCGACGATAATTTCGTCCCTAAATGGTGTAACGAAAAGTTTTTTTTTTAATTTTGTGAATGATAATTAGCGACGATTTTTCCGTCGCTAATTCGCGCGGGAAAATTTCCCGCGCGTATTAGCGACGGAAAAGTCGTCGCTAATACCTCTAGTGTTTTAATAATTAGCGACGACTTTTTCGTCGCTAATTATTATTTTTTTTTTAATTTTTTTCGTCGTTAATTATTAATTTTTATGGTTTTTCGTTTATGAAATTCTAAAATGAAAAATCAAATAAAAACCAAATTATATTATCCAAATCAACAAATATATAAAATCCGGTTACGTACGTTTTTGGTTATCAAGAAATATGTAAATAATAATCTAATATATACAAAATATCTAATAAAACACTAGTCTCGACGTTTGCTTTGTCGTCCCGCTGTTCGTTTTTCCCCTCCTCGACGTGAAACGCTCTTCGGCTGGCGCTGAGACTCAGCAAGCTGCGGCGGAACAATGTGCTGATCAGTAGACTGACTTGGTCCGCCGGGCGTCGTCTGCTGACTAGCATCGGGAGTCCTATGCTGGCCGTCCGTCGGAGTGTGGACGCCGAGCGTCAGAGTGTGGACGCCGGCCGTCGGAGTCTGCTGGCTGTGGGATGACGGAGCCTGCTGCGAACTCTGCGGAAATTGGGGCATGAACGACCTAAGGTTGAGGCCGGGCACGTGGCTCTGTATTGCCTCGGCGAACGCGACGACGGTGGATGTCAACACCTTCTGCGAGATATATCTTGGTTGCGACGTCCCAGCCGCCATCCGTGCTCCATGTGGCACCAAACGTCCGACGCCGGTCAAGTGATCAGTCCGCAAACCCATAATATCGCGGATCGCCTGCTGCTCTAGGACGGAAATATCAACATCCGCTCCTTATTGCTCAGCCTCCGCTCGCAACGTGTTAAACCTATCGACCAGTCGATCCTGATATAATTAAATAGTTAGTATATATTAATTGAAAAATAAGACAAAATAAATGTAAACTTACATAACGTGCGGAGGCTTCAGGAGTCAGCCATTCGGACTTGTCGGACTGATGTTGGCGCTTGTAGTTCGCAAACAAGCTCTCGAAAGCGACTGTCTCGGCGCTCTTCTGCATGTAAACAAAACTTCAAGTGTTAGATAATTTTAACGATTTGATGTATGATATAAACATAAAACTTACGTTTTTCATGCGGTGGGTCGAGAACCCAATCGTCCCCTGTCGAGTCTTCGTCTTCTTCTTCGCGCGATTCGCCTTGTTCTTCGCTTGTATGGCCTGTAATATAAGTAAACGTACACGTAAATAACAAATCGTTTAATAAAAGGGTAAACACATAGTTAACGTAAATGATTTGATTACCTTAAATTCATCGCTCGTATATCGTTGTATCAACGTCTCTCATTCGTTGTCGAGCTTAACGGTCCTCGGTTTCATCGACCGCGCCACCTGTACGCTGCTCTTGCAGTCGATGTCAAACCATTACCGCAAGGTATGCCTCCAATCGCGAAGACGAGTCTTCGCGTCTCGAATGATTTCCGCATCGACAATCGCCTTCTTCTTCCCGGTTGCGTCACCATCGACTCGAATGTCATACTTGTCTCGTATCGCTGCTCGGATCTCGGCCTCCTTCGCCGGCCCCACGTTCGCATTTGTCCACCTTGGGACCGTAGGCGAGATCTTGTCAAGGATGACCAACCCAAGCGTGTTCGCGAACGTCGCGAGATCCGGATCCATCTCTCGCTCTGGCTGCAAGAACGACTGAAACTCCACGTTATAAATAACGACTTCCTTCACCCCGGGGCGCCGTGCACGCTCAGATCGAAGCCCGACCGTCGTCCCACGCACGGCCGGTTCGATATCCTCGTCTTCTTCTTCGACGCCAGCGCGTACGGGGGCCGACTCGCAATAATTCAGGAGACAGGATAAGTCATCCCCACCTCCGCTGTCTCCAGCTCCTGTAGTCGTAGCCATCTGAAATTCAAAACTAACTATATTTAGTTATGCATTCGTAATAATTTAAATAAGTTATTTTAGTAAGTAAATGAAAAACGTTATATACTATCAATCATCGTCGTCTGACAAATCATCTTCTTCCATCAAATATTCGTCCTCAGTTTCTTCGTCATCGATAAGCTCTTCTTCTTCAATATTTTCCAAGGTCACTCCTTCGTTGCTCACGGGCTCTGGTATCGCAGATTGATGACGCGTCGACAGTGAATCTAAATCTGACGGTTCTACTGACAACTGAACTGAAGACGAAGATTGACCAAGAATGAGGTCAATATCAGGAAGATCCCACACATTTCGATGATTACACTCTTCGACGATTCGCCAATCAGGACCATTCAAGTTATCTTCCAAGTAGAAAACTTGTTTCGCCTGAGTTGCCAAAATAAATGGCTCATCTTTGTACCATTCTTTTGCCACATACACGCTTGTCAAGTTATTGTTGTTGCGTGTCCTTTTCCTCGGATCTTGGTCACCGAACCAACGACATTGAAATAAGACGACACGACAATTGTTCTGATAAGTCAAGACAATGACGTTTTCTACTTGACCGTAGAAGTCGTGGCCTCCTTCACTTGGTACACATACCCCGCTATTCTGAGTCGTTCTTCTGCTATCACGTTGACGGGAGATAAATTTAACTCCGTTCACTACACAACACGGATACGTCTGTGGTGCGAAATGTGGTCCCAATGCCAATGCATATAATTCGGAGGATACGGGTAATCCGTCTTGGGACATTCGAAATACCTACATATAACCATTAACGAGTCGGTTAGTGTCGAAGTGAGTTTAATCGTATTCTTTAAGTTAGTCAAATACCTTTTCCCAAAACCATTTTGGGAACTTAAGTCGATGCGCTTCTTCAACATCTGGCCGACCTTCTAATTCCATGAGATCTATGTGTTCACTGAAATAAAATTCATGTTCATTTAATACAACACTTTGTATAAATAATTGAAGTTCATTTATTTCACTCATTTACCTCATGAAATCGTCTATTTCGGGACAATTTCGTAAAATGTACCACTCAGCGAGCAATCGTATATTATCATCTAAGCGTATCGTGGTCATCTTCACGTAAGGCCGACAACTTGATGACTGAAACACCGATAACTCCCGTTCAACACCTTCGAAGTTAGACGCGACGTCTGTTCGTTGGGGCATGTTAAAACGATTCTCAACGCCTTCTAGATACCTTGAGCAGAATGTCAATGCTTCGTCTACAACATAGGCTTCGGCAATTGAACCCTCTGGTCTAGCTCGATTACGCACAAAGTTCTTGAGCGTTCCAAGGTATCTCTCAAATGGATACATCCACCGCATATGAACTGGACCTCCGTTAATTGCCTCCTCCGGTAGATGCATTACCAAATGAACCATGATTGTGAAGAAATCAGGCCGGAAAATTCGTTCCAACTTACACAATATAAGCTTCACATCCTCCTGCGCCTTCTCAATGTCTGAAATTACCAGCGTTCTAGATCAAATAAGTCTGAAGAAGTTGCAGAGCTCTATTATGGCATCTCGAATGGTTCAATCCAGAAAAGGACGAATAGCAGGAGCCAATAGGCGCTGCATAATCACGTGACTATCATGAGACTTCAAACCCGTCAACCTCCCGTCCGCGATAACATTCTTCTTCAAATTCCCCGTAAAACCATCGGGAAATCTTACAGATCTCAAGAACTCAGTAAACCGCTTTCGTTCTGAAGGTGTCAGAGTATATGACGAAGGCGGTTTCATCCATCTATCTCCTTCTTGGTACAAATGAAGCTCGTGCCTTATGTTCCAGTCCGCCAAAGTCAATCGCGCCTTATCTGTGTCTTTCGTCTTCCCCTCGATGTTCAGCAAGGTACCCAGAAGATTGTCGCATACATTCTTTTTATATGCATTACATCGAGGTTATGCTTTAGCGTAAGACTCGACCAATACGGCAACTCGAAGAAAATACTTTTCTTTGTCCAATTGAGTTCACTCGCATCGCGCTTTCGTTTCTTCCCGCCGAAGTCAAGGTGCTTCCCCGGGGTTGCATCACCCACTAATCGCAATTGTCGAAGTATGTCGCTCGCTAATTTTCTCACTGGTGGTGGTCGTTTCACATTTCGTACCTTGTACAGTTTGCTCTTCCTCATCGGATGTAACAACGGCAAGAATCGACGATGATCGCAGTAAACAATCTTGTTTCGAGCCTTGAAAGATGGTGTGTCGTTGTTACACGTCGGACAAGCAAGGTACCCTTGACCACTCCATCCCGACAAACTGCTTCTCGCTGGAAAATCATTCACCGTCCATAGAAGTACGGAAAACAACCTGAATAGCTCACCGGTCGAACCATCTCTCAACACAACACCGGTTTCCCACAATTCCTTCAGCTCATCAATAAGCGGTTGTAAGAAAACGTCCATGTCTTTTCCCGGCGCACTACGACCTGGTATAAGCAATGTTAACATCAAGTACGATGTTTTCATGCACAACCACGGCGGTAAATTGTACGCAGTCAAGACTACTGGCCACATACTGTACGATAAACTCATGTCACCAAATAGGTTGAAACCATCGGCGGCAAGTCCAAGCCGGACGTTCCTCGGTTCTGCTGCAAACATGGGATATTTTCGGTCGATCTCCTTCCACGTTGCTCCATCTGCAGGATGTCGCAGTACACCATCCTCCTTAATGCGTTCATTCTCGTGCCACTTCATCTCTAGAGCCGTGTGCCGACTTGCGTACAATCGCTTAAGTCGATCTTTCAGTGGAAAGTAGCGCAACACCTTATGCGCTACTTTTTTTCCATCGTCTTTCTTCAGCCACCGGCTCTCATTACAAACTGGACACTCCTCTAGATTGGCGTTGTCCTTCCAAAACAACGCGCAATCGTGTTTGCAGACGTGAATCGACTCGTAACCCATACCAAATCGACGCAATTTTGCCTTTGCTTCATAGTGTGACTCTGGAATCGTGTTGCCGATCGGATGAGACTTTTTCAGTACTTTCAGTAGCTGATCAAACGACTTATTCGTCCACTTGTTCATCACTTTCAAATGCATCAACGTGACAACAAAGGAGAGTGACGAATACTCCGTACAACCCGGCCATAATTCTGTGTTCAGGTCGCTGAAAAGGTCATCGAACTGTCCACTCTGGTATTCTGCATTTGGGTCAATACTGTCATCGTCACCGTCTACGTCGTTGTGATCTAAGATATCGTGTACAACATCAAACATCCCACCTCCTCCTCTGTAATCCGTCTGATACTGCATTACGTCATCTTCTTCCTCCCCGTGAAAGTTCCACCTCCTGTAATTCCTCTTAAATCCTCTGATAAAAAGATGATTCTCTATATCAGGAATTTTTTGCATCAACATGTTGTTACACCTCTTGCATGGACACTTAACTCGTCCTTCGATGTTTACGTGTTGTCGGGCCATTGCCATGAACTCTGTCATGCCAACCGCAAACTCAACGCTTAAACGTTGGTCCTCGATTATCCAATTCCTATTTGGATAACTCATTTTACCTATAGATTAAACATTTCAAAATTTAGTAGTTTTCGGATTTTCTTTTATAATTTCACGATCCTACCGAAATTTCGGCAGAACCTCCCCTATAAACTTAACAACCCGGCATCAAGCTTTTAACTTTAAAACCTGCATAGAAACATCATAAAACTAACAATAAATCCAACCTCAGTGGTTCGATTATTAAAATTCATAATCCATATCAACTAATTAATTTCACATTTTAAATCATTTTTAACAAGAATTAAATACAATTCTATTTAATTTACATAAACTAACTAATTGTTTTTACATGTTTGTACATAATTTTACCTAATATAAATATTTATAACTAATTTAAATATTTATACCTAACATTAAAATTTATAACTAATTTAAATATTTGTGTAAAAAAAACTAATTTAAATATTTATAATATTTATAACAAATATATAACTAATATAACTAATTAATTCATTTATAACTAAATTATGTAAATATAACTAATTAATTCATTTATATTTATAACTAATTAATTCATTTATATTTATAACTAATATATATCTATATATATATATATAGTTATAAAAAAAACTTACCGTGAGAGATCAGAACAAGGACGGCGCGCGGGAAGCGGACAAGGACGGCGTCGGCGGGGAAGCGGCTACGGCGTCGGCGACAGAGCGGCGGAGGAGCGGCGGAGCGACGGAGGAGCTGCAACGGTTGAGAGAGAGGTTAGGAGAGAGATGTGAGGAGAGAGAGAGAAGTGAGGAGAGAGAGACTTACCGGGGAGGACGAGGACGGCGTCGACGGCGTCGGCGGCACACGGCGGAGGAGGGCACACGGTGGAGGAGGGCACACGATCTGGTACGGACGACCGGCGGAGAGGAGAAACCAGAGAGCGATTTTAGGTTACGGAAACGAAATGGAGGAACTGGGTCGCGATCTGGTATTTAAAGACATTTACCGACGATTTCCTCGTCGCTAAATGATTACATATCGTCACTAAATAAACTTAAATAACTAGGCATTTAGCGACGACTTAGTCGTCGCTAATAGTATATTTCACATATTTAGCGACGATTTAATCATCACTAAATCATTTTGTTTTAATTAAATGGGAGGGATTTTTCCCTCTTTAAAATTCGTTAAAATTCGAAATCATTTAGCGACGATTTTATCGTCGCCAAATGTATAGCGACGACAAAAAAATATTTAGCGACGAAAGAATCGTCGCTAAATGTTTTCGTTTTAATTAAATTGGAGGGATTTTTCCCTCTTTAAAATTCAAAATTAATTCTAAATTATTAGCGACGATATTATCGTCGCTAACTGAATTCACAAATAATTAGCGACGAAAAATTCGTCGCTAAATATTTTCCCGCGAACTTAGCGACGACAAAAAAGAATTAGCGACGATATATTCGTCGCTAATTATCTTTGCCGCCAAACTTTAATATTTTTGGCACCAAAAAATCAGCGACGATATTATCGTAGCTAAAAAGGTGATTAGCGACGATTTAATCGTCACTAATAGTTTCGTCGCTAAATGTCGTATTTCTTGTAGTGTTCGTGGTGATTCCCAAAATGTATTGAGGTTCTCTTATTCGTATTGGGCCTATTGCTCTGTTTGACCCATCTTCATATACGATGTCGTTTTGAGCTTCTTTGTATGTCAGTTCATGCAAGAGACGGTTTATTTCTCGAGTAAAATTAATGTAGTTTCCTTATTTTTTTAAGTTTCAAAACACAAAGATTCCTAATATGTGTTTCCTCTCTCTATGAAATTACCGCTTGTGTCATCATCTGATCGTGTCCCGCTATTTTTTCGCTCTTCCTCTATCGAGTTATCTTACAATGGTGGGAAAAGAAAGTGGCACAAGAACCTCTGCTCTTGCAAAGAAAGCCTCGACGAAGAAGAGTGATGCAAAGAAAGATGTAGACTATAAATGTGCTCTCACTGGAAAGTCCTTACTCACAAAGAAACAAATTCTGACTCAGAAGTCAATCAAAAGACCCCATCCTCCAAGAAAAGTAGTTCATGGAATTCTTGATATCACTTGTAGTCGCACGAAAATAAACAACGATTTAAATCTTCGAGCGGTTCGACCCAAGGCCGGATCAAGTGGCCGTACCCGAGCCAAGGGCTGCACTCAAAAGTCTCGAGTTGAGGTTTTTCCAGTCAAAGGTGTTCTCTTAAGGAGAGAAAGAGGTGAACGGGGGTGTGATTACGCTTCTTGTGAACTTCCAATGTACCCGCGTTACGGGATCAAGTCAGAACGTAGTTCAAGGTATATGTATACGCTGTTGTGAAGCGCGGAGCCTAGAGGGTGTGCCCAACAGAGGAGACGGAGCACGGAGGAGTCCTCGATGACGTTCAGGACTCTAGGATCGGGTAACCCGAGAGAGAATGTGTGTTTTCTCTCGATGGAGATGTAGGAGATTCTCAGTGAAGAATTCCGGGCGCATCTTTCTGCATTGGACGAGTAGGTGATTTTCAGTGGAAAATCCCGGATGCAGCTTGTGCGTGGGAAACGTAGGAGATTTTCAGTAGAAAACCCTAGGTGCAGCTTGTGTGCTAGATTAAGCGCTCGATCATATGAAATTGTGCTAAAAAAGTCTCATGCAACATTTCAGAACTCTGAGAGCGAGTAATCTTGGAGAGAAATGAATGTCCATCTCCCCCTCACTGAGAGGGGTATTTATAGTGAATGAAGAGGCCTAAGATGGCCTCTGGACGCACCTCAGGGAGCAAGGCACAGGTTTCGGGGCGTGCGCGCAGCATTTGGAAGCGCTGCGCATGCCTGCATTGGCGCAGCGCGCTAGGTCCTCTACGCGCCCCACACGCTCTTTTAAAAAGCGTGCCCGAGCAAGCGCTCCTTCCGAGAAGCGCGTGTTGGAATAGATCTAGGGTTAAAGAAAGATTTATCACTTCTAGCAAGCGGAGTAATATAAAAATTTCTTTAAAACACGTAAATTGTTTTTATAACCTAGACAAAGTGCATGAACATATAATTTAAAATTTTAAAACTACATTTAGTTTTTACTCGGTACCAACCTTGAATAGAGTTTGCACGTTGAGAAGGCTTAGGAAGGTTGAAATGTTTGTCTCCCCACGCAGCTCGCCTCTCCCACCAGTCCCTTTTAACCTGTGAGTAACCACGAAAGTTTCTACCACTAGAGTGTTTGAGTGTAGTTAGGATTTAGTGTGTGGGCACTTTTAAACACTATGACTCAAGAACAAGTCTTTGAGCAAAGAGCTAAAAGAAAACGCTAGGTCTAATGAGGACCTAGGTTCCAAAACAAAAGGACAAGAAGAGATAGATAGAGAGAGAGAGAGAGAGGGGCTGGGCGGCCAACAATCTAGAGAGAGAAGCTCTCAATCTCAAAATTGTGTGTTGTGAATTGTGAATGAGGTGTGGTATTTATAGGAGGAGGATTACCTTCAAAAGGTAGTTTCCTCTTCTCTATTGAATATCACATATTCATGAGCAAATATTTGGTTTCCCCTTCTACCATATGGACGTGCAAGTCAATTTTCTCAAGTCCTTGGATTTGTTTCCTCATTTGTTCTCTCCCTTGGTTGCCGCCCCCTTTGTGGCTTCTAGAAGCAAATTTGTTTCCTCTTTTTCTTTTGACAAGTATCTTCTTACATTAATACACAAAATAATCCCTCTTTCCTTCTCTTGGTTGGAGGGTTTCATGGCAACATAAGAAAAACCCAATAAGAATTTTTACATAAAATTCCGTGAAATGAAATTCAATCCTCAAGGCCCAACATTCTCAATATGGCCGTGTGATCCAATTTATTGTCATCATATGACAATGTCAAAGAAAAATTATTTATTGACATTCATACCATCCCATGTCAAAAAGACAAAATTACCCTTTAGACAATTTTTCGTAAAACTTGTCTAGTTCAACATTTGAACTTATTTTGACTTAGCTTTCATGTGTAACTAATCCTACTCTAAACACTTGTGGTAGTGACCTCATGGATCCAAATGAAAAAAGCTTGAGCTAGTATACTTGGACTCAAAAGTTCACAAACATTTTTCAAGTTCTAGCTTAATGTCAACTGACTCTATTAAAGAGTTGACACTGAAATCTCTCGGTTCAAACGAATATATTTTCTACTCGAGAATTCTACTTAATTGTAATGAGTGGATCCATTGAATATATCTATGTTTACCCTTCATGAATATCATCAACTAGATGGGATTTACAAAATTACCATTTTACCCTTCCAATTGTTATTTCTTCAACTCATTTGTCGCTTGTGAATACGTTAGAAACAATGTATTGCACGGAGCTAACGAGTCACATTGATTCATCCAAAAGAGTCATGACTCAATTTGGACACTGGTCAGTTCATTTATTCATATTCCAAGGAACAAAGCATGAGGTGATATACATTGCATTTCAGCAATCTTGTACATGAATTTCATATCTATGAGATCTTCACAAAGTTACTCATGACATCTTCATAACTCAGTACCTCACCAATAGGTCCTGTTCAGAATCATATGGTGAATCTGAACTCTGACTTTCTCATATGAGAATTCGTAAGCTATGAAATGACATGTCTCATTTCAGGATTGAGGTAAGCATGATGCAATTCATACGTAGTGACTTCGAGACATAAGAGGTTAAGTGGTTTGTTCTTATTCTGTCTCTAGAAGTGCACTGGTCAATTCAGTACCTTCAAAAAAATACTTAGAAGAAAGTTTGATCCTCTTTGGCTCCCTAACTAGATCATTATCTATTTCAGTGTCTAATAGAGAAGGTTGAGTGGGATAGATGTAGAAAAGAGCATTCTTCATACATGCATCAGTGACAAAAGAATTTGAAAACGAAATACGAATTCTATTCTTTATAAATTTTAAACAATAATCTTGCTCTAAAAGACGAGAAACAGATATTAAGTTTTTCCCAAAGGAAGGAACATAATAAACATTATTCAAATTTAAAGTGCGGTCTTCAAAAGACAGCGTCACGGATCCCATAGCCCTCGCAGATACTAAGCTCCTATCACCCCATTTAAAGCAGAATTCGCCTTCCTATAAGCTTTTGATTTTCTTGAAACCAGTCAAGGAACAACAAATATGTTTAGTTGCAGTGGAGTCAAGAATCCATGTTGATACATTATCAGCTACTGAGCATGCTTCGGTAATTAGTACAAAACCAGGTTCCTTTGCTTTGAGATATGCAGGACAGTTCTTCTTCTAGGCCTTGTGTTGTCTCTTCTTAGATCCAGAGGTAGAGGCTTTGTACTCAGTAGCATGTGCCTCTCTTTGATTCCTCTTTCTCTTAGTGAGACCTTCAGCAGTGTGAAGCTCCTTCATAAGTTTGGTAACAGTGTACTCTAGCTTGTTCATGGAGTAGTTCAGCTTGAAGGTATCGAAAGATACGGGGAGAGTTTCCAAGATCATATGTCTTTTGGTCTCCTCATCAATCTCAGATCCTAGGATTTACATCTCGTTCAGGTAACTAATGATCAGCATCATATGATCCCTGACAGGAATCTCAGCCTTCATGCGACAGTTCATAAACTTTCTGACTGCTTGTTGTCTTGCCTGACGCCCTTACCCTCCAAACATCTCATGGAGATTGTAGATCATGTCACTGGCTGTCTCAATGTCACGATGTTACTGTTTCAACACATTGTTCATAGATGCTAAGATATAGCATCTCACAATCTCATCGGAGTGAAGCCAGGCCGCCAAGGCGTCTTTGTCCTCTTGAGTCAAATCATCATTCGTTTATGGAGGACACGGGGTGGTAATTACCCATTTGTGCTTGTTAATGGTAAGGACGATGTCGAGGTTTTTTTTCCAATCTACGTAGTTCTTGCTTTCAAGTTTATTTGAGGAAAAGATGATTGAGAGAGGGTGGAGAGACATTATGCTGAAGAGTTGAAACAAGTTTATGATTATTCTTTTGGTTTAGGATTTAAGTTTGTTTAAGTTTTTAGGATGAACAAGACAGGAAAAATCCAAAGGTGTTATAAACGAAATGACAATCTACTCCCTCAAGAGAAGGCCGCAAAAAGTCTCCTTTTATAATAATGCTTAGCCAAGATGTCAATACACCAATTTTGACTAGCCACCTTTTAAATTGGTTTGATTACTCACATCCTTTCGCAGAGCCTCAAGAGAGGATTACTAGAGATTGAGTCTAAGTGTGCAACCAACCACTTAGTCCAAAAGATCCACATTAAAAAACAATCTTCCAAGAAGAGGCCTTGTCTTCATCTTCTCACTCTCGGACGTAGCTCATTGAGCAATGATCGAAGCAAAATTCCATAGAGTACTCTCATTGAAGAGAGGGCCACAAGAGTGACTCTTAGTCAAACGTTTAATTGCTTCTTTCATTAGTGTTGGGGATCGTGGGTTACAAACAACAAGTATAACCCTCCCACTTAGTTTTTAGTGTTGGCACTACTACAAATGTTGGATTCTACAACCCATATTCTACAACGCTTACAGCTAAGTGTTGTAGAAACTGGAGATTCTACAACGCTTAAAATAAGTGTTGTAGAAACTGGGTGCTTCTACAACGCTTGTGACTAAGCGTTGTAGAAGCTTGGTGTTTCTACAACGCTTATGGCTAAGCGTTGTAGAAGCTTGGTGTTTCTACAACTCTTACTATAAGCGTTGTAGAAGCTTGGTGTTTCTACAACACTTATTATAAGTGTTGTAAAATCTCACCATATTTAAGATCTCCCACAACGCTTAGACTATCCGTTGTATAAGCCTCGCCGCGGCGACGTGTTTCTCTCGCCGCGGCGAGAACTTTCTACAACGGATAATCTAAGCGTTGTAGGATTAGTGAAATTTAATGAACCTCGCCGCGGCCGCGGCGAGAATCCTTCTTCGCCGCGGCGAGAACCTTCTACAACGGATAGATATCCGTTCTAGAAGGTTCTCGCCGCGGCGAAGAAGGATTCTCGCCGCGGCGAGAAGAGTTCCAGAGACCCTTTTTTGGAGAAGATATTTGTGCCGCGGCGAAGGCTATCTCTCGCCGCGTCGAGACAATTCTGGGTTTACTTTTCAGCAGTCTCGCCGCGGCGACAAATAGTCTTCGCCACGGCGAGAGTTCTACAACGCTTACTCTAAGCGTTGTAGAAGCGTTTTAAAACCTAAAAATTTAAATTTGTTCAAAAAGCCCGCCCGAATTTCAGACTTAGTCAAATTTTCTTCTTCATTCTTCATTATTATTCTTCTTCTTCATTCTTCATTGTTCTTTATTCTTATTCTCCACCCTCTCTCTCTCTCTCTCCACCCTCACTCCTCTTCTCCACCCTCACCCCCTCTCCGCCTCCACTTCTCCTTCTCTCTCCGCCATCACTTCTCTCTCTCCGCCCTCGCTCTCTTCTTCTCTTCCATCACTCTCTCTTTGCCCTCACTATTCTTCTCCGTCCCCACAAACCCACAAACCCACAAACCCAAACTCAAACCAACCAAAAGCCACAACCACAAACCCACAAACTCCACCACCACGTCAAACTCACACAAGCCTAGGCATCTCCGGCGTCAACTCCGAGTCTCTCTTTCTTCCACGCCTCCATGCTCCTCATCTACACTCCGGGTTAGTTTATGGAATTGAGAATTATGTATAATTTAGGTTGAAACACCATATTTGTATGATATTTTGTTGGAATTGAGTTTTCATTTGATATTTAGTTGGAATTGTGTTTCTTAGATTTCATGTCGTCAACTACTACTAGTTCTAGCGCTAGCGGTAAAAGAAAAACTAGAAGACAACCTCAAAATGTACATCGCCACGACGAGAATTTGGGTAGAAAGAACCCAGGTATTTCTCGCCGCGGCGGTGTATATTTTTCGCCGCGGCGAGATACTTCTACAACGGATGTCTTATCCGTTGTAGAATACCTCGCCGCGGCGAGAAATATACATCGCCGCGGCGAGAAATTTTGTAATTTTTGAAGATTGGACAATGGAACTCTATCGTTGTAGAAGCTTCTACAACGGATGCGTAAGCGTTGTAGAAGCCAAGCTTCTACAACGGATATCTAAGCGTTGTAGAAGCTTCTACAACGCTGGATTCTACAACACTTAATAAGCGTTGTAGAATCATTCTACAACTGTTTTTAAGCGTTGTAGGATCCCAGTTTTGTAGTAGTGTGGCACATCGTCTCTAATAAGTTCGGAAACAAATTTCCTTGTTATAGAGTGATAGAGTGGACTTCTAGAGAGGAATCCTAGATCTTCATGTTCAAGGAAGAGCACTGTTAGTGCATAAAGGCACAAGGTACATACTCGGACATTTTCTTATTTTCTATTTGGGAAAGTGCATGAGGGAAGTGTGAAATTCAATTCACTCGAACACTTGAAAGTTTGAGATTACTCATCTTTTATTTTTCGGCTCGTCTACGAGGAGACCTCCCACTCAAATTTTCAAGAGCATATAGATTTTGAACATATGTTATTTAGATATAGTTTTGAAAACATTTTGAAAACTTATTTGATTTGGATGACAAAATATTTTCAAGTTTGAAAGCGAAAATGGTTTTTCAAAATTCAAACTAGTTTTGTAAAAATTCAATTTCAATTAAACTTTCAAAAATCAAAAACATTTCAATCTTTCACATTATGTTTATTATCTTACAAAAAACAATTTTTCTCAAGGAAATTTTCTTATTAGAGTTCAATAAGTCATGGAGTGGGGTCCTAAATTCGGAATTCAATAATTCTAAAAAACTGGACATTTGGAACAGCCGCGCACCTCGTAGTTCAATAACTATAACTGGCGGCTCCGACGTCCTTTTGACCTAAAACCAATTGGATTGAAAAGAGGACAAACAAACCTTTAATTTGATTCAAGAATCATTAAATTTCAAATTCTGAGCAGAGAGTTATGCCACTTTTACTTCGTATTTTTCTCGAGCTCGGAGAAAACTATAAATAATTAAAGTTTGGACTTGAGTGCGAAAAAGAATCGAGCGTAACGGAATGTTTTAGAGAGTTGTTAAAGATTTTATATGTATTTTACTAACATGATAATAACATGGTATAAAAGTAAATAACAACAAACATAAAACAAAACGAGTAAATAAGCGAAACTAGCAAGACAATATAACTAGTCACATAATTACCCGATATTTTTCAAACTTTAAAAACAAGTTTTTCATTGTAAAAAATTAAAAAAATTTAGAAATGATTCTAATGTGTTTTAATAACATTCCAAAGTCATAGAAAATCAACATGATTTTTAATTTAAAGACAAGAGCAATAAATTAAAAAAAAAAAAAATCTAAGGTAACAATCCTAACTTTTCAAAAAACGAGTAATCTTTTGAAAACTATTTTCAAGCTCATAGTTTTAATCACATGTACATGCATATCTTTGACCGTAGCTCTGATACCATTTGTTGGAATTGATCTAGGTTTAAGAAAAGATTTAACGCTTCGAGCAAGTAGCGGAAATTAAAAATTTTCTTTTAAACAAGTAAAACAATTTTACTAACCTAGACAAAGAGCAAGCACATGTTCATATTTAAATTAAAACTTGTACGGAGCATTACTCATTTACTAACCTTTGTGAAGCTTGAACGTTGCGAAGGCTTATGAAGGTTGAAACGTTCGTCTCCCCACGCAGCTCGTCTTTCCTCGCTCTTCGGGAACAAGAGTAACCACGAAAGTTTCTATCACATGAATCAATCGAGAAAAGAAGGAATTAGTGTGTGGGCACTTTTAAACATGACGACTAAAGAACAAGTCTAAGAATCGAAGAGCTAAAACTCTAGGTTAAATGTGGACCTAGGTGCAAAAACAAAAACGAAGAGAACTAGAGAGAGAGAGAGGGAGAAGGGGCGGCCAAGCTAGAGGGAGAAACGCTCAATCTCTAAAACTTTGGAATGAATAAACAATGAGAATGAGGGCCGTATTTATAGGAGAGGAATTTCCTTCAACAAGGTAGTTTCTTCTTCTATAAAATATCACATATTCATGAGCAAAATTTTGCTCCTTCCTTCCTCATTCACACGGCCAAGAGAGATTCTAGAAGCCATTGGATTTGTTTTCTCTTTTGCTTCCCCTCTTGCTTTGGCCGAAATTCGTCTTTCGTTGTAGAGGAAATTTGTTTCCTCTTTTTTCTTTTGGCAAGTATCTTCATACATCAATGCACAAAAGAACCTCTCTTTTTCTAGCTATGTTGGGCGGCCTAGGGGCATTTATAAGGAGCTTGTAGATGTTTCTTCATTTGTTCATGACAATATAAGAAAAGCCCATTAAGAATTTTCATGTAAAATTTCATGAAATCAAATTAATCCTCAAGGCCCAAAATCTTATCATGGCCGAGTGGTTTATTTGTCATCATATGACAATGTCAAAAAATTTATTGACATTCATTTCATCATATGTCCAAAAAGACATAAAATACCATTTAGACAATTTCGTAAAACTTGTCTCGTTCTTGTTTTGACTTACCTTCTAGTTTAACTAATCCTACTCGATGTGGTTTGTGACAGTAACCTCATGGTATAAATGAGCATTATATGTTTACTAACCTTTGAGAAGATTGAACGTTGAGAAGCCTTAAGAAGGTTGAAGCGTTCGTCTCCCCTCGCAGCATGTCTCTCTTCTTTCCTCGGGAACTTGAGCAACCACGAAAGTTTCTATCACAAGAATCACTCGAGAAAGAAAGGAATTAGTGTGTGGGCACTATTAAACACGAAGACTCAAGAACAAGTCTAAGAGTCGAAGAGCTAAAACACTAGGTCAAATGTGAACCTAGGTGCCAAAACAAAAACGAAAAGAACTTAGAGAGAGAGAGAGGAGGTGGCCATAAGGTCTAGAGAGAGAAGTTCACAATCTCTAACTTATGTGGAATGAGAAACAATGAGAATGAGGTGGGGTATTTATAGGAGGAGTATTACCTTCAAAAGGTAGTTTCCTCTTTTCTATAGAATATCACGTATTCATGAGCAAATCTTCTTTCCTCATTTCTACACCTCATGGACGTCCAACATAGTAGTCATGACAGCTTGGATTTATTTCCTCATTTGTTTGATCCTTAGTTGGCCGAAAATTAGCTTTCCTTCTAGAGGAAATTTTTTTTCTCTTTTTCTTTTGGCAAATATCTTCATACATCAATGCACAAAATAATCTCTCTTTCACACTATGGCATGCATGAAATCCAACCTCTCCTTTCTTTGGGTTGGACATGCAATGCTTCTAGAAGGAGCTTCTATATTTTTCTTCATTTGTTAATGACAACATAAGAAAAGCCCATTAAGAATTTTCAAGTAATATTCTATGAAATGAAATTAATCCTCAAGGCCCAAATAACTTATTATGGTCGTGTGGTTTAAATCGTTTGTCATCCCATGACAATGTCAAAAAATTTATTGACATTCATTTCGTCCTATGTCAAAAAGACAATAATACCCTTTAGACAATTTTCATAAAACTTGTCTCGTTCTTGTTTTGACTTAGCTTCTAGTTTAACTATTCCTACTCGATATGATTCGTGACAGTGACCTTATGGATCCAAATGAACAAAGCTTGAGCTAACATAGTTCGACTCAAAAGTTCACAAACCTTTTTCAAGTTTAGCTTAATGTCAACTGACTCCACTAAAGAGTTGACACTGGGAATCTCTTAGTTCAAACGAATATATTTTCTACGCAAGAATTCAACATAATTGTGATGAGTGGATCCACTAAATATTATTTATGTTTACCCTTCATGAATATGATCAGCTAGTCGGGATTTACAAAATTACCATTTTACTCTTCTAGTTGTTATTTCCTCAACTCCTTTGTCGCTTGTGAATAAGTTAGAAACAATGTATTGACGAGGAGCTAACAAGTCACATTGATTCATCCAAAAGAGTCATGACTCAATTTGGACAGTGGCCAGTTCATTTATTCACATTCCAAGGAACAAAGCATGAGGTGATATACATTGCATTTCAGCAATCTTGTACATGAATTCCATATATGTGAGATCTTCACAAAGTTACTCATGACATCTGTTGTCAATGGTGCCCACAAGAAGAGTTGTAGTCTTTATTTTGAACATTTGATGTAATAAAGTCTCATGAAGACTCTTGCTTGTAATTGCCTATTCATTCATTAATAAAGTTGAAACGTTCATTCAATCTTCCTTGTCTGAAGCTTTATGATAAAACCATGGTCTTTTAGTCCATAAACAAACTTAACAACTTACGAAGAGACAAATGTAGATTTGCATGAACAAACTCTTCGTAGTTTGCTTAAAACGATATATTCGCAATCTTAGGGTCAAAGGACTATTGACCTCAGTATGATTGTTAGAAGAATCTATGATGTCTGGTTATGAGGCATTGAGAGTTTTGGGACTCTATAGTTCTTCTAGGTATCTTCCGAAGATACTGAATTGACCAGTGCACTTCTAGAGACAATATAAGAACAAACCATTTAACCTCTTATGTCTCGAAGTCACTATGTATGAATTGCATCATGCTTACCTTAATCCTGAAATGAGACATGCCATTTCACACCTTAGTATTCTCATTTGAGAAAGTCAAAGTTCGGACTCACTATGTGATTCCGAACAAGGCCTATTGGTGAAGTACTAAGTTGTGAGTCTGTCATGAGTAACTTTGTGAAGTTCTCATAGATATGGAATTCATGTACAAGATTGCTGAAATGCAATGTATGTCACCTCATGCTTTGTTCCTTGGAGTGTGAATAAATGAACTGGCCAGTGTCCAAATTGAGTCCTGACTCTTTTGGATGAAACAATGTGACTTGTTAGCTCCTCGTCAATACATTGTTTCTAACTTATTCACAAGCGACAAAGGGGTTGAGGAAATAACAGCTAGAAGGGAAAAATGGTAATTTAGTAAATCCCGACTAGCTGATGACATTCATGAAGGGTAAACATAGATAATATTCAGTTGATCCGCTCATCATAATTAGGTCGAATTCTTGAGTAGAAAATAAATTCATTTGAACCGAGAGATTTTCAGTGTCAGCTCTTTAGTGGAGTCAGTTGGCATTAAGCTAAACTTGGAAAAGGTTTGTGAACTTTTGAGTCCAAGTGTTTAGCTAAAGCTTTGTTCATTTGGGTCCATGAGGTCACTGTCACGAATCACATCGATAGGAATAGTTAAACTGGAAGCTAAGTCAAAACAAGAACGAAAATAGTGAAAAGGGTATTTTTGTCTTTTGAGACAAACGATGAAATGAATGTCAATAAATTTTTGACAAGGTCATTTTATGACATGTTTCACTCGGCCATGACTTGATCATTGGGCCTTGTGAATTAATTTCATTTCATAAGAATTTTATTGAAAATTCTTATTGGGCCTTTTTCATGTTGTCATGAACAAATGGAAAAGCTTCTAGAAGCCCATTCTAGAAGGACATAGGCGCCCAACATACCCAACCAAGAGAGAATATTTTGTGCATAAATGTATCAAGATACTTGCCAAAAGAAAAAGAGGAAACAAATTTGCATGAGGATGCTTTAGGGTAATCGGCCAAGAGAGAACAAGGCAAGGCAAGGAACAAAAATGGAAACAAATCCAAGCCTTCTAGAAGGCATCCTTGGCCGAGCATCTCAAGTGGGAAAAGAGGTAATTGGCTCATGAATATGTGATATTCTATAGAAGAGGAAACTACCTTATAGAAGGTGAGACCTCTCCTATAAATAGGAGCCCCTTTTTCTCACAATTGATTTCATCCAAAGTTTTAGAGATTGAGAGCTTCTCTCTCTAGACTTGGCCGCCCCTTCCTCTCTCTCTCTCTAGTTTATATTTTCGATTTTTCTTGTCTTGGCACCTAGGTCCTCACTCGACCTAGTGTTTAGCTCTACGACTTCGAGACTTGTTCTTAAGTCGTAGTGTTTAAAAGTGCCCACTCACTGATTCCTTCTTTTCGAGTGATTTAGTGATAGAAACTTTCGTGGTTGCTCGAGGTGCCGAGGAAAGAAAGAGAGACGTGCTGCGAGGGGAGACGAGCGTTGCAACTTTCCAAAAGCTTCTACAAGGTTCAAGCTTCAAGAAAGGTTAGTAACTTTAATAGCTCATATTAGTTTTTATTTACATGTACATGCTCTTGTCTAGGTTAGTAAAAACTAGTTTTACTTAAAAAGAAATTTTTTAAAATTCCGCCGCTTGACGAAGCGTTAAACTTTTTCTTAAACCCTAGATCGATTCCAACAAATGGTATCAGAGCTATGGTCAAAGGAATGCATGTGCATGTTTTTAAATTATGAGCTTGAAAATCGTTTTCGAAAGTTTACTAATTTTGTGACAAGTTAGAATTGTAATCTTAGATTTTTTTTTAATTTATTGCTCTTGTGTCTAAATTAAAAACCATGTTGATTTTCTATGAGTTTGGGATGATGTTAAAACACATTAGAATCAGTTCTAAAAGTTTTTAATTTTTTATATTGAAAAACGTGTTTTAAAGGTTTGAGAATTTTCGAGTAAAATTTTGTGACTAGTTTTGTTATCTTGCTAGTTTCTTATTTTTACTTGAATCGTTTTATGCATGTTGTTATTTCTTTTATCCTATGTTATTACCCTTCTAATAAAACACAAATAAAAGCTTTAAACAACATTTTAAAACGTTCCGTTACACTTGATTCTTTTTCGCACCTAAGTAGGACCAAGCTTTAATTTATTTCTTTTTCTTCGAGCTGGAGTAAACCCGCATTAAAAGTAGCATAACTCTCTGCTCAGAAATCGAAATTTGATGATTCTTGAATCAAATTAAAGCTCTGTCTGTCCTCTATCCAATACCACCGGTTTCGGCTGAAAAGAACATCGGAGCCGCCAGATATGTTGATTTTACTCCGAGGTGCGCGGCTGTCTGAAACTCCAGTTTTTTAGAAATCCGGATTTTCAAACCCCACTACCATGAGTTATAGAACTCTAATGAGAAAATTTTCTTGAGCAAAAATGTTTTTCATATGATTATAAACATGATGTGTAAGATTAAAATGTTTTGTTTTTTGAAAGTTTAATTGAAATTGAATTTTTACAAAACTAGTTTGAATTTTGAAAAACCGTTTTCACTTTCAAACTTGAAAATATTTTGTCATCCAAATCAAATAAGTTTTCAAAATGTTTTCAAAACTATATCTATATCACATATGTTCAAAATCTATATGCTCTTGAAAATTTGAGTGGGAGGTCTCCATGTAGACAAGCCGAAAAATAAAAAGATGTGTAATTTCAAACTTTCAAGTGTTCGAGTGAGTTGAAGTTCACACTTTCCTCACGCACTTTCCCGAAATAGAAAATAGGAAAAGATCGAGTATGTACCTTGTGCCTTTATGCACTAATACTGCTCTGAACATGTCGATCTAGGATTCTCTTCTAGTTGTCCGCTCTGTCGCTGTCTAACTAGGAAATTTGTTTCCGAACTTATAAGAGTCGATGAACCAACTCCAAAAACTAAGTGGGAGGGTTATATTCGTTGTTTGTAACCCACGATCCCCAACACTAGTGAAAGATGCAATAACGTGGGACTAAGAGCCGCTCTTGCGACCCTCACTTAAATGTGAGTACTCCAAGGCGTTATTGCTTCGATCATTGCTCAATGAGCTACGTCCGAGAATGATGCAATGATGGCAAGGCCTCCCCTTGGGGGATTGTTTTTCAAAGCTGATCTTTTGGACTAAGTGGTTGGTTGCACACTTAGGCTCAATCCCTAGTATCCTCCCTTGAGGCTCTGCGAAAGGATGTGAGTGATCAAACCAATTTAAAAGGTGGCTAGTCAAAATAGATGTATTGACATCTTGGCTTAGCATTAATGATGTGTCATTTACTTATAAATGGAGATTTTTTGCGGCCTTCTCTTGAGGGAGTAAATTATCGTTTGGTTTATAACACCTTTGGATTTTACAAAAGTCTTAATGAAACTTAAATCCTAAACCAAAGACTAATCATAAACTTGTTTCAACTTTTATAGGCAATATGTCTCTCAACCCTCTCTCTACAATTCTTTCCTCGAATAAACTCGAAGGCGACAATTACGTCGACTGGAAACGTAACCTCGACATAGTCCTTACTGTCGACAAGCACAAATGGGTTCTCACCACCCCCTGTCCTCAAACGAATGATGATTCGACGCAAGAGGAGAAAGACGTCCTGGCGGCCTAGCTTCGATCCGATGAGATTGCGAGATGCTATATTTTGGCATCGATGAACAATGTGTTGCAACAACAACATCGTGATTACGAAACTGCCACCGATATGCTCTACAATCTCCATGAGATGTTTGGAGGGCAAGGACGTCAAGCTAGGCAACAAGCGGTCCGACAATTCATGAACTGTCGTATGAAGGCTGGAACTCCCGTTAGAGATCATATGATGCTGATCATTAGCTATCTCAACGAGATGGAGATTCTTGGATCTGAGATTGATGGGGAGACTAAAATAGATATGATCTTGGAAACTCTCCCCGAAACCTTTGATACCTTCAAGTTGAATTATTCCATGAACAAGCTAGAGTACACTGTTACCGAGCTCATGAAGGAACTTCAAACCGCTGAGGCACTCACTAAGAAAAAGAGGGCTCAAGGAGAAGTACATGCTACTGCCTCCACCTCTGGATCTAAGAAGAGACCTCGCAATGCAGAGAAGAAGAACCAACCTAAGGTTCAAACGAAGAAGAAGGCGCCAAAGGCTCCGAAGGTGGACAAGTCTAAAGACAAGTGCCACCACTGCAATGAGCATGGTCACTGGCGTAGGAACTGTCCCGCCTACCTCAAAACCAAAGCAAAAGGTATTGTACTTGTTACTGAAGCCTGTTTAGTAGCTGATAATGTATCATCGTGGATTATTGACTCCGCTGCTACTAACCATATTTGCTGCTCCTTGACTGGTTTTAGGAAAAGCAAAAGCTTAGAGGATGGCGACTTCTGCTTCAAGTGGGGTGATGAGAGCGTGGTGTCTGCGAAGGCTGTGGGATCCGTGACGCTATCTTTTGAAGATCGAACTTTAAATTTGAATAATGTTTATTATGTTCCTTCCTTTGGGAAAAACCTAGTATCTGTTGCTCAACTTTTCGAGCAAGATTATTATTTAAAGTTTATAAAGAATGGAATTCGCATTTCTTTTTCTAATTCTTTCGTCACTGATGCATGTATGAAGAATGGTCTTTTTTACATCTATCCCACTCAACCTTCTCTTTTAGACACCGAAATAGATAACGATCTAATTAGGGAGCCAAAGAGGATCAAACTTTCTGAATCCTCCGATCTAACAAAATCAACATACCTCTGGCACTTAAGACTTGGTCATATCAGTCTAGATAGGATTAAGAGACTTGTGAGGGATGGTCCACTCCAAGCCTCTGCAAAGGAACATAGTATTGTACTAGTTACCGAAGCATGCTTAGTAGCTGATAATGTATCAACGTGGATTCTTGACTCCGTTGCTACTAACCATATTTGTTGTTCCTTGAATGGTTTCAAGAAAACCAAAAGCTTAGAGGAAGGCGAGTTCTGTTTCAAATGGGGTGATGGGAGCCTGGTGTCTGCAAAGGCTGTGGGATCCGTGACGCTGTCTTTTGAAGACCGCACTTTAAACTTGAATAATGTTTATTTTGTTCCTACCTTTGGGAAGAACTTAATATCCGTTGCTCGTCTTCTTGAGCAAGATTATTGTTTAAAGTTCATTAAGAATGGAATTCGTATTTCGTTTCCTGATAATTCTTTTGTCACTGATGCATGTATGAAGAATGCTCTTTTCTACATCTATCCCACTCAACCTTCTCTTTTAGACACCGAAATAGATAATGATCTAATTAGGGAGCCAAAGAGGATCAAACTTTCTGAGTCCTCCGATCTAACAAAATCAACATACATCTGGCACTTAAGACTTGGTCATATCAGTCTAGATAGGATTAAGACACTTGTGAGGGATGGTCCACTCCAAGCCTCTGCAATAGGTTCACTACCTACTTGTGAATCCTGCATAGAAGGAAAAATGACTAAGCGACCTTTCTCCGATAAGGGTCGAAGAGCCACTGAGTTGGTGGAACTAATACATTCTGATGTATGTGGTCCGCTTAGCCAACATGCACGTGGAGGATACGAATACTTCGTTACCTTCACTGATGATTACTCGCGATATGGTTTTGTCTATTTGCTCAAACACAAATCCGAGACCTTTAACGTATTTAAGGTCTTCAGGGCTTTAGTGGAAAAGCAAACTGGCAAAGTGATCAAAACCCTTCGATCTGATCGAGGTGGTGAGTATATGTCTGGAGAGTTCGATGACTTTCTTAAAGAAGAAGGTATCGCTTCTCAGCTTACCGCACATGGCACACCTCAACAAAACGGAGTGTCAGAGAGAAGAAACCGAACTCTTATGGAGATGGTTAGATCAATGATGAGTTACTCATCACTCCCTCTTTCCTTTTGGGGATATGCCCTCGAAACAGCTGTCTATATTCTGAACCAAGTTCCGTCCAAAACGGTTCTTGGTACTCTTTATGAACAATGGACTGGCCGTAAAGTGAATCTTGGCCGCATCAAAATTTGGGGTTGCCTCGCACACGTGCTGAGGCAAAAGACTAGCAAGTTGGCTAGTAGGTCAGAATTGTGTCTGTTCGTTGGATATCCAAAGGAAACCAAGGGTTTCACTTTCTATAGTCCCGAGGACGATAAGACTTTCGTTAGCACGAATGCTCGTTTCCTTGAGGAGGACTTTATGAAAGACGTGAAACGTAGAAGCAAAATTGTGCTTGAAGAAAAGTTGGGTGAGGAAGCTTCTACCTCATCTCTAAGAACTGTTCTTACCCCAACTGAAACACAACCTAACTCGTCAGAATCTCGTCAAGTTATACTTCGACGTAGTGGGAGGGCTACTCAAAAGCCCGACATGTACATGTCCTATGGAGACTCTCTCGTAGCCGTCTCCGACATGGATGACCCTGTTTCCTATAGCCAAGCGATGGCTTGTTCTGAATCAAACCTTTGGCTTGATGCCATGAAAGTTGAGATGCACTTGATGTATGTCAACAAAGTCTGGAAACTTGTAGACCTTCTTGAAGGGATTAAACCCGTAGGGTGTAAGTGGATATACAAGAAGAAAATGGGTCCGGATGGGAACGTCGAGATGTTCAAAGCACGACTCGTGGCGAAGGGTTATATCCAACAAGAAGGGATTGACTATGAAGAAACCTTCTCGCCCGTCGCGATGCTTAAATCCATCCGCATACTCCCATCCACAGCTGCAGCTCTCGACTATGAGATCTGGCAAATGGATGTCAAGACAGCCTTCCTGAATGGCAATCTTGACGAGCGCATTTACATGGCTCAACCAGACGGTTTCGTGGAAGAAGGTCAAGAGACCAAGGTTTGTGAGTTGCTTAAATCCATTTATGGACTAAAGCAAGCATCTAGGTCATGGAATATTAGATTCGATGAAACTGTAAAGAGCTTCGGCTTTGAACAGTCAATAGATGAGCCTTGTGTTTACAAGTTAATACACGAAGGCAAAGTTGTGTTTCTGGTACTATATGTCGATGATATACTACTCATTGGTAATGACGTGGGTAAGTTATCTGAGGTTAAGGTCTGGCTAGCAAAGCAATTCGATATGAAGGATCTAGGAGAAGCCGCGTACATTCTGGGGATCCAAATCTTTCGAGATAGGAAAAACCGGACCCTGTCGCTCTCTCAAGCATCTTATATTGATAAGGTGATGGATCGCTTCTCGATGCAAGACTGCAAGAGGGGTCAAACACCCTTTAGGCATAGAGTTTCACTCTCTAAGGACCAGTCTCCCAAGACTGCACAAGAGATTGAAGACATGAGGAAAATTCCTTACGCCTCTGCCGTAGGAAGTGTTATGTATGCTATGCTTTGCACTAGACCTGACATCTGTTTCGCCGTTGGCGTAGTTAGCCGTTTCCAATCCAACCCTGGACCCGAGCACTGGATTGCTGTTAAGCATGTTCTTAAGTATCTTCGAAGAACTAGGAACTTGATGCTTACATACTCAGGTACTGACCTGACTATGACGGGATATACCGACTCCGATTTTCAAGCGGATAAGGATTCCAGGAAATCCACTTCGGGATCTGTGTTCATCCTTAATGGTGGAGCTGTTGTGTGGAGAAGTATTAAGCAATCTTGCATTGCTGACTCCACAATGGAAGCAGAATATGTGGCTGCTTGTGAAGCATCCAAAGAGGCTGTATGGCTTAGAAAGTTCCTTAAGTATTTGGAAATTGTTCCAAACGTCGACGAGCCCATGACCCTTTATTGTGATAATAGTGGGGCTGTCGCTAACTCAAAGGAACCTAGAAGCCATAAGCGCTCTAAGCATATTGAGAGGAAATACCATTTGATTCGAGAGATCGTGCAGCGCGGAGACGTGGAAGTGAAGAAGATCTCAACGGTGGACAACCTCGCAGATCCATTCACCAACGCCCTAGCGAACAAGGTCTTCGACCAACATCGTGAGGGATTAGGCATGAAGGACTACACACACCTTCTTTGAGTCAAGTGGGAGTTTGTTGTCAATGGTGCCCACAAGAAGAGTTGTAGTCTTTATTTTGAACATTTGATGTAATAAAGTCTCATGAAGACTCTTGCTTGTAATTGCCTATTCATTCATTAATAAAGTTGAAACGTTCATTCAATCTTCCTTGTCTGAAGCTTTATGATAAAACCATGGTCTTTTAGTCCATAAACAAACTTAACAACTTACGAAGAGACAAATGTAGATTTGCATGAACAAACTCTTCGTAGTTTGCTTAAAACGATATATTTGCAATCTTAGGGTCAAAGGACTATTGACCTCAGTATGATTGTTAGAAGAATCTATGATGTCTGGTTATGAGGCATTGAGAGTTTTGGGACTCTATAGTTCTTCTAGGTATCTTCCGAAGATACTGAATTGACCAGTGCACTTCTAGAGACAATATAAGAACAAACCATTTAACCTCTTATGTCTCGAAGTCACTATGTATGAATTGCATCATGCTTACCTTAATCCTGAAATGAGACATGCCATTTCACACCTTAGTATTCTCATTTGAGAAAGTCAAAGTTCGGACTCACTATGTGATTCCGAACAAGGCCTATTGGTGAAGTACTAAGTTGTGAGTCTGTCATGAGTAACTTTGTGAAGTTCTCATAGATATGGAATTCATGTACAAGATTGCTGAAATGCAATGTATGTCACCTCATGCTTTGTTCCTTGGAGTGTGAATAAATGAACTGGCCAGTGTCCAAATTGAGTCCTGACTCTTTTGGATGAAACAATGTGACTTGTTAGCTCCTCGTCAATACATTGTTTCTAACTTATTCACAAGCGACACAGGAGTTGAGGAAATAACAGCTAGAAGGGTAAAATGGTAATTTAGTAAATCCCGACTAGCTGATGACATTCATGAAGGGTAAACATAGATAATATTCAGTGGATCCGCTCATCATAATTAGGTCGAATTCTTGAGTAGAAAATAAATTCATTTGAACCGAGAGATTTTCAGTGTCAGCTCTTTAGTGGAGTCAGTTGGCATTAAGCTAAACTTGGAAAAGGTTTGTGAACTTTTGAGTCCAAGTGTTTAGCTAAAGCTTTGTTCATTTGGGTCCATGAGGTCACTGTCACGAATCACATCGATAGGAATAGTTAAACTGGAAGCTAAGTCAAAACAAGAACGAAAATAGTGAAAAGGGTATTTTTGTCTTTTGAGACAAACGATGAAATGAATGTCAATAAATTTTTGACAAGGTCATTTTATGACATGTTTCACTCGGCCATGACTTGATCATTGGGCCTTGTGAATTAATTTCATTTCATAAGAATTTTATTGAAAATTCTTATTGGGCCTTTTTCATGTTGTCATGAACAAATGGAAAAGCTTCTAGAAGCCCATTCTAGAAGGACATAGGCGCCCAACATACCCAACCAAGAGAGAATATTTTGTGCATAAATGTATCAAGATACTTGCCAAAAGAAAAAGAGGAAACAAATTTGCATGAGGATGCTTTAGGGTAATCGGCCAAGAGAGAACAAGGCAAGGCAAGGAACAAAAATGGAAACAAATCCAAGCCTTCTAGAAGGCATCCTTGGCCGAGCATCTCAAGTGGGAAAAGAGGTAATTGGCTCATGAATATGTGATATTCTATAGAAGAGGAAACTACCTTATAGAAGGTGAGACCTCTCCTATAAATAGGAGCCCCTTTTTCTCACAATTGATTTCATCCAAAGTTTTAGAGATTGAGAGCTTCTCTCTCTAGACTTGGCCGCCCCTTCCTCTCTCTTTCTCTAGTTTATATTTTCGATTTTTCTTGTCTTGGCACCTAGGTCCTCACTCGACCTAGTGTTTAGCTCTACGACTTCGAGACTTGTTCTTAAGTCGTAGTGTTTAAAAGTGCCCACTCACTGATTCCTTCTTTTCGAGTGATTTAGTGATAGAAACTTTCGTGGTTGCTCGAGGTGCCGAGGAAAGAAAGAGACACGTGCTGCGAGGGGAGACGAGCGTTGCAACTTTCCAAAAGCTTCTACAAGGTTCAAGCTTCAAGAAAGGTTAGTAACTTTAATAGCTCATATTAGTTTTTATTTACATGTACATGCTCTTGTCTAGGTTAGTAAAAACTAGTTTTACTTAAAAAGGAATTTTTTAAAATTCCACCGCTTAACGAAGCGTTAAACTTTTTCTTAAACCCTAGATCGAGATGGTAAGCGGGTCAAGCTCTCTTCGAGGAGTGACTCTTCGTCACCGTGCGCTCAGGAGCGTAAGAAATATTTTTATGATCCCAATAGCATTATCGGGGTTGTTAACGTCCTCAGAACGTGTGGGTGGTTGATTACTCATCTTTTCTCGAGTCCGAGAAAGTGGAGTTTTCAGAATAAAAGAATAAGATGATTAGAAGGGAGTTTAGGATGTGCAAGTCGGGAAGTCCCCTCCTTCTAGAGCCAAAATGTTGTCGCACGAAAAATGAACAACGATTTAAAGCTTCGTGCGGTTTGACCCAAGGTCGGACCAAGTAGCTGCACCCGAGCCAAGGGTGTGCACTCGAAAGTCTCGAGTTTAGGTTTCTCCAGTCGTACGTGTTCTCTTAAGGAGAGAATGGGGTGAATGGGGGTGTAACTGTGCTTCTTGTTAGCTCTTGGAGGGTGGCTCGACAGAGGAGATGGAATGCAGAGGAGTCCTCGACGACGTCTCGGGACTCTAAGATCGAGTAACCCGAGAGGGAATGTGTGTTTTCTCTCTTTGGAGACGTAGGAGATTCTCAGTGGAGAATTTCGGGCACAGCTTTGTGCGTTGGACGCGTAGGGGATTTTCAGTGGAAAATCTCGGATGCAGCTTATGCATGGGACGCGTATGGGATTTTTAGTAGAAAACTCTAGGCGCAGCTTGTGCGCTAGATTAAGCGCTCGATCATAGGAAACTGTGCTCAGAAAGTCTACGGCAGCGTTTCAGAACTCTTAGAGCAATTAATCTTGGAGAGAAATGAATGTTCCTCTCCTTCTCACTGAGACGGGGTATTTATAGTGAATGAGAATGCCTATGAGGGCCTCTAGACGCACCTCTAGGATCGGGACGAGGGTATCGAGCGCGCGAGGCTGTTTTGGGGCCCGCGCGCATCATTTGGGAGCGTTGCACGGGCGCGCACGCGCGCGCGTGCCGGTGTGCAGGCGCGGCGCGCCAGGTGCTCTACGCGCCGCGCGCGCTCCTTTCGAGGAGCGCGCGATGGCGAATCCCTGCTCTATGTAGGAGCCTGGACTTGGACTTTTTGGGCCATTCGAATGGAACTTAGCCGTTGTGGGCCTCGGTGGGTTTTTTAGCGACCCGGCCCGTTGGGCTCTCGCAGTTCAGGATTTTACGCATTTTGACACGAGGACTTATCAGTCGACTCGTGGACCCGAAACTCGACTTGAGGAGTAAACTCGACTCGAGGAGTTGTATAGATTCGATACGATGACATGTCAGTCGACTCATGGAAGAAGATTATCGCTCCTTGGGACCTCCGGCATAACCATCGGCCCATTGAGCGGCGTGATTTTTTTATGTTTCGGATTTTTCAAGAACGACCGACACCATCACTAGTGAACCTTCTCCTCTGACTACAGAAGAGGATGTTCGCCCTGAATCTACAAAAGATCGGTCCTCTATCTCTCCCATTGAAGCTCCCCATGTTTTGGTACAAGGAATTTATAATCCTAATGTCTCCATAGTTGGTGTTTGTGTAGAGAAGAGCATAGAGACTAGGGTTAATAATGAAGGTAGAAACTCTGAGGCTAGGGTTAATGAATCTGAGGAGGTTCCTAAGGATTCTGACAATTCGGAGTCTCTCTTGGATCCCAGTGACCCTCCGTGTGTGGATGCCATTGATTGGGTCCTTGATTTGTCACATGCGGTGGTTAATCATGCCTCTATGAACCCTGATTAGACGTATGGTGACAATGTCGAGATTGATGCTCCTTCTCCTTACGAACATGTTTTCTTGGACACAGAGGTTGTGGTTGAAGATAGAAGTATGGAAGTTCATGTTGAGAATCTGTGAGAGGCCGACAAAAAAGTCATCTCAAAAGACGAAAAGTGTGTTTGAGGATCATGTGTTAATGTCTTCTCTGGTGCGCAAGAAGAAGAAGACTGCTGAGAAAAGGAAATATAAAGTGGAAGAAAAGAAGAAGAAGAAGAAGAAGAAGAAGAAGAAGAAGAAGAAGAAGAAGAAGAAGAAGAAGAAGAAGAAGAAGAAGAAGAAAGAAAGAAAGAAGAAATTCGTGAAGAAGAAACCTGTGAAGAAGATCGCTGAAGAAGATGTTGCTAGCATGCTAGGCGACATCTGGGAAGAAGAAGAAGAGGATGAGCTATCCAGAAAGCTTCCAAAATCTGAGAAGCAATCTATTGGAAGGAAGAAGCTTCCAAAGAACATCCATTTTGCTCCTCTGGACAATGTGTCTTTTCATTATGAAGAAAATATGGTGAGCTGGAAGTTTGTGTACTACATGAGAATTTTTCCTGAAAGAGAAGCTCATAAGATTAGTGAAGTCATGGAGTTGCTGAGAGAATGAAGATAGTTGTTGGGATTGGAACCTACTATCCTAAACTTGTAAAGGAGTTCATTTGTAACCTGCCATCTAAACTCAGTGATCTTGACACTTCGGACTTTAGAAAAGTGTTTGTTGGAGGCCATTCCTTTACTCTCTCACCGGATATGATAAATTATTACCTAGATCGTGGTAAGTTTACAATTGCCGATCGATTTTCTGTTGTCAATGGTGCCCACAAGAAGAGTAGTAGTGTCTATTTATGTACATTTGATGTCATATAGTCTTACGAAGACTCTTGCTTGTAATTGCTTATTCATTAATAAAAAGTTGAAACGTTCATTCAATCTTCTTTGTTTGAAGCTTTATGATAAAACCTTAGTCTTTTAGTCCATAAACAAACTTAACAACTTACGAAGAGACAAATGTAGATTTGCATGAACAAACTCTTCGTAGTTTGCTTAAAACGATATATTCGCAATCTTAGGGTCAAAGGACTATTGACCTCAGTATGATTGTTAGAAGAATCTATGATGTCTGGTTATGAGGCATTGAGAGTTGGGGACTCTATAGTTCTTCTAGGTATCTTCCGAAGGTACTGAATTGACCAGTGCACTTCTAGAGACAATATAAGAACAAACCATTTAAACTCTTATGTCTCGAAGTCACTATGTATGAATTGCGTCATGCTTACCTTAATCCTGAAATGAGACATGGCATTTCACACCTTATTATTCTCATTTGAGAAAGTCAAAGTTCGGACTCACTATGTGATTCCGAACAAGGCCTATTGGTGAAGTACTAAGTTGTGAGTCTGTCATGAGTAACTTTGTGAAGTTCTCATAGATATGGAATTCATGTACAAGATTGCTGAAATGCAATGTATGTCACCTCATGCTTTGTTCCTTGGAGTGTGAATAAATGAACTGGCCAGTGTCCAAATTGAGTCCTGACTCTTTTGGATGAAACAATGTGACTTGTTAGCTCCTCGTCAATACATTGTTTCTAACTTATTCACAAGCGACAAAGGAGTTGAGGAAATAACAGCTAGAAGGGTAAAATGGTAATTTAGTAAATCCCGACTAGCTGATGACATTCATGAAGGGTAAACATAGATAATATTCAGTGGATCCGCTCATCATAATTAGGTCGAATTCTTGAGTAGAAAATAAATTCATTTGAACCGAGAGATTTTCAGTGTCAGCTCTTTAGTGGAGTCAGTTGGCATTAAGCTAAACTTGGAAAAGGTTTGTGAACTTTTGAGTCCAAGTGTTTAGCTAAAGCTTTGTTCATTTGGGTCCATGAGGTCACTGTCACGAATCACATCGATAGGAATAGTTAAACTGGAAGCTAAGTCAAAACAAGAACGAAAATTGTCGAAAGGGTATTTTTGTCTTTTGAGACATAAGGATGAAATGGATGTCAATAAATTTTGACAAGTTCGTTTGATGACTTAATGTCACTCGGCCATAATATTATTAATTGGGCCTTGTGAATTAATTTCGTTTCATAAGAATTTTATTGAAAATTCTTAATGGGCTTTTCTCATGTTGTTATGAACAAATGAAGAAGCTTCTAGAAGCTCCTTCTAGAGACATGTTGGGCGCCCATAATACCCAAAGAAAGAGAGTTTATTTTGTGCATAAATGTATATAGATACTTGCCAAAAGAAAAAGAGGAAACAAATTTGCATAAGGATGCTTAAGAATTTCGGCCAAGTAAGAAAAAGGCAAGGCAAGGCACATAAAAGGATACAAATCCAAGCCTTCTAGAAGGGTGCCTTGGCCGTGTGGAATAAGAGGGAAATGGGCAATATTTGCTCATGAATATGTGATATTCTATAGAAGAGTAAACTACCTTATTGAAGGTGAGACCTCTCCTATAAATAGGAGCCTCATTCCACACATTTTCATTCATCCTAAGTTTAAGAGATTGAGAGACTCTCTCTCTAGAACTTGGCCGAAAATCCTCTCTCTCTCTCTCTAGTTTATTTTCGATTTTTTCTTGTCTTGGCACCTAGGTCCTCACTCGACCTAGTGTTTAGCTCTGCGACTTCGAGACTCGTTCTTAAGTCGTAGTGTTTAAAAGTGCCCACTCACTGATTCCTTCTTTTCGAGTGATTTAGTGATAGAAACTTTCGTGGTTGCTCGAGGTGCCGAGGAAAGAAAGAGAGACGTGCTGCGAGGGGAGACGAGCGTTGCAAACTTTCCACAAGCTTCTTCAAAGTTCAAGCTTCAAGAAAGGTTAGTAAACTTCTAGCTCATATTGGTTTTTAATTACATGTACTTGCACTTGTCTAGGTTAGTAAAAACCGTTTTTACTTGTAAAAGAAAATTTTTAAAATTCCGCCGCTTACCGAAGCGTTAATTATTTTCTAAAACCCTAGATCGATTTGAACAGTTTCTGGTTTGTACTATTTGGATTCTTGATAGTTGGTTGTGTTGCTTTGTTCTTGCTTCTTGTTTTTTTTTAAGATTAGGCTCGTGGATGTTGCGTGTTGATAAGCCTTTCGTCCTCTGGTTTGTGTGTTCAGACTTGTCTTGCTTTGGATATTTTTTGTTTAACTGCTTGTTTCAGTACTCGTGTGTTTAGTTGTCATTTATTTTGACTTGTGAATTACTAATTTATGTTTATAGTGTTAATTTATTTTTGAATGATACTTTATCTGATGAGTACTTTTCTGAAAGTGCTTGCCTAAAAATATAGGCAATTGAGGAGTTTGTTGTTACGTGTGTTGTTGGCTTATTTTTTTACTGAAAGATGTCTGGTAACATGCTCAAGGACATGTTGCGACAACTTTTGCTTCTGTGTGCAGAACAGTAGTTTTGACAAGTTTCCTGAAATGCCAGAATGATTTGAGGAAGACTTTCTACATTGCTTCTCTTCGCGGGTATAGGTAAGGAAACCCTAGATCGACTTCCAGAGGAGTTGAATACTATAAAAAGCCAAGTGCTTCACCCTTAGTAGTCTTGATGCACTCATCATACTTTTAGGGTTCTTAGACGTGCACGATCGGCGAACTGAGAAACTTATCGTTTGATATGTGTGTGGTGTAATTTTCAAAACACTTTTCCATACATCTGAGTGTTAGAGATTCGATAGGATTTTGTGATTTTGTGATTGAAGGTTTCACGAGCGTTGACATCAAAGAATATCAAACACTATGAGAGTGTTTGAGAGTGGAATTGAGGGGATCTCATATTCAAGGGAGCCTGATTTGGAATTCACGGGTAGTAATAAGAAAATGGCAATGAGACATGGTTTGTTCATGTAAGTCTTATTGGTATAGTGAATTTTATTTTCACTGGGCACACTGACCTCTAGAGTAGGTGACGATGCACTGAACTAAGTTATCATTTTTTGTGTCATTTATACTTGTGCACTGTCTTTTATTTCATCCATTTATTGCATCGGAACATATTGTCGCATACATTGACTCTAAATTGTGTGCGACATCTTATCTCTGACTAAACAGAATTTCATCTCTTATTTTAGCCGTAAAAAAATGTTAATTTGCGAGTGAAAAGAAGATGGGCACATCAACACGGTAAATGTCAACAACACTGTAAATTCCTACTCTAAAAAAATCACCAAAGATGGGTGTCCACTGAGTCTAGAATTTTCCAAGGCCAACATTTGACCCCGGCATCCTTGTCTGCCCGAGCCTCCTGTCCATATAACATCGTCATCCTTCCAACCCGATGTCTACCCTGAGCTTAGCGTTCATGAAAGTTAGGCATTGACTACGCTCCTAGTGTCTACAACAAGGACAATCTTCAAGACGCCCGAATTGACTCCCTTAATTGGTTTCTCGAAGCCTTAATCAAGATCAGGGTGAGAGGTTATTTACAACCTTCCAATAACCTCTACAACACCCCAAAATAAAGCTTACGAATGTAAAATTGAGCAATCAAGCTCTACAGACCGATTTAACACAATTTTACTCGTACTTTGGTATTCCTCATTAATAATGATCACTTTTCTACAAACTAATCGTCGTCTCTTCGCCGTAGTACCTTCAACAAACCCCAACCGTTAGTGCCTTATTTTAATTCGTTGGAGTATTCTTCAACGAACACCTACCATTAGTGACTTATTTTAGTTAATTATGTTTTATAGTCTTAATCATCAATACAAAAGTATCACGTGAAACTTATGGAAGTTTATCTTATTTAAATATTATTTAAATTATGGACGGGCTAAGCATCTAGCCTAAACAGTCCATATTTTAAAATTATAGCTCAATTATTAACTTATTTAGGAAAATAACCAATTTATTATAATAACATTTCAATATTCCAATAATACCCTTAAGGATTGTTATTATTAACTGTCAGAGTAAATAATATTAACGGTAATAAGAACAATAGTAAATCTTATTAACCATAACAAGAACAACAATAAATCTTATTAACTATCATCTCCGCCGCCTCCGCCGCCGAAATCGGAGTTTTCATCAAAGCTTCAAACGACGAAATCTCAACCCTAGCTTCAGATCCAACCGCCGCCGTTAACTGGATCGCCTCCAACGTTGCTCCATTCTCCACCGAAGTCTCGCTCGTCTACGTCGAAAACGAGGTCTTGACATTCGGCGACGAAGCTCTCAAATCTCAGCTTCTTCTGGCGATTTCAAGACTAGACTTGCGACCTTCAAACAGTCGGATCTATGCATCCGCAGAACTCGCTGATGTTCGAGATTGTTTCGAGAGGAGGATCGTCACAGTTTGTCGAATTAACATTCACAGTTATTCCGATTAACTATCACAATTAGTATGCAGAACTGGACTTGCGACTTTCGAATGGCCGGATCGGCACAACCGCGAGACTTGCTGATGTTCGAACTCGTTTTCGGAAGAGGTCTGTCACAGTTAATCAGATTAACCGTGACAGTTAATCGGATTAATTGTCACTGCGACAGTTAATCCGATTAAGTGTCGAACAAAAAACCCCAGAATTCACACCTCCACCGCCGCGTGCGCCGGCCCCGCCTCCGCCACCGTCGAGTTCGACACACGATTCAACTCGGAATTCGGCGACCCAAGCGATAACTACGTTGGAATCAACCTCGGAATCACCGGTGAGGAGAACCGGTGTGAGCTTCTCCGGAAGGGACACGAGGGGTGAAGTTCGAGTTCGAAGCTCCTTCTTTTGCGCCGGCGCAGGCGAGTCTCTGGCAAAGATCTGGTGGATCGCAGAGGAAGATTGTGGATGAGGATGTGGTGTTTGGGTGTTTAGGTGAGGATATGGTGTGATTTCATTCGAATTTTGTATTACAGAAGGAGAGAAATGTATTTTTGAGATTTTTATCAACGTTGGCTATCTTTTGATAGTTTGACTACTATTTTAATCTCTCTCTTATTAGAGGTTAGATACTAATAAATCTCTTAAATTATATTATTTTCTAGAATACATGCCGGATACATATGTTAGTAACTGATAACTACACAAATTTTGATTGGTATAATCAATAGCGTTGATTTAAATAACTCTGAAATACTAATCGTAAATCAGAGTATAAATAGTTTAAACCTTGTTCAAAGCTCCCTGCACATTTAACTTTATTTTGGATTATTAGATCTCCGTAACATCTTTACAATTATATCAAATGTTAACTGTTTAAATTTATGTTTAGATAATTACTTTTGTAGGGCTTCTTCGATTGCCTGACCATCTTTAATTAATAATTCCGATCATATTTATAATATGTGTAACGGTTATCTGAAAGAAAACGCTGTATTGAAATATAATGTTGTATTTTGCTACATGGGTCCTCTTTCCACTAAATAAATATAAAGATATTTCGAGACGTGATTAGTGAAGGCGTAGAGATCAAAGAATAAGTGATAAAATAATGACAGTTATAATTGATATTGGAGACCGAGACTGGGAGCGTATGTGTGCGAAATCAATAAAGAAGAGAGGGGGTAATAAATGAGAACACGTGCATGTAGGGTTAGAGACGAAAACAAAAAAACAAAAAAACCCAATTATGATTTTCAACGCATTAAATTTGGAGCGATACGTGGGTCATTTTGCTTTCTGTCTCTGTCGTCTACGTTTACACAAGAGAACAATTCCCTCTCTTTTAGGCAAGAATTGAGGCTCTGTGTCATTGCCTTTCAGTCTTTCGCAAATAGAAAATATTAATTTGTTAAAAATTAATCGGATCGAAGCTATGGCATCATCATTCGCCGAAATTGAAATATCGGCTAGATCCGGATCGCAATTTGTATCGATTAAATAAATCGTTGGAATTCCTAAAAATCGAGTAAAGAATCTAGCTTTGAATAAAAGAAAAAGAGAGATAAATACACAGATTAAATTCAAATTTTTTATTTGGCCTAATTATCGATTAGAAGATTTTGCTTGTATGAACCGTTAGGCCTGACTAATAAGCATGAGCGCGCGATGGGGAGTGTCCGCTGCACGGAGACTCTTATATTTGTTCCTTCGTGACTCGTGCTCCGTTTTGACCCATTTTAACTCTTGATTGCTTCGTTTTTTTTTTTTTTTCTGGAAATGACTCCAAAAAGCTTATAGAGACTCTTTCACTCCTTTGAACCTGTAAATCAACATAACCAACAATCGAGAACTCGCTAAATTAAAGCCGGAAAATAGGAGTTTAACTCGTACGAAATGCACCTATCAGATACCTTCAAACTTGAACCGTCGCTCCTCAAGTGACAAACAAAACTAGACAGTAAAAACAAACACATCGAAGAAGTTACACTAAAAACGAATGGTGATTACAAAACTGTAACCGTGTCAAATGCTAGTTAACTGGCTCAACCTACAAAACTTACCGAATCCGAGTAAATTATCATATGAAATCAAAAATATTTATATTGACTAACATTTGCCACACGTTTACGATCAAAAATCTCCATGTGTGAAATATGTCCCAAAATAGACAGATATCAAATTCAAAAGTTTGTTCACGCCCTCTAATGTCTAATGCTCAACGAATGTTGAAGTAAACGTGAATCAAACCTCATAATGCTTTTCACCACTCACTTTCCACTAATGCAAGACACTTACCGAGGAAATCAATAGAGCTTTGTCGGCTTGTAAGGTTAGGCCAGGGTCAACGGTTGTATAGGATAAAGTTATGGCTTAAACGTCAACCTAGCAACTCAAATCTCACCAAAGATCACCAACTTTCTCAAGAAATTTTGCACTCACCCTCTTCCACACTCATGGCATAAAATTTCGCTTTTCG